>NC_139320.1:40806951-41500701 GCF_056507025.1 Lutjanus erythropterus
ATATATTTTACATGCTAGAATTTGCTTGCAAAAGAGGTTACTAGATTCTCTCATAGAAAGTCACTTTCCTTTTCTCCTTGGTGCAATTATCATCTCTAACACTCCTCTCTTTTTCTACTTTTAAAGAAGGTACTGTAACACAGTCGTTGGTGTCAAGTATCCAATTAATGATTTTCTAAAACATCACTGCACCTCTCTCGACCACGTTAGGATCTAATAGAAGCGCAGTAGGCGCCTCAGTACATGTGCCACGTAGTTAAATGTCCCCGACCCTCCTGAACAATGTATTTTAGTCTTCCAAAGAACTGTATGGTCATCTGTCACATTGTGAGCAACCACTGATTTGAGTGTAGTGTGTTTCTCATACATTCTGCATGAACATTTGCAAGTTCAGTGCTAGTGTGCAATAATCAGATGTTCCTGTATGGTGTGGTGATGATAAGATGGCTGCCATTTGTTCACTTTACTGAGAGTCTGATTACGATTGAGTGCGAGGCTAATGGAACAACAGAGCCATGTTGAAAATCATTATCGTGTGATAGAAATAATAGTAATAAAAAAAAAAACACAAACTCTGGGTTTTCACACCAACAACTACTGAATAGTACTGTAGAAACTCGCCACAAGCTGCATGTTTTGATAGCTTAGAGCAGTTTAGTGCTTAAGACCCATCAATGTATTCTGTAAATTCTTTCTCTGTGTTCCTGTACGGTCAGAGGAGGCTGGAGTCGATGTGTTGTTTCGTGTTTCATAGGCATGTCACTCTAGTTAGTGTCAGTGTTTATCATAAGCTAGCGGTAGAGAGTTAGACTTCCTGTCAAGTTCCTTCAGACCGAAAACATGAGAGCAGGTTAATGTTTGTATTTACAGTTTGTGTATATGAGAAACCTCGAGATGATGTCTCACATGGTTTACATTTTTATTTTTTTCCTTGGCCACATTTTGACGTGTGTGGGCCCCGGCCACTCCAGTTAATGTATTTTTTATTGTTTCCACACACACTATAATGTACACAAGTTAAGATGGTTTTCACGTTAGCTTGTTAGATTTACTTTTTATAAAGAACACATTAATTAGCCAAGTTGTATTTTATCTCTGTGTGTCTGTCAGTGATCAATACTGTATGTAGCACAATAGTACTAGTCATCTCTAATATTAAAGATGCAGTTTGTAAGATTTTTTGACCTCTGCAGGGCATTCATTTGTTGTCTGAGACACTGGTAGCTACTTACTAGATATCCTCAGGCTAAAAATGAGTCTACAAGTAAAAACAAAACCACATCAGAATGTGTCCTTTCACAAGTTAAATAGGGATGCACGATAGGAATATGATATTTTTCAGCTGTTAGTGACTGATAATTACCTGCTTCTTGTGTTGTGTTTTTGTATTTTAAAAAAAAAAGTTCATATAACCTGTAGTTTATGCACAGCTAAAGGCAAGAGAGGCTAAGATGTAGTGAACACAGATGAATGATATGATTTTCCACAGCTCTGACTTAACAAAATCTAACTGACATCACTGTTACAACAAAAGCAAAGAACAATTTTGACAAATGTTCATGTGTTTTTTCTTGCAAAGTTCACCAAAATACTTACTTACACTTGTTAAGTCAATGAAAGCAATTTGACTTTGTTTTATTGGCTAAAATTTCATTATTGTAATAATGCACATAATAATATCAGTTTCTCATCATAAGGCCAATAAATTACTGGCCCAATATATATTGTGCATCCCTAAAATTAAATATTAAATTAAAGCAAATGTGTCACTCAGTGACATTACAGCAAAATGTTGTGAAAAAAGGAATGTATAGACATGCAAAACAGAAACAGTTTCCTATTTAATAAACCAAAAAATAATCTATGAAACATGATGCCCGTTATATCATGCTGATATTTTAAAGTGAGACTGGTGCATAACGATACATCTTGAAGTCTCATTTACCTGTTTTTTTTTTATTTACTAGATGTTTTGTTTTACAAAAACTGTTTTTTCTGTCTTGCAAAAAGCTGATATCAGAAGTGTCATCAAAAGAGTGCTAAAATAAGTTTGTTACTTGAGAAAAAATACGTAATCCGTGTTTGAAACTTATGGATTGGAAATGAATCTCATGTGAGTATAAAGAAGTGTGACACTGTTTTTGAGGCAGATTTCCAACTGTAAAGCTGTCATGGAGTCTGCTCTGTTGTCTGACCTCGTTGATCGACCTTGTCAACCGATTCTGAAAGCAAAGCAGTGCTTTGTGATGACTCGCCTTTCTCAAACTTTCATTTATAGATTCCTGTATATGTTTTTAACATTTCAGAAGTTCTAAAACACTAAAACTCTTACCAACTGCTTCTTTATATGTGTAAGATATAACACTAATGAATATTAGACTACATTGACTCATATTACTGCCTTGTCACTCATGTGTCACTTGGAACTATTTTTGCTTTCTCTCCTTCAAAGTTTGATGTGTCCAGTCAGTGGCAACACTAAAGCCAGACAAGTTAAAGAACATTAGCAGATTAATTTATTTCTGTTCATGTAAATTAGGTGTATAAAATGTATGTATATAAAAGTCACTGCACAATAAATGTGAACATATCATAAGTGTTTATCTTGTGGTCTTTTAATGTCTTGGTTTTGTTAAAGGTAAGTGGGTCTGAAGTGATTGCCTCCTTCCAAAGGGCAGATCTGGATCATGAAGCCTGAAAATGTCTCCTTTGGTTTCTGCTTGTGGAGGCGGAGACATTTTTTCATTTTCTATTAATGGCTTTATCTGTGATTCCCAGCTTTTCCATTAAAATGTAAAAGAAGCGACTCGCACAGGCTGTCCTGGCCTTTTGCATATGCATTAAAGCTGCTGCTGTCACTGGTTTTTACCATATGTATTGACAGACCAGCCACATGGAGCATGAACAAAAAAAAAAGGCAACACAACCTCCCCTCCCCCTCGAGTCACCTGTTCAGTTCATATCAGCACTGCTGCCCCCACCTGGTGAGTTCAAAAGGGTGGGCAGGGCTGCTTATTGTTTCCCTAAGAGATGGCTTTTGGAGATGAAAGGTGCACATCAAGTGGAATCCAAAGCAGCTGCAGACTGGTAATAATTGGCTTCAGTATCTCCACACAAATATGAGGACCGCCTTGCCAGCGGGGTCCTGCAGCAGTGGCACAGATCAAGGCTCGGGCTGTAATAGCTCCCTTTTGAAGAGAGAGACCGGCACCTCTGTGCAAGGTGACTTATTGACTTCTGTTTGTATAAATTAAACATATCAAAGTCCACGGCTATAGTCAGTCTGGTTGCATCATGTGTGTTAAACGTATCACTGGTGTGTTTTATAACAGAAATCATTGTATTGCTCAGGTTTGCACCACGGGAGTCAACTTGGGCAATGTGTGTGTGGTTTTCTACCTTTTCTTTGACAGATCATAGCTCATATTTGCACTCAGTTGACTGTTAGATACACCTTGGTGAAACTAATGCAGCCTAGTAGTCTACAACAGCCCTGCAATAAGTCCCACTCTTATAGTTGTGTTTAGTTTTTGTTTGATTTGCTGCTTTTATTTTGATCAGTTTTTCCAGCAGTCACATCAAATCATTTGCATCTTTTAAGGTTTAAAACAGCTTTTTCAACAGACCTTTGTCCCAGCAGCCGTTTTTGACATGAAATAGTGGGATAAACACAGGTGTTACCAATGATACTAATTAGGGTTCAGTTCCATTCAGGTTAAACAGAGTCAGGGAGCTGCTATTGTGCATGTTGGTTCAGTGTACAGGCTCTAATTAGTATCATTGGTAACACCTGTGTTTATCCCACTGTCTCATATCGATGTGGCTGCTGTGAAAAAGGTTTCGACTGTGGAACTGGTGCCATCATATTGCAGCACGATCTACCACTCACAAAGTTTAGATCGACTTTAAAGGAACAGTTCACTCCAAAATCAAACGTACAGAGTTTTGGAACGGCGTAAGCCTTGAGTGGACGGTGACGTTAATTCAAGCCAGGCTTTTTCCCTTAAGCGCAGACTTATTTGTCAACCTTGATGGAATACCCCCTTGTGTCTGTAGCCAACAATGCTATTTGCAGGGTGGTTGTAAATAGCTAATGTGGCTATTTGCACCCATATGGGAGAAACAAAACATGATCTTTTTTCAAAACCTAACCAAACTGCAACCGAAAACTGAAAATAATAGTTTAAAAATTAAAATAATAAGTCAACTAAGTCTAAAAATTAAAAGTCAGAAGTGACTTCTAGTTTCACACTGGACTCAAATCCCAGTCTCCCAGGGGGAAGTCCTGTGTTTTATATATTCATCAAACACAACCTCCTCTCTGCAGAGACTTTATTGCTCTTATAGCTTAACTAGTTAGCTGAATAGCTGTCGTGTTACTATTTTCACCTGTGTGCAAATAGACACTCCATTCTGTAACATGCTTTTGTGTTTTGTCACCACAACGTTTTGCCTTTAGTTTGTGGTGCTCTTATATTGTTTTACACTGAGAGGTGCCTCACATACTCAGTCCACCTCTTTTACATCAATAGGAGACAAACAGCTTCAATAAAGACTGAAGATTATAGCCTACATGAATGTAGGATTTATTGCAGACCTGTTGTATTAGACTATATAAGTAGGTGTGACTGTAGGTGTATGTGTTCTTTGACTCTTTCCTCCTTATAGAACAAAATATACAGCAGTCATGTATAGCCTTGTTTGTGTGGCTTGGATTATGAATGTATGGTGGTGGCGTGTTTACAGCCAACCATGCCCTAAATCCCTTTGTCGCTTCTGTATCCTGATGCTTGTTATTGTGCTGCAGTGTGTGTCTGTGTATCTCTGAGGCCAGATTTATGCACTCAGTTTTTGCTGGTTGTCAATCACAATTTACATAGGTCGGCCCATGGAGAAACTAATCACAATTATAATTATTCCTATAGCCCAATTATGCATATGGCATTTGTTTAATGGAGATTTATTTTTGAGTAATGAATGTGTAGTCTTGTGGAACATTGCTTTTCCTCTCGGTGTGGAGGAGAGGACTCGCGTCTCCTCTGCCAGCCTCTTCAATCTAATCACCAATCTCAGGGCAAGATAAAAGGAGCAGCGTCTTCAACCTGGTATCGAGGTCTGAGCGAGATGATGGAAATCCCTGTAGGGCCTTTTCTGACTGATTCATATTGCAAGAATACACTTCTTTGAACAAGGATTCTCATATCCTCTGCAGCCTTTATTTCAACAGTGCTTACCCATTGCTGCTTTTTTGTGTGTTTTGCCCACTTTTTTTTTTCTTTCTGGGTTCTGCAGAGATCTATGCTTCTTGGTAATCAGGGACGACACTGCTGAGTGCCAGAGGTAGCAAAAGTACACACATTCTTTATTCAAGTAGAAGTGAAAAAGTACAGACTCTGAAATGTACTTAAAGTATAAAAGTAAAAAAGGAGCCCCCTGAAGCGCATTTCTACTAGCTGTTTCTGTGTTAAGCTAACTGAACCTCACCTTTTCTCTCTTGTTACATCTTCATCATTTTCATCTTTTACATCTTTGTGAAGATTCTCAGTCATCCAGGTCATGGTATCGTAGAAAAGGTTGTCATGGCCAACTGGATTTGGTAGACTCTACATATATATATATATTTTTTGCCTTGTTATGTCTTTGGGTTATGTGTCGTTATGTGTTTTATGTCTTGTTACGTCTGTCATGTGTGATATGCACTGCAGAATACACCAAGGAATCGTCTTTTCTTTGTGTTATTGTTCCATCCATTTAGGTTGGAATCAGTCTTGATGTTGCCAAGGTGGCACCATGATGCAAAATAAAAATAATCAATAATTCCCCTGAAATGTTTTAAAACTAAAGTAACAAGCATTTTTTTGAAAATGTGAAAAGGAGTAGAAAGTACAGACATTTGTGTTAGGGAGTAAAAGTAAAAAGTAGTCAGACAAATACATACTCAAAAAGAGTACAGGTACCTTAAAACTTTAGTTAAGTACAGTAACTAAGTATATGTACTTTGTTACTTCCCAGCTCTGCCAACACTGAGCCACTGCAAATCAAACAACCACAGAGTTGGATCAGCTACAAAGAAACACCAAAGGAGAGGATAATACTGTAGTGAGCATTATAAGAAATCAAATCCTGCTTCCACACTCCTATAAAATCATG
Source organism: Lutjanus erythropterus (assembly GCF_056507025.1). NCBI lineage: Eukaryota > Metazoa > Chordata > Actinopteri > Lutjaniformes > Lutjanidae > Lutjanus > Lutjanus erythropterus. The sequence continues at coordinate 40,813,102 of NC_139320.1, forward strand.
GGATGCATTGAAAAAATGTGGACTGACAGGTGATACAAGACACAAACAGTGGTGTGGTCTCTATTAACACCCTGAGGCATTCATTTTGGGATTAAGCAGTCTAATCTCAAAATGTTCAGTAATTCATTCTCTCCCAAATAACACAGTGATTGCTTTGCCAGTGGGAGCAGCCGGCAGCCCACCGGTGTCTGAGTAATCGCTTCTCCAGTGGTCCTCCAGCGATTCCAGCAGCTCAGCGCCGGTTAAGTAGCAGTTCAGACCACACACCAACCAACCTGAGAGGAGGCTTTACTGACTCTGCTGCTCTGTAGGATGCAGCATGTGATGATGCACAACAACGTTAACCTAGAACATAAGCTAAAACATGCACACGTCCCAAATTTTAGGTTTACGTCAATGCACAGAGAGCACAAAGAGTTATATTAGTAATTTTGGTAGCACCTTACGATAAGAGTATAAATCATATACTTACATAAAGCTTCACTAATGAATGACTCATGATTATTTAACGTATGAATTAATGCAGGATGAATCATGAATTCTTGTTGCTCACCACTAACAAATGCTCAAGAAATGATGACATCACTATGACTTCATATGATCAGTTTACACTTAATAGATCATCTGTTAAGGATTGTTAATTCACAGTTATTTTATATATGAATTGATATATGACCAAATTGGCTGGATTCCAGTTATATAATTTTCTCAGCCTTCTGAGAGTGGAACAGTACCTGTTCTCAAAGAATTATGAAACTATTCTTTAATCAAACTGATCATCAGATACAAATGTATATATTGTAAACATAAATACAGTCACATAAATAAAGTTTTATGTAACTGAAACTGAAATTGCCCGTATGTCAGTTCATGTAAAAGTAACTGTCAATTAACATTCCTTAATGTATAATTGAACAAATCACATAAAGTCATAGTTGCTTATTATGATTTCATGATACATTCTGCATGCAGATAGTTTGCATTACTCAAGTATATGATTTGCATCCTTATTGTAAAGTGTTATGGTAATTTCCAGTAAAAGAAAATAAATATTTTCCTTCTGTACTTTGGTGAGAGTACAAACAGTGTAGAAATACTCAAATGAAAAAAATAAAAAGGTTCCATACTAATTAAAATGTGCCAAGTCATCCAAAAGTAATGAAAAACACTTATTTATTGTTTACAAAACAGAACTTATTGCGATCAATGAATTTTCATAAATGCCTGATGTATCAAATATGGTATAAAAATATCTCTCTCTCTCTCTCTCTCTCTCTATATATATATATATATATATATATATATATATATATATATATATATATATGTATATACACATATATATATGTATATATATATGTGTGTGTGTGTGTGTGTGTGTAAATTATATAGATTTTTTTTTTTTTTTTTTTCAAAAGGTCCAGTAAACAAAACAAAATAGATCTTTCTGCCAATTATTTTGTGTGTCAGGCTTTACAAGGTTTAACAGGAGTTAAAATGTGCTTTACAGGAGGAATAATAGAAAATAGGTAATAAAAGGCAAAAACTTGGAACATTGTAGACAGATATTAGGAAATGTGACAAATCCAAAGAAAACAAGGGAGTATAAAAGTGTTTGTGCACAGATTTGCTGCTTCTCTCAAACTTTGTGAGATTTTTCCAACATCATGGAACAGCTAAACAAACTGAAGTTTGATCACCTTTAATACCTGGTTACCTGACAGCTTTCAAGTGGCCTTAATTTGAAAGAAACTTCTTCACTTGCAGTGATGCTGAACTTCTTTATCAGCACATGCTGACTTTGATGACGAATATTCTTTCTGTTGGTTTGAGATATTAGATACTTGTTTAATTGGATTCTTGAGAGAGGAAAGAGAGCTGCATCGAGGGGGAAAATGTCCCAGTTTGACAAATATTCCATTGATCTTCCCACCAGTTTGCTCTGAATTAATCTTTTTAGAGTTTGTCACAGACCTGTTTGGAAGAAATGCATGAATGGAAATGCCGCCAAGATCTCAATATGACTCACTGACAAGTCCTTTTGTTCCAAGACAAATAGACTCCTCTGGCACACCTTGGCCGCCTCTCTCCCACCTCCAATCAGTCATTTCCATTAAAATTTGTCAAATTCCATAATGGAGTAATTGCTATGAAGAATAGTGACTGTCAGAGTGGAAATGAACGGTCTTTATATTTGGTGCACTGCCATGTCAGTGGAATCTTTAATCATTAAACTTGAGATGACAGTCGAGTGATTCATATTCATACTGTGTGCTGATTGGGGGTTTGTCAGGCTGTAATGTTCAATGATTGGAGTTAGTGGAAAGTGACATGTCTCATTATACATGAGGATGGAACACTCCAACAGTGTTACACAGGTTGTTAGAGACACAACACTCTGAATGTTTACTCATTTCCATATAGTCTAATAATAAACCATTTCAGACGCAGACTACTAGTTTAGCAAAAAGATTGGAAATGGGGAAACAGCCAGTCTGGCTCTGACTGAAGATAACAAAATCCACCTAACAGCACATCTAAAACTCACTAGTCCCTTTTTACACTGGACTAAAAACCCAACAACACTCACTGACATCTAGCTTTTGTCTTCAGTGCGAAAGTGGGTAGAATCGACATTCATTACCGGTTTAAATAACTGCAGCAGTCACAGGTGTTTATCAGCTTTAGCTCCGATCAGTAGTGATGGAAACGTGACACACCGCTGGACATGAGAATTTTCACCTCTTCTCTGGTGGAAGCAATAAAGACTTGTCCCCCCCTTTAACTTCTGTGACTCTTTGTCATCTCAGCTACAAATTCCATCCATCTCCGTTCAAGCAGCACTCAAACATCACGCTAAATGAGTCTATGCTGACTGAAATAATAGATATAAACTGGACCCCATGATGTTTTCTACCGTGTACTAACCCTGTTTTTCTTCATTTGTGATGTTGTACGTGACACAAAACAACAACAACAACAACAAAAACAAAACACAAAGGCAAACTCATCTACTGGCAATGGGAAAGAAGTCAATTGCCTTTTGGTGGGTTTACCAGCGTTTAAAAAAATCGGCATATGCATGCTAATTTTGATATAGTCGGTCACATAATCCCATGAAAATCCACAAATTGTCAGGTCTTAAACAAATGAAGTACAATTGATTAATTAGTGAGCTTTAAGACAGATTTATGATGCTACGACATAGCTGCAGAGCCTACTTGCTATGGGTATGATGCTGACCTCAACACAGAAGTATAAATTAAGTTTTAGAGGTGCCGGTAGGTGAATCTTGAGTCAGAGCCAGACTCCTGTTTTCCCCTTTTTCAGTCTTAAAGATAAGCTAACCACCTGCTGGCTGTAGCTTAATATTAAACAGGTGGATAGGAGAGTGGCATCAATCTTCTCACCGTACTCTTGGCAATAAAGCCAATAATTGTATTTCCCCAAATTCCCTTAAACCCAAATTATGTAAGATCTCCCTCTAGGGGTCTCTGTCACACTAAAACAGTAACAAAATATATGGTTTGATGATGTCTGAATTGGTGTGGGATCATGGGAGTTGTTGTGTCACTGTTAACCAACCTAAAACCTATCTGACGTGACTCAGGCATATATCATGTTCGTGGACAAGGTAATATTGAAGTTTTATTCACGCCTGTCTACTTCCTTCCTCACTCTCTGACATATCCTGTGCTCTCCCAGAAGCTACAGAAACTAGCTATCAACAGTTAGTAGTAAACACACCATTACTTTGAATAAATTATGGATTTTTATGAGTTTGAACATTGTTAGAAACATTTAGGATAATGTGAGTATACAATTCAACAAATTATATAACATAGTCTATAACAATTCGCTGTAGCGCTGCATATGTAGCATTTTCAGACATTTTAATGCAGAAATGATACATATTATGGTTCTAATTCTGTAGCTCTGTGTTGCAGCAGTCACATAAATAAAACTGTATATTGTCCTTGCAGGTGTAATGATTAAAACTGGGATTAATTTATTTGCAGACAAGTCCCTAAGAAGATAACAACTTCCCAGCCTGGTCTCCTGTGAGTCTCTCCACAGACCCCACCAATCTGACGGCCCAAACCCTCCCAAGGCATACTGCAGCAAATTGCATCGTTACTTTGCAAATTTGTTCAAGCAATCAACTCAATCTCACTTGGGGTAGCGATCTGACAACAGGAATGATTAGAATCCTGGGCGGCTCGCCGCTTGTCACTTGGGACCGAGATGAGAGTGGAATTACAATGAAGCCTGAAATTGCGTGCTATTGTTACCTCCGTGTGTTCCTGTCCTCTTTCTCCATCCAGCCTGTTCCTCATGCCCACGTCTGTCCCCTCTATTCTATCCTTTGGAGATGTGGTAACAAGGTGTGACTGCTGGAGACAAAGCCAAAGGGCAATCGTCTAGGATTGGAGACCAGAATAGCTCCTGCCTTGTCTTTTATTACAGAGCACAGCTGCCATCACCAGAGTGTAAAAACCTCTGATTTGGTAGATGAAATATGCAAAGTTTGAGAGGAAATGTGGTGGAGGATTAGACTTTATGGCCTTTAATGTAGCCGTGGTGGACAGGGAGTGCTTTAAAAGAGGAATTCTGCTTCATCACAGCATATCTTTGCAAGAAATTTCACCAAAAAGAGAGGCGGCTTAGTCGGTTCTCTTTAGGTTTGGACAAAATACATTAAAATGACCTCAGGAATTATGGTGAAACGTGGAGGGCAGAGGCAGGCGGCTCTCGACTTGCTTTATATTTATCAGTTTCTCCTCACATGTTGCCTTGGAGAGGAGGGCTGGTGGGGGTGAAATGACCTGATGGGAGCTGAGGGGAGGAGAAGCAGGCTGTTGATTCTCATTTCACCGTTCCCATCTCCCAGCAGGATTGTCTGAGACATAGATAAATACTGCCAGCACTGCGATTTATAAGCTGTGCCGCAGACACAATTTCACCCATTACCTGACTGACTCAAAAGTCCAACACGCTTCAGTCCCCTGCATACAGAGTGCCACGATTTCTGCCTTTCTTCTCCCCCTCCTTTTTGCCTTTCATCTAAAGCTCTCTTGTCAACACCGCAGGGAGACGAGAAATCTTAAAGTCTCATTTCTTTAGACTATAGCAGTGATGTGCTTTGTGTAAAAATTAGTTTGATGTGTTTTTCAATCCTCTGTTTGTTGCAACTGTGTGTTTCATCTCAAAGCACCGCATTTCAAAGGCTATACTTACTGTAATTACAGTATTTATGTGACTTTGATTATCCAATCAATGCCACGGGGGTCTGACAGTCAGCCTACAAAAATGACATTTTCCAGTCCTCAGAGTTAGATTGCAGATGGTCACCCTCACATTTCAAGTCAAATTCTATGTAATCTGGAAGCAATCTGGCCACAAATAAGCAATGCAAAGAAATAGAGAGATGTGCAGGAAAATAAAATGACACAGTGATGAGAACCAGATGTCAGAAATCACGCTGAAATGATTTACTGTTGCCTAAAAAGCAGAACTTTGAATTCAGTTGGCAAAAAATATCTAATCATTGAACAATTTCTGTTCAGAACAGCAACTCTATTATCTCTTCATAGTTGAGCTGAAGGGTTGTTCACCCAAACCTAAAAGCATCTTTTCGTACCTCTAGTGGCATCTCATCTTGCAGACAGTTTTTATCTGACCAGGTTGTGAGATGTTTGTCTCTGAGATCTCTGCTGCCATTCCAATAAAATGGAGGTAAATAAAATTGGGTTTTTTTGGGGGGGATGCACTGAACCTTCAATATGCTGTGTTACACTTCTGCTGTTTGTAAAACATCTCACCACAGACCACAAGGTTAGGACATGATGAGTACTTAATCTCTAAATCTCTACATGCTTATTGAATGTCCTATTTTTAATTATGTGTATTGATTCTGAATAGATTGGCTGTAATGGGTCATGGTTGACTCTTAAAAGGCACATGCTTGTGTATCTATTTTTAAAATCACTAACGAGGAAGGTCACCCCTGAGCACCGTCTGCACAAATTTAAAAGATAAGGCTGTTTTACTAGTACTGTGGACCAGCAGACACAAACGTTTCTGTACATGCTGCAACTGGGGGTCTGTGTAAGCTAGTCTTCTATAGCCAGACTTCTCTCAGTGCTCAGTGCTGGAGAAAGGTCTGACTCTGCTCATAAACATGTTGCTATGACGCCCTGCCTTGTTTGCAATTCTTTAAACCAATGACAGACATCTTGGACAGCGCTAAACCAAGGATGCAGCGACAGTGCTGCTGCAAAATAGTGTTTTGGTGGAACATTTGTACAAGATCAGGCATTAAAATAACTACATCGCTGCAGAAGAAAAGGTAACAGCTGTTAGCTTGTTGACATTCATACCATTAGTCTCCCAGATGATAATTTGCTGTTTTCAGTGTGTAGATTGTTCTTGTTTCCTGGGGACTTTGAAAATGCAGATAGTGGACGCTGTGATACTTGGCAGTACTTATACCCACAGTGAGCAGACATTTTCCACACATACTCACTAGAAAACAAGGTGGCCACCTCACAACAGCAAGAAGAAGAGCTCATTTGTTTGCTATATTTGGCAGAACAACAAAAAGTCAAGAAAAAATTTAAATGGTGTGCACAAGTAAGGACCAAAGTTTGATAATACAGTGCAAAAAGAATGTCCAGTTTGCTTTTCGAATGCATGTACAGTCTCCATGCTTGTAGTGTGTGTACAGTCCAATGACGACACAGAGTTTGGGTGATGGATTTTTGCAGACTTGGGCAGGTGGTGAAATTGATGCCACATGGACTCACGCAGACCCTCACTGTCAGGAACGCAGCGAGCATGAATTGACCCATCCTGAGTCCCTCTCTTTTGCTGAGCAACCAGTCAACTTTCTTGTTTCCTGTACTTAGATATGCTATGTGCTGTTGTTTGTCTACATTGAAAAGAAAACCACATTGTGAAGATTGTTAAAATATGTTACCGGTCCCCAAAACGCTGCTGGAGTTTAACAGGAAAACCGTATGGAAGAATCTCCCAAACAATCTGGTAACCAGTTGGTGACCAGTGAGTGGTGGCCAGTTTTCATATAAAACGTAACATTCAAATGTAAAAAAAAAAAAAAAAGTTTTCAGACCAAATCCTCACTGTATATCTTTAGCATGGAACTGCATTCATGTCTGTTTGCACACTGAAGTTGGTGTGTGTGGTGTGACAGTGTGCACGCAAGTGAACGCCATGTTGGGGCTTTAGGAGACCTGGATTATGCCAGATGGACAATATGGAGGCATTTTATGTTTTTTTTTTGTTGTTGTTGTTGTTGGTTTGTTTGTTTTTCTAGTTGTTGTTTTTTTTACATTTGAAAATTGCTCACCATCAACTTAAACTTCTACACTGCTGTATTCCTGTGAAACTCCAGCAAAGTTTTATGGACTGAAAAAAACTAAACCCGACCTTCAATCAGCATGAGCATGAATAGATAATGAATGAACTTCCATTTTGGGGTGAAGTATCCATTTATGTTAGCTCATGTTAGCAAAATGCTAACTAATTTACATCAGCTATCTACATCCAATAGCCACTGCTTGCAAAACACTAACTAGCTAGCTAATCCACTTCAATCATGCTGAGGTAGTTAATCTGTTGGCTAATGTTAGCAAAATGATACCTAACTAGCTAGCTAATCTATATCAGTCATGGCTAGCTAATCCTATCTAATAGCCGATGTTTGCAAAACACTATCTAAATAGCTAGCTAATCTACATTAATCATGCAAAGCTAGTTACATATGATAGCTAATGTTAGCAAAATGAGACCCGACTAGCTAGCTGCTAGATGGCCTGATGGATTTTTTTTTTGTTTTTGGTCTCTTGTTGAGGTTTGTTAACAGTAAGAGAATAAGACTAGTTTTACTCTTTGAGCACTGTTTGCTTCTAATACTAGTTGTAAATTTCAGCTAAAGACAGCAGTGAGCTCTTAGATAAGCATGTGGGCTTGTTTATCCAGTGTAGCAGTAATAGAAACCACTTGAATACTAGTTTTATTATCCCTTGAATGACACTGTGGAGTGAAAATCATGTATGTAAATCCTATTTTGTGAATTACTTCTACTTAAACAAAGGATCACTGTTAGCATCATTTTATATCAAAGGGATTTAGAGACAATGTTTGACATCAAATCTGTGGTACCAAACAGGCTCTTTTCTCAACTTGAGGCTATTTTGTTTCTAGTCGTATTAAATACCACCAGCTTTCCTCCACATTCTCATTCAAAGTCAAATTACTCCTTCAAGGCCTGCCAGTAATATGGGTTAATTGTTCTGGATGGCTGGATCACTTCCAAGCAGTTCATCCAATTTCCATTTAAATTGAGCTATCGGAGCGTGACATGGGCGACGCTTGGCTCGGCACTGTTGCAGACAGGCGACACCGGCACGCTGCTGGCTGGGATGCAGAGAAACCTGTTTACAGGTCATACCGGAGACTCTCAAGTGGCTCGCAGCAAATGAAATGCAAGCACACACCTTGCTGGTCCCCTCAATAGGGTTTTAAGAGGCAGCAGAGAAAAAAAAAGCCTCTTAAAGTCAAACCGGTCAAGTGTATATACATGGCTGTATATTCAGTCTGTGATTGGCTGTGCCTCCCATAGTGAAATGACAGGCTGAACAATAGAGGAGGACATGCTGCTCCTGATTTCTTTCTTCATCTTCTGCTCTCTGGTGACCCTCGCCTTCTGAATAAGAGCTGCTCTCCTCTTCCTCCTCCTCTCTTTAGCTTTTAAAATCAAAATTTTGGGTCCCAGTATTCTGCTTGTATTACAGTTTATATAGTTTGTAGTTTATTTTGCACAATTAAAACACACAAAAGGCAAGAAAAAGTGAATAATGAAATACAGTGCAGGGAGAGGCAAAAAACTCAGAGGGCTTATTTGAAGCCTCCACCTAATAAAATTTTCACAAAGTTATTACAAACTCAAAAGTACAGAAAAATACAGAATAAATAATAAAGTGATAGCAAACGACTAGTAACAAAATATGTTTGATTGCAGCTACAAAAACAGCAATAATAGAATCCATTTAAGAGCAAAAAATGTGGGTATGTGATGTGAAAGACAATGTTAGTGTGTTGTGTGTGTGTGTGTGTGTGTGTGTGTGTGTGTGTGTGTGTGTGTGTGTGTGTGTATAATGGTTTATACTGTGTTGACCCTTGAGCAATAGTAAAAATGCATCACAATGAATAAAATCAATTAAAGCATGGACATTAATACATGAGTAAAACTCATTACAATACAGCAGTTAAATGTTTTTTCAGCCATCTTTTGTAACACTTTATAGAGATACAGGTTTTTGCTAAGTGTAAAAAGTGATTCCATAGTTTAGTTCCCTACATCTTATTGAAAATTCTTCTTCTTGCTAGCTAGCTAAAAAGTTTTATTGTTCACCAACAAGTTAAAAACAAACAAAAAGCATTGTATTGTTTCCTAGCTCATACAAATATGTAGGCAAATAAAGTTGTACTGTTTGCTAAAATACATTATGTTTTAAAGCAAAACAAGAAAAAACATTACATTGTATGCTAGTTAGCTAAAAAGTAAAAAAAATAAAAAGTTATATTGTTTACTTGCCAGCTAATAACAAACAAAAATGTTACATAGTTTGCCATCTCAAAAAGGCAGCTATTTTAAAAGTTAAACCTCTACAAGGGTAAATTTAAAAGTTCATAATTTAAATCAAGTTTAACAGAAATAAAATTAAACTGAGGGTTAAAGACTTTTTGTTCATTTTTGGCAATTTTTAAGTTTTGGGAAACATAATTTAAGTAATTCAGGTTTAACAAGTAATCCTACGTGCCTATGTAGTTATTAGAATATTTTGGGAATGTTACGTTGAATAAAAACAGTTGCACAACATTATTAAAACATTATGGGACAGTTACCAAATAGAAATCTGGAAGTAATGTTCCATGCATATTATGGCAATATTATGTGCTGACTGGGAAGAGTCCTTTCTTTGTTGCTGCCCCTGCAGAATTCATATCACGTTGTATCTCAGACTATTGGACAGCTTCATTGTCAGCAGCACACCCCCCTGTTCTTAATTTTAGCTGTTGATTTAATGCTTCAGTTTCTCTCTCTTATAACATGTGGACTCTAATGAGCCCTGATTATTTCCTCCCACTGCTTTTGTCATACAGGTCTTTGTTTTTCTTTACTCACGGTATAAAATCAAGGCAGCGTGTTTCACTTCATTTCAACCGTGAGAAAAAAATCATCTTTCATCATGCGAGTCATGCTGATGAACATTAAAGACAGAGTTTTCTTTAGAATATAAGAGGCAGAATTCATCAAATACACCACAGGACTCTTTTGTTGCTCTACTCTTTTTTCCTTTTGTACTTGAAAGCAGCACAACCCCTTCTGATTTCACATTTACATGAGAGGTGGTGTCCCAAATCACAAAACTTTATTTGCCTGTCAAAGGCTACCCACAACATTTAGCGGATAAATCAACAAAAAGAATGAACAGTAGAGGGTGACAGTGCAGCATTTAACTGGATGCAATGGGCAGTTAAAGAAGGAGAAGAAGAAGAGCTGAAGCAGCAAAGAATGCAGGCACACAAACCACACTTTAAACACCAATATCCAGCTCTAGTCTGAGGCTGTCATTAAAATTAAATTAAATTCATTGGGTTAAGCATGTGACTTAACAAACAATATATGCATGGTGTTCTTGGAAAAACGCAGAAGGCCATTTAAGAAAATTTAACACAATTTTGAGGGTATTATCAGAAACAGAAAAAATTTTAACCATCAAATGAAAAACACTGTCTGTTGCATGATAAAAAAAAACAAACTCAACCAACCCTCTATTCTGCATTGCATATTGTTTTTGCAGTTGGAAATATATATAGCTAGAAATATAATGTAGTATCTTCTTGCGTGAATATGTCGTCACAGTCATATATTGGTTTTAACAAGACCTCAATCCTTAATGACAGAATAAGTCACTGTTTGGGTCTGTTTGCCAACGACTCCCAAAACAGCATACATGACTGGTGGAGAGCACCAGCAACAGGCACACCGAACCTTTGGCGTCAAACAAACCGCGTGAAATAGTTTCAGCTTGGTTAGTTTTAGGCACCAAGGCTGCTTCCAGTTTGTAAGATTTAGTGGGATTTGTTGGCTTAAAATCACTCAAAAATGATAATCCTCCTCTACAGATGATGCCATGTTGCACCACCATGTTTCTATGTTGCCCAGAGCAGACAAATCAAACACTGGCTCTACAATCTGGCTCTAACTCTACACACTGGCCCTTTAAAATATGTGGGTTAGTTGTGTTAGCTAACATTTGTGACAAAGATATGTAATGGAGGCAGAATATTTTACAGTTTAATAATAATCTTTATGGTCCAAAATGATATATGATATAGATTTGATAGACCAATATCGAGGCGGTCATATCAATTGAAAGATACATCAGTCATGCTCTACTTTACTATGTTTTATATTTTCATACAAAATAGGAAATAAAGGAATAAATACATATTTGGATTGTGTTTTACAAAACGGCAAAGACATCAGACAGTCAGCAGACAGTCTAAGAATTCTGAAATAACTTCAAAGAAACGACCTTCTTTTTTTTTGTTTTTTTTCAAAGATTGCAGAGTCTTTATTTTTCAGAAAATCAGCTGCTTAGCTCTGTCTTTGTCTTTTTGTTATGTTTTTCTCAAAAACAAAAAGTGTAGGTTCAAGGTTTGGTTGAAAATGTCACAAATAATTCTACCCCCAACCTCGTCCCCATGCCTGGCTTTGAGACTTCAGTGTAATGCTAATACACGAGAGGCAAAAACTGTGGCTAACCTCCTCCAGCCTCCTGCCTCACTTTGCCTCCACACATCACACGGGCAGCCTCTGTGCTCAGTGGATCAGCTTGGATGGCTTGCATCAGTCATACCCCCACAGCCGAGCCAGTCCAACTTCTCATAAAATCTGCACCATTCTGTATCATCGATTCGTTCCCTTTCAGAAATGGGCCCCGTGTCACACGTATTGTTTCTAGATTGAAAAGGAGTTAGCCAACATCTGCTGTAAATCATAAACTCCCATTAACCGGAGGAGGGATCCATTCTAACACCTCTCTCTCTCCTTGTCCTGGGTCAAACTATTGTCTTCGTTTCATTTTCTGCTTTTTTTTTTTTTTTTTTCATGCAACCTTAGCAGTCCAGACGCTCCATCACTGTCTCCACCATCAGAGGGAGGAGGGCTGTGGCTTGTGAACACAATGATGTCAGGTACAACATTAAAACGTTTAACCAAGTGGAGGGGCACTGTGACCCGTGATCAGTCAGGTCAGGATGAGAAAATGGAGGTCACATAACCCACAAACACATATTATTCTACGACACTAAACAACACTAAGAGGGAGAAAGGCCCAAATCCACTTAAGCTCATATTTGATCAGTTTCATCTCTGTATGATTTTTATTTCGTGTAGTTAATGTGTCACTTCACTCAAACCAAATAAAAACATTTTTCTTCAATTACCCCCTAGTGGTATCAAACCATGAAGATAGTTTTGGTTTCGTTTACTGAGGTTCTGAGATTTATGCAGCCCTAAAACCTTTTTTATTGACAACATTGTAATATATTTATAAATTCACAACATATCAGACTTTGTCAGGGATAAAATGATAATGTAGGGATTCAATATCAGACATCAGCATATTAGAAACTAAGAGCTAATGAGCTACAAAACAAACCATATGAATAAACAATTGATTTCTTCCAGAAAGCAGCTTAGATAATACATATCAGACACCCAAACAAGAAATCACATAAAAGAAAATGGTTGTGTGTTTGAGTTCAAGATGTGCATAACAATGAATTAATAATGACAGCATATGGAAGCACAAAAAACATAAGAAGATACCCACATTCTGTTTGGAAGTATTAGTGACCAATGAATTGAAGCGACTTCAAGGAAAGCGTTCAAAATTTAGGGAAATGCGCATATTTGCTAGAGTTTGATGAAAAATTGAATATCGCTGTCATGTCTGTTAAACAGTGTTACGCTGTTTATACGTTCATGTTTATGTGTGTTGCTTTGCAAAGGTTTTACTGAGTGAGAGGTCCACCATACTGGGTAATTGGCTGAGAAGTTGCAGGGAGGGAAAAAAAGGTAGTCATGTGTTTAAGTTGCTAGAATACATGCTAGTAACCTACAACTGTTTCCTGACTGAAGAGATGGAAGACATTTATAGACATTGTGTACCCTGATGCCCACAAGAGGCTTTCCACACTTTTGTTGAATTTCACTGCCCTTCCTCTGGTTATGTAAGTCAGTCTCTCCAATACAGCACAAGACACCATCTCTTTCACCCACACATTTGTCGAAGGTGTATCCATTTTTCTCTACGACAGCAGTATTATCCTGCTGGCCTGCAAGAGTCCAAAGTCAGTTAAAGTGATCTGTTATGAACTAACAATGAAGTTATTTGGATATAGGCCTATTGTACCTAATGCAATTTGGGATGGAGGCCACGGTAACATAAAATTAGCTAATGAGAAGTTCAGATAACCAGCAGGTTAGCCACTCTGTTTTTATTGTTTTACATCTCAACCTCAGCACTAGCTGCTGGTTAACTTAGCTTTGCATAAGCGCTGGAAACCTGGGGAAACAGCTATCATGGCTCTCTCCAACGCTAACAAAATCAACCAGCCAACATCTCTCTCACTCATAAACTTGTTATATCTTGTCTGTTTAATCCATTCAAAAACTGTAGTGTTCATAACCTCCACACAGTCTTTTTGTACCAATTAATTGTGACAATTTCATCAAAATGATCCATTAAAAGCTGCAGCAGTGATCTGAAGTAGTATACACTTGTCCTGTCTCCTGTGTTGGCATAGTCAGAAGTGTTGTGAACATCATGTAGAGCAGATAGATCCTTGCTGCTTGTTTTTATCTGCAGCCTCAATATGCTTAATATTGTTATGGAGCACTTCTGTGTCGCCGGAGGTTGTGAGAGTTTGTTGTAAATATTCAGAAGGTCTGGCTTGTGAAAAATAGTCCAATACTTATAAGGGGGGGGAAGACTTGGATATAATCTTTGCTCATGTTTACTTCTCCTGTTGGTTTGAATAGACCCAGAAACTTTCATTAGTCTCCTAAAGGAGTACAGCAGTTGCAGAACTCACGTGACACACATATAGAAAATGACACCAAAGTGTGCTGTCTCCTTTCTGAACGGACTCTGGTGTTAATCAGGGAGTTTCAGCGGTGATTTTGTTACTGTTGGACAGGGCTGGGCTAGCTGCTTCCCTATGTTTCCAGTCTTTGTGCTAAGCTAAGCTAAACAGCTGCAGAGTGAATCCTTCTAAATCTCTCCCAGGAAGCCAAAAAGCATATTTCCAAAATGTAGAACTATTCTTTTGAAATCAACCTGCATGGATCAATATCATTAGCAGTACGTGAGAAAATATGTTTGTTTATTTTCGTGATTTTGATGAACTGACCCTTTCACAAAAAAAAAAAATTCACAGGTTCAGACAGGAATTAGGGAATGAGAGAAGTGATTGAATTTCTTTTTCTTTTGTTGTTGTGGTACAAATGCTTTTGTAGTTGTTTGAAAATAAACAATGATCTGACGCAAATACATACATGTGTGATATATTCCACACACTATAATGTATGTTTGTGTAGGATTTCATGGACCACGAGTCAGCCTGTGAAAGGCTAATTTTGAACCAGACTCAGGTCTCTCACATTAGCAGTTCCCCTTGAGCTGCCCTTGACTGGAACGCACCGAGCCTGAGGCGCTGGGCTGAGGGCTGGTCTGCCCCCCCGGGCTCCCCTCCCCCAAGGACACTCGGCAGGTTGCCTGCCTGTCTGCCCGCAAAAAAAATACATGTCCAGATACTTCTGTTGTTCTGAGCTCTGATCTTCACACAGGTTGCTAAAACAAAGCCCTCTTATTAATATTTATAGCCTCTCTGATGGGACGGGATCAATGGAGAGAGGAGAAAGAGAAGAGAGAGTGTGCCTGAATAATCATCATCCATCTACTTCCAGCTCTCTCCCTCTTCTCTCCATCTCTCTGAAGTAGAAGTGATGTTTTAGAGAGGAATTCAGTGTGTGAGGCAGAGATGGAAATTTGGTGCGATAGGAGAGAAGAATGGCTGTATCCGTGTTTGCACATGAGAGTTTATTTTTGCTGGCTGCCACCTTGACAGGAAGTTATTGAGTTATTTTTACTACAGTTTTTCTGTACATTAAAGGGATAGTTCGGATTATTTGATGTAGGGCTGTATGAGGTACTTATCGATTGTCAGTGGATTACCCACAGCAGATGCTGGTCGGCACATCCCCATTTTGAAGAGCCAAAGAGGAGTATCAGCACGGAAGCTAAGCAATGTAGTGCTCTGGAGCAGAGAACAGTATTTTAGCCAGATAAAGCTACTACAAGTTTTTAACTGGTGATGAAACAGTCTCAATTTATTACTGATGCCTCTATATGACCTACATTAGCAAACAAAACCATCACTGAGAAGATTATAGTTATTCTTGATGGCTGCCACCAGGTCAGGTTCTCACTGAAATCAGATGAAATGAGCCTGTGTTTGCATTTTCCCAGCTGAGGTCAGGAGGAGATTTTTCTCTTAGGTTAAGTTTACATTTGAGATAATATTTTATGGTTATAACGGTGGAAACACTACCTCCAAAATCAACAAAATATAAATGTTCCCTGCAGTAACTTTAAAAGAGGTCCACCAAAGGAAAATCAGCATCAGTTCAATTAGAATATTTGAACTGGTTTACCTTGCCATCAGACAGGCTTTGAACTGATATATGAAGTGATATATAGCATACACCATATCCCTGTTTGCCTTTATAGGTATAAGTATATCCATCTGTACTGACATCTGTTTAAATTCTAGGCATGTTTTACTTGGTTGTGTTGACTTTCATTTGCCATTATTATTTCTTCTCTTTTCCCAGCTGAAGATGTGTGGGAGAGTGTTAGGGTGGATTTGTAACAGACTCCTGGTGTCTTCATTGGCAGGCCCAGCATGGTGGATCTCCAAGATGAAAGTCTGACAGCCTGAGTCAGTCTGCTCTGCGTCTTGGGCACACTGCCCAGTGCTCAGTAAGCGAATTAGGTGGGCAGTACGCCCAACGCTGCCCCTCCTGACTGACAGTGGCCCTGCCGAGCAGTCTTTAACTGCACAAGGAGAAAGTTATTAATCAGATGTGTTTGCTTCTTGCAGCTTTTCCTGCAGAGGAGGAGGAGGAGGAGTAGGAGGAGGAGGGGAGAAGACCTAGCCTGGTGATGAATGCCCTCACTTCTACGCGTTTCAAAAGTACAGTTTATCCATGAGGAATGGAGCGGCTTGTACATGGGCTGAGGGGAAATTGCCTTTTCCTTTGACCTGCAGCCAAGGGTGAGGAAGTGAATGGAAAGCGATATGAGAGTGTCTGCCCTCTGAGGTGATGAATACGGTGCAAATTAGAGGAAGAGGCCTTTCAATCTCCAGCGCTTCGACTTTTCCCATTCTTACCGCTCCAAATTGTTTTCTGCCTTTTTGCTCTACAGCCCGTTCCTGCCTGCCTCATTTTTCCTTAATCTTTCTTTCCTTTTCTCTTCCATTTTTATATCTTCCCCACCTCCGCTCCCCGCCATCTCTGCACTGGGCGTGTGCGGGGTTGACAGGTTGAGCTCTGGGAGGTCGGGAGGGCAAGGGCAGCATTTGCAGATTGTGGGACAGAAAGCTGAGACAGCACGGCCTTCGGTGAGAACACAGTGTGCAGCAGGAATCGCAAGGCCATGCAGAGTCACAGAGAGGCATGACCTTGAGCCGTGAGCGGAGAAGAAATCAACACAAATCCGTCGAGTCCGGACGTGGGCTCGCAGGCCCCAGTGCCCTGTGTATGTGCTCGCTCATTGGCATATGGTGTTTTGCTGAAAATGGATTAGATGCAGCCCCTCATGAATTATTGTGAAAGCCCAGGATATTGCAGTGCACCAGTGAGAGATAAACAAATTAGTGTTTTTATCATGTCTGCCTTTAATTGATATTCATGAATGCAGTATTTCATATGCAACAAAAGGTTTGGTCCAATGCTAAAGATTTAAATTTTGATTATAAATTACTATAATAACAATCCAGTGGATAAATAATTGTGTGTGTGTGCGTGTGTGTTTGTGATTCATTTGAGCACATGAGATCCATAATCTCTCGTTTTATCTAGCAGCCATGATGTATGTGTGTGTGGTTTAAACAAATGCTCAGAAGAATATTGCAAATTCTAAAACTACACAAAGTATCCAACACAAAGCTTGTGGGACATGAATCTTTGAATCAAACGTGAGTGGAATAACAACAGTGTAAAAGACTGATGGACTGCTTTAAAAATACATGCGATTCCAACTGGACTCAATCTTTATTTGGAACCAGTCCTGCTGGATTGACACTGATACCAGCATGGGAAAAAGAGCCGGCTCTGTTGTGCTTTTTTTCAATTTCAGCCACTTTGTGCTTAAAAATATTCCACACAGAAGTAGATGTTTGTGGGCTCTGTTTATACAGTGTGTGCATATATTAAGCTGTCCTTTTCTGATATGTGAAATTTAGCAAAAGCTTCTTTAAGGCACAAACTTAACATTTTCAATCCCCCACAGAGCCTTTGGCAGGTGAAACTTAACACCCACTGAACTGCATTTTAAATTCTAGTCAAAATGCCAGGTTTCACACAATATATCAGGTTGAAATGTGCATTAATAAAAAACAATGTAAAGATAGATAGACTGTAGATAAAATATATCTTTAATGGTGCAGCTATAAATCTGACTATTCCATTTGATGCAGAAACATGCATGTAACCTACAGAAGGTACAATATTTTCAAACAGTATGGAAAATGCTGTTACCAAACTGAAGATAACAAACTCATGTAATTAGTGCAAACGTTTTCCCAATATTAAAAGGAATGGTTCTGATTATTTGAAGTAAAGTTGTATGTGGTACTTAGATAGATGGTGATTCTCATGCCCCCAATCTGGAGAAGCGGAGAGGAGTGCTGTGTAGGAAGCTAAACTCCTGTGGACAGGGTCAGCAGCAAAATTTATGTGCCACTTTTTTGCCACTTTAAAAAAATCAACAACAATAATTTTACCTTGCAAAACACAAAGGTTAGTTTGGAGTAACAAAAGTTGTACACCATAACACAAGCAAACTAACAGACTGAGGCAGCAGTAGACCAGCAATATTAATGTAGACTGTTGAAAATATTCTAAATATAACATATACATAAACTGAAATTTTTGTAGATGGCTAAACTGTAGGTAGGTAATACAAAGACTATACAAAAATAATAAAAATCTGAACTATTCATTCAAGTGTAACTTTCATCTAGAGAAGCACCAATTCAATACACCCCATATCAAGTGAAAAAAGCCATTTCAACTCCTCAACTCCTTAATTTTATTGTTCCTAAGCATCAATAGTCAAAATACTGCAGACAGTAAGACATATAAAACATAATAAAATACATAAAACATGCAATAAAAACATTCAACTTACAATAAAACATGTTTATTAGGGACAATACAGTATAATAAAACATTTTTTAAAACTTGCAGGCAAGTTCTGACTGCTGGTTGAGTTTGTGGTTGTTTGGACTGGGTTTTTTTTTTTCTTTCCTCTTGTAGCTGGTTGGTTTCCTTGAGCCACAGTCTGTCATCTGGGTTTTTTTCATCAGTTCCTTGTGTTATTTGCAATAGAGAAAACATGTCCATTGTTTTTTTTTTTAAATGTGCAGCAACTTTTTTCATCTCAAAAACAGGAAAAAGGAAATTAAGGGCTGATGTAAATATCATAAACACCTTCAGCAACATGTCAGAAACACAAGATTACTCCAGATTATAACTGCTGATTTAAACTTTGCCCAACAGCTATGATATCATAAAATTGTTCCTTTAAAGTTACATTTGAGGGGAACAGTTGGACTCAAATGATTAAAACCAGTTTTTACAGCAAATCACGGTCACACATGTATGAGTACTACTTTGTTTTTCTGCTGATCTCAGAAAGGGGTTGTAAAACCCAATGAGAAAACCAGGACCTGGTGATCCTCACCAGCCACTGTAGGTTACAGTACCTGCAGTGTGCTCAGTGTGTCTGCACTACTGCTCATATTTGAGTAGTTTCTAATTTACAGTGGCATTCTGCAACATCACAATGTTGTTTTGACATGAGGAGATGCTATATATAGATATAAAAGACAAAGCAAACTGAATTTGAAGGATCATTGTTTGGAAAAACATCAACCAACACCAGGAACAGATTGTTTTCCCCTCTCTACAAGGGAGCCAGCGGAGAGGCTCGCATCCAGACTGTCCTCCAAAATAAGTTTGTCTTTTAAACTATGTTAGGAAAGTTTTACAGCCAGAAACACTGACACACCTATGCATGCCTAGCTGCCTGGAGTTTTCATATCAGTTATAGAGTGCAGGTTAAGTGGAACATTAAAAGATTCTCGGGCTCGTAATGAGGTTACATTGTCCGGTCGGCCAGGCTTCTCCTGTTTGGGTAAAGGTTGCTTTGCCAGAATCTGCTCCCACTATCAAATTTGTTCAAATCTTCAAATGAGGGCTGAGCATAAACAATGCTTACAATAGCCTCATCTCCACCCAAAGTACCTAGGAACTATACTTTTCAAGGAAGGTTTCCTAGAGCTGACTGCTGTTCCACCACAGTCTAAAGATTAGGCAAATTAACCGGACCAGCTCCGGCAGACTGATGGTTTGTTTAGACCACCGACAACAAAGCATCAGGCCACAAGTAATTTTCAATGGAACCCTGCAACATAAAGCCAGAAATTGACATCTGACATTTGTCACTGTATGTTGGCGTGATGTGCTCAAAATCAAAGTTGAGCCGGCCTCAACCTTTTCAGCGCTCCAATGATGCTGTGACATGTCAACCAATAATGTCTTTGTTTTGCCAGTTCCATATCCTCTCTGCTGTGTAAACAATGGGGAAAAAATATAGTCTTGCTGTTAGGTTTTGTACAGTTTTTTCACTTCTACCCCTTTTTTCTTACCATGACATCACATTGTCGACAGTGAAGTACAAAACAGCACTGGCCACATTTGGCTGTTTTGTTGCTGTTAGTGTGAACGCAGGGTAATAGTTAAGGGTGCTTTGGGTGGAAACATTTCTTTATTCTGCTGACATGTGAAAAAGTTAAAGCTGTTATTAGACATCACTTTTGCAAAACGGTGACTGTGATACAATGCTGTGAGTTCTTGACCAATCAGAAATGTTCAGCTGTGCAAGCCCCATCCCCAAAGATCCTGTACTTTTGGAGAGTAAGCCTCCCCTCTTGAGCAAGAATTTTTTATGGAGGTTAATGTTCCTGGACCTTAATTTAGACCCTGGTCCCTGTTGTGAAAACACAGTCCAAAAGTTCCCTGTCCCTAAGGAAAGTTCCTGTGGTGGAAACATATCTAATGCCCCTCACACACCCGATAATTAATTAAGTTAATCTCTCAACTTTTACTTGCAGTTGTTTATTAAAGCCGTTCCATAGTTGATTACTACAGGAAATTGATCACTATTTGGAAGAAAACAGCTGATGACTGACTGTGCTGATGTACTGAGCACCACAGTGCTCTTACCACCACCATGCTGTGTCCATTTAAATATGTGCCTTTGAGCTCAGGCACATGGAGCAAATTCCCTACAGTATGTTTTAACCCACTCACTTAACGACAGGCCATACTGAGATTGTGCACTATCATCAGTCTTGAGCTTGAACTGGGGGTGAACCACCAGTAATGATGGATTAATAGTCTCATAGAGGAGCTTCCAGTTATCACAGAATGAGTGTTTTTCATGCTGGGATATTGTGGGGGACAGTGTTTTTTCTTCCTTTGTCTCTTGTTTTCTAACCACACTGGTCGCAGTGAGAAATGGTGTACAGACAGGCTCTCTGCTGGGCGACTACTTCCCTGGGAGATGTTGCTCATTTTCCGAATTGCATATGAATATGTGCGGGAAAAAGATTGGAGGCGGCTGATGATGATTTATGGTCAACCGGGAAGCTGCAGCTGTGATTTTCCAATACTGTGCACATACATACAGCAGAAGTAGATTTCCACTTTGCATACTGCTTCTGTGATAAGTCTAAAGAGCTTTCTGTGATTTCTTTTATCACTTTCTTAATAAAATTGTCTCTCATAACAGGACAGCATGTGCTGTAGATAGTAGAAAAATCATTCAATGAAATGTGTTTTTGAAAACATTTGGTAAACTTACTAAAAAAATCAATATTTTGTCACAAAATATTATTCCAAAAAATATTTAATTGATATTTACTGAGGGCCAGAGTGTTACTGGGCTCCTTATTTAATGATCCATTGTAGCTCATAGTGTTTCTGTACACTTTGGATAATGACTGGCTCATATGGTTGCACGAGGATTCATAGCCTTTTGTCAGTGTTGTGTAAATTAAATGTTTAAGGTTTGGTTTTGAGATACGTTCGCGGGGTGTTCTAGTGCGTTCATGTGGTGTCGGAATCATGGGAAATTAACCTCCCAACTGGGAAAGTTCACGTGAATGCCCCCTCAAGTTAAATTTTGTTGCAAAAGTCGCCGAGTTGTTGTCTCTTGACATCATATATGTAGAAATATAGTGGACGAGAGTAAATGTTTGGTTGATATTTTTTATGAATTAAGGCACTGCATAACATTTTGGTCACATGTAATTTGTAACCTAGTATTAAATTGTCCACATAGTGTAATCCAGATTAATTACAAATGTAATTTATTAGCATTAACCCTCATAACAACAAGTCCCCTTCTCCAAATTAGTACCCCCTACTATTAGCAGCATCTGTGTTGTCTCCACATTATGACTTAAAAGCGGATGAGCGCACAAAGTCGGGGTAACGACTTCCCATCTCAGAAATTAGGACCGTCCGAAGAATACCTGAATGCACCATGAAATGCAGCAGCACCATTTCTGTTAAAACGCACGTTTTGCCCTTCAGTAACTGAAACGAATGCCTGTGTGAACTGGGGCAAAAACTTGGTATTGACAGTCGTTGGACTGATTTGCGGACATTTTCTGGGCACTCGTGAATACTTGTTGGGAAGCAATGAACGGGGCCGCAAAAGTCTATAGTTGTCAACAGGTGAACCAGGAGGTACAAGCTAGCAACAGCTACCAGAGGCAGTTTGTAGCTAGCAGCAGGTTAACCGGTAACCCGTTCGTGGCTAACGGGCAGCACGCGCAGGAACACGCTGACAGTGCTGCTGTTTCTCACTACTGTTTTTCTGAAGTCGAAGGACAAACTGCACACATTGTTAAAAAGCATCACAGCATGGACCTTATTCTTTATTAAAGATCTTTATGTGGTGAGTACTTCATTCAAACAACAATCTGTTGGTTCTCTGAAATTATACCGCTTTTTCTGATATCTGCTGTTCTAATGAGTCTGTTATGTTTTGTTTGCATGTTTGTACTACGTTATTAACCAGTGGGGGAATACTAACTTTACAAATAGGGCTGCTAAGTACATTTAGCTAGTTCCGTTGTTGGTAAACTGTGGATTATTTTCTCGATGAATCGATTAAAGCTGGTTGTTTGGTCTGTCAAGTGCAAGAAAGTGGTGAAAAAGTTGATTAGTGTTTCCCAAAGCCCTAGGTGACATCAAATGTCGCAATCCACAGGTTTGGTTTACTGTCATTAAGGAGTAAAAAAAACCAAACAAAATATTCACATTAAAGATGCTGGAATCAGCATTCCTTTTTTTATTTCTTAAAAAAATAGCAACTTATTTGATGTTTTAGACTTGTACTTAGTTATACCAAAGAGTATTACAAGAGAAATTTAAAGATATCAGGTGTATTAGAAATATTTGTTACCATGTTAACACAATACCCATAACATACATACATACACACACACACACACACACACACACACACACAAAAGAGTGTTTTTTCGCTCTTAATGCATCCATAAAATACAATTTTGGCTATTTCAAATAAGATACAATAAAAAGATATATAATGTATAAATAATTAAATATTAATTTTAAAAACATAAAATGAGCAATAATAGGCCTACCCTGGGACTTGAATATGATAGGCCTGTAAAATACTTGCAGTTCTTTCTAGCCTTGGCTGCAGCATTACTATAAAAATGGTACTGTTTTGAATTGGTGTATCTGGTGTAGGGGTGTCCCGATCCGATATTGATATTGGATATCGGTCCGATATCAGCCAAAAAACGAGTATCAGATTTTATCGGACTGCATCTAAAATGCGATATAAGCACTCCGATAAGCAGTCCATTTTCTGCTCCAGCACTTCTATCCATAGGTGACTCTGGTTGCTGACTATTGTTCTCTGTTTGAGTAACATCACTTGATCAAGACTTTTCTAACATTCCACACTACAAAATAAGTAATAAAAGTATGTATGATTTGTGCTGATATCGCATCGGATCAATATCGGCCAATACTCAAGGTTGCAATATCGGTATCGTATCGGAAGTGAAAAAGTTGTATCGGGACATCCCTAATCTGGTGGTATCGTGTGTATCTGTTGTGCATCTGTTGTGCTGTGGTCTTTGTTTGAATTAATAAGCTACATGTTCAATTTTATGACAGTTCAGTGACAAGAGCAAGTTTCAGTTTTGGGCACTAGATGGGGTTCTTATGAATTTTAGGGCGCCATGCAACTGCAGATTTGTTGATGATTTTAAAATGGATCTCAGTGCTTCTCAAAAGTTATGTCACTGTTTTTTTTTTTTTTGGAGACAATGTAAAAGTTATTTAAAAGTCAGTGTTTCATTATAATCGTCACTTTAATTTCAAATTAAAGAAAAGTTACAAAAATGTTTGTTTATTCTGTCAATTATAGTTCATAGAAAAGCTGAAAATCGTAATTGGACAAAATTGTAATCATCAGCTCTGACCCTTAAAAAAAATTGGAAATTTGATTCAGCCAAGAAAATTGCAATTGGTTAATCTCTAGTTACTGTTAATCACTGAGCTTTAGAGGTGCTTGTATTGTGTATTATTTACTGTTAATATTTAACAGAGAAATGTAAGATTCGTATTGATTTTCTCATCTAACTTTGCAAGAAAGCAGGTAAAATATTTCTTAAAGTGGCAAGTACATACAAGTGTAGTGTCAAGTATATCACAGTAATAATGTAGCTTCAGCCTGATGTTGATCCCTTTGTCTGTGCTTATCTCTATCGAGTAGGGTGAGTATATCCCAACAAACCAAATGTGGAACAAAGAGTATGGTCAGCTTACCAGTGCTGAGAGGTAGTCAGGGTGGTTAAATTTTTTTCTATTCTGCCCCTTAGCTTGTAACATCTCTGAGGTTTGCCCCCCGGTTGATTCAGTAGCACACAACAGACAATGTATGTTACAGGTTTCCACAGCCCGTTGACCTGTATGATTGGGAGAGCTGCACAGTGTGGTTATTTCAGCTGCTGTTGCTTTATCCGTCTGCAATTATCTTTGGGTTTCAGGTGGAGTACATTCATAGATCAGTACGTTTCTTGTGAGAGTCATATGTACTGTGTCACTTCACACTGCATTCAACCTGTTGTAAGTAGTTACCCAGTCTTTATTGTACCTGTATTTGCTTTTCTTTGTGGTAGTTTCCATTATATTCTATATTCCGCTTCTGGGTTACTTGCAATTTTTCCCATTGGACGAAGCATAGGCAGCAAAGATTGTGACAGTTTAACCTGCACTTGACCCACGTGTTTACAGTTTGATTGACGTCACAGCCCTGTGATCACAGCCTTTCCTGCTTCCTTCATAGGCATTAGATAAAAGCCACATTTTAGAAAAGTGTGTGTCCTGCAGTGGTTTGACTTTTGAAAACTAGAGCCAATCAAAATGTAGGACATTGTCGTAAGATATGGGACAAGGGAAAAAATGCTGTGCAGCCACAGAAATACTGGGACACCTGACCACCCTACTATAGAGGGAAAAAAGCCAGAACAAAGGAAATTGTGGACATTCAGTTGTGCTGACATATGTACAAATAATATCGCTCTGAGAAGCATTCCATACATCACCAAAATGAATTTTGTCTCATCATTTGCTGAGATTTCCGACCATTCATCTATGTGAGTTATGACCCCTCTTTGGAAGTGGATCTGCTACCTCAGCCTTCACCTCACATGTGTATCTTAAACCTACCGTGTTGTGCTTTTGGTTTTGCCCGTCTGAGTGTGTAGTGTAGCGACACATCCATTGGGACAGCAGACATGAGGTTAAAGCAATTCACTATGGAAGAAACTGGAGCCTGCTTTGGCACCAGTGAAGAATGGGCAGAGACAAGCAGGATACCAGATGGCAGTGAATGTGTAATTACAATTCTCTGGTGCAAAATGAGGCACTGGTGGAATGAAATCTTGCTTCAAATATCCTGCATTCAAAAGTCTTTGTTTACTTGGCAGGAGGTCCAGCAGTCATCCTATAGTAGTTTGTTGTTTTCAGTGTCGGCTGAAGAGTTCAGATGTTGAAGAAAATACATTTAGCACTGCAGCAGTGTCGGTGTTGGTGTGTGCCAGTGTCTTTGTGGGATGGTAATTACCAGGCTAATCAAAAACAGAATGAAGATGGACAAAGACAGTGGAACTGAATTTAAATAGGATGAGCCTATAATGGCTCCCAAATGGAGAGCCGGGTCTGTGCTCGCCCCAGAGGGACTCACCTGCGATTTAGCCTCCTTACTTTTGTATGTGACGGGGTGGCATTGTGGCATCGCCTGCCTCTTCCCCTGTGACCCCGAATGCTCCCTGTTCCGTAGGAGGCTGCATAATTGTCTAATTAAATGGAGAGACAACAGCCCCAGCATACCTCATTAAAGACATCGCTCCATCAGCTCCCGCCCTTCCATTTCTTTTAAAAGGCCCTCCTCATCCTGGCAGGAAAGGTCACACAAAGAAAAGTGCTGGAGATGGTTGTCTGTCCCTCTGGCATCCCTCCTATAGAGTCTAGTTAAACTGTCATCTTGAGACTACATAGAATAAAGTCATGTAAGCTTTATTTATATTTCACATTTTATATGGCAGGTGCAGACTCTGTGATTCAGAATAAAAGCAAAAATACATCATACATGACAAAATGCAAAAACTGCCAACTCTAAAATTAAAATATGAATAAAATACTGATTCTAA
Organism: Lutjanus erythropterus; assembly: GCF_056507025.1. Taxonomy (NCBI): domain Eukaryota; kingdom Metazoa; phylum Chordata; class Actinopteri; order Lutjaniformes; family Lutjanidae; genus Lutjanus; species Lutjanus erythropterus. The sequence continues at coordinate 40,839,316 of NC_139320.1, forward strand.
AGATAAAAGACAATTTAAACTAAAACAGGGATATTGTTATTATTTTGAAGCACTGGTGCCACCAGAGCCCTAAATTTAGTGGCCAAAGTACGTATTCAGTGGCCCAGTTGTAAAGATATGTAAAAACAGTAAAGGCAAATTAACACAATTTATCACAGCCTTACTTAACTGTGACACTTGTGTCGTTCACTTTTCCCATGAATTGTGATGTGTTGTTTCCCAATGGAAAAACAAGCTTGACTTCTTGGCCAGTTGAGGAAATTGGCTGCACACACTGCAGTGCCTTAATTCCTTAAATGTGTCACATTCTAGCCATTTAAACTCCTACTTCTAGTCATGTCTAAATTTTTATTGCAGTTTCATTTTTAGGCTGTGTTTTGTGTGTTTGATTCTTCTTTAAGGACAGCATTAGCAGTTTGAGGAGACTTTGGTAGCCCCGACATATCAGTAGCTAGCTGGCAACGAGTATTATTGACTGTTTTGGTAAAATGTTCAGCTAAAAGTTGTAAAGGAATCAAGATATTTGTGGTACTGAAATGTTGTGTAGGCGAATGCTTGCGGTGTGGGGATAAAACTTGATGGCCACAGGGAGCTATCTACATGGAATATTTGGTGGCCACAGTGTATCTCTTTGTTGCCACGATTCAGTGGGCTATTGTTAATGTGGTTTTAGTCTGCTTTTAAGAGAAGACACCGCTGTAGCAGGCCATAGACCATGTAGAATTCTAGACAGTAGGACTAAAATGACTTAAGGCACCATAAGCTGATTTCATATTTATTGTAGATTGGTGAGGTCACCTTTATTTGATGATCTAATGGATCTGTCTGTTGGTTATTCAGTATGTCAGCAACGTAGAAAGGAGCTAACCCATTTATATATTTTAAAACACTGTCAAGTATTTTAAAATGAATTCTTTGTTTGATGATGGTGATGTGTTCAAACATTTTGTTTTTTGTTAACACTCACAAACAGTGCATTACAGTAATCTAATCTACTGGAAATAAAGGCTGCTCCACGTGTCTTTCTATCATTTTCCAAAGTCCAAAGAGAATTTTGCTAACCTGTTGGATTGGCTTGATTGATAATACGCCTCATAAACAAGTGAACAAATATGGTAGCACAGCCAAGAAGAGACTGTGAGGCACAGAAAACTACAAGGTTTCTGAAATAATGTTAAGTGGTCTGCTGCTGCCTGATACCCTGCAAATAAAGTGAATGCAGTCATCTTTTTTGTATTAATGAGGCATGCACCATTGAATAATTTCAACAGATAAATGAGCCAGGTTTGAGCTGCTTATAAATGAGGCTAGTTGAGCAAAAGATTCCCATGTGAATTCTCTCAGTGCTCAGAATATAGTGAAATAATTAACTCGGAGATTACACCATCTCAGATGCATTATAAAATAATTCAGGCATGTGGTTTTTAACAGGTTATGTTAGCTTTAAATATATGTATTTTAGTATTTATTTCAAAATCAGTGCACATACTGTTATTAGTGTTTTTGCTTTATTTCCAGATAAATAAAAAGTTGTATGCTGTCGTGTACAGCAGTGAAATCAGACACTGAACAATGATCAATCAGTACTATCAATATTATGTGCAGTATTATTTTTTCAAAATCATGTGCAATATGACCTTTATTTTTATTACTTTTCTGTGTCATTGCCACTATTAACAACTTTCAACATCATTGCCTCTATTACTTTTTGTATTTTATTTTAATTTAGTCATTTTACTTACTTTCTATCTTGGCTATCTTACTTTCTACCCATCATTCTTTAATTGTGTTATTTTACATTTACCCCTCATACATTGTTTCGCGTGTATTTTTGTTACTGTGATTTTTGAGCAATATCTGGCACAAGAATTGTCTTTAGGACAAATAAAGTTCTATCCTATCTTATCTAAGTCTGCAACTAACAATTATTTTCTCCAACTTTCTCCAGAATTTTCTTTATTTGCTTATCTTATCTTAGCTTAACTTGTCTGTAAATTTTATTTAAAAAAATATATAGAAAATGACAGTAACAACATATGCAGCTGCATTCAGTGGTTTGCATAATTAGCAATTGTATGCCTGTCTCAAAATACATGTAAATCTATGTGTATGTGTAATGACTGAGTAATTCTGTTGTGCAAGTGTGTGAGAGAGCATAAAGACAGGTGCATCAGTGTAAATATCTCTGGTGTCTTCACGGTTGTGGTTATAAATGTGCCGCTGCCAAATTTATACATCTCTCTCTGTCCAGCTGATGCTAAATGTAACCTTTCCAAATCCAATTATTTATGAAGTCTACAAACAGGGAGACGCTTCCTCTCCCTCTGGTTCCCCAACATATATATCATAAATATTTTAGAGGATGGATGTTGGGGGGGTTAACATATGTCCCATCTGAAATGTCAGAGGCCCCTCCAGTGGCTGGTGTGCTGTTGACAAAGCACCAAACCACTTTGTTTAGGATGTGAGACTCTATTATAGGTGTTGTTTAATCTCCTGGCACGACATGAACATTGCTGCCCTGCATGTGTACTCACACAGGATCGGTTTCTTCATGCAGGTGTCCCGCATGTTTGAGAGAATGAATTTGTCCGTCCTGAATGCAGAGTGGCTCTGTAACCTGTCAGAAGAATCAAATACTCATCCTGACACCCAATCTACTCATGTTTCACTCTATAGATTTTGTGTCAGGGTCTAAAAGTGGCCACTGGAATTTTTCTTTTTGGTCTTCAGGGAGTGCATATAATCGTCTCGTTCAGAGTGATAGCTTGAGACAGTGGACTATGTTAACTATGCTACGCTGCAGCTTTATAAAGGGTGTCTACTCTCTGGAGGGATGTGGTCAAAGTTTGTCTGAGATTTGAAATAATCAGTTGTCTTTCATGTGGTGTCTGACATAGTTAGCTTCATGTAAGGCTCCAACTGACAATTCATGTAATTATAAATTAATCTGTTGATCAACCCAAAGACATTCAGTTTACTGTCATAGAAGAGTAAAGAAACCAGAAAATATTTGCATTTAAGAAGCCGGAATCAGAGAATTTATATATTTCCTTAAGATGACTCAGAATCAAATGAAATGATTAATCAAATATCAAAGTAGTTGCTGATTAATCTATTAGTTGACAAATAATAGATTAATTGACTATTGGTTGCAGCTCTGTCTTCACTCATTGTTATTATTAGTTAAACTCTGGCTTCACTTATCTTATGTATTTGCTTGCAGATGTAATGTATCAGTAGTAGTTAAGATAATTCCTTTGCTTTTATTTCACATTATATTAGTGTGAATCTAGTCTTTATGTAATTTTTAGGGTCTCCCCCATTTTTCCAACCTATGTCAAATTAATTTCCAATTATGGGGACTACATACGAGAAAGTCCATCATAACAAGGACTGTAGCCTGACTTGTTGTTTCACTGTTGCCTTAAGCCAAGTCTTGCTTGTGATTACTGTATGTCAAATTGCTTGACAGAGGTTACTTACAGTTGTTAATAATGTGGGTTGAATATATATAGTTAGATGTTATGCTGTACATTTCGCTTACTTGTGTAACGGTTATGAATTGTTGTGGACATAATAATTTAATATTTTACAATTGTGACCCTTGCCTTAAAGAGACAGTTAAAAAGCAAACCTCAATCAAAAACACATGAGTCTTGGAGATATCAGCCATATATTTATATTTATATTTATATTTATATTTAGATATAGATTTAGATTTTGGGGCTTGTGGTTCTCTGTGCTCCCAAAAAATACAGTTCAAAAATTTAACACCAGTGTCTCTTGACCTGGTTACTCAAGCTAATTCATAGGCCTTGCTGTGAGCACTTTCTTGTAGGTCTTTCTGCAATAGAATCCACAGGAACTACTTTCTGTCTACAAGAAATAAACTAGTTTCTACATGAAACTGCTCACAGCAAAGTCTGTGGATTATCTTGAGTAACTGGAAAAATATGTATTTTGATGTATATGTATTTTTTGTAACTATTCCTTTAATGGATTGTTTTGGCCCCTCCTTATTGTTCCGGCTTGTGCTGAATGAGCATCTGATTAGGGGAGATTATTTAAGAGGATGCGAGTCTCTGTTCTGTTTGGCTCTGAAGACTCCGAACGTTGAAATGTTTTAATAATGATTTAATAAAAGGTTCTCACTTTAGTCTTTGTGCTCCAGTATGTTTAGATCTATTTTCCAAAACTTTTTTGTGACAAGACTGTTCAGCCCTTGAGGGCACCGGACAGGCGAGCAGTTCCTTGTGAGTTTAAACTCTTTGTTGATATTTTTTTCAATCTCGTAGATGACTTAATAAATCAGGAAATATTCACGTTTAAGAAGCTGATATCTGAGACTGGATATTTTTTTTATATTTTCTCAAGATGATAATCCATTCTTAAGATAGTTTGTGATTAAATTAATAGTCAACAACTAATCAATTAATTGACTATTCATTGCAGCTCTACCTTCATGCAGTGTTATTATTAGTTGGCCCATGGCTTTACTTTCCTTCTTAGAAAGTTAAATTCTGCTGTTACAGTGAATACACAAACTTTCTGCTCCATGACAGCCTTTATAAGTGACTTCCAATAAAGGCCTTACATATACATCCACCATTCCTGTACTTGCCCAGAAAATGATGGGAGTTCCTTGAGCCCCAGGTAAATTGTCTAAATCCATACAAGTTGTTCCACAACCTTTTTGAAACAGGAATGGTAAGTATCCAGCATCACAGGCTGCACACTAAATGACTAAACTAAGATTTAGGACTGACTTTATGTGAATGATTTTGTTTATGTATTTACCCCTGATGTTGATGGATGATCGGGGCTTTGCTGCTTTAGCCCATGAATAATTCATCATGGGGAGTATGTGTTTCAGAAGTTGGCAACAATGACTTAGGAAATTGTTGTGGGTAGTTGTTATCTAATTAAAAGGAGGATGCAACAGTCGGTTCAATTGATATGTTGCTAATCAGCTGAGGGCAGTGTTGCCTGGTCGCTGTAAAGATCAGCTTATGTCAAACAAACAACTTATAAGGTTAAAGAGATTGTACCCAGCATGTCTTATTTGCTGCACTGGAAAAAAGGCACAAAGAAGCATCTAATGTGGGAGCTTTTTGGCCTGATTTTATTATCCACTTGACAGGATGTTAATAACTTCGATTTGAACAACTTTACAAACATGGCTTGTACTTTGCATTGATGTGATGTACCTTCTGGACTGGGAGAAAGTTATTTTTAGTAGAGCTGAAGCATTTAGTCCATGGACAGAAACATTAATCAGCTATTTTGGTAATTGATTAATCATTCCAGTAATTTGCTAAAAAACAAAAGCAAAAATAACTATAAGACTCTCCTGGTTCCAGCTTCTAAATTGTGAGAATTTGCATTTGAAGAGGTCACCTTGGGGTCTGAGAAATTTCATAATATAAGTGTATAATAATAATGAAAGCCCTTATTGTTAATGATAAACTAACTTTTGTTCAAACACACACTTTTTTTTAAAATTATTAATTTTTAATAACAAAAATGATATTGACCACAAAAAGACAAAACCAAAGAGGTACAGTATGTAACGGAGATTCAGTGGTGAAAAACATGTTTAAGTTTCCTCAGGACAAGGTCTAATGAAGTTCATCAAGCCTATCATCATATTTAGTGATAAAAATTCAGATGCTGTTATGTATGATAATTTTTTTGTTTAACAATGGAACAGTACCACAACAATGGCATCAACATACCTTCTGTTCTTTAGAAGCTGTGTGTAGACAACCTGACACGCTTGAGGTTCTTGAAGATGTTTCACTATCAGGTGAGGCTTCTTCAGTTCCCCACTAATCAGTTAAAACTGAAGAAGCCTCTCCAGTGAGAGGTGAGATGTCTTCAGGACAAGTCACAGACAAGTCCAGTTACTTACATACTCTCTGTGCCCTTCTATAGCAGGGATGGTATTTTGTTTATGTTATGCTACAATTTTTTGCATGCTCTTAGAAAATGCAGCTCTGTCTCCACTTTGTCTTCCTTGCACAGCTGCACCTTGTTGGGAAGGCTTTTTTGTATTGCCTGTCTTGGTGGCCTAGCTGTGTTCACTGAGTCTGTACTTTGTCATGGTAGTTCTTTGTTTACTATAAGTAAATGTGGTCAGGTACACAGACGCGCTATACAGTCTTTTTAGGGCTAGATATAGCACTAGATTTTCTTCTGTGCTTTTGTTTCAATTGGTGATATAGTTTTGTTTCCGGGGTGTTATAATTTGGTTGACTCTAATTAATTTGTTTTGTCCTGAAGGCAGAACAGGGTTAGAAAGTGATCTAAGCGTCAGTAACAGCTTCGTGAGGGGACTCCTTTCTGTGCTCAGCTCTTAACGTTGCAGGGCTTTGTAGTGATAGATGTGAGAATCCCTGTTTTTTTAGATGAAGCCAATAATTAATTGTTTTTTTCATTTTGATGTAAAATGGAAATTGGCCTAATTTCTGTAGTTCTGTAGGCATCATTTGTGTTTTTTCTGTGCATCTGCAAGATGCTTTTTTTCAGACCTTTAAATGCATAATGACTGTTGGTCTGTTTGGGCCAAAGTGTGGTAAGAAAGGGGACCCTACACCTCAATATCATGAAGGAGAATTGGCTTAATGATGGATTTCAATAGTTTAAGTCATACTTGAATTAGAAGTTGAATATAATTTTGACTTTTGATTGCATAGATTGCCCTACTTTACTCTCTTTGTTGCCACCATGCGTAAAAAATCTTATACTGTAAATATTACAAGGGAAACCTGGGAGATGGTTAACAAAAGTTAACAGTATCACATTTTCAGTGACTGACCCTTTTACCCTTTTAACCTGCTGCTGGACACAATGCAGATAGATGCATGAAGGCCAACAGAGGGAGCCCAATAGCTATTTGTCCTCAAGCTGAGACAAGGCATGGGGGTACCGCTGCAGTTTGTTTACATGCAAAAATGCTTTAATGAATTAATATAAGCCAAATTAATGTTAAAGGTCACCAAGTTGGATGGAGGTAGAGAGTCAGTTTTCAAATGAATTCTGGTATATCTCAGCCTTTTTGACACACACTAACTAGAATCTATTAGCTGGCCTTTGAGAGGAGGTACAGAAAGCCAGGTGGAGAGCTCTGAAACGCAGAGTCTGCCCCAGCAGATGGGGGCTGAGGGGGGTGTGGAGTCTGAGACAGCTGTGGTCCATCACTTTTTCAAGGTGTTTTAGCTTTCACAGCCTTCCAGAGGCTATAGGAAGCTGTCAGCTGGTTTGCTTCAGCTCCAGAAAAAGAGACGAAGGGTCTCGGGGGGACAGCAGGCTTTTCTATTACTCCAGTCCTCATAACCGTTGCGGCGGCTGTGGTTACCCCACGATGCTGTCATGCTCTGCTGGTTTCCTAGACTATAGTGCACAATAGTCAGAAGGCAGCTCTTTACACATCTTCTAAAAATTAATGAGATAGTATACTCGTTGTGACACATGATTTGGAGGTGATGAGACCTAAATATTTCATCTACATTAAAGGAAACAGGGTTTTAAAGGGATAGTTTGAATTATATGAAGTGGGGTTGTATGAGGTACTTGATGATATTCAGTTTATTACCTAAAGTAGATGCCAGTCAACATGCCCTCAGTTTGGAGAAGCCAAGAGGTGCACCAGGACCTAAGTTAAGCAATGTGCTGCAGTGGAAAGGGTCAGCAACAAAACATATTTTGCCAATAAAAAAGGTCCACCAAAAAAGTCTACATCAGTTTAAGTGTATACTTTATTTTGAATATTTTCACTGCTTTACTTTGCCATTAGACAGCTCAACTGCCATTATACAAGCCAAATAGCGCTCTCTCCAAACCAACCAAACATGTACAAAATCAGTAATTTTACCTCACAGAATATGGGAGTTGCTGGTCAACCACTGCCTTGATCTGTTAGTTCATTTGTGTTATTGTAAGACTGTATGTTGAATCTGTATGGTGAATCTTAACTATCCTTTTAAAAACACAGAAGTAATACAATAACACAACATGGTGAAGTTTTCTGACAGCAAATTGAGGCAGTGAAAATATAAAGTGGTGAAAATATTTTCGAAACTTTTTTTTTTTTCCCAAATTGATTGTATTATTTATTTTTTAGGTGGACCTTTTCAAGTGGCTAAAATACATTTTATTGTTGACCTCATCCACAGCAGTTCATTGTTTAGCATCTCTGCTTGATAGAACTGCAATGATTAATTGAGTACTTCTGACAGTAAACTTAATATCTTTGGGTTGTGGACAAAACCACATTTGATGATGTCATCTTGGACTTTGGGAAACACATTTTTCATCATATTCTGACATTTAATGGTCCGAATAACTTATTGATTAATCAAGACAATAATCAACAGATTAATCAATACTGAAAATAATTATTAGTTGCAACCCTAGAGCTGGAAGTCCTCTCTGCTTCTCCAAACTGGGAGCATGCCGACCATCTACTGGAAGTAGATCATTGACTGTCGATAAGTACTTAAAAAAACTTCACTTCAAATAATTCAAACTATCCCTTTAAAGCAGATGGCTGCAATGTATATTTCACTGCTACTGCAAAATCTTTGCAGTGAAATGTTGAAGGAAACAGAGCTCCCTCTAAATATTAGTTTTGTAGTGATTTGATCCACCTGGCTGGGGATGATTGATGGGCTTAATATATTTCATTAAGTCAAGGATTTACTATATTTCTCTTGTAATGAGTTGCTGTGTTCAGCACCAGCTCTGAGGCTGCGCGGGTTTGCTGTTAAACTCCAGACAGCGCAGTCGCTTCAGTTTGAAGGGCTCAGGAATATTACTTCAATAAATATTTGATGAAAGAGGAAGTTCTATCGATTCATTACACTGTGAGTAATATGTGTATGTGTTCATTAGGTTGCCTCTGAAGTATCTGTGTTTAATATTCTTTGTTTACAGTGGAGGGTCACATATGGGGAAACACATGAATATGTAGCGGGTAGCCTCTGCTCGTCTCTGAGCTTTGCACAGATGCTCGTCCTGCACAAACACACACATACTGTACATACACAGACATGCACACTCCCTTTCTTTAATTAAAGCAATTAAAACAGGTTTGGTGACTTGCATACATTTCCATGATTGATGGAGGGATTTCACTGTTATCCTTTATTGCTTACTAGTAAAATAAAACTTCACTGTGTCTCCTACAGGATGTACGCCTCAATACAATCACCTTGTGACACATAACAAGGCAGCTTCTGGTGGGGAAAAAAGCAAAGAGCAACATGAAGGAGGTGTTGAACACAGGGGGAGGTGAGTGTCTTTCTCTGTGTGCTTTTCTGCATCCCTGAGTGTCTGTATATTTGTGTGTACAGCTGTGGCTTGAAAGCGAAAATAGCAGGGGGGGCCGGTCTGTACCAGGAGAGAGGTATGGGCTCTTGCCCCGCAGCATTTGGCACAAAGGGCCTACTCCTATTATGCATGCTGGCGGTATCTGTGGGAGATAAGGTTTGGTCCTGGGAGATAAGGTCAGGGCCTGCTAATGAAACGCATGCTAAAGGATTGCATGGAAACCTCTCCTGTCAACTTCTCATTTTTATTTTGAAGCATTTCATTCTCCCTGTCATATTATTTCATTATCAACCGCCTCTCCTGTCTTTGCATTTATATGAACAGACAGACTGGCACTGTTTCATCATATTAGATCATTCACCTGCATCCATAACCTTCAACATTTGCATGAATGAAAGTTAAAAACGATCCCAAGGACGTATAAAAGTGATACTCGGTTAATTAGGACAGATATTCTGAAATGCGGCAGCGATGCCAGGAAGGTACCCTGCTGGAGCATAGCTGGTTCTTTGTTTATGTCTCTGTGCTGTGAGTGTAGCTGGGAGGCATGGCAGAAGTGGAATTCGCTCAGGTGATGGGTTTAGTACGAGCAGGATGCAGAGGGGGAGCTCTCTCCTCCCCGCTGACTCCCCCCAGCCGGCTCTGGCATTAAGTCAGCCCAGCTCTGTACCAGACGACAGCATGACAGCTGTTTCCTATGACTAGGGGAAAAACACATTGATTCACTTCCTCAGTTGGCCTCATTTGGGAAGAGATGGAGTGTGGCCAAAATACTCCTCCACCGGCGCTGAGACGTGGACAGTAGAGAAAGGTCAGCAGTGGAGAAGAGAATGGAAAGGAAGCTCGGCTTTAAATGACACGGCCAATATTTCAGCTGTAAATGGATTTTAACCTTTTCCCATTGTGGGAGATGAACCTTGATGCTTTTTAGTAATTCTTCTTCAAAGGACAAAAGGCACTGAAATTGAGTTTAGACCTGAAGCTGACTTTTTTACTAGGCTTTTGCCAGTTTATTTGGTGTAGCTAGGTACGTCTAATGCAGTCTAATGCAACAGTCCTGACCTCATGAAAGCTATTGTGTTCAGTTTTTGTGGAAACTGTTAGATAGAGTTGATTTATCTTCTCAATGATATTAGAGGTTGTAGTTTATGGTGCTGTTGAATTGTATAGCCTTGTACTTAGAGGTGTTTTCTATTAATTACTCTACCCTCATTGATATATATAGGTTGGACATAATCAAACCAACATATTTAACAGCACCACAAACCTAACCAAAGTTGAATCAGTATGTCTGCAAAATGGGTCAAAACAAAAATTGATCATTATACCTGCATATGGATAACATTAAGCTAATTTATTTTAGGAGTATTCCATGAGACTGAATTAGTTTCAGTTAGGTGTACCTAATAATGTGGGCACTGTGTTTTACATAGGGCCTATTATAATTTTGTGAAACATCTTTTAGACACAGATGATCCATACACCAATCCAAACCATAGTAACTGCACTCTTGCTTGGTAATCTGTGGACCACCTTTACATTCATTGTACTATTGGAATCAGATGGAGATCTCTTGCTATCAGCAGTTAGCTAGCCACAGTAAATCTAAAGCTAAAACCAAAAATAGTAAAACAATTGATTTTTCCATAGCTATTTGTAAATAAATGATGAACTCATATAACTTATGAGTAACCACCTTACTCCTGCTAAAAGCTAATTAATGCTTATTTACTACATTGTAAATTGATGTATTGATTTTGAAAAATATTCAACTATTGCTAGAGGAAAAAACAGACAGACAGTTCACAGCTCACAATAATTGAATGTGGGCCATCTCTATTGCTAGGTGCCTGTCAGAAAATAGTTTATTTTCTTAAATGAAGTACAAAGCTGATTCATACTACATATCCCCCTCACTTTCTGTGAACGTTACCCAAAGGCAGAATCCACATTTTTTTACTATCAAGGTTCTATGGCAATTATTATTTTTGGTGAAATGATCAGCATATAAAAATACAGAATTAGGGCATTAAAACTTGTTTATCTGTTTCCCGGTTGGTCTAAAAAAAGAAGAAAATATGACAACAGTGTAATATAATAAGCAATCAACTTATGTCACAAAAATATAAATATTGTATGGGAGAGAAGTAAGCCGGGCCATTTCTGTGCTGTTGATTTTCTTTGGGTGGAAGAAATACCAAAAATGTTATCATGATGAGAACAAGTGAACCCAGAGCACCCAGCACTACTCTGTGTTTCAGGCAGAAATGTTTTGTCTTTGCATTCAGACACTAGCATTTATCCTGCTGTCTGTGGTATTGATTCGTCAAGTGAACTCTCATGCTGACAACCACATCCTTTTTGTACAGTAAATGCTGTGAAGGCTCTCAAAAAGGCTCAGTGCTGTGCTTAGTGCCAGTCCAATACCTAAATTCAGTTTCATAGCTAATACAATTATGTGAAAAGTCATTGTAAGGATGAAATAGATCCTGGAGGTATTTTATTTGCATTCAAGGGGGAATTTCTTTTCAGCTTGACCATGTAACATGAAATTTGATGTGCCATTTGTCCCTGCTGCTATGGTCTCTATCTGCTAAGTAAATGTTAGTTTCTGGAGAGGATATAACAAATTAATCAAAACAAATGCTTGTATCATGCCATGCAGTCTAAATCACTGGAATAAGAGATCGTGGTTGTCCGATCAATAGTCTCTCATGCTACTTCAAACATCGATCCTCTCCTTTGAGATTTAATTAGTTCCTGAATATGCTCAGTGTAACATGAATATTGTGCTATAGCTATCGAACGATGGGATGATCTATACTGCATTTGCTCAAGGATCAATTATGAATGTTGTAATTTGCTATTGATGTAATTGATTCATTTGTCCAATTATACTGGAGACAGTCGTCAGCCCTTTTTACTCTGCAGCTCAATGAGTGACCCATCAGTGGGGCGTCCTCATGAGTAACAGTGAGCCGACTGCCTCTCAGTCTACCGCTGGGTGGGTTTCGCCTCTCATTTACATCTTCTTCTGTCTGGATATATTACTAATCTATTATATATTATATAATATTTTTGTTACATTATCATTTTTATATTATCATCCCAAGTTTCTAGACCAAAATTATCTCATGTTCCACCTGTGGAAATTCATTTAAGTTGCTTTTGTCAGATATACAAAATAGGGATGGGCATTTCAAGCCAAAATATTGTTTGATGTTCACTGGGCACTATTTGACAGTTATTTGGAGATTCATTACATTTGAACAACTATAGACCCATCTCAGAACTAAACAACAACAACAGCAACAACAAAAAGGCCGTATTGGAAAAAAAACCCTGTATTGATTCTGCCCATACCTATCATCATCTAAATATTCTTGATTGGCTCAGGGAATCTGGTCTTCATCAGAATCTATCATCCAATACTCTGGCTGGATGTATTTTATACATACAGTATATCATACCCCATGAATATGTAGAGAAAACTGACACATGACAAACAACTGTCTTAATAGTCATTAAAATACCTCATTTATTGGAAGAAACTATTTGTGTTTCCTTTAGTTAACAGTGCATCAAATGCCAACAAAGATGAAAAATATCAATACAATTTAAATTAAAATTTATTTGAACAACCGCCAGAGGACTGTAAAATTTAATGCAAATTTACTATTTTAATTACATCTAGTCAAAGTACTCCCCCAACACGGCCAGTATAGCAGCCGCTCACTGAGTGAACCAGCTTCCTGTTCTCCCACAGCTAATTAAATCACACTGATGGAAAAACAATGCAAAATTACAAACAAATTGAACAGAACCATTTGAATAAATTAAATAGAACCTTGCAGATAATATTCAGATAGAACCTGCATCTTATTATTTGCTTAGTGCTCTCGTCAACCACATGAATAGCTGCTGTTATATTTAGTGATACAAACTGTATTCTTGCATGCAGTTTTATTTTAGGGTAAATGGACGCTTGCTGAGAGATGCTTCCAATAATTACAATTTAAATTTGAGAACGTCAAGTCATTATCCCTGCTGAAAAAAAACAGGACTTTGTTACGTCTCTTGTCAAACATCTTGCCAATCTACTCGGTGCATGATCTAATTAATTCATTTTCTTGCAAGGGCTATATTTCTTTTGATAAAGCACATCTGTCTGCCTCATACGGACAGCTGCTTTCTACACAATGAAAGGCTCATTCTGCTCCAGGTGCATCTGCAACTTCACTAGAAGTTGTAAACTACACAAGAAGATGTTCTGTGGCTCAGTGTTCTACAGAGCTGACCGCTTTCAAACATGTCCCGTGTCATGAACTGGTTTTACTGTAAAGTACACTCTCAATGTCTGTGTTCTAGCCCATTCAGGTGTTCATTTTAGCCAGCAGTCTCTCCGACTGTCTGCTGTTTCCACTGCGTTTCGTTGTACTTAATGTAGTCTGTATGAAAGAGTTCAGTCAGTCTTTAGTTTATATTTTACATTTTTCATTATTTTCAAGGCTTTTTCATTAGCGCTATTCTCCACAGTCACAGTAGCTGCTCGTCCATTGAACAGTTTAGAGGTGAAGTTGCTTATTAAAGGGGTCCCACTGTGCATGGCAGTGACTGGGGAAAGAAAACGTGTCACCCATTCACTTAATCATGATCAGTGAGTTAAAATATGGAAGTCTAAAAAACTTGTCTATAGAAAACATACCTGTTACTGGTTGATATTAAAAGTGCAATGTACCACTGCCACTAGATATCAAACTAGAGCCCCAGAATGTTATTCCATAACAAATGTGCCCCTTATTTACTCAATAAAGTTGTGGAAAAAAGTAATGTGGCATCTGAACTAGGAATCTGCGTGATGAGTCGGTATGATTAAACGCTGTCAACCTCGCTAGTAGGCACCAGAAATACTAGTGTGTTAAGCTATACATCACAGCCCTTCTCATCCAGCATGATTGCCCTGATGGCCCAGATGTTGTTATCAGCAAAATGGGACAGATGATCTAGAAAATGAAAATAAGGTTGAATGTTGGCTGTCAGAAAAAACTGGTATATAACCACTCGACTTGAGCAATGTGTAACCATTTTCAGCACAGACCTGTTCATTAACCTGTGAGCTGAGCAGGCTGCTGCTGCTAGCACTGCCAATGTTATCCACACTGTGTGGTAGGCTAGCAGCTAATGTCAGCTCCAGGTGAACAATGTCATTTACCCACAGCCTCTGTCATCCTTTATGGTCTGAAAGGTCAAAGCATTTTTTACTGAGTTGTTGTCTTGAAATCTGCAACTCCAACAGTGCAAGATCATTAACAAGAGAAGAAGAGAAGACACTCAAAATTTAAATTTACCTTAGGCTCTCAAAACAATCTGCTAAAACAACTGGAAACAAACACTACTTGAAGTACAAATATGATAGTGTAGTGGGAAAATTATGTGCTGAACTGGTCACTGTTGTTCCTCTAAGTCACTTCTCATGTATTGTCAGGCACTAACTGGTTACTTGTCCTTGAACACACAGCTGTTCTCCCTTTGGAACAACAACTTCTGATAACACAATCACATCCTGACTCTCCCAATAAGCACTTCAGATCCAAGATCCTGACCCAACCTCCTCCGTCTCCTAACCCTATAAGACAGATTTACATTCTTGACTCATTATCAGTTCCTTTTACATTTTCTGTGTGACTGTGTGCTGATCCTTTGCAAAGCTCTATTAAAACACCACAAAGACAATCTTGGTCTTCGTGCCTGTTTTCATTTTCAGATTTTCCACCATAGTAGCTTAGACATATTGCAACCTGTAACAGGAAGTAATGAGTAGGTATCGCTTCACTGTAAAAGCTCACAATAAAATGTGCATAGGCAGTCTGAGTATGTGGAGAATGATGAGGTGTTTGATGTGTTACTGTGGTACACCAAGTTCATGTGGACATAAGCAGCCAGTAATACTTTTCTATTTGTCCAGTGTTAGCTAGCACACTGTAAATACACTGGTGCTCACTTGATGGCTATTTTATGTTCCCACAAACACTTCCTCAGACAGTAATTGCACTGAAATGTCACTCCTATTATCACTGGATTGATCACGTCAGAGTTACATTCGCTTTAGACTGCACAATTGTTGTAATTTCAGGCGCAGAAAAAACATCTTTCTTAAGCCTCCCCTCTTGTTGAGCTGCACTTTACGCAGTAGATTGGTGCTTATAGTGGTGAGTGCTTCTCGGGCTGGCGTCCACACAAAGCTCCCAACAGAGTCTTTGATGTTTGCCTCAGTGGATCAAAGATGTTAGAGCGTGGACCTGCCAGGTGCACTGCTCTTTCATCTCACTTACTTATCTGTCTGCTCCTTCCCATTCTCTGTAAAGGGACAGAACAATGTGTCCCATTCAGACACACTCCATAATTGACACCAGTAAGACTTACTCGATTTCAGATACTTCATTCAGACAGTGAATGATTTTAACCGTGGTATGTAGTGTGTAAAAAAATAAAAAAAAGCACACAGTGTTTTCGCTGGTTTATTGTGCTCCCTTTCTTATCTTTCTTATGCTATGCACATGAGTAACAATAGCTAAAGCAACAGTCCAGAGATATGAATGTCATCTTAAGGCTCCACCTTAATCCTTTGACCTCCAAAGGAGAAATGAAAAGGCTGGGGCTTCTTAAAACTCGAATGTCTGTCACTGCCTTTGATTGCTTGCTTTTTTTTTTTTTTCTCCAGAGCAAGTGTTGTTAGTGTTAGTGTTGTGTGGCTTCCATGCACAGCCAGGGGTGTAAATATAGACAGTCCATAGGCCCATAGAGAGATCAGACCCTGCAACAATGTGTTGAGTAGAGAAGGGCCCCCTGTATTGCCACCTCAGAACCCCACCTGTGTTCAGATTTATGGAAGTCTATTGGCAGAAATAGAATATAATATTCAAAAGTATGTTTTCATCTGTGTGTATTCACATGAAAATAACAATAGTTTTTTACTTTGTTTCGTTACATTAGACTGTACAATGTGATGACATCACTGATTTTTTAATTACTTTTCTTAGTGCGAGGAAAGTTTTACAAACATAAAGCCTCCATGGATCAAAAGATTGTAACAGACATGCGATGTTTTCTTGGTAATATGTATGTTGTTGTCCATTGTCAAGTCTCGACTAAAAATCTAGCGTGTTGTTGGTAAAATATATATGTAGGCTTAATGCTGTGTGTGTGTGTGAGTGTGAGTGTGTGATTCATAACTAGTGCGCACTGAGGCGCGTCATAACTACTGTATGCCAGAATCCTCTCTGACTGTCCAGAAAATATATCGCTTTGCCAAGTTCACTCATAGTTTCAGGACCAGACCTATGTGAGTGTATTTAACATATTTAACTCATCACTATAACCAGTCGCCTTTTGATCCTCCCATTAACCCCCCAGTTGTTTAGATAAAACCTGACCACTCCCTCTTTTCCATGTTTGCTTTTCAAACACGGGAACTCCCGAAGGACACCTCCTAAGTGCTTCCACAGAGAATTTCCACATTATTGATTACAAATGAGATAATCATCATTTCATAGGCTCTGGGGTGAAGATAACTTTACTCCATTTACATATCATGTTGCAGTTCATCCCTTTGTGTGCGTGTCGACCTGTCTCACCGTCGTCCTCTCCTTTCTGCACGTGACGTATGGATCATGTATAGATGGATCCCTGGTTGCTTCAGCTTAGATCATTGATGCTTTGATCTCAATGTAAGCGGTTGATGTCCTCATGCATAATCAGAGTATTGATTTTTACCCTCCTCTTCCTGGCAAATTGATCGGGAAACTAATTGTGCCCTTTTCTCTCTCAGCAGCATCTCACCGTGGATTAATTTCTCCTTTTCTAAACTACCAATCTTGTTAGAGTGAATATAAGCAGTTGAACAATTTAGCAGGCAAAAGAGGCCATTTAAATTGCAATTAATGTCACACTTTTCAGTTTAAGTGAGCCTGTCTGGAGTTGTTGCTATTGTAATTGGGTAAGTAAACATTAGTGGATTTTGCATTTCCCCCTTAAAAAAACATGAACAAGACAGTGGGCGGCTAAGTGTACTATTAATATATTTGAAGTCTCTGTGCTTGGTTGCAGTATTTATCCATGGAGTGGCTAGGTAATCTTGTTGGACTGAGAAATGATCTCATCTTGAAGGCAAAATCTTGATAATCCATTCTGTGACCACAGCACGAGCAGAATTTGTTTTCCAGCTGGTTGCTTAACCATGCACACAACACGACAAACAAACCGAATAATGTAAGTAGAACAGTCCAGGGCAAAATCTTCACCGAGTTTAGGTGTTTGAGAGCTCCGAGCAAGGTGACATGCTGTGAAAGATGACTTCATGGCATATATTTGCAAAGCATCAATATCTTACATAAACTTCCTGTTTACTCATCAGAAGCTGAAAGTAAGAGACATGAGGGCTTTAGACGAATGATGGCTCTCATAAGAGACGGAAATCTGAAGAAGAGGAAAAAGAGAACTGTATATGAACAAAGTGGGACATTAAAGTATGTGACATGAACCAGCCCAACAAGTCCAAGTTTTCCAAATTTCAACAAAAATGACACATGTAAGAGTTTCCTGATCTGATGCTTCAAACACTTTGTCAAATATCAACACTGCTTTGTCTGTCCTCTTGGTCTTTGATAGATGCACAAAGTACCCTTTAAAGTCTATATGAGATGTTTCTACCAGAAACCCTTTCTGCCAGAAAGCCTTCTAACCACATTGTTAATGTGAAACAGTCACAGTTTGGTCCAGTTTAGGGGCCAAATGTACTTATTTAGGTTTAGGATCATGAATGGTCTGGGTAAAAAAAAAAAAAGTTATATTATTGTAAGCCCTGTGACTTATTTATAATGTATTTGAATACAAGCAACACTACTGGGAAGCAACAGAGTGATATGAAATCTAAATCTAGATCTAAAAATCAAAATGACAGACCTTTCCTTTTTAAATAATCTTGACATTTGGTTTCACACAGGACACAAACCCTGGCCTCCTGGGTTTAAGTCCTTTGTTTGACTTTGTCATCCCTATTCTACTCACCTGACGCAGCTAGGTTTACACAGAAGTCATTTGATAGCCTGGTGCATCTCAAAGAGATGCTAAAGGAAAACTTGTGTGTATGAAATGCTAAGAAGAGTGACAAAATGTTGCTATTTGACTTGGGAACAAATGAACACTGGGCTGCCCCTATTGGCACAATAATATAACTAGTCAATGCCTTCCTGTAACTGTTGAAAAAATAAACAATTTTTCTGATCTGACACATTTTAGGCAAAAAAGGTTTGGTTAGGGCTGAGAAAACATTTTGTTTTGAATTGAACTATTTCTTTGTTACAGTTTGAGTGCCTTTACTGCCATGGTTACTCTAAAGATGATACAACACGTTGGCCACTTGGGACAAAGGAAATATTGATTATAACTGTTCTGAGTTTAGAGAATGCTTGTGGTTATGTTTAACACAAACCAATATTGACTGTCAGTAGAAAATAATTAGTGCCAGTTCTCCAGTCAGCAAAACCAATGGCCACTAGAGGGCTTTGTCACTTGAATTTCCAGAGACAACTGGGGTTCTCTTTTTTCTTTTTTTGGGGGGGAGGATCAGTCTACAGAAATCATTAGGATCCTGGGAATCATGTCACTGTACTGGCAACTAGTTTGAACTGTGAAGCTGACGGGCTTAAAGAAAATGTATGCAGTGCAGACAATGATTGATGGCTGTCTTATGTGTAAGAAATCTCAATAATACTAAAAAAAAAAGACAAGAAAATGAGGTGTGTTGCAAACCATTTGTTTCTGGGGACAGGCCGGCTGTTGTGTCTCATCACTGCCCGTGAAGCCCCTTCGCCTTGAACAAACAGATCCAGAGCTCATTTCAGCACAGCAGAGAGTGATGGAGAGGGGCCTGTCTGTATTTTGTCAGGCCTTTGATGGAGTCATTGACTGTGAGAGGCATCAGGGATGAGGAGCATGGATTCAAATGGAGAGGAGGAGAAGAGGGCAGAACAAAGAAGACCCATCCTAACTCAAACTACAAAATACCTCACCACTGTAACCACTTTGAACACAGCTATTGAAGGCTGTTGATGGGTGGAGAATTATCTAAATGATCTCATATGAATATAACTGCATGAATAAACAGATTTATGAATGATTATACAACAGCTAGAACAATGGATTTTGGCAGCTTTCTCTCAAGATATAATCTGCACTACAGATTACACAGACTGACTCAACACAGATATTTGACTACATGGTACACAACACTGAAAGGATACAGCAGGAAATGGATTTAATGTAGTGCTCAGGTATCCACGGTAACAAACCCCAGTCCAGGGATCTGTATAAACTGTGGTCATGCAGAGGGAGTGCTTGTCAAATTCTTGAAAAGGGCAAATCAAACCACTGCTTTCACCCGGTACCATGCTATTTAATACAAGCACAGGTGGTTTAATGCTTAAAGGTCCAGGTATGCAAAGATATCAGGGACAGTACAACAGTTGTCTTTTTTGTTTCTGTAACAGTAGCTTTATTAATATCTTTAAGGGGTCAGTCATTGTACTTCAAAATATCTTGGTTTTAATATTGTAATTTTCTACATTTAATCACATAATTAAGTACATATTTTGTTGGTGAAAAATGTTATTTAGTTTACTATCAGAGAGGAGTGAAGGAACCAAAAGATATTCACACTGGAGATGCTGGAATCAAAGAATTTGGACCTTGTTTCTTAAAAAAATACTCAAACTGATTAATTAGTTAATTAAATAGTTGGCAATTAATTTTCCTTTGTTTAGAATCAGAATATTATTTGAAGTCTGTCCCCTGCCTGTTTTTAATTGATTGATAATCTTTCTATAAAATTTAATTTTATACTGAAGACTGATTTTTTTTTTTTTTAACAAGCCAGTTTTTACTTCAACTTGAAAGTTCCCTGTGTGTAGTTTGCTAAACATCTTTACAGTCAGTCAATGTACTTCAAAATGTTTTAACATAAATATCGTACTTTTCTACATGTAGTCACATCATTGAATACATGTTGTGGGATCTTTGTTAGCATTTTATCAAAGGCTGACCAAACGTGAGGGGTTTCATGATTGAACTTCAGTCTAAGAGTGCAAGAGTAGTGAGTCTGGCTTTACTATTCTGTGCACTATTCTATTCTACTATTCCATGCACTGGAGTTTTTGATGTATTTTTCTACATGTGGGTCCGTGTTTTGGTTATCAAGTATACATGTGTGAGGATACACACATTCACATTCCTGCCAATAGTTTCACACTATTTCAATGATCTACAGGTGGCAGGAACGTGCCAAGAACAGTGACGCGCCAACAAAGAATGACTGCAAGCTAGTAAAGACAGATAAAACAAATCTGTCAAGTAAACAATCCTGGATTTAAAGCTTGCTCGAAAATGAGCAATGAAATGCATTCAAAACATTTATAAGACCTCAAGGATACACAGTGTGTTTTGGTGAGGAACACCAAATGCAAACTTAACTTTTGTTTACAACAAGACTCCACAGGGCACCTTTTAAGGAGATTTACACATCACAAAGCATTTTTAAAATAATAGTTTCACAGATAATAGTTTCACATATAATTATAGTTTCACATATAATTAAGCCAAAATTGAAGGAAAAAAACAAATACTCCTCTTGAGTGAAATGTGTTGTTATGCTTTCCAAGCTTAAAGGGCTCAGTATGCTTCAATAGTGTTGGAAGACTTTGTTCATATTCCAGACAGATTGACAGATCGTTAATACACTGTTAATGTTACTGTTTGCAAGTGATCAGATTTGTATGTCTAGTCATCACCATCCTATTTGCATGGTTTAATGTAGTAACCACTGAGGCATCTGTAGCTACGCACATTGGCTGTCCAATGCGGAATCCTCTTAAAGAACCAGCAGAAAATTTGTTTCAGCATCTTTCCATGGACTGTTGTTGTTGTCGTCCTTCATACCACTCTGTTAATGGCAGCATGGGTTCTGCTCAGATGCAGCTCTGTCGCTTTAGATTTACATTGTTGTGTGTAACACAAGATACTTAGAAATCAAGTTTGAGCAGCCTGACCAACTGGACTGAGACACATTTGTAAATTAGTATATGATGTGATTGGTATCGCATTTCAAACCACCTCAAATTAGTTTTTTGTTTTTGTTTTTTTCTGTTTTTTTTGCTGTCCAGAAATCTATCTAGATACAATCTTAATATGGCAAAAAATGGATATGGACTGGAAGTCTGAACAAGGCTTAAACATCCTCTGAAACTCCATGCCTGATAGATGAATTTGAGGGCTACATCCAACAATTTTTGGAACTTTCTTAAATGGATTATTATAATATAATATTATGATAATTATGGCCGCTAAATGGACAATTGGCCTGGTGTGTACCAGGCAGGTTCCTAAGTGTTCTTTCTCTCATTCTTCACGTAACTACTTTTGTCATTTTTTCTGTATACAACTGAATGCAACACCTTGAGGAAACATGTCTGAAATTGTGATGCTTCCAGAGGAGACTGATAGTAGGCTTTTTACCTTAACTTTGAGTGTGGTCATTTGTAACAGGTATAAGTAATGATGCTTTCTGATGCGGTTGGATGAGAATTCAGACAACCTGGTTTGTTTGAAACACACCGAACCCTGTGTCTGTGTGTCGGGAGTCAGCGAAGGGGCTTGATGTAGCACTTTGAACAAATGTACTGCTGCTTGTTTAGTTGTTAATGCTGATGAGACATGAATTTTCATTAATATAAATGATCATACATTGTCCTGTTTATAAATTATCTGAATACTGCAGGGGTGGACTTAATACTGATATATTGTCTTTCTCCCATAATTTCTCATCATAAATTTGACCTTTGGAGGCAATCTTGTCTTAGTGTCCAATATTTGTTTACAGACTTTAGAAGATAAAATGTATTTCATTGTCCGAGTTAGGAGTGTGCAGCAGAGCTTCGAGCATATTGATTCCAAAAGCTGGTAGAACTACATAAACTGATTTTGAAGTAATGTGCAGATAGATTTATGGGGAGTAATCATTGCCATAACAATAAATCTGTAGTTTTAGGAGCGCACAATCCAGCAGAGCGCTGCTTTATCTCGACAGGCTCTGTTGGGATTAATAGCCCCTTGTCCTGAATACATCAGCAATATGCACAATGACTGGATTTTAGCTGTTCTGAGAGTCAGAAACATGCCAAATGATAAGAACTTAAAATGGGAATGTAAGTCATTTAGCTTGAATAAACAGCCTATTTTTATCCTTCATAAAACAAACATTTGACCCACGATTCTTTTCACAGTATCAATTTTCTTGAGTGTTTTATTTTATGCTCAATTTGTGATACTATATACAAAATCTTACCATGACATGCCCAGAAAAGTAAAAAAAAATGTATATTAGTATAACTTATGGCAGTTTGATTCATTTTTCTGCCAAATATTATTTAAATTGAAACTAAGTAAAGAAAGTCGACCAAAGGCACAAAGTAAAACGACAAACAATTTAACAAACAAAACAATGGTATACACACATAGAGCGATAATGGTAAACAGATGGTGCATATGGCCAACAGAGAGGCAGAGGCAGACATCACTGAAGGTTAAAAACTTTGTATAAACATGTGCAGTGCATTCTCAGTGAAAGAAGTGGGTTAAAGCTGGCGTACATCCGTCAGCAGGATTATCTTGGCTAAGTATTTCATCAACATATTTGGCAGAAGTATCAAGCATTGATTTGAATTTAAAATGTGTTGAATTCTGTCAGAAAGCCTGCATAATTGTGTGGGGCTGGTTTCTGAGTCTGATGAGCAAATATCAGGCTGCATGAGTGAAGAGTACATTGTATTGGCTTACATGTTATACAATATGGGTTACTGACCCCCGACAGTAGCTGCTATGAGCAACATTTTCATAGTTGTTAAATTCAGAAAGTATGGTGTGGTTGTTTAGCAGTCTGAGCAACAGAAATTGAGTTATATTATGGCAACTGAAGATTATTATGAGTATGATTATTTTGAATAGTGATCATTTCAAGAGAATTACATTTTGTGGCCCATCACAGCTGTTCCCAATTTGGTCTCTGCTGAGCATGTGGACATGTGACACAGACATCTGGAGTTTAATGTTGTTTATGTAACACCTGACCAATAATGGCTCAGTTAAAGTGTTTTTTTTTTTTTGCTGGACCAAAGCAAAGCTGGCAGGGTACTATAAATGGGAAAGTCTGTGGATGAGTAACTTGGTTGGTTGAATGTTTTCAACCAACCAAAAAAATGAATAGGTATGGACAGAGCTGCAGGGTTTGTTCTTTTAGAAACAGTAAACTTTTAATCGTTCAAAATGATTGTGTGGAAGTGGAAATTTCTGAAAATCTTAACTGGGATATCCCCTGAAGTCAGATTTCTGTCTCGGAAAGTTGGAGGAACCTCACCATCCCTAACCTCAAAATACAAGGTGTTGGTGCTCCAAACGGTAATGAAAGCTGTAGTAATATATTGTTTATTAGTGTCTTTTGTGTCTCATTAAATCAGTCGTACACACAGTACTGTCCAACTTCTATCTGTGGACATGTAACTATGGTGTTTAGATGCAAAAAAAAAAACATTAATGCACTGTTATTAAACTTAAAGGTTTTCATGGAGGCGTTCTGACTCGTACTGGAATGCAGTCAGCTCAGGTGTGACATCATGTTCAGCACTGTGTCCATGCTGCCACTGCACTCCTGTCACTTTCTGCCTGATGACATAATTGTCTTAATAGTTTTTCATTCAAATGTTTAAAGTGCTTTTCTTGATGTATAGTGTCCTCAAATCCAAGGCAACATAAAACAACTCTGCAACATGCATGCTTGATGAAAGAGGTGTGATGATGTCACTTTAGGCATATGCACCACTGTGCTGGGGCCCCATTCAAGCATAAATAGAGCTTTACAGAATAAATCATCTAGTTAAGGATGGGTAAAAAACACTTATCTTAGAATTTTAGATTTTTAGAAATATCATGATTCTCTCTTTAGATTATGAATCAATGCAGAAAAGTTAATAATCTGAAATTTAAAACCTAGCACTTTACATTGTGATTCCCTGTGACAATTCTGTAAAATGGGACTGAACCAGTTGGATGGTGAAAAGTAACGGACATGAACATGTGCATTGTTTCTTGCTTTTTAACATTTGCAGTTACACTAAGCAGAAAAAAATAAACAGATGACAATAGCCTTATAATAGTCTTGCATACTTTAATCACATGTAAATACGTTATAACCAGTTGCCAGATTGTGTGAAACTGGGATAAACTGCCCTTTGTGGCATATGTGTTATTCTCAAGAGTCAACAAGGTTGGTAATTCTTTAATCCGCAAACCAAAGGTCGGAGGATTTATATGTTTGAGGTGAAGATCCCATGATGTTACTACAAACATTACTTGAGTGCAAACAATATAAATACAGTATATATTTGTTGCCTAGCAACACCGGCCCTCAGATGTCAGTCGACTGTTGGCCCATTTAGAGGAACAGAGGACAGACACCATTTTTAGTGAGTTTTACATGCTTTTCTGTTGACTTTAAATGAAGTGTGTTTTGCGAGGAGGCAACGAGTGAATTAACCTCGTCTTAGTTTGGTAAAAGAGAGAGGCTTGCACTCAGAAGGTGTTGTATTTCTGTTTTTAAAAGGAAAATGGGTATGAGTGTTTAATTTCGAAAAATTTTAACATATTGCAGCCCTACATACTCTTACATTGAAATATGAAATACAGTTAATGAAGGTTCATTTGTTTACAGCTGCATCATCAGCTTAAAGTTTGGGTGGTTTACAAGTTGATTATAATGCCCATGCACGCAGCATTACAATGAGGAAGTAATAACAAATAATATACACCTACAGTTGTTCAGCTTAGCAATTAAAATGCCCAATGTTTTGCTTTACATAAGTTATTGTCTCTTTTCCTTCATCACACATTTCTTTTTCTGTGAATTATTTCTGCAATACATAAACAGGCAATTTATGATTTTTCTGGTCTAATTGAAGATATCTGTTTAAGTCTGGGATGCATCTGAGGTTCTCAGTCTTGGCACTGAACTGCTTGTCAATAGTGCTATTTGAGAAATAGATGGTAGTGCTGCAAGCTGTCCAGATCCGCACACTAGTATTAACCCCAGTTTGCAGGGCTGAAGGGGGTATTTTGGAGCTCAGGAAGCTGCAGGGAGATGCTCTGATGGGCAGCCAGCTTGCATCTTTCACTCACAATTAGAGGAGTATTTCTGGTTGTTCTTCCTGAAAGCCAATGAGTGAGTTTGTTATCATCCATATCAATTATTGGCCATGTGACATGAGTATATACATTGCCAGGGTGGCTGCTCTGCTCTGACTAATGGAGCCACCATCTGGACCTGCTCCCTGACTTCAGCACAACAGGATGCAAGACGACGGATGTACAACCCAAGTCACTTCCCATTGGAGGTGGCAGGTGGGGATGAGAGGCAGACCATTTAGTGGGATGTGATACTGCTGCCTGTGAAATATTTTGTATCCACAGGTGCTTTAATTAATGTCATACAACATTTAATAAAGATACTATGAAGTAAAGGGATAGTTTGGATTATTTCAAGAGGGGTTGTATTAGGTACCTACCAATAGTAAGTGTATTACCTACACACGTCCCCAAGTAACACAACAACACAAACTAACAGATTGAAACCAAACGTTAGACAAACAACTCCTGTGTTCTGCGAGATAAAATTACTGTTTTGCTAAAGGAGTCTAGTTGAGTGAAAAAGAGTGATATTTAGTTTATATGATGAATGTTTCCCATTGGAAGGCTGTCTGAAGGCTAGGTAAATTGGTGAAAATATTCAAATTATAGCGTACACTGATAATGAGTTCTTTAGGTGGAGCTTTTTTTTTTTTTTAATAGCTAAGCTTTACTGCTGACCCTTTCCACAGCAGTGCATAGCTTTGCTTCCGTGATGGTACGCTGCTCTGCTTCTCCAAACTGGGGGCGTGCAGGCTGCTATCTACTGCAGGTAATACACTGGCTATCAATAAGTACATTATACGCCCCCACTTGAAATAATCCGTGCCATCCCTTTAAGTAGCCTGAGTCTTAATACTGAATGATGGATCTGTAGACTTATTTATATCGTCTTGACTTACATAAATACCATGTTTAAGACTAATTAATGCAGAAATAGAGGTGCAATACAAGTGTAACACTGAATATGTTTCTCACTCCTTGTTTTCTGGCTCGAGCTCTCCTCCCCGCGCTCCTTTGCCTGTTAACCTTTCACACCCCATAAGGTGCTATAACATTTGGCTCTCGTTCTGATGTGTCCAGTCTGTCTGCCAGCGTGGCCATTTTAATGATTTTGTGCTTAATCCGTGTGAATGTTCAGCAAGTATTCCCCAACTAGAAAAGGTCACATGAATTCAGTGTTATTGGAAAAGGTTCAAGGCTTTAAGAAATATCACTTCCCTTAGTTTCTCTTCTGTTCATTTCTTCTGGCCAAGAGTGTGGTGGTTTTTCTCTTTGGCTCTTCGCTGATTCCTGAAATTACAGCTACAAAATTTTTGTGAACATATTAATCAGGCTTTTGGGATACTTTTTTGTGTTTGTTTTCTGCTTTATAGATAATAAAAAATCAGTCATTATGTAACAGATGTATACACAATCAAATTTGTGCATTGAAGAACAAGACTATGAGGCTGCAGCCTGTGGCCATGCTAGTAGCTCAGAATGGCTTTGAACCTTTAATTACAGCCCACAGGCTACAGTCTATAGTACAGCCTTTAAGAACAGCAGTTAGGAGAAGTGTGCTTTGAGCTAAATGCTCATATCAGAATGCTAAAATGCTCAAAGCGAAAATAATATGCTGATGTTTAGCAGGTACCATGTTCACCGTGGTGTGTTAACTTTGCTAACATTTGCCACTTTCTTAAATGTGCAATATAGCTGAAGCTGATGGGAATGTAGACCACGAAGAGCCAAAACGTGTAAACTGTAGTATTTTCATGGAGGTTTGAGTTTTTCTCAACCTACCTAACCTTGACTACAGGTTAACAATAACATTCTGCCAGCACCACTATTTTTCCTTGTTTGTTGTAATCTGTACCAGAACCTCTGGACAGAGCCAGGCTAGCTGTGTCTGTCTCTTTATAGTCTTTGTGTTAAGCTAAGCAACCCTACTGGTGGTTCCAGGTAGTCTATAACCTATATTTACTTTAGAAATGTGACAGTGGTATTGATCTCCTCATCTAACTCTTGGCTAAAATGTGAACAAGTGTACCTGCCCCCCGACAAAGGGGTCATTTCAGTTCTATATGGCATATGATGTGTTAGGTGTTAGCACAGATCATAGAACCTTGGAAACTTAGAACCCTGGGACCCAACGTCCGTGGCGGGAAAGTGTTTCAGCGGGGATCCATTTCACTGCTACACACCAACACCACAGACATGCTTGATTGAGCGTGTGCACTAGGGATGTTCCTGGTGACTAATTTCTCTGTCGATTAAACGCAAAATTTAATTTAAACTAGTTGACTAGTCTAACACTAAGAAATCACTCAATGTAGTTAAAATTTAACAGAATTTATTAATTTATAATGTTAAACACTGTCCGAAAAAAATACTGTATGTATTAAAAGCCATTTGAAGTCGTTAGTCACAGTCTACGATCGCCAAATCGTACTTTAAATGCGGCTGAAATGGGTGCTACTTTGCGCTGTGCAATACAAGCCTTACACAAAACATGACAACAACTCAATAAACGCTTCACCTTTTCAGACCAAAGAGAATCACAGTGTCTGCGGGTAAAGGATCCAGAGCTAATGTTAGCTGCCAGCCTGACACAGTGTGGCTAACGTTAGCAGTGCTAGTAGCAGCAGCAGCAGCTCCGCTTGCAGGTTTATGTCTGTGTATGTGCTTAATGTGGTCAGCTTTCTCCAGTCAAGTGAACATATATATATATATCACCTTATTCTGTCCCAGTCGACATTCATCTGTCTGACTTTGCTGATGTAAACATCTGGGGTTGCCAGGGCAATTGGTTCATATGCGCTGGGTGAGAGGGGCTGCCGTCTGACAGTGCCGCAGCCCTGACTAGTGGTGGGTGGCTGCAAAAACTCTGCATTAATAAAATACTGATAAATATTTTAAATGACTAGTATTTCTGGTGCCGACTAACGTGGGATTTAAAGCCAATCAACTGGAGTAATTCTTTTCTCATTAGAAAAAAATGTGGGTAAGAACACTCTTGCATGAAAAACCATACCATGCCATCAAATACCATGAAACCGATATGATTTTTGAAAAATTAATGTTCTGAGTTCCCAAAGGCTTACTGAGTGTTGTTAAAAGAAAAGGTCATATAGCACAGTGGTGCCCAAAATGCCCTTGTTTCAACTTTTTTGGAACATGTTACAAGCATCAAATTCAAAATTAGTGTATATTTACAAAAAACAATCAAGTTTATCAGTGTAAACACTAAATATATTTTCTTTGTGCTGTATTCAGTTGAATGTAGCTTGAAAAGTTTAAGAAAATCATTGCATTGTGTTTTTAATTTACGTTTTACACTATGTCCCAATGTTTTTGGAATCTGGGTTATATTTTCAGTTAACTTTAATTTGCTATTGCATCAGCACATCAGAGATAGCGACAGTTGTAGCAGCATGGTACTCTGAGGACATGAAAATAAAACATTCTGAAAATGAGACTAAAATTTCACTGACAATACAGTTTTTGTTACGTAACACTGGACTAAAACTGACAAAAATCCAGTTACTAAAATGACTAAAACTAATGTACATTTTTGTCAAAAAAACTAAAACAAAATTCAGTGCTAAAGTTAATACTAATTGAAAGTGATGATATTCTTATTTTTGTGAGTTTGAGGTAATGCATACAGTAAGAGTGTGGCACCTGAGGTGTAGCCCTCAGGCAGTGGTTGTGATAAACAAGGCTGTGCTGCCTGCATGTAACAGCAGATAAAGTAACTTTACTGTCCCCGCTTGCTCTTACCATCCCATAATGCATCTGTGTGATCAATGGGCACCCTTGGCTTTGCTCTTATCCCTCTGCCTTCCTCAGTAATCAGCAGTGTGATATGTGATCAGAGACACCCGCCTGTCCTGTCCTTGTCTCATGTTGAACAGGACCAAAGTATTCCTTCTGTCATTTCTGACAGTCCTGTGATGGCAGGGCAGAGAAGAGGGCTTTGTCCCAGCGTGATATTTATCTTTGAAATTGAGGAGTTAGACCTACAAGCGACCACTTCACGCGCCTCATACCCTCTGGCTTTCCTTAGGAACATCTTTCAAATGAAAAGGATGAAAGATTAAATGCCTTAAGTCTGTTGGCCTCAGGATTTTACAGCCAGATCTCATTTTAATATCGAGTTATTTCAATATGCACAAGGATGAGCTTTTACTTAGAAAGATAGTCTGAAAGACACATCACACGAGCAAAGGCATAAAATAGATGACAAACAAACACTGCCACTGAGCACTAATCATCATTACTGTATGGCAGACCCTTCAACATGACTCCCAATCATTTTCAGTGCTTTGGTAAAAGCTTCTGCAGACAGGATTACACACTGCAGAAAATGTTTGGCTTTTCTGCAGAAGAAGAGATGGGTCCCTCCTTTAAAAGCAGTTCTTAAAAATGCTGTCAATCACAGCAGCTGAGTGTATGCTGGACTTGACAGAGCTTCCTCTGACACAGTCACCAGGGAGCGTTTGTCTGCCGTTCGCAGACAGTTCAAGGTTAATTGATGTACATCATAAAATATTGATAACAAAATGGTCGCTTACTGCAACGAGTGAGTAGGATCTCGTGTTATGCATGTAAACCGAGCTTTTGGTGAATATGTGCTGCATGTGAATGGGCTGTGAGATAAGAAAATAACTGCGCAGGCCCCTCAAGTTAGTCATTTGCACATTTTGGAAGTGGGTTAATGAGTGCTGGTTAATGGGAAAACTTTCCTCTTCCCTGAAGAAGCACAGGGTAATTATTTGATTTATGAGTGGCTGGAGGACGAACGTAGCAGCCGATCACTTGTGCCACCTCAGAGGGCTTCAGCCAGGGGTTTGTTAGACAACAGAGCTACCTCTGTGTGCTCAGTCCTCTATCACATCATTACAGCACCACCCTGAAGAAACACACAACAGTTGTATTATGTAAAAGATCCGTGTTTGTTTAATAACCATTTGGAGTAGACTGAAATTTAGATGGAAAACAAATAATTGTCCAGAGGTTTCAGTGAAATCAAAACCGTATTCTGAGTGTTATACTTAATTTGCACTACAGGGATTCTTTGTTATTTGGGTCTGTTAAACCAATGTATTAATACGGGAGGAGTAGAGAATACTATTAATCACCACACGTTGAGAGGCATTGTGATAGCTTTGTTTTTGTGCTTGTTGGAGTTGTTTAAAGGGTAATCTTCTTGTTACTGTAATCCAGCTTTTGGAGCAGACAGAAATGCCTCTCGGTTCATTCTTGTGCTGACAGAGTCTGGAACAGTGAGGAGGATTAGCTGACAACACAAGTCTGAAAAACGCAACAGAGGACCAAAGGAAGATGGCTACTTCTACCCTTCACCACATTTTAGATTCAACATATTTAACTGTTGTTCTAAATCTTTCAGTCACTCTGCCATCCATCTACTGGACACTCACATAATTGTAATCGTTGTATGTTTTATGTGATCTTTCAGTTGTGTTTGACCAAGTTTATTTATTAGTATTATTTATAGATTCTATTCCACGTTATCTCCTTGGCATCATGATTTGTTTGTTTATATGTTGTGTGAATTTTTAAAATCTCTATTGGGCCCTCTGGGTTTTTCCACAAATTTTTACCAAAACCACAGCCAGCCACTGAAACAGTAAACTTGCACTCGTATTTTTAGTAGTTATTAATACATTTTAAATGAACATACAAATAGATCAAATTATGCATAAATTAAACCTGAATTAATGAAAGTTATCTAATGTACACGGAATGCTGCAAAACAGTCTGCATTATGTTCTGTTAAAAAAAGTTTCCATATTGTCCCATATCAGAAATGCTTTAAAAATCTGTAAATTAAGACTGAAAAAAGGAAAAACCTAACACAGATCAATAAATGTATGGTCAGTGTATTGGCCAGGGCCCATCTAATTTGGCATATCTGAAATTAACCAAACAGTGCATAATGGAAGTTTGAGATATAATTAATAGCTTTATTCATATAATAAATTACCATGTTAAGAATTGGGCTATAATTAATTACAGTTTTAATTTACAGTTTTCCTGCATTGCATTCATACTTTTTTGGCAGTATGAAATAGGTCTTAAATTGCATTCATGATGGTTATAAAAAGGTCTTAAAAAGTCTTGAATCTAACTTGTTGAGATAAGTTTGGTTTCTTGCTGACAAGACATTAGGACTATGGTGGCAGAATTTGGTTCTGTTGTTTGTAATAAGGCTAAGTGAATGTGTTGCATGTCCACAAGCATAATTACACGCTGAGGTAAAAGGTTGTGGTGCAGTTTGTCAGTGACAGTGGCTCTGTGCCTCGTGTCAGTGAATGACCGCATGCTGTGATCACTTACTGGAATGAAAAAGAGCTGTGGTGTGCAGAGAAACAGAGAAATCAAGGTCCTTCCTGTACAGATGAAATGGTTTTTCCTTAAGTGCTGTTTAATGAGAAACTGCCAATCAAATAAATGGAATAATTGCTTTGCCTTAATTAAAATTATTCAATGCTAATTTTGTGGAAGATGCATTGTTTTTGTTCTCTCCCTGAAAAATTGATTTCCAATAATGTCCACAGGGTGACATAAATCAAAGAAATAAGCATAAACTAAATATACTTGAATACACTGGCTAAAAATATCTATGTAATATTTATGTTGTTTGTTACAGTGCAAATATAATACCTAACATGGATTCTCAATGGAGAAAATAAGCAACACTCACAATTACAATATATGATTCATTAGCCAAAGAATCTTTAAAAGGGCAACTGAACAGGAAGTCTGGTGATACGGGGTTTCAACCTGAAGTTAAGCAAAAAGTCAGTTATCATTTTTCTCTCTGCTGTGTAAAGTTGAACTTTTTCTTCCTCTTGTCTGAGGTCATTCAAAAAAAGTTGCACTTGGACCACAGTCCCACATATGGACTCCTGAAACTGCAGGGCCTCAAGGCTTTGTATGACAGTGACCTCTGACTGCCAGATCTACCCCATGTGTCTATATACTTAGACGGAGAGTGGAAAGTATTGGTTGTTTATCCATGTTGTAGCAAAAACATAATCTTCCACTGAAAAAGCACTGCTCTCAGTGAACTCTCCCTGAATAAATATAAGTAAAACAAAAAACAGTTATTATTGATTGTGGTTGGTCATGACACTGACGTACATCGCACTATATACAGGGCCTGATGTCCCTTGCACAGGAAAGAAAAATGATAAAATTTGCAATAAATGTCCTTTAAAGTAACACTGTGTAAGTATTCCACTTTAAAAGAATCAGGTTCAAAATCATTCTGATGCATCAATGACTTAGAATAGGGTGAATGGTGCCTCTGTCATTCACATACACCTGTTCAGGCACTATGTAACTTTGGTGTTTGGTCATGACAAGATGTTTTTGTTAAGTCTGTAGTCTGTAGCATGGCAAGATTTAATTTAGAGTATTACTCTGTTAGGGCTGTTCCTGGCAACTAATTTCCCTCTTCATTAAATGCAAAATGTAATTTAGACTAGTTGACTCATCTAATAGTCATAAAATACTCAGACAGCAGTTAAAATTGAGCACAGTTTATTAATTGATAATGTTAAACACTGTCTGAAAAAATACAGTTTTTACCATCCATTTGAAGCCATTAATCACAGTCTACAGTCGCCAAATCGTATTTTAAATGCTGCTGAAATGTGTGCCACTGCACCTCAGTCTACAATACATGACCGCTCACTAAATGCTTCACCTTTTCAGATGGAAGAGGTGAGAGAGGTGAGGTGAAGAGGTGGGTAAACCACTCGGAGCTGACGTTAGCTACCAGCCTGCCATACAGTGGCAGTGGCAGCATTAGCAGTGTTAACAGCAACTGCATGCTCTGCTTACAGGTTAATGTCCGTGTCTATGCTTAATGTGGTTACATGTTGCTCCAGTTGAGTGGTTGTATATCAGTTTATTCTGATAAGAAGAAGATCCTCAGGAACATGGTTCTACTGTGTTTGTGTTATTATGTGTTATGTATGTATGCTTTTTTCTATGGCTGCAATATGGGTGATAAGCCCAAAACAAATTTCCACTCTGTGAGACAAAGCTAATCCTGAATGTCACTGATTGTAGTAAATGTGGGTAATACTTTGTGGAGAAAATGGTTTCTGGTTTTCCATCTGATGTCCTATGGTTGCCTCAGCTCTGTGATTTTAAGAGTTTCCTGTTGGAGAGTGAAGTAGATTGCTGCTAAATGTAGCTGCTGTTAGATAGATAGCGTAACCATGGAGCCTGGAGGAGTGCTGGTGTATACACTGCTAGCACAGCAGCGTTGACCCACTGGGCAGAGGAGGTTTTTAGACTCGGGATGGGGTTGAATCCTGGCGGAGAGTGACAGTGGTCTCGTGCCAGAATTGGAGCAGGGCGAGCAGGCAATAGAACTGGGCTCAGCAGCTTCAAAAGAGACAGAAGAGGCTGTTGATAGAAGGACCAAAGAAGAGAAAATGAGACAGTGTCTGAATAAGAGGCCGCTGGACAAGATTAATTGTCGGACTCGCTTTTAGTCATTGGTGAGAGCTTTGTTAAATAAAAGGCTGCCAGACAGGCGCTGAGCTGGACTTTTTGCTGTTGGACTAGCTTGTGTTGTTGCACTTGCTTGATGTTTTGCTGTGTAAGCAAAGTTGTCGAAATGCTTGTTTTTGATCATATGTAATAAAATTATAACACATGCTTGGGGTGTGTATCTCAATGGCTGAGACCGATTTGATACATATCTCGATACATGTTCAAAAATATCTTCAAATTTTTAACTGGCCAGCGATTTGGTTTGATATGATTCAGCTCTGTCGCGATACGATATGATGCAATACAAGACAATACAATGTGTGAATCTTAACAAGCAATGACATCACTCATGGCACTAGATAGCTAGGTGGAAATTACAAAAATAAATTTGACATATCAGTCATTTTAAATTCAGATTTAATCACATTTTAGACAGGGTGGTTCTTTTAATATGTATGAGCACCATCAGTTTCCAATACAGTCTGATTGAAAATGGTTGCAGGGACCATGTTCCTTTGAAGAACTTCTCCACAGATTTAATAGTGCACTTCCACAGAGTCAGGGAACTTGTGAGAGACTGATTTGAAAAAGGATCATCATCAAACCCAGCATGAGTCAATATCCAAAACCATCCTATAATGCCCATAATACAACTTGTTAGTGTCTCACACAGGACCTTGCAAACACCCTTATCTTTTGCCATGGCCTTAGCTTGTAATCAGGCTTGCTGTTAAAAATCTTTAAAAAAAAATCCCAAACATGGCTAATTTTCTCAGACATTAGGGATCATACTGAGCCACAGAGGATAGTATATGACTGTTTTCATGTTTTCATGTGTCCCGTTCATCCTCTTGTCTCCTGATCTATAGGGGGCAGCAGGCATCGCTGTCTGTCTTTTTTTATACTACCAGTATAGGCCGCCAAAGTCACAGATGTTTGAATCCTACACATTATTGGACAATGACTTTAATCGAGATCATTACCAAAACAGTCTCATAGTGTTGTACCAGCTACCTGGACCTTGACTGTAACTCTGCCCAAACCCCAAAATAAACCAGCTCTATTATAATTTTTGTTTTTTGTTTTTTTGTTTTTTTTCCAGCAGACTTGTATTTGTCCTAACCTTCCACCGGCTTCACAGAGACACCCCACGGTTTTGTGTTTTCTTTTGTCAGATACTGCCCAAGTTTGAGTTTTTGTATTTGCCCTCTGCCTTTAGAAGGTGTTATACTGCTGACCCTCATACAGCTTTTTGTCACAGCATGAGTGAAAAAAATATTTGGGGTTCTCACAAACATTCTTCTCTCTTTTTTTCCTCTCAGAGGTTGTTCATACCACCCCTGTCTCTTTTTCTTCAGCTCAGACAACCTGAGATTCTGTTTGCCTGAAGCATTGACTCATGTTGGGGTGCGAGATGTTGACTTCCCAAACTCAAGTGCAGGTCTCATTCAAAGTTACACAAACACACAAACGACCATAGCATTTTAAATCAACCCAATTTAAAGTTTTTTCATGTGCATTTTATTCAATACAAGTTATTAAAACTTAACAGTTTTTATCAAAAACTGCAGCTAAATTACAGCAATTCAGTAGGTCAAGCAATAGCATCTTAGAGTTATCGAAAAAAAATGGTGTGTTTAATTGATTTTGAAAAAAACATCTGTTATGAAGAATGGTGAAAAGTCAACGGTGACATTACTTTTGCAGTAAATGTTCACTTTAGTTTCTGGGACAATTAGTAGGAATTTACTCTGTAGTGGACTGATTCTTTGCAATACAGTGATGAATATAGGAATATCAAAACTACATATGCCTCTACATGTGGAAATGTCTGTTGTTCATCAGACATAGTCATCATTTGCATACACTACATTGCCCAAACAATGCATGAAAACACCCTAATGCTACATTCATATGTGACTGTTAAAGACCCCCCTCTAATCCACAACAGCATTAGTGAGGTCCTAACACTGATGCCTCTTTATTTTATAGACTGGGCGCAGATTGATCTACATCACTACAAACACTGCACTACACTAGATTACTGAACAACTGGGATAATGTGCAGTGCAAATACAGGCATTGGATTTCTGTGTAGTTATTTGCTACTGGATCATGTTGCCTTGCTTGGTTCAGATGAAAAATTGTGGACTTTTTTGCACTGTGGTCGGGCAAGAGCTGGACTTTCTATCCAGTGCTGGGCTCTGCTCTGCAAGCCAGTCAAGTTCTGAAAAGTTTCTTAATTGACCTGGCTTTGCTCACTAGCACTGTGTTATTTTGAAAGAGGAAAGAGCCTTCCCCAAAAGTAATGTTAGAAGCACACTATTGTCTGAAATATCATTGTATGATTTAGCATTAAAGGTCCAGTGTGCAGGATTTTCTGGAATATATTGATGATATTGCAGAAATGTAGTATATATTAATGTTTTCATGTGTTTAGTCAACAGAAAATGAGAGTTGTTTTGTTTTCATTGCTGTTTGTATCTACGGAGGCTGCAGGTCCTCATCCACAAAGGCCACCATGTTGCACCGCTATATTTATACAATAGGCCAGAGGGGACAAACCAAACCCTGGCTGTAGAGGGAGCCTTTCACGTTTTTTGTGAATTTCACAGCCATTGTAGATTCCCCTACACATTTTAAAAGTGAGGGTGAGTCGAGTGGTATTCAGCTGCTACAGTCTACAGTATCACCGCTAGATACCACTGAAACACACTGGATGTTTAAGTATTCCTTTTCTTAGAAGTAAGGGGCCCAAACCATGAAAAGTACATAAAAGTATGAGTACAAATTTTGATGTTAAGCTCTAGTGGATGGAGCCATTTCCTTGTCTTTGTCTTTCTTTCTCTTTTACACTCTGTTTATCTGCACCAGGAGACGCTGCAAAACTGACAGACAAAGACTGAAACGTGTTCAAGTTTACTCCCAATCACTTGTCTAAAAGGGAGTGGACCATAAATCTCTAAGTCTTTCTCTTTCTCTCTCTCTGGCTCCCTCCTCTCTGTCTTCATCTCTTTGCTTTTCTGTCTCCTATTCCCTCTCTCCCTGTGTCTCAGCCTCTCTCTGGCCTGACTCCAGATGAGTTGGTGCTCCAGGCACTCAGTCTCAGGTTGTTTGAGCTTCACAAAAAATAGTGAGTTATTGGATAGGGGTGACGGCCAAAGGAAAAACAACACACAAGCTGAAAGTAGAATATGTGAAAGATCCCAAATATGTTCTCCGATCATGCTGTGACAAAGAGCTGCATGAAGGTCTGCAGTGTAGGATCTTCTAAGACGGAGGGCAAACAGTAACCTTAGGCAGCATCTGACAATAGAAAATACAAACCCACAGGGTGTCCATTTGAAGGTGGAGGACTGTGAGGGTGAATACAATTCAGGGATTCTCAAACAAGAAGTTATCTGGTGGAGTCTATACAGAGTATATCTCGACCATGCCCAGAGCTGTGTTGCAGTGTATTAGTATGTGGCCTGTGAATCACGAGACTCTATCCAGACACAGTATTGACATTTGAAAGGTTCAACCTTTGACAACTGCTCATGGACTTCTGAGCAGCAGGAAGACTGAGCCTCCAACACCTCCATGGTGAGTTCATGTGCTGCTGTGAAGTAGAGGTTTCTGCATGATCTTATTATACTTATTTATACAATGTGTCATCTGCAGAATCAGAGAGTTGCATAATGCTGTCTGTTCGTGTTTTGTTTGTGTGCATATTAGGGATGTTCCTGGCAACTAATTTCCCTGTTGATTAAATGCTAATTTTAATTTAGACTAGATGATTAGAAGAAAAGACAGAGAAAATAGTCAAAGTTGAGCATGAATTTTTAATTGATGTTGGAA
The DNA here is from genome assembly GCF_056507025.1 of Lutjanus erythropterus. Lineage (NCBI taxonomy): Eukaryota > Metazoa > Chordata > Actinopteri > Lutjaniformes > Lutjanidae > Lutjanus > Lutjanus erythropterus. The sequence continues at coordinate 40,877,293 of NC_139320.1, forward strand.
ATGTCCAAAAACATATTGCATGAATTAAGAACCATTTGAAGCTATTAAACATTTTTCAGTAAGCAAATGGTATTTTAAATGCCACTGGAGTGTTTGGCACTTTGCAGAGTGCATAATGAACATTGCACATTATCCAACAAAACATGACAATGCCTCACTAAATGCATTGTCTTTTCACCGTGAGCAGGATCACAGCATCTGTGGGTAAACAACATTGTTTACTTGCAACGTTAGCTGCTGAACGGTGTGGCTAAAGTTAGCAGTACTAGCTGCAGCAGCCTGGTCTCCTTGCATGTTAATATCCACATGCCTGTGCTGTTACACATTAAGTTGAGTGGTTATATTTCAGTGTATTATGGCACAGCCTACGTACAACTTTTTTATTTTCTAGATCAAAATGCTGACAAACCACGCTGATTTTACAAGTTGTTACCTGTCCCACAACATTCATGCCAACTGAGCATTAGCGAGGGGAGAAGGGGACCACTGTCTGACAGGGCTGCAGCCCCAGCTAGTTGGGGGTGGCTATGTAATATCCAGTGTCAACAATTACTGGACATTGTGCACATTAATGAAATAGTGATAATTAGTTTAACCAGCTATTATTTCTGGTCCCAACTAGTGAGGGTAGCAGCATTTAATCATTTAGTTGACTAATGGCGCACATCCCTAGCTGCTGACTGTTGGATTGAGCAACAAACTGAAAGTGAGACGAGTTAGCCCGTATTCTTAGAAATCCATTGAGAAAATTATGGCAAATCAAAACATAGGCCATTAAGATTAAAGTTAGAGTTTTGGAGATAACCACAGAGATGTCTGCCTTCTCTCCAATGTAATGGGACTAAATGGCCTTTGGCTGAGGGTGTTTATAGCACCCAAAAATACATTTTAAAAATTCAACACCAGTGTCTCTCTCCAGAAATTGGGACCTGGCTACTCAAGACAACAATGACAGACAGCAAAAAGACTGTATTCCAAATTTCTAGACTTGCACCGATTTCAACTTTCTTAGCCGATTCCGATTTCCAATTTTTGAGGGGTCTGACCTACCGATTACGACTTTGGCCGGTTCCGATTTTCAGTCTTTCTAAGAACTGTAATTGACAGCATTCAAAAACATTTTTTGCAACTTTTCTTGTAAATAAGTTCATAATAAGACACTGATTATTAAATATTCATTTAATACTTTCTCCAAAATCATCCAGATTACAACCAGGCCTTATTATTATAATTTTATATTAAGATTATGAATTGGGTGAACGAGATCATCTCGCGGGATTTCGCGGGACGCAATTTCACGTGATCTTTTGTGGAAGCGGATGTAAACAAACTGGAGACTAACGCAGTGCAACAGTTTGAAGTAAAACTTTGCCATGAGAAAAACAGACACAGAAGTTAAGTCAGAACAGGAGGTGAGATTTTAACTGTCCCTCTGTGAACAGCAGTCTGCTGCTAGCTTGCTAGCATTAGCCTGAAGTGCGAGAGAGTTTACGGCTGGTCTGCGACATTGTCAGCTGCTCTGTCTCGTTGTAGACTGTCTGTCTTCTCTTTATCTTGTTCTTGGAATCTGTCTCTGACACCAGCTTCAAGCAGACGTGTCAGAGTGTGTAGCTGTTATCAGCGCTGTGTTGACTTCACGGTCAGTTTGTCTGCTGCACGCATGACATGACCATCGTGCAGAACATGTGTGTGACAATGACGGGCACAGAATCGGATTTGTGACGCTGACCGGCCGGTCACCAGTCAAGGCCAGTCACGTGAAAACCAGCCCGATTCCGAGCATTGCCGGTTAATCAGTGCAAGTCTACAAATTTCAGTGTCATGGTGTGCAGTGGACTACATATTATCACCCCATTGCCTTATGTTTGTATGTTGATTTTATCTATAAAACTGTACTATAAAACCTGACTATCATTATATGTTGAAAGTAGTAGTAGTTGAAATAAACATGTTTCATAAAGTGCATGTATTGCATGACTTGCATGTCTTTATAGCAATAAATATGCAACTTCTGTTTTCGTCCCTGCAAATAAAACTGCTGACAAAATTACTTTCTTCACCGCTGCTTGAATAAATGTTTATTCATTGCTATGCAATGGTATCTAGTCATGTCATGGTATCTAGTCTACAATTATCAATTGTGTTAATAAACATGTTGATTTTCAATGAATTGCTTAATTTCATTTCTTCTCTCCATTGTTTCTCCTAAACCTTGAACATATTTCAGGCACAGGAATTTTCCCTGCTTAAGCCCTGCTTTCAGAAAGCAACTCAAATGTTTGGACTCATCCTCGACAACTGGAAAAGAGCTATCAGATGTGACCAACATTCAAATGAGCACTTAATTTAAAGCCTGCAGTCAGTCGCTTAGAGGGGTTTAAAGGCAAGTTATTCAGGATTTTGTACAGGGGCCAACTGGCAGTGAACTTTATATAAGTCAGCTCATTATTCATTATCTGAATCGTTTGAGTTCTTTAAGTGGTAGTCAGCAGTCCAATACTACTTGTGCACTCTGTTCGTTTTAACCAGAGTTACAAACACTGAGGGACAATGACATTTAATGGACTGTGACATGCTGTTTCACTCATTCATTTATTCATATTTGTTGACGACTTGCAATGTCATCCACCAAGAGAGATTAAATATGATTTTAATAGCCTTGTTGTGCTATAATATCTGAATCTCTGTCATCTTTGGTGAACTTTTGCTCAACAACTTTCATAATCACCCTTGTAAAACCCTTGATCTGAGCTCTGGTGGGTGATTAAAGACTTTGGTGATAAAAACGGAGCTATTTGTGGAGCAGACAGGCTGGCAGAGAGGGCGTGTGTCTTGTCTCCAGTGCTATGTGTGGACATGCCTAATCAGGATTAGACCAGCCCACAAAACAATAACAGCAAAAGAGACCCAACGTACCCTCTGGAGTGTGTAAAAAATGCGAACATCCAGTCAGTGGAGAGTATGACTACTGCAGAAGTTTCAGGGAAAGTATCACTGAAAGCCCACTCACTTAGTCAGACACGCGGCACTGAGATGGATCTGTTATTGCCCCAGGAGCTGTAGTTGTTGCATATTTATTAAACAAATAATTAACATGAATGTATGAGTGTGTGTGCATGTCTGCCACTGTGCTTTTTCATTACACCACTGCGTCTCTGCTCTCTGGCAGCCATCCAAGGCGTTCCAGGCACTGATCAGGTCTGGGTGTGAGATGGTGGATGGAGGTGGGAGGAAGTGGAGGGAAGAAGGAAAGGTGGATTTATTAGCCACAATTAACATCAAGCTATTGTATAAGGCTCCTGTGGACAATATCAAAGGGCTTGCTGAGCAGAACAAGCAGTCCAGTTTCATTAAAAAGGGCCTTGGTGGTGTTGCAGGGAGACAAAGGTGACACCCATCACAAGGCAGGGATATCTTAAATGAGCCTCGAGCTCCGCCGATGCTTCTCTCTCGTCAGTTCGGGTGGCGGTGTTGGTTGCAGCAAGTGAGGCCTGCAGCCTCTCTCCGCCTCCCTGGTGGAGGAGCTCAGTCTTTTTGTGCTGCACAGACACTGCAGAGCTGTACCCAGTCATGGATCTGCCTCATGATGGGATATGAATATGTATGCAGGTTAACTGATGTGCTAGACTCTTAATTGCGATGGGAGGGAAAGAGCCTGAAGTGCAATGCTTCATGGGAGCTGCTTCTTGTCTTGGCATATAACATATTCTTTCATGCATCATAAGGGCGGGACACTTTTTGTCCAGTTATTTATCTCTCTTTTTGTTTGTGCATTTTCTTTCTTCACCCTCTTCATCCTATTTAAATGCCTTTCTGATAGCGCCAACTAATTTTGCCAACATTGATCTAATTATATTTGTTGTAGCTTTTGTTGTCCCTCAATTTCTGCCTCCTTGCCTCTGCCAATTAGGTTTTAACCAAATGTGATTATGAAGAATAAATGCTAACGTTCAGCTCCACTAGAGGGTGGCACATCAGTTTACCTAAGGCAAGGCTTTGAAACTTGGGGGAGAAAAACCAGAATGAAGCTAATTTTAAGGGATGTGCTTTTAATTTTGAGGGTTTTCATAAACACAGTGGAGCATTTAAGATTAAAATCCCCCAAAATGTGGCAACCATGAAATCACTTTAATTAGGCCAGCCAACAATCCATTGGTGTCTCTAAAACACACTGGACCCTAATGGTGATGAAAATAAACTGTTCACCTTAACTGTCATTTAAAGTCTAACAATTGTAAAATTTCTTTGGATCTCTTTACATTTTTTAATTAAAGGAGTAATATGAAGCAATTCTGCATCCAGTAATGGGTACTGTAGTCCAGATGGTCAGCTGGAGCCATTCACTGTATATATACAGTAGGTTAAATCCCTTACTGCCTGCAAAACTCCATTAACAAATTTTTCAATTTAACTGTTATAAAAATCTGTTCCTTCTAAGATACTATAATGATTCCTTGTGACTCATTAACAGACACTTACTTAAATTCAGCATTAATTTGAAAACTAACATGAAATGGGCAAACTAAAACAGTTACAATTACAGATTTCTCCTTTAAAGTTAATTTTAATAAATTTAGAAGACATTCTCAGAATAAAAGCCCTTTGCAGCAGAGGGCCGGTGTTAAAACAACAGACATCTTGTGAAGGTCAAGTTGTTACTTATGCTCGGATGGAGTGACAGCTGCCACTTTCTGAACAAAGGTCAATTCGTTAGTTCACACTATCAGATCTCAGCTCTTATATCACCAGTAATAATTGCAGTCATGCACACATATTGATATGCATGCTGCACACCAAATGTTTTTAAGGCTTTTTGTCTGAGAAATGTTCATTAAGCCGATCTGTGTTGGAGCAGTGTCTTCAGTTAAGAAAATAGTGCTGTCTAAATGGTATTTTTCATGGACATCAGTTACACAAAGCATGTCTTACATCTTTAACACATCCTAACTTCAACTATTAAGTCCAGAGCTGTTCAACAAATTGCAATTTCATTCCCCACGCTTGTGCACATAATTTATTACAGTATTTAAATTCAGCAATCCAATTTTCACTTTCATCTCCAAATGTTTGCAAACCACCATCATTACTGCCAACATGAAACATGAAATTCTGTTGACACATTTTCTGTATCTCTGTGTGTCAATACAGATGTCTCCCTCATCAGAAGGAGGACAAAAATGTCAGTATTAATCGCAGAAATTATTAATGTAATGTCAACAAAGTATGAAGAGCACTGTGAGTACTCCTGAATTACCCTTTGGCCCTTTGGGACACTGGACTTGAGGGTTCAGTGTTGATACACTCAAAAATGAATCAGAAAACCAATCAGACTTTAGATCCAAGCCACTGATAACTGATTTTGACTGATTAGACCTTTTCACTCTGTACACAAAGCCTAAAGCACTTTTCGTTGCCAATATGGAGGTCCAAAGCAGACGTTATATAACTGTTATTATAAGGCCAATATATATAGTAAATCATTACAAAGTAATAATGCAAAATGTGATTAGTATTTTTAACAAGATTTGTAATTAATGTCATGACTAGAAGAGTACAGTCAGTAGAATTCAACAGATGATGAAGCACCTACTGCAATGCCACCACAACTGTCAGATTAATTTTTTTGTATAGAATAACGTACATTTTTTTATATAGATGCATGCAACAAGTGTACAGTATACCATATTTTAATGGTATTGTAACCAAGCATGGGTTTACCTCATTGTATAAACTTAGTGAGGAAAAGCCCAAATGACTCAGTTTAAGTATTGTTCTTTATTTAGAACATTACAAGTAACCAGGAAGCTTTACAGCATTATAATAAATATATAGAAATCTACATTTCTGTACTCACAAAAGTGGAAATTCTGAATGATTTATAGTTTAAATTGGTCAGAGCCTGCATGTCCCAGTGGAAGATGTGGCAATTCAGAAGGTTAATGTTTTGGCGCAGAGCTGATTAGATCACTCCCAGTAACTGCATTTAATTCCAATAAGTAACCACTATCATCTGAATTTGTTTAGGTTTATAACAAAACAAATTTTAGAAAAATTGGTTCAGTTTTGTTGTGAAGTCTGAATCTCATTTGTTGGACCTTGAATGCTTCAACTATGTGACTGTGCAGATGCATAGCCTTGATATACAAAGAGGTACAATCAAGATGGCAGGGATTTATTCATTATATATTTATTCTTGTACTGTGCCTGACTTAAGTGAATCATAACACATTGGATATGAAATTATCAGATGAAGCAGTTCAAGATGAAATTAAACTTTTCTGTTTATCGTTTTTTGAGCCATGAAAAAGGGCAAAATGTGGTCTACAACAGATTAGGTAAGCCATGTTTTTAGCCTAGCAGTTCATGATGATTTAGTTAACAAATTTCAGATTATTAACTAGCTTGTTGTTTCTTATAATTGTAATAGAAAATTTGAAGATACCACACTTTAAAAGCTGTAATTGTTGCCATGCCAGTAATAGACTTTTAATGACCATTACATGAATCAAACTAGGCTGTTTCTAAATTCCAGTCACTAGTCATTTATATTTGCCCAGAAGGCATCGGCTCGATCCATAGGGACCATCAAAGGTTTTAGTCACAGCGGGGAATAATGTGAAAGCAATAAAACTATAGTGTTTGGTCTTCAGTGACTCCTGAGATCTTGCTCACATACACTCCACAATTTAATTGAAATCATCCGCCCGTCGTTCAACACGACAGTTTTAATTTACAGAGATAAGCAAGCTTGGCCTTGACCTAGCTCTGCTCTGACATGGATCGCTGCTCCTGCACCTTCCAAGGTGCCTTCAATCAACTCTTGGTTTTCTTTCAACTACACTTCTAATTTTTTTCGGCCATGTGTAAGTGCTTATTTTTCCTTCTGGCTCAGTTCTTCTTTTGACATCTGCAGCGTGAGAAAAGAAAATCTATGTAAACAGTACTTCAGTCAACAGATCAACACCTCTGTCTGTTCCGACTGACCAGCGATATTGATTACATAATGCTTTGTTCACTCGGCTGCTTCCCTCCCTTTGTTGCGATTATCAGACGGTGTGCACAAAGCCAGTCACTCTTGCTATTCATTGTGAAACAGAAAAGTCCACGAGTGCAATTATGAGGAGAGCAATAGCAGTGGCAACCATGATGGCTTTTTGTGGTGGGACTCATGGCTTCGAGACTCTTAAATCCTGCTTTTAAGCGCCTTTACTGGAGTGTGAAATACAGTGCATTGGACTTGATTATATATGGGCTCCATTTGCCAGCAAGACTGTGAGGTTTTCTGACATATAGACGTGGAAACTACAGTCATCTGGTGAAGTCACATTCACACGCTTTCCTCCTGTAATTGATATTAATTACTTGTCAGCTGTGTTGCATTCAATTCTCCATGGCTGACAGCTCTGTGGACTAACTGGAAACTTCACTGCCCAAACTTCACTGTAAGTGAGTGACTTACTGTTAGCTGATTAATTTTCTCACACATGCTAAAAAATTCAGCACCCACATGGTGATCAGTAACATTCATATTGATGTATATTTTAGCAGGTGGAACTTTAAACTGCTCTGCTCTTTAGAGAGACACCAGGATGCTAACACATGTACAAACCTCTCAGATTTATTTTGACAGAGGGCGAATTTGACTGATTGAATGACAACAGCTCCCCAGGCACTTCATGAAGTGAGCACAGGCAGAAAATGGCATTAAAAAAGGTTGTGATTAAATGTTTATTTTCCCCAGAGTCCTGTAGGAGTGCGTGTTCACAGAGAGGGCAAAGGAGAAGGAGAGAGAGGTAGTTTTTCAGCATAAAAGCCCAAATAAAATGGAGGAAAAAAAGAGGCGGAGAAGAGGAGTTCACTGTCAGAATGAGGGTCCCTTGGCCTCGCCTCAGGCGAAGATGCTGCATTAAAGCTGGCCCATTCTCAGGGTCAGTATTACATACCCCCTCTGTAAATATGCACCTGTCAGTGTATTTTCACTGAAGTGTTCGTCTTGAAATGATGTTTTACCCCTCCTTGCCACTGGCAGGTGAAGTAGAGAAAGAAAGGGGAGAGGCACAAAACGGATAAGAAAAGATAAACAGCATTAGCATTACTGAAGTGAGCAGCTTTGGCGGAGAGGGACTTCTTTGAAGACTTACAGCCTAATCCTATCTGCTGAACAGCCATCTATGCCTCAGCTTTTGTTTCTCAGACTCTAAGACCTACTCCTGCAGGAGCTGCAGAGAGAGGGTCAATGGATTCATCTTGTAGAGTGCAAGGAAATGTGAGGGTTTTTGTTGATCGCATTAAACACAACATTTAGAGATGAATATGCTTTGTTTGAATGTTGACCCTTGGTAATAAGAGTAATTCTGAGCATATTTTGTCGTCATATACTGGAAAAATGTGTTGTGAATACCAGGAATTGTTTCACATTGTATGCTGTTTGCATTTTTCCTCTATATAATATTCTGATGCATTAGTTCCAATATAAAAATGATTTGCTGAAACAATTTCCATTTTACTTTGAAGAAACAAAATGGTATATAAATGAAACTTCTTTTACAAAGAGCAACACTGATGCCTTTATGTACACCCAGTTTAGCTTAATATACCTAATAAACCGAAAAACAAACACTGTCTAAAAGTGTGTTCAGACAGAAGATAGAATAAATCTTTTCCTTGTGTCAGGTGCATGAATTTGACCAGAGGGCCATGAGTTTAGCAACACAAACAGCAACATGTTTTGCTCAAGTTAAAACATTGTCAACTCGCATGAAAACATGTCAGTTTGCACTGCCCAAGATGAATTCATTCATGTCTAAATTCATATTTCCTTAGACTTTGTATTCAGTTCCATTGCCTCCAGAATCATTAAAATTAGCTTTGTGGTTTTTCTGGTCACACAGTGACACACCAAGTGTATGTCAGTTCAGCATATTAGGAACAGTATAATTAAATGCAGTTCAACAGCAACACAAACTACAACCTCAAAAATTACAATGAAGTTAATTAACACTTTCAACCCCCCAGAACATTAAGGCTGAATTTATTGTGGAGTTGTAATGAAGTGCAGTTGTTTGCTAGTTCTACCTGATTTTCTGTATATTGTATGATGTTACTTAAGATATTTTTTAAAGGTATATAATGCGCCCCCCCCCCCCCCCCCAAAAAAAAAAAAAAAAAAAAAAAAAACTACCAATGGTGATCCACTACAAGTGTGTAGTGTCATCTGTATCTGCACAGACTGTGCCCTCTGTCTGTATTTTCTTACTTCCTCATGTCTTGCTTTACTTCAGACGCTTCATGGTGGATAAATATTTTATTTTCTGTAAATTCTTCACAATAAAAGTCCCCTGTTATTTTGTTATGTAAACACTTTTATTATCAAGCAGCAGAATCAGGAAATGGTTCTGCTTGCAATGGGAAATGGCCCAAGTGTCTATTTTAGGGTGTTAAACTGTGTTTAAAAAAAAAAAAAAAAACTATATATGCGTTTAAATATATGGATATCCAGAGGTAAAGCATTACACACATGTCGATTGCAGCTGGCAATACAGCTTGTGGAACATTGCATTAAGCAGATATTGACTCTTTGCCTAAAGAGCAACAGTATAAAGTTATTTGTGTAAGGCTGAGTTGTTTTTACCACATGACAAAATCCATTGACATTAGATTAAAAAAAACCCAGAAGAACATACCAGAGCCAAACATAAAATTAACAAGCTCATCTCACCTTTACACATTAGCCTATCAGGACATTTGGGAGACTTGTGCGGAGGAGAATGTGGAAGGTTAAAGGAAATGCATTGTTGGACTTGTGAAGGTGGTCCAGTGGAGCTTAAAAAAGCAGCAATTAACAATTTGAGTTTGTTTAAAGGAAATGGGAAGGGGGGGCATGAAAGGCCTGAACATCAAGTGCTCTGACACAATAACAGAGGCATGACGGTCCATATGGAATAGGAGCTGAGTGAACACTGTAGGCCTTTGTGGAGGCTTTTGGCGCTAGTTTAGCCACAGTAATAATGAGAAGCCTCTCCTGTGCACTCACAGTGCAGTGTTGTAGACTTATGACACTGGCACCATTTATACCTCTCGCATTCAATTACCATCCCATCTGGTCATTGCTGTTTCTGCTGCCACAGCAGTGAAGGGAGGATTCACTTTTGAGGACTTCAAAGCCGGTTTGAACATTCAAAAATCCCCCCTATAGCAACTACAGCTCAAAGGACAGCGGGTACAGTGACTGCCAATTAGGAGTTCCAACGAGACCCATTAGATCCCAAAGAAAAATAGATGTTTCAAAGAGGGACACAGAAGAAAGTGCTGTTTTATGAAGGCTGCTAAAACATTTTACGCCACTGGACTATAATGCCACTATATCTCTGCCTTTGGCATTAGTCTTTGAAGGACAAACTATTATTTTAAAGGGAGTTACTCACCTGCAAGTTGTCAGATGTTGGAGCTGAGTGCTGTTTGATGATACTTTCTAATAAACTCATCGAGAGTGCCCTTCAACAACGGTCATCACAATCACAGCTACAGAAAGGGAGGCTAAGAGAGGCGAATGGAAAAAGCAGAGGCTGGATGCGCCCCAATCACACACATAAAAGATTTAACATCGCCCTAAGGTGTTTTTACAGCACTGTTGTACCTTAAAGGTGCATTAAGTGAGATTTTACTGGCCCATAGCACAAATGGCTGTAATAAATCATGTGGGATTTGATAAAGTTGTTGCCAGTGACTCAGCAGTTACTTGCTGGCTGCTGGCATTTCTGGGTTTCAGAAACTCACTTTTAGACTTAACCTACTGCCTCCTTCTTGTACTTTCAGCAGCTCAAAGATGACATTGTGTAGAGGACAAGGCTGCAAGTCAGCAACTGGAAACATCAGATCTTTAAACAGCAAAAGAATAGGAGTGAAAAAATTAAATTAATTTGAGATCAGGATTAAAAAACATTCTCATAGAACTTGATTATAAAACTGTGATTTTTATATTTGGGTAGATTCAATTAAAGTCATTAATTAGGACCGGGCAAATGGTTTTACATGCCAGTCCAGTGTCATAGTGGAATAGTCACAAAATATAATCAAAATAAAATTGTCGATTTGTGCACATGGACATAAAATGTCTATATATTTTGTGACAGTCAGCATGACTTTGAAAGTGATGAGGACAAATTTAGTGTAAGAGCTGGAAAATCCTTGTATGGAGGAGGAGGGGTGGATGGGCGGTTCAGACAAACACAGAACTTTCCCACAGCTGATGGGGTTTGGTTCCCATGTTAGCGCAATAATCAATGTTGATTGCTTTAAGAAACAAGTTATTTTAATCCAAACCACAATCTTTTCCTTAACCGAACCAAGCAGCTTTGGCACCTACACCTACCAGATACTTTTATTTTGAATGTGTCACAAGACATCGCATATTAATTATTGCTAACTTAACTGCAGAATGAGAATGACGGTGGAAATTTTTGTCCATTTACACAAATCTAATAGAAAAATTTTTGTGGCTTTTTCACAAACTGCCTTGAGACTGTGTTACATACTCTGGTGATACTGTCATGCTGAAACATGTCAACAATATGTCAGCCCTTTGACTATCAATACATTTTACCCAAAGGATCAACACATTTGTTTCCTCTTATGACCTTTACATGTTTTAGTCACTAAGATTCTGTTTGCTTGAAAAACAAGTACAACAGTACCGTCTTTAAATTGTTATTTCATGCAGCAAACCAATATGTGATGCAAAAAGTCAAAATAATTTAAATAAATTACTTTAAACCAGTGTCATGTTATATTAAAGAAATTCAGCCACATGGACATTGCATTTGCATGTACTCAAAATAATAATGTAACACTGGCAAACAAACAACAGCAACAAAACTATTAAACAAAAAAAAAAAAATAAAACCAGTAGCTGCATGAAAGGTTAAAAAAAAGTTCAAAAAACTTGCTGTTTTGGAAAATGGTAAGCAATTATGGTAACTTGTAGTTAATTATGTAAAACAAGAGTAAACCCCAGCATGGTCTTTTAATTTGCCTTTAACTTAGCAGTTTGTACAGTATGTCTGTTGGCTTGATTGTGACTTGGCATAGTGACAGATGTATTTGGCAGCCATCAGTGAACACAGATCAGCTCTTCTGAATGCCAGAATCTGTAGGGCTTTTTAAACAACATACCATAAGATAATATTTCATGAACATATGACTGCTTTGTTGCCATAACACCCTGCTTTCCAGCCTGTGAGGGTAACTACTGCTGGGCAATATGACACAGTTGTTAATGGGAGACAGAACCAACCCCTGTCAGCCCTTTTCATGTGGGTCATCTAACAGGTGGGATCGTGTTGACGATCCAGGAGAGCTTTCTGTCACACAAATTAATGAACACTTCCAATCTAATTTCAGCTCATACCTTCAGAGCTCCTATCCATCATCCTGTTTGCACTGAGAACCGTTCCACACTCTGGCTTTTCAATCTGGACGTCTCCTGCTGGGGCACTTTTTCTTTCAGACAGAAAATATTTTAAGAAAATATCTTTATGCTCAACTAAAGGTGAAACCCCCCACAAGACTATTACAAAATAAAATTGGTACAAAACAATTGTCAATTTCCACAGTTAGCAAATCACTGAATCAAATACAAGTGAGAATCTTGATGAGCAAAAAATGAGGTATCAAAAATTATGTTGCTACACTCTGTGTGCGTGAAAGCTACAAGAGGACAAAAGGTACTAGGAACCAACAATCATCCTCACTTATTCCCAAATATTTCAAAACGTCATGCATTTGAAATGATCCATAAACATTTTAAGTGCAAGGAATCAAACAATTAACTCATTGCATTACTGTAAATATTCCTTCCACTTCATTGTAAACTTAACTACTACCATTTTGATGCCTTGAGTTTGGCATTATGGGGTTTGTTCTCTTAGTTTGTTGCAACCAGAGAATTTGCAGTACTGACGAGAGTGTAAAGCTGGTGGGTGCTGTGTTGTGAGTTGGGCGTTGCTTGGTTTTGGCTCGGCTGTTTAGCAAGAAATAATGACCTGTGTGGCCACAAAGTTTACAGATGTACGTATGTAGGTGTGTTTCTGAAAACATTTTAAGTGAGAAACTGACTATGAAGTAACAGAATTTAATATTTAATCACAAGGTTGTTTTGCCATAAGAGTACATACAATGGGATTTCTTTTTGAAACTAGTTGAGTTGATCCCTGCTGGCCATTAGTAAGAATGAATGTTTAAGGAACTTGCGCATTGGCCTCATTTTTCAGACCTGGAAGCTCCGTTCACTATTTATTATACAATCTACAGCCCTAAAGAATAAAATACTAAAACACTACAGAACAGTCAATCAGCAACAGTCTAAGCAGGGATGTCCAGACTTCCCTCTCCTTGGACACTTCCTCCAGGTCTTCCAGGAGGATCCCAAGGCGTTCCCAGGCCAGCCGAGTGACACTGCATCTGTCTCTGGTTTGTTTACATCTGCTTCCACATGAAATCACATGAAATCATGATCTTGCGAGATCGTGTCCCCGCTTTTCATAGTCTTAATATAAAACTATAATAAGGCCTGGCTGTAACCTGGTGGACTTTGGAGAAAATGTAAAATAGTATTTAATGAATATTTAATAGTCAGTGTTATTATGAACATCTAATTTAATTTTTCCAAGAAAAGTTGCAAAAATGTTTGAGAATGCTGTCAATTATAGTTCTTAGACTGAAAATCGGAATCGGCAGGTCAGACCCTAAAAAAATAAAAAAAGGAAATCGGAATCGGCCAAGAAAATTGAAATCAGTGCATGTCTGTAATTTACACATAAATTATGAGCCATATAATAAGTCAAGCAGGCATGAGGCACTTTTGCTAACCAACCAATCACTCTGTGACTCCTTTATTTTATCTACAAGATGTCCCGTAATAGACAGCTAGTCTTATTGTAACATAACACATCTACAGTATATGCCTCTCATGTCACATTTAGTATGATTTTTATTTATTTATTTTTGCCACAAATCATCTTCAGCTGCAAATGACACCTTTTGAGTTTTTGATACAACAAAATAACACACTCATCACTGCATTTGTGAGGCTACGATTTAAAAAGCTGGCTGGTGAAATAAAACCTGGCTATGTTCATGCCTCTATTCAAAGAATGTGACACATCACATCTTTGCTTTAAAGGTAATAAGTCCGACTGCATAACTCGTCACAGCTGCCATAAGAGCTGTTAGTCAGTCATGACAGTGGCATTTCCTACCCCTCTGTCTGATGGTTGTCAGCTTTGTTTCTTGTCTTTACTTTTTACTCTCCAGTCTGAAGGGTCGTCTGTCTTCCATCACCAAAGCAATCATATGAAAACCTTTGTCTGGCCCGTCAATAATCCGTTTCCAATTTGTTTCAACTTCACACACGTCCAGCTTTTAATCCCTCTGTCTTGGAACTCTGACTTCTCATTTGACCCCTGAACCTGCGTGGCCATTGCATCTTTGACGCAACCTTTATTGGATTCTGCCCAATCGACTGTCGCGTTTTTGACAGAACTGTGGAAACATCATCACAATGCGTTCCCATTGAATTCCCATACTTTCCGCACTGGTCAATTCCATTTGATTGGTTGCGTACCTGTGACCTGATGATAGTGTCTGTAGAGGAGGTTGGGAACGGAGGTAGGTTTGATGGCAGTGCCACTGGGCCAGAAGGTCATTTAAGGAACTGAAGACTGCCCGCCCCATTTATTGATATTCTTGAGCAATTCTACCCTTATATCTTTATCCAAAATGTCTGAAAGCGTCATTTTCCTTTGATGCTAAATCTGTGTTCTTTTGAGAACACATTCCTTGTGGGAGTGTTAGAACTGATTACAAGGTTAGGAGGTTTATCAGCTTATGTGAAAGGATCTAAGAATACTATAAATATTATTTCAACATTTACCCATAATTAGGTAATTATGTTCTAACGTAAGCATTTAAAAATGTGCATCATACAGTGTTATTAATATGGACTTAGTAATAAATAATTTACTTATTCCCATTTTCACCTTTAGTTGGCATGAACCGTGACAAGCATGCCTAATTGATTTTCAAAGAAAGAAAGAAGCTTATTGACTGTTTTAAAAAAAATAAGCATGTTGCAGAGGACACAGGCTGCACATCTCCTCTTGTCCAGAAGGAGTACATCCCGTGCTGATCAACAGAGGTGTTGTGATAAATGATATGTTTGTAATGAGAGGCAGCACATTGTGAAAGAGATTACAGATGGATTTGCCAAAGGCGCTTTCACACTCAGATCCTTTTGGAAAGCCCAGTGCTGTATATTTTTCAATGTTTTAAGGGTTTTTATAATGTATTTTCATGATAATGTGAGATGAAAGAAAAGGTTGTATCCCCGCACATTGTCAACATTGACTTTATTAGAGAGACAAGGCTATGGTTGTGGACCTTCAAAGACATCAAATTTACAGATTTACAATGTGAAACATTTTAGTACTAAAATCATAGACTGCAACAACCAATCGAAAAGGTGAGCCAAATCTCAAACACTAAGACAGTTACCACAACAATAACTCGCAAAAACATCCTTGAAATGAGATTGCGAGAAAAACAGATCAGATTGGCAACACATAATAGTTTACTATTCTCAACTGCTGAAAAAGAAAAGTTGATTCATAAAGGAATAAAGATTAAAGGAATAGCTACATATTTGGGAAAACACAAAGGCCTGTTCTCTTCCCTGCCACCAGGTCCCCAGCTTCTTGCTGTTATTGCATGTTTAGCTCCTTTTAAAAAGACCCCTTCTAAGTCCTGCCCCTTTTTGCTTTGTGCTCCAGTAACAGGTGAGCAAACTTGATACCTGGCAGAACCTCATTATCCTTTCTTTTCTGTACTTCTGCTGTACTTAGATACACTATGAGCTTTTTAAAGATGCCTAAAAGATGTTGCTGGGGACCTTTAAAAGGAACATAGGCTGTAGTCACATCTTAAGTTATTAAGTAAGTAATTTTAACAAATCGCTAAGTAACAAGCTAGTTAATGATTGATGCAGGCTGTGTCCAAAATCACTCACTTATTCACTACTCCCTACTAGGGATGTTCCTGGCGACTAATTTCCCTGTCGATTAAATGCAAAATTTAATTTAGACTAGTCGACTAGTCTAACACTAAGAAAGCAGTTAAAATTTAGCAAAATCAATTAAGTTATAATGTTAAGCACTGTCCAGAAAAAAATACTGTGTGTAGTCATTTGAGTCATTTGAGGCCGTAAATCACAGTCAGCAATGGCCAAATTGTATTTTAAATGCCGCTGAAATGCGCGCTACTTTGTGCTGTACAATACAAACCTTACACATTAGTGTACAAATCATAACAACAACTCACTGAATGCTTCACCTTTTCAGACCTTGTCTGCAGGTAAAGGACCCAGAGCTGATGTTAGCTGCCAGCCTGCCACACACACTGTGGCTAACGTTTGTGACTTGCAGGTTTATGTCCATGTCTGTGCTTAATGTGGGCAAATGTTTCTCCACTAAAGTGACTATATATCAGCTTATTCTGTCACAGTCTATATTCAACATTATTTCCATTTTCTAGATTAGAACACTGCCAAACTGTGCTGGTTTTACGAGCTGTCATTTGTCCGACTTTGCTGATATACACATCTGGGGTGGCCTAGGTGATCGGGGCATAAGCGCTGGGCGAGAGGGGCTGCTGTCTGACAGTGCTGCAGCCACGACTAGTGGTGGGTGGCTGCATAAAATCTTAGAGGCAACAGATAACTGGCATCGTGCATGAATGAAATATTGATAAACCTTCTAAGCAACTATTATTTCTGGTGCCGACTACCGAGGGCCGGGATGTTTAATCGTGTAGTTGACTAATTGCATGCATCCCTACTTCCTACTCACTATCCCAGTATTTCTATGTAAAAAATTATATAGTGATTTTCTATATAGTCACTTTTTCTGCGCGGTTAATTATTATTATTATAATTATTAATTGATGTTTGCTTGGTTAGTGGCCATAGGTTGTACACTACTTTTCCTGATGCATTGTGGGATACTTTGAGTCCATTGTTATAGTTCTGTTCAGACAGCAGTACAAAATGGCTAACTCAGTATATAGTGAGTGATTTTGGACACAGTTGCAGATTAGCTCACTAGTTAGCTAGCATTTTAATAACATTAGTTATCAGATGTAACTAGCTAGCTACTGATTGATGTAGCTTAGCTAACTAGCTAGCTACATCAACATTTGCTATCATTTGCGTAAGATGTGACTACATGTGGCTTTTACAGGTCCCCCAGCAACATCTTTTAACTGAGCACATAGCCTATGTAAGTACAGTAAACAAGAAAGGACAAAACTGACTGAGGTTCTGCTGGGTATAAAGCTTGCTCAACTGTTATTGGAACACAGAACAAAAGGGGCGGGATGTAGGAAGGGTCAACAAAAGTCTACCAAATAAAACTGAAATATTAAAAATATGTTTTTTAAAAAAGCACATTTAAACCAAATTTCAACGCCAGGAGAAAGTAATATTTTATTTCACATGATACTCCAACACAACTGTTGTGCATTAGATACCTCTTAGTATGACATGAACCACGCTGTGGAGCTAATCCAGATCCAGTGCCAAGTAGACAACAACAACAGATCTTTTGTCAGAACACCAGCAGCAATCTTCACCATCGACTGTCTGACTTTTACAGCTGCACCACAACCACGACGTAAATCATTAGGTCAACTCAAGTTCTCCTCAAAGACAGACCCAGTGATTGATGGGAGTAATGTGTTGTTATGGTCATATTCTGCATCCAATTAGTACTGATCTATTGTTGCTGTGTGGTGTTTTAATGACCACAGTGGGCAGGAGATGATTGGCCCTAATATCATTTGTCTCCCTAATCATGTGTTTATCACAGCAAGGTCTGTGGAGGGTCTCTAGTGAGGCATGTATAAACCCTTGCACCACTCTTTGTCCTGGATGAACCTTCGGCACCCAGTCAAAAAGGAAAGTCGTCATTAACATGCAGAGAGGTTAGAGGTATCCAACTGCAGGGGCAAAAAGCTCAGCATGAATCATCATTAAAAGATGACATGGCACGGGGTCACATTTACCGGTGACTACAGAGGTGGTTACAGCTCAGGCTGAGTGGATTGCCTCCTATAAGACTGGCACCATGCAATTCAATAGAGATAAACTATTCTGCAAATAACTTCTAGAGGCCTCACTTTTGTGATATTGAACCACTCCATTCACTGTTAATTGCCTCAGTGTAAGGTTAATTGGCTTGTATTGGAGCTGGGAAATCCAATTAGCTTGGTTGTTATTCCATCTCCATCTACTCATTGATCCCCTTGTTTTGATCACAAAATAATAGTTTTTACAAAT
This sequence comes from Lutjanus erythropterus, assembly GCF_056507025.1. Classification (NCBI taxonomy): domain Eukaryota; kingdom Metazoa; phylum Chordata; class Actinopteri; order Lutjaniformes; family Lutjanidae; genus Lutjanus; species Lutjanus erythropterus. The sequence goes on from NC_139320.1 coordinate 40,895,678, forward strand.
AAGATCAAGACAGACACAGTGCCTGTGGCAGCTGTATTACTTGGCGCGAGCAAACCTTGACATTGTAGAACCTAATCACATTTTGTTGCCTTAGCCCCTTGATTTAAATTCACTCTTAATGTGTTTAAATCTCAAGCAAAGACCAATTTTAGTCTGTTAAAAGTTCTAACTAAAGAAAAAGAGAGTTGGCAGCAAAGTGGGGGAAAAAAAGGAGCAGGAGTGGCTGGGGTGGGAGTGGATTTTCTGAACCAGAAAATCACACTTTCTCACCTCTCCAGCATGATTCTGCTTTTTCTTCTCCCAGCAGAAGATGTGGGCCTCCTGGTGATGCAGGTGAAATAATGCCAAACACAAACAGAAGGATGTAACGTGGTTCTGATTCCAACAAAGACTGTTCAGTTGAGCTAATTCATGATCAGGCCCAAGCCAACTTTGCAGATTTTTTTACAGTTTTCAGGTGTAATCTGCAGAACTGTTATCTTTCTTTCATTTTTTTTTTCATAAAATATAGGGCTGCACCTAACAATTATATTTAGATGATTAGTGTAACAATTATTTTTTTGATAATTGAAACAAATTTTAGTGACTGTAACAACAGTCTATAATGCAAGTTTAAGCCATTTTCTCATTCAGACATAGCTAATAAAGTAAACAGAACATTTAAAACAGCTGTATATGATGATGTAATGTTAACAACATCAGTGCAGAAATTACTTTTAACATGGAGGCATTGAAGAAACAGAAGTGCTGACAGACAGTTAACAGGACCCTGCTGTTGCTGCTGCTTGAAAAAGTGCTCCTTTGCTTTCACTTCAAGTGTTCATACAGAGCATCATTTCCAGCTTGTAGAGCTTAATGAGAACCATACTGTTGCATCTCTGTCTAAAATATTCCTACATTTTAGATAATTGCAGTCAAGATTTGTTAGCTGCAGCTTGTTCTCTATGTGAATCCATGATTTGACCAGGTGCAACAGATCACTGCAGTGCACTTATGCCTGTTTTGTAAATTGTCATATTTCTGTAGGTGAAGTTCATTATATTGAATGATGAATGAGTGAATGAATGAATGCTGAATCACCTCAGCCCTATTATAATGTGATAGACAATATTCATTTAAGATAACAAAGATTGTTTTTGAGCAAACTTAAGAACACAATACCTCAAAACAACCTAAAACTACCTCAGGCAGGACTGAAATAAATATTTGGAACCTTTGCTTTGAACTTTCCGTGATGAAATACAATCTCAAATTCAAAGTAGGAACATCTGTTGGAAAACTCAGCCAGCATAAATGTAGACCACATGGCAACCAAAATGCAAGGTTCATTGTGGAGCAGAGAGAGCAAAAATAAATTTGCAAAACTATTAACCATAGAGTGCCACAGGAATGAGTCTTAAAACCCAGAAAATAAGTTAGCATATTAGCACCGTGGGTTCCCTTGTCTCAAAATCAGTGGGTCTTTTTGAATGGGTTTTAGGTTTGATTCCTGAAATAAGGTCTGTGGTTAACACTGTGGCTAAAGCTTAAGATAAAACATTTTGTTCTAAGACATAAAATATTTAAGTAAAAACCCAGTTGAAGCTTTTATGTGTCTTTATAAAGGCAGTTGCTGAAGTGGCTAAGTGAGACTAAAGATATCTGGACATTTAAAAACACGCAGACACTTAAGTCATGTGGTTGTGGAACATTAGCTTTTTACTTTTGGCTATTGCATTTAAAAGTCATAAAAACTGTGTTTACTTCTGAAGAATATCTTGCTGAACAAAACCTGTAAATGCCATGCACATTTGTTTGCTACAGAGCTTGTTTTCTGCACTAATCCAAAACCCAAAGGAAAAATTCCATTAGCTTTTTGTGGAGAGAACCAGAGCGATGCTAACTTCCAGGTTGGACTATAAAAATTCATCATTCCTGTATCACTCTATTAATCATTCATGACCCAACAATTACCATTTCAACATATATTCAAACAAATATATAAATAAATAACTGTTAAGGTGCTTTAACATTCTGAGGTGTACAGGCAGCATCTCGTTTAAAATCTGTGGAAAATCTGCAGAGGTGTTGCAGGTAGTCTGTGGGTGCAGGTTTTGTGTGGGCCTGCTCGTGACTGGACTCACCAAAGTACACTGGGAATATAAGCAAAGGAATTACATGAACTGAAAGCCATGGAGCATAAATTGCTTCCCACTTGGTTTTTGTCATAGTGATGGACAAAATGATGGGAAAAAAATCAGTCAAAAGCTCTCTGCACAAAATTGTGTATTTTAAGCAATTTGAAAAAGGTGGACGGTTGGACTGAGATGTCTATATATAAGAGCACAGGCATCACGGAGGCCATGACAGATGGATCCACATGTGGAACAAAGGCAATATGAACTGATGGATGGAGAGATGAATGGACGGATAGATGAATGGAGGACTGGAGAAAAGTAGACAGGAGTGATAAATGGGCAGAAGATGAATGCTGTAGTCTTTCACATACAAAGAATACCTGACCGTCAAAATCTTTTCAAAGATATAGGGTCAATGTTGCGCCATATGGATGGCTGTAATTCCAGTATGTTAATGTCTCAGGGTAGATTATTGCACCGTTTGAGGGATTTTATTGTTCCTAATGTTTGGTGGTTTTCTGGTCCACTGCAGAGGGGCCAGGACGGGTATGCTGTGTGCAGGAAATGTCAATGACGATTTGCATAAGAAGAGGGAAGGGCAGGTCACTCGATGCATATTCCACAGCCCATTGGCTCAAGAGTATTAATAATAAAACAACACAATGAGGAGCTTGCTTACTACTTCACTGCAGATCCATCGCAAATCAATTGTATTTTCTTGTATGTGGGTGAAATATTCATTCTTTCGCACCTTGCTGTGCTCCAATTAAAGATCTGTTGTGTGTCTCTGCGTCTCTCCTCATATGCAAGAGTCCAAACCACTGACCTCAAGGAGATGCTGAGAGTATTCAGAAACAGATCTCCCTTCCTGTTCCCCTTATCCCCCCTCCTCTTTTATCCATCCCCCACTCCCTTTTCTCCATCTCCCCCATCTCTCACTGCAGTGTTGTCGCAGTGAGTCTGTGTGTAGGAGAGGCATGTATGTGCATACTAACACGGGCCGCGCTGTGATTTCCCCCTATGCCAACACAGAGCGCCTGCTGCCTTGCGCTTCGGATTCTTATAAATAAGGGAATAAGCATTGAGCTGTTATTAAAGTTGATGGAGACAGATGGCTGCTGTTGTTTACAAGTTTAACTAAATCACCAGCCGATCAGCTGTGACACCCCGCGGAAAGTTGAAGGGCTGGAAAAGGAGGAAAGGCAGAGAATAAGAGAGTAAACTGATGGCTGCAAAACGTCTTTAACAAATGATTGGTGGGATAATTCATCACTGCCCTCTGTTACATCTAGAGTCTGCGGGTATTAGCATCAGCGTACCTGAGAGATTAATGCACCGCTCATTTCAAGGTTTGCGTACCAGTCTATCTAAGCTCACATCGAGTAAGTGAGGTCAGTTATTTTGTCTCTTTTAAGTCGCGAGGATCATGTCAGAGGCAAAAGCATACGTCTTCTCAGCGTGACAGGCGACACTTATGGATTCAGAGTAATTTAGATGTCCACTTCGAATGCTAATGTATACAACAGGCATTGTACTAATGTAGTGATTCATTATTTACTATTCAAAGTCCTCGGGGTGACATCTTGTTCAGCGTGGTCATCTTTAAGTATCTGTCACTGGCAAAATTGTATATTGATTACAGTGTTTGTTTGGTAGAGATAACTTCATTGTCACTAGGATGGTTCCACTGAGAATATGCAGACTCGTCGTGCTCACGAGGGGAAAAACACATCAGGTATGTTCAAAGTGAAATAGTTTGTCCCGATCCAGAACTCATAATGAATTGATATTTCCCAGCCTGCCATTCTACTCTGTCAGAGGTGACATTGATATTCATACATCGCAGCAGGCTCTGTGTCAATTTCCAAGTCTTATTCAAATCTGTTCTGAATGGAGCACAAACCCCCTCAGCAGTGCTGGCTGCGAGGATGATAGCCCGTCCTGTTTGAAGAGAAAATTACAAGAGCAATACACCCGGGGATCTTTTCTCATCCTGCGTGATGTCAATGCACAAGACATCTTGGAGCAATTTCATCCAAATGAAGTATTTTCCTCCATCTCTTTGTTTTTGTGCAATATATAGGACCGGGCAATATATAGAAGCTGTCACAATATCACATTTTCACTATCTGATCACTGCAGCCAAAAGAATTCATGTTAAAAATGTTATCACAGTATCAGTAGAAATGAGGGGGAAAAACGCTTTCTGTCAAATTCGTCTTTAACTTTTTTCACTGCAGTTTGTCTCATTTTTTTGGCAAATGAATTAGGTGCAAAACTGCAGCAGTAGTTGCCGTGCAATGTGGTGGTAGTAGCTGGCTAGCTAGAGAGGGAGACAAAGCAAAAACAAGAGAGAAACTGAAATTATTTAGCATATATTATGTTTAAGAGGTGCTGGATTATTTAAACGGTATTATCATATATCTGTACTCTAAACATGATATCAATATTTCATTATTTAAAAATCATGGTTATCATCAATGCAGGTAGCCTGTATTGCGACACTGCTGTCAAACATAGTCCCTGTGTTCCAGTATCACTTAACGTGTGACATAGCAGATGACCATATTGTCATATTTGAGTTTTCAGTATTTACTCTGGCTGCCACTGAGGGCCAGTTCCTGTATGTTACTTTAGTCAGCCATAAATTGTGTAGATGAGCTCAAGTTGCAGTATTATTATTGTTACTGTTGTCTTTGCCGCCAAAGAAAAGAAATAAAAAATCCCTGTTCATGTAACATTACGACATCATCATCTTGTACTATTCACGACAGTGCTGATCCAGGTTGTGAAACGCTAACATTAACTACTTAGCAGCTATGAGTCACTTTGATTTTTTTCACCTTGGTAGAATAAAATCATTAGAGAAAAAGTCCTCAGATGATTGTGTTTTTTACTGTTCCCATGTCTTCCATCTTCACGGCCCTGAACCATAACGTCTGGTTTTAGGCTATTTTAATTATGTTTAACATGATGCATAGCTGCTTAGTGCCTAGCTTTTCACAGTAGACTATGGAATGTATGAAGGACAGCTGGATACAGTGTTGGAGGTGGGCCTCCGTTCATTCTTATGAGAGCTGCTCAGTGGTGTATGAAGCCAGATATTCTGCATTGTGCGGCTCATAGAGCAAGTACACTTTAGACTTCTGCTGGCTGAACGGCTAACTTCCAGTTAAGGCATACGTCACTCGAATGGGGCTAAAATTATTTATTCGTGTGGCTCTTATAGACTTTTTAAATGTTATCAGGACAATGTCCAAAAATAAGTCTTTTTGGGCCAGTGCACTTCCTGGGGGCTTGCAGTAGACATCACATACACAAGTTACCTGAAAGGCTACCTTCCTTAAAGGGGAAGATTCAACACTCAGGTGGATGTTGATTTGCTCAAGCAAAAGTACTAATACTAAAACCACTTTGAAAATACTTCTCCGTAAGTAAAAGTTCTGCATTTTGAACCTTACAAGGGTAAAGTTATGAAAGCAAAATTTACTTAAACTACTTAAGTAGTCATTGTGCAGTAAAATGGTTCCTGTCAGGATTTTAGAATTTTACTGCTGCATTAATGTGTATGTTGTATGCTGTAGATGGTTAAGCTTGAGCTAATTTTAAATATGTTTTATTCTGCTTAATCTACATCAATACATCATATTTTATAAGGTTATCATATGTTTGTACTATTTGAGAATTTACAGCTATTTCAAGTTGTTTTAGTGAAAACATGTATAAGGTATTTATAAACTAGATTAAAAGTAGATTTCGTGTGGCTTGACAGATGTGCATGAACTTGATGCCTTTGTCGTAAACATACACACACAGATGCACACTTGAAATATACTTTTGGGGAGATCCTATTACAATCCTTGACCCCTGCGACCTTAACCTTCACCCTCACGGCTACACCTAAACTTAACCTTTACCCCTTGTGAACTCATTTCTAATTCAAAGCTGTTCAGTTAAATCCCTGCAGCTTAAAAATATAACTGCTGTCCATGTAATCATAATCTTTTGGCAAAATGGCTGCTTCTTTTTGCTGAGCCATTTTGAGTCATAAAGAAGGTTTGTGAAACATATACACGCATGACCACACACACACACACACACACACGCACACAACTGCAACATAAACTGTGTGATTATTTTACACACTCTTTGATGACTCCCTAAAAATAGCCCCAGAGTTTTGTTAATGTGTGTAAGTGGTTTGACACCCCCTGCTTGATCCATCAGCCCCTCTGACCCCGGGTGACCCCCCTCTCCCTGACCTTTAGAAAGGCCAGCTGTTCCCCCTTACAGGATGTGACTGAAGAGGCGGGTCTCCCAGACACCAATTGATTAGAGAGGCATTAATCAAGCTGAGGGATTATCCCTAGCATGGAAAAGGCTCCTTTCTATAGTAAACCAATTATACTTTTTATGGGATGAGAAGGTTAACTGGCTGTGTGAGCAGTCCGTTTAAACCATTGACACTGCAGGTCTGGGGAGGTGAAAAAAGAGAAGAATGGAGGCGGAGGAGCTGGCTGTGCAGGACAGGAGGGCACGGAGGAGCGTAATATGGATTCATGGAGGAGTTGGAATTGGGAGAATAGAGTGAAAAGCATAAAATGATATTATTGGCCATTAAAGTTAATTGGGGAAGTTGCCATAAAAGGTCCATGGAAGGCAAGGATGCATGATGCCGCCCTTGCTGCTCACATAAAGCAGTGTTTTCCCTTCATGCTGCATTGAGCACGTAGAAGAAGGAGGGAGGGCGGAGAAGGAGATTCTGATAAAGGTTCTTTCCTCACTTTAATGGCTCCCATGACTTTAATGACCGCTGCCCTGATCTCAGACTTAATGACCCTTCTAGTTTTAGGGGGGCTAAATTAAACCTGTAAAGAGAAACATCCATTCATTACCACTCCCCCGTGATTTACAGTCATCAGTAACCTGATAACAATTAACACATAAAGAGCTCCATTATAATGACAGATTTTAGTTTATGGGGCCTAATCTGTTGAAGCTTCACCAGTGTGGCATGACTCACAAATAAAATTGTCATTCAAAATTAATCAGATTGATTTACATTACATTCAATTATTAAAGCAACTTTAATACAGTAACAATCATCTTACATTTGAAACTACTTATAAATGCAATGATTAGACTGTTTTGCATTTCTTCATTTGATGAATACAATATAAAGTTACTTTATTATAGCTATGCTGACGACTCCTATTTAGACATATGTTGAACCTGATGACCCTGAGACTTTGACCTCCTTTACAACCTGCTTATCTGCCTTTAACCACATTTTCTAAAGCTAATTGAAGAGGAGATGTAATTTTTTTTACTTGTCAATATAACTAAGAGTGACTTACTTTAAGTTGAGATGAAATGAAAAATGCCTTTTTAGGTCACATTCCCAGTCATACTGTACATCTATTTAATATATGCCACAAAACAAACTCCAAAAAAATCCATGACTTTGTATTTTTATATGTCAAAATCTTAGAAAATATGTTCATTTTTCTGTCCTTTAAAACAAATCATGATGAGTGCTTACATAAGCTAAAACCAACCAGTTTCAACCAATGATATCATGGCATCTGCCTGTCAATCATTCTTCAACTTTCAGAGGTGCGGAGCTAAGGCTAAGACCGGTTGGTTAGCTTGTTAACCACAGTATTGTATGTTGGTGTGTCTTCAGGTGTTCGCCACCTCAAAACTTGTTTCCCCAAAATATTGTCGTTATTGGTCTGCTGGCTAGAAATTATTCACTTTAGGGAATGTGGTATCTGTGACACCAGATTATGTGGAAAAGATTTTACTGTGGACTGTCTCAGCAGCAAGCTAATGTTAGCTACATGGAGCATACAGTGGGCGGATCTATTGACTGATTTGGGTGAAACTGGATAATATTTCAGAGAAAATGCTCTCTGGTTCCCCTCTGATGTCCTCCAGCTGTTAAGCTTCAACTTTGGGTCAGAGTTTCTGTCAACTTAGCTGCTGTTAGCAGGCAACCAAACTGGGCTCAGCAGCCTCTGGGCAAAACACAGCCACTGAGACCAACAGAGAATAAAGTACCGAGATCATTTACTTAGGTTTCCAATGATTTTCTGAGCATCCTGATAGCTTTAACTATTGTTGAAGTAGCTCCTTGATAAGTGCCAGTAACTCTGTTAGCTACGCTGCTAACACTAAGTTAGCTAACCCAGCTCGGCGGACCACTGTCTTTAGAACAAATTGAACTTTATAAAGAGAAACATTAGTCCATTGGGAAATGCTGCCTTTCATCTCTATATTCCAAAAGTCCAAAACTGTATCTTCACTTTATATCTATGAATAACAAATTACCTTAGAGATAAAAGGGATAGTTTAGATTATTTGAGAACGGGTTGTATGAGAGACTTATACCCACCATACCATAATGGAATCTCCACCGTGTTTCACTGTGGATGCAATGCATCTGGCATCAAAACGTTCTTCAGCTTTTCTGGAAACAGGATGATGCTGACCAAAGAGTTCAAACTTGGACTCGTCCGTCCAAAGTACCTTCTTCCAGTCACCAACAGTCCAGTGTTTGTGCTTCTTCACAAATCTGAGGCGTCTCTGGATGTTTGCAGGCCTCCATATTGGCTTCTTAGCAGCTAGTCTTCTTGTTCTGTCAGTCATCTGCTTATGGTCATTCTGGAGACTTTCTCAGACTCTGATCTAGAAGCATTTATCTCTGCCTGAAGATCAGCAGTGGTCTTCCTTCTGTCTCTAGTACTTAAAATCTTGAGGTGTCTGACATCTGCTTCAGTTAACTTTCGTTTCCTGCCTCTTCCTTGGCGCATTTTGTAAGTACCAGTCTCTGCAATTGACTCTAAAACATACTTGACCACACTGTGAGACACTTTGTCTTTCCCTATTTGTCTCAGAGACCATCCAGCATCATGAAGTGCTTTAATGTGGAATTTGACATCTTAATCAAGAAATAATAATGTGTTTTACTGTTTTTTTTTTTTTTTTTGTTTTTTTTTTGTAAAACAGTAAATTAGAAAATTCATGGATCACAATAATGATTATATTTTAGCATTTAAAAAATATCATTTCGGTTAAAGAGCTTCTACATACTGGTGTATTAACCATTACAGAAACATAAAAAATGAATTTGAATTTGAATTACCAGTGCTGTTAATTTAGGGCAGCTGTGGCATGAACCTGTATGTGAAATAATTTTTTCTGAGTTGTGTCATGTGTGACACCCAGCATTGTTGGTAATTCAGCTGTACTGTCTATTCTTACAATGTTAGCATGCTTATGTTTTAAAGACAAACAGCTGTGTCTGTCTGGTTTAAAAGGAAAATGTCTGTATTGCAGCTGTCTCAGTTTTTCTGTGCACTCTTCAGCTCTGCAGTCTTTTGAGGTTTGTCTGCTCCTTTATGTGGAAAAGTAGGACTTGATATCATGCTTTGGTAGACGACTTTCAGTAGCTGAGACTTGAGCTACATTCTGCTGCTTTGCTTGTTCGTGACTGATAGTCACTTATTTAATGAAATATGAACTAAACAGAGGTTATGATTTATTTACACTTCAGTCTATTTGTTCTCCTTTCTCTTTTAAACCATTGCTGCTCTGCAGTTATTCCTTCTTAGTGCTGAGACAGACGTTAAAGTTCAGGGACAGAGACAGAATAATGCTCGTCTAACTTGAGAAATGGAACAGATCCAGTGGCAGTCTGTAGAGTATTGGCCCATATCTGTCTTTCATTCTATCTTTAAATTCAGTTTACAGATGACAGATATCAACCTCTGGGGCCTCATTAACTAACAATGACAAGTCCACCAGGTCAGCATGCTCCTCAATAACACTGTGTGCGATTTTAGTAAGACATTAAGCACCTGATTTCAACTTGATATGAAACTGATGCTCTACCTGATCAACCTTCAACATTCACTTTAAGGGGCACTCTATCAACACATGAAGTTTAGTTTGCTTCTTTTAGCCTGTGAAAACACTTATATAAAGTTTTATGTGGCTCTGGAGGAGTTTTGTTCAGTCTGACAGAATAACCCCTCAAGTCCCTTTTATTTATATCACGCCAAATTATTACAGAAGTTATCTCAGGAAACTTTTCATATAGAGCAGGTCTAGACTCTATTCTTGATAATATTATTTACAGAGACCCAACACTTCCCACCGTGAGCAAGGACATGTCATCAGCTTGATATCAGTTTTGGCTCAAGTTTGAATTGTTAGTACAAAGTATATGTAAAGCTTAAAAGATGTATTGCATTATGGAAAATGAAGAATCCAGTGTTTCTGGGCTTGTAAGGAACTAAAAGGTATATCTGCTGTGTCAAATTTAATTACCCTGTTTCTTGGTTATTTATGAATGAAGAAACATTATTTCTTTAGCCTTTTGGTTTGCAGACATACAATATTCTAAATATCGCCCCTTGTTAATCATATTCTATTTAACACTCACTTTGGAAATACACATTATTAGGTACTTCTGTACTTGTATCAGCATCTATTCACTGCTCTATGGGATTTTGACAGTTTTAGAAATATTTGTCACTAGGACAACACTAACACTAACTATTTTGCAACATAAATTGTAAGCCAGACACAGGTGTCAAAGCTGGTTACACAGCGTGAGGGCTCAGAGATACATCTTTAAACATTTTAGTACAGCTGAAATTGACAACAGAAGTAAAGACGTTTCCTGATTTTACTTTTCTGTGCAGTTCAAATCATCTGCCAGTTATCTGGGTGACAGTCTGTTCATGGCAACAACCTGTCAGGTGTTCTGGTGTAAAGAGCTGCATGAGACCAGAGTGAGGAAACATGACAGAGTGAGAACAGGCTGGACTGACAGCAGCAGCCTTGCCCACCTCAGCAAACACGTGTTTGTGACTAAAACATTGAAACAAATATCGACTCCTGCCTCAGAGCTTTTACCTCAGATGTCGTCCCTGTAGTTGCATTCCTCCCTGTAATCACATGCTTCACCTCAGCACAGTTGCAATCTTGTTCAGAATGCTAGGATTTTCTTTGATACAATCCAAATATCGTTATGTTAGCATTTTTTATATTGTTTATAAATCATTTGTTATATAAAAACTGAACTGCTGCTCCACATTTTCTCTCTGCAACAACCGCAAATTAACATTCTTCAGGAATAAAGGTGACTGCCTCTGATAAGGCGCCTGTTTCCAGTGCAAATATACTCGTCAAGTAAAGATAATTCTGATCCTGGTCCTGATCAGGGACTCTTAGACTTCCATTCTAATAGATTTCACTTTGATCTCCACTGATCCACTGCAGAGGAGTGCTGGAATTAAAAAGTCACCCTGCAGGTTACAGTAATGGTGCAGCAAATACAGATCACAGATGTCTCTCCTCCTCCTCCACCTCCTTCTTCAGGTACAAAGGCACTGCTTTTACTAATAACGTATTGTAATTGCTACTGTAAATTCCTCTTCCCTTGACAAGCAAGTTGGTTATGCTTCACTGTTACAAAACAAATTAAAGACGCAAAAGTTATACTGAGGAGTGTTGAAAATGTGAAAAGGTTTGTGCCTTTTTTCTACTTTTAGATTAAATATTAAGTGAATACAGAGTATGCACAGAGTTATATTTGGCATCAAGGCTTTGACAATAACCAACTCCCACATGACGAGCAGAGCCTACAGGTGGATGCACAGCATTGAGTAAAGTGTGTCATGTGTGAGTGTAACTGCAAGTTGTCTGCCTGAAGTGCAGCTTCACTCCATATAATGTGACATCTGGTCATCTCCATATTTAAGAGGCTGGTGGAATAATATCCAGTAGGTTTTGCAGTAGCTAAGAGCTGGTCACTGCAAAAATGTGGATATTTGATGAAACCACTGACATTTAAAGCAGGGAGTTATCATTTTGGTCAGCTAAATAGACTGTCCTTTAATATTAGAGGAAAGACTATAATGTTTTTGAGGACTGGTCTGCTGTAGAGACAAGAATGCAAATCTGTAACCTCCACGTTTGGTCCTAAAATTAAGATCACCTAATTCACAACCACACTGATGTTTATAATAATACAAAATTATTTGAAATACAGCCTGGGAACATAAACAGTTGTGCAGTTTATAGCAGCTAGGTCAGTGCCCACATACTTCAAACTATGATTCTGTAGGTACCCCACTAGTGTCATTTCTGAAGGCCCCCCTTTAGCTTTATCTTTTGATGTACAGGTGATCTCAGTGGATGTGGTATTTGAGCGAGAAAGTCCGCATATGGAGGAGGCTGGGGTGAATGGATGGGTCAAACAAACACAGGGATTACAACCAGGAGACCAGTACTGCATCAACCATACTGACATTTTTTTTAACTTATGTTTCATCCATGAGTGTTTACATATGTTAAATTTGTAGTATGCGTTAGGGCCTGTCATAATAGTGTGCACTTGGGCCCCGCTTATCTAGAGATGTACCGATCCATTTTTTCCAGTTCCAATCCAATTCTGATAATTTAGATATCTGCTGATGCCAATACCAGACCGATACCAGCCCTCTTTTTTCTTTCTTTGTTTATTTATATGTATTTACTATTATTATTATTATTATTATTATTATTATTATTGTTATTATTATTATTATTGTTATTATTATCAGTAGTAGTAGTAGTAGTAGTAGTAGTAGTAGTAGTAGTAGTAGTAGTAGTAAGATTACATGAGGCTGAAACTGAGCTTCAGTAGTTTGTGTAATGTAACTTGTGTAATAGTGTTCTTCAACCATTGTGGGGCTTTGTAGGATTCTGCCTTGTGACATTCACATGTGCAGCTGATGTGCTGAGAGATGGCCCTCAGTTGTATAATTTCCCATGATGCATTTAAATTCAAGCTATTTTATGTTCCAAAATGCAAATGTTTGTGTTTGGTGTGTTTGTGTGTTTGCTGGGAACGTGGTGGTTTATGTTGGTAATTATAATTTTTGTGGTGCTTGATTGTTAAACCATCGGTGTCACAAAACCCAATACTCAGTGAAATCCTTATCAGTCCCTGCTGCCGGTATTGGATTGGATCAGTCCCATCTTTAAAAACTACCTTCCGCCACTGCTTTGAGGGACAATCCAAACACTGGCATGTTACAATACAGTACGGCCTTACGAGTTTTGCAGCCCCTGTAGGTTCGTCTGCACTGTTGGAAAGGGAGAGAGACACAAAGTGTTTGTAATCTACAAGGTCACTGCTAGATGCCATTATATCCTACACACTTCATCCTTATTTATCCTTATTTATTCAGCCTTGTTTAGGACTCCTTTTCTAACATTCTTTGTCAGTTTGGTTGAATGAGAGGCCATTGCCTTTTTTGGCTCTTGCTCAAACCTCGATAAAGTATTAATTACAACAAAACTACATTGTTGCCTTTATGATAATCTATATAACTAATTAAAACCTTGCACATATATCACTACACAGCAGCGTGCTTAATCCATTTTATGGCTCTTAGTTAATTTATCTTACCACTCCTTCTCCATTACTAATGATCAACACAGTATAATAACATAATCTCCACTGCCAGCCCCGCAGCAAGCACTTTCATGTGTGCCGTGCCATGGAAGTGCTTCAGCTGGAGGACGGTCTAACAGTGGGACACACAGACACGAGCCGCACAAACCGGCTGCCCCCCTACCTTGCTTTAGTCTGGCTGACTGATCATCTGCATACATTACTCCACAGAGGGTCAAACTCCAACTGTCCCATGGGACCTTCATTATTGCGGTTTAAAGCCCATTTTGAGCCAGAAATGAGTAACAGCATGGAGACACATTTTGCTATCAAAAATTTGTAAAAGGAAAAAAAAAAGCTGAAGCAGTCTCCAACTGTTGGCTGTTTCAGTCACCATGTTGAGGCAATCTGTTCAGGCAGTCACTTCAATGTCTGAGAACAGCACTGTTAATGCAAAATGAAACAGCAATGCTTTCAGTGCAGATCTTTTATGTATCTCTGCTTCTTCAGGGGCAGATAGAGGAAGGTGTGTGGATCACAGGGTTGAAGAAATGTACATTGTTTTGACAAAACTCCTGCGTATATGAAGGTTTTTTAGTAGTCCAGTTTAACTTTCTGTTGTTTTTTTCTGATGTGCACTGGAAAGCCAACACTCAACTTGTGTGCGCAGGAGAACAGAGAGAGGCATTTTAAAAGTGTCTGTGTGTTCAGCTTTCAGTACTTTGGTAGCTTCTTAAAGAATCTCTGTTGTTTGAAGTTTAGTTTCTTACCTGTGTCTCTGTTTGTACTTTCTGCTTTATTTTACTGTTTCATGTTTGCTGGTAGGAGTCGTGTTAAGTTACTGTTGATCAAAACCCAACATTTCCTGATTTTGCTGCTTTATAATAACAGCATTCAGATAACAAAGTAAGTGGTGATTTTGATTGTGAAGAATTGGTAGAAAATAAAATATTTATACACGGTTAAGAAGCCTGACTCCAGATGGTTGCTTCATCATTAAGTAAACACCTTTGAGCGAGTGTAATTGCTGATGTACTGGGATGATGAACCAAGTCAAATCAAGTAGCACATTTTCTGTATATGTTAAAGGGCCAAAAGAGTGGCAGGAATTACAGAAATTATTTGCACAGAATTACGAAAAGAGGCTAAAATTAGCATGTCCACCCAGGTGTGATGTTTCCATTACTGCCATTTGGAGCTGGAGCCGATAAATACTGGGGCTGGGATGATACACTTATATTCCAATTCAGTACTATCACAATACTTGGAAGCCAATTCAGTATTTATTGCGATTCTTCAAGTATTGCAGTTCAATACTAAGATTTATTGCATTTTTTTGTTTGCTTTTTTAACACTAGACCATGTGAAAAATTTGAATCATATACTAATAGAGACAACATATTGTGAGTCACATTTCTAAAAAAAAATCTTATCTTACTATACTGCATATAAAAGTAGTGAATACAAGATTTCTTGTTCCTGCTCATCAAGCTGGTGCCATAAGAAAATAATAAATAAAATACTGATGTTATACCAAATAATAAAAATTACTTAATTAATTAATTAATTTATTAATTAATAGACCCCTTGAACACCTCATTCAGCTCACAAATTAACATTCCCACACATATAAAATTGAAATTTGAAATTGTGAATTTTGAGTTTGTGTTTTGACCCTTTCATGTTAGTGCAGTTCATGTTACAGATTGATTTAACAATGCAAAGTCAACAGATATTCATTTGTTTCCACGTAGCAGAGGAAATATATGCCTGAAAGTTTCAGCAAATATGTTGTTGCGAAGCATGTGAAGTAAAATGGATCTGTTTGTTAAGATAGTATAACTGTGATCACAATGCCAACACAATTTCCACTACTGCGTTAATGTGTTAGCATTGAGCTAACAGACTATGTCCTAGTTATTTACATATATTAAAAATTGACTGAGCCATTAAAAAAGATGTATTCAGGAATTGCCCCAAAAAAATCTCAATACTTAAGAGAAGCAATTTTTTTCTCTCAAACCTAATAAATGCCCGTGAGTACAGCAGAGTCATTTGAGTGAATCCTGATTGTTGCCTGTCCCATTAAAGACAAAATCCACATGTTAGTGGGTGTTGGTAGGTGTTTTCTCCATTGTAAATACATTTATATATGCAGATATTATTATGACACATTAGCAGTAAATGCTTGACAAAGAATGTCACATCTGCACTCAGGTAGACGGCTCCTCTCTCAGAAAGCCACTGACCTTGAGGTTGTTGTTTACTTGTGTGTGTGTTTACCTTCATTGCCGTCTTCACAAGGTGCTGTAGGTTACTGTCAGGCTCTTAAGTGCCCATTGTCCTCCAGTCCGCCTTAGGCTGGAAAAGTACAGAAAGCAGGCGGGTGGCTGAGAGGTGGCTGGCTGTGTATCTCTGGGCTTTGCTTGCCACCTGTCTAGACATCAGGAAGATAACATCCCACACTTTTAATCCATACTGGAGAGCCTGGAGGAGACAAATTTTAGCACCCGTGCCTGACTGTTTATCTGTACACACGTCTGCCTCCTCTTAATGATAAAATGTGCACTTTCAACTCTACAAGATACAACACATTGTGAGACAAACAGTACACAATGTATCTCTTCTTTGCCTGGCAGTGGCTTGTAGGCTTGGATGAAGAGAAACCCATCTGTCCAGAGCGATGTGTCCTGCAGTCGATGCATTATTTTTAATCACAACTAGCAATTTAATGCAGAATCACTTCCCCGAGGTATGGGAACCGTGCTCATACATAGATAAGTCATTCTTTCAGTCATTCCAATTTGCTTGAGGATGTAGAATTGTTAGTGTGACTCAAAGTGTTGCCACTGGTTAATTCCACACACTGTCAGCATTCGACTTTCACAGGTCGACTCATAAGGAAGCTATATTTAATCATTTCATTTCAAGAGCTGTCTTGGCAATTACTGCTGGCACTTCGGAATGCCAGTGGATTTGGGTAGGAATAATGATTGGCATGAGAAATGTTCAAGCCCAGTGCTGTACCTGACGGGTTGGTAATTAAAGAGGGCAGGAGATTATTGTGTGGGACTCGAGAAGAAGAAGACATCAAGAGACAACTCTCATGTAACACTGCAGGAGACAGTGAGAGCCCATGAATGATTTGGTGTAACTTGATTACTCAGCCAAGAAGGTTATGTTTTCAGTGCCGTGCCGTTTGTTTGTCTGGCTGTCAGCAGGATTACAGAGGAACGGTGTAGCACAGGCCAAGGAAGAAGCCATTAAATTTTGCAGATAATCTGAATCACAAGGTGAATATACAGATATGTTTTTACTTTCATCAACATTACAAGATGGGCCATTTGGCCCTGGCACACAAACGCCATAGATTGTAAAATCTAGTAGATGTTAGTAAAGTTCACTAGTGACAAAATAGCCAATTGTATCAGTATTCTGATAATATTACAATCCACAGTCAGAGGTATCAGTAAATCTCTGGAGTAGCCAACACATGTATTGAAATTTCATAAAGCAGTTGTTATGGAGCACAGAATACAATGGTTTCATAGAGGAACCAGTACTAGGATTGTGCAATTAGTTGACTAGACAATTAAATGTTGCTACCCTCACTTGTCTGTGACAGATAATATCTTGTAAAACGAGCATGGTTTGGCTGTATTTAGGTCTAGAAAATGGGAAAAAAAAAAAAAGAATTGTGCGTTGGCTTTGTCAGAATAAACTGGTGTATGACCACTCTGCTCACCACATTGACCATAGATGTGAATGTTAACATTCAAGCTGGTGCTAGCATGGCTAATTTTAGCCACACAGCTATGTTACAATGTCATGACATCGTTTACTTGTAGACGCTGTATCCTGCTCGATCTGAAAAGATAATGCATTTTGTGAGTTGTTGTCATGATCTACAGCAGGGGTCCCCAAATGGTGGACCGCGGTCCGAGTCCGGACCCACACGCCGTCCTATACGGACCCGGACCTATAACCAATAAACTATTAAGAGATTTTAAATTTTGACGGGACGCTTCTATTTTAACTGGTGCAACTTTTCTAGTCTTTCCGGCGCTGGTTTATCTGATCAGGAACCACACAGACCAACTGCAGACAAGCTGCATGTGGAGGAGACTGTTGTTAATGACGGAGATTATTACAACAGTCGAAACTAACGTGACGGTTAATGACATCGACACCAACCAGATGCAATTATAAAATGAAACAACTGTATAAGGACAAACAGGAGAGTCTGTGTTTCTCTGTGAGAAACTTTCAGACCTTCTCACAGCAGAGTGAACAGGTGAGGGAGGAGAGGAGGACAGACTGATCACTAATCAATCACTGATACCGTCGTCCTCTCGGACTGATTAAAAAAATAAAAATGCCAAAGTTGGTGACAAACCAAACCTGGATGTCCACACAAATAAAGTCTTTGTGTGAAACACTGCAGAGTTTAACATCGTGCTGTTTACAGACAGTCTGCTGTCTGTAGTTTGACAGAGAGACAGAGAGGGTCGTGTCTAGAAGGGAACCCTAGACCGAGAAAACAAATCTCGCGAGAGTTGTGCAAATAAAGAGTTACCTTCTAGACACGACCGAAAAAGATGCGCAGCTCCAAAAATAGAAAATCATGTCATGGTGTCGATGTTTTTAATGTGGTGGGCCGCCATAATTAAAACACTATTCACTGAACCACAGAGAGTCACTGAAACACTGATCACTGACCTGCTGTGATGGAAAAAATACTCACATTCTTTATTTGGGTATTTTTACATTGTGGTATTAGTGTTTTACTTAATTACAGTTTAAAAATTGTGCATGTTATTGTTTCCTTTTTTGAAAAATCAACATTTTTATTGCTGTTGTTGTACTTTAATGGTATTCTTGTTGTTATTTTTTGATGACTAGATACAGACCTGCAAACTCATAAGAGGAGAAAAAGGTGTCATGTTGGTAAACCAGTCCTCTGTCCTCTGGGGGTCTGGGAGCGTCTGTCCTGCTCCAGAAGAAAAATTTTGTGATTTTAACATGTTAACAAAACATTCTGGTGACTGTTTCAGTTAAAAGAGTTAGTTCCATCTTCTGTTTGTGGTTTCTGCAGACATTACTACCTTTACTTTTACCTTTGTACTTGGAAAAAAGAAGTAAAAAGTTAAGTGAAAACAGTAAAAGTAAAGTTACTTTGCTGAGTATTTTTACTTCAGCAATTTATAGTTGTTCATTTAATAGACCTGTCTTATCTTCTCTTTTGTATATTTCCATTGTTCTTAAATAAAGCAAAAGTAATGTAATAGAAAAAAATGCAGAACATGCAATATTTTTTATGTGATTACTCGATTAATCGGCAGAATAATCAATAGATTATACTTAAATTTTACTGGTTCGGCGCACTCGAGAAAGTTAGACATTATGATGTTCTGGACCTTTGCTTTAGGAAATTTTCTGTAACTGGACCTCTTTGAATTTTAATTGAATACCCCTGATCTACGGAATGATGTGCAGTTTTCATAATGCACAGCATTTAGAATACCATGTGTTTATTGAAGACTGTGATTAATGGCTTCAAGTGGCTTTTAATATTTTGTGACAGTATTGAACCTTATAGATACATAAACATACATTATATTTTCTCAGTGTTTTCTTACTCTTAGACTTGTCAGCTCGTCTAAACTACAATTTTTTTTTAATTGATGGGGAAATAAGTCACCAAGAGCATCCCTAAGCAATACAATTGTAACATCGCCACAATTGTTGTAACTCTTTTTTCTCCAATAAGATGTAGCTTATTGGAGAAAGCATTATCTGTAGCATGCAGATAATTATACGCCCTCATTTACTCATCCTCAGCCTTTGGTGTGACATAACATGGCAGGGGAGGAGCGGGGGATTGTAATGAAACACACTCATCCTTGTTCACTTTGACAGTGTCATGGATTGACTGTCAGTTTTTACAAATTATCAGAATCGGCAAACTCATTTCAATGAAGCAAAAGTGTCTGTGATCTGTATCAGGATTATCAGAACTATTATTGCTGTGGGTTTATGCTATCTTGCAAAACCGCATTAATATACATTGTCATTGGTAAATCATTTTGTGCACCAAATGCATGACAGCAATGCATTGTGTGTGATATATACGTTGGAGTGACCATCATTGTTGACTCGCTCCCTCAGCCTCTCGATCTCACCAAGTTCACCTAAGTTTTTCACACACATTCACATCCAAATGTGTTAGTAGCTACACCAGAGATATTAAGGGAAAATGTATGAACTTTCAGTTCACGAAAACTTGCAATAATATTGGCTGTGAAGTTTGCGCTTGCAGATGTACCTATCATAGTGTGGACTGTTGGCCTTGGTGGAGGAACGTTGCTTTGGGGTGCTACAGTTTGAATAAATTCTTATTACGCACTGAATGTAGAGTATTCTATCATGGAAAATGTCAGCTATTATTATTTATTGCTATTATCTAATACTCTTATCATCTGTTGATGTCCAACTGAACCCTACCTACTCCAAACCCGTGATGTGGGAAAAGACAAAAGTTGGCTTTGATGTCAAATAACCAACAATGTTGTAAGGGAAAATGTGTGTGTTCAGGTTCTCATGCCTTCTTAATGATCCATTGCCCTCAAGACAGCATTGCCAGGTGATGAAACCCAAAAATTCATGCAAAGAAATATCACATTTCAACCTATTGTACACTCAAATACACACTGTGGTGCACCCAGAACTTACAGTGTCTGTTCACAATACAACCATGGGTTCACCAAGTGGTTTCCAATGAGCTCTGACTACAAGCAATCATTTATCATATAGGTTACAGGCACACCATGCATCCTAGTGACTTTACAGTTAGAGTACTTTTGTACAGAGAACCATACCAAACAAAAGTCAAGAATAATCGCATGCCTTATGTCTTGAAGGTATACTATACAGGATTTTTAAAAAAAACGAAACAAAAAAACCCCAAAACAATGTGTAAATCATAAAAATGATCCACTCAATCATCACTTAGACCCACTGTAAGTATATAGTGGAGTCTCTCTCTGCAGGGACTCTGCCCTCTGCTCCATTGCTGTCTCCGTCTCTTTCCTCATGTCTCCTGTATATTAGGGCTGGGTATTGTTAAGAACCTCACGATTCGATTCAATTTCGATTTCGATTCTTTAGATTTCGATTCTTTAGATTTCGATTCGATGTTGATTTAAATTCTTCAATATCGATTCAGTAAGAAGTAGAAATAATTAAGAGTACCTGTTGGCAATTTTTAAATATTTATTTTCATGCCCATAACACGTGGTATGTTACTTCACATCTTTGGGCAATAAAACATCTGAAAATAAAACATTAGCAGCACCATAATAGCTCACTTGTGCATAGAAACTTCTGTCTTCACCTCTGTGTACAGCTTCGGGATGGCGGCCTCTGTCATGTGTTTTCGTGTTGGTATAGCGTATCGTGGTTCAAGTGTGTGTACCATCTTCTTAAAACCTTCATTTTCCATGACACTGTACGGTGGAAGGTCCTTGCAAATGAAGACGGCCACTGACTCTGTTATCTTCTGTGCGCGGACAGAGCTTGGCGGTAGTTTGCAGACATATTGTTGTTGTTTGGTCGCGAGCAGCCTCCGTCCTTAAAACGCGAATCACACGAAGATGTGGTCAGTGGCCAGGAGGTGAATCGATTCAGAGGGTTTGCTTAATCGATATTAAATTAGGGGGTGGATAATTTCGATGCATCGATTTTTCGATATTTTTACCCACCCCTACTGTATATATGAACAGACAGTGACAGAATGAATGAATTCATTCAAAATCTGGTGTTGTACAGATGTGTTTAAAGCATAATCACTGTGAAACAATCAGAAAATAATGTTTTATTTCTCTGATACACTGCTTTGTTCTTCTCACTGCGTCTTCATTTTATTCATTCTCGTCCCCTCTCAACCAGTGCTGCTGTCTACCTTTCTCGTCCGTTGAGCTTGGGACGAGGGGAAGCAAGTAGCGATGTAACGATGCATCATGAGACAATAAAAAAATCAATACAAATGTGTCACGACTGAAGTCAGAGATGAAAAATTAATCGCGATGCCATTTTTTAAGAGCAGAGTGCGTAATCTACTTTTATATCCGACTGCATGAGACTGGCTCGACCTGGAGAGAAAAGGGTATGGGTGCTTCTGACAGAGCTGGTTGGATAAACTGTGCATACTTTTGCACATTTCAAACTTTAGAAACACTTTAAAATTTTGTTTCCTACACCCACAGTAGTGTTAGCGGGACGGAGGAGTGAGGATGGGAGGAGGAGATGAGGATGAGGAGGAAGAGGAGAGGAAAGGGGGAGCACAGTCAGCCGTGTAACTGCTCCATTGAGGTGGCTGGATCGTACCGTGCCATTTCTCTCCCTGACTCCTCAGCCAGTGGAGCAGCATAATAATGATGATGATAATAATGAATTATAAGGTACAACATATTTTCAAGTGCTTCAGTGTAAAACATAACCAGTTACATATCTAGATTTGGACACACCTTGAATGAAATAAATCCATTGCGCCTCACGCTTTCCACTTGATGCTTTAGATCAGCATTAGATAGGACCCCTGTGTTCAAAAATGAAAAGGGTGAGGAGATCACAGACAAGACTCAGGCTGTGTGCAAATACTGCAAGAGGGTGATGGTCTACACAAGTAGCACAACTAACATGATGTAGCATGTCACCTGTCAACATAGTGAGAAGCACAACAGAGAAGAACAACAATCCACACTGACAAGCAGATTTTCAAACTAGGAAATATGCAAACCTTAGTTTGTTTATTTGAAGAGATTTCATTTATTTGTAGCATTCATTTAGTTATATAGATGTGGGATTTATTTGAAAAATCCAATTTTTATTTATTTATTGTTATTTAAGTTAAAATATAGTTTCAGTTGCACTTACAGATATAGGGGACATATGGGTTTTTTGCAGTTTACTCGACTTCAGACATAAAAAATAAAATGTTTAAATATTTAATGTTTAAAAATGTTTAAAATATACATTCATTGCATAGTTTTTGTTTTGCGCTACACCCTACCTCAGAGATGTTGTTTGTTTTTTTTTTGTCTGAGAAATAATTCCAGGAATATTGTTCAGTCATAATTTGTCTGTAAGCTCATTCTGTTAAAAACGTCATGAGAAAATTGTATCTTGAAGCGAGTATTAGAAATTGTATCAAATCATGAATTGAATGTATTGTGCAGCAACTGATAAATCCTGCATATTCCCCCTTTATACCATACCAAATGGTTGTTAGCATTGGCAGTGGCAGACTCACAAGATCTCTGCAGATATGTGACTGGATCATTTTTCCAGTTTCCTAATACATTATTGACATAGTTAACATTTGATGAAAACTCAGGCTGGCTCCAAATCAGCTTGATAATATTTCACTATTATCACTGTCAGTTAACAGAGAATCACAGTGTGGCTAAGAATTTATTAAACATGCTCCACCAATGAAACATGCTTTCATTCTTTGAAATCTTGCCCTAAAGGAGACATCTGCTGTCCAAAGTAATAAATAATTCATATGAGAAATATCAATAATATTTATCCAAGATCTTGTGCCTAGTACGGACAGAACAAGTGGAACTAATCAGTGGATACACGCTTGCCCACACAGTTTGAATTGAGTGCCTTGAGTCAAGATGCTCAGACTGTGTGAAGTCTCTGATGGAGAGTTCTACCACCTGTTTGGCCCCCATCTCTTCACTGCTCAGTGAGGCACAAGATGAAGCACTTTACATCTTAGTGATCCTCCTACTCCTGCTCATCACTCTTCATAATACCTTCCAATGTCCCCCCCCCTCCGTAATCTGCTAAGCAAAATGAGCAATGGCCCGATCTTCCTGCCACCCCCCCAACAGCCGAGACACGCTTCATTTCAATTCGGCGGTGACAGTGATGAGACAAGAGACGGCCCTCCCCCATCCTCGCCATGAGACAGTGAAACAACAGACACATGGGCTCTGCCACACTGCTCTGTTTAAACTACAGATTCACTTTCAACACCAGCAGATGGCTGAGAAGTCGCCGCTGACTTAATGTGCTGTTTAGTTTTCATTATGTGAGGGGACAAAAAGAATGGAATGATCAATGTTTAAGCTGGTGAATAGTCAATTTGTTTTGTTTTTTTTGTTTTATGTGCTTATAAAAAACACAAGAATCTAGGTCAGTTTGTACCTGTTGTAGTTTAATTATCATGCAGCACATTCATGGATAGACAACTGAATAGACCAATTGGCCAGAACCTGTTTGAAGTGATCATTTATTTGTGGAAAATCAAATGAGTAACGACAAAAAGCATCCACAAAGAGATACAAAATGACCACAAAAAGATGCCAAAAGACAATAAAGAAGTGTAAAACAGCCATATGTGAAAATGAAATAACATCAAAGAGCTGGAAAATGTCTATAAAGAGATACAAAATGACTACAAAGAGATGAAAAACAACAAAAAGACTCAGAACACCACAAAGAGATGCAAAACGACTACAAAGAGACAAAAATCGACCACAAATTAGCTTTTGCATCTAGCTATGGCTGGCTCTGACTGAAGATTTTCCTTGTCAACCAGTAGTCATTAGTTTAAGCCATTAGTATACTAGTCATCACACAATTATGATATTAATTTAAATACATATTTTGGGGGTACAAAGCGAGCTGCCTGTTACATGCTCACAGCAAAAAGGGTAATGACTTTGTATATTTTGGAACAACCAGAGAAGAGACCGAACATTTTGTTTGTCTGGAGTCCGGTCGGGGCCACTGTAACGTTACATCTCTTAAGGTGGTATATTCCCCGTTGACCAGCGTAGGTTGATCCCAGAGGCTGTATCAGTGGACTGCTAACTGAACTAACTTGCTATTGGCAGCCATGGCAGTGGCAGTCAGCAGTGTCCCAGAAAAAAAGGCATGTGTTGCAATACTCCCCCAGGCATAACAGCCAGGTGCAGCTCCTGAATGGAGTTTGAGGGTTTTTGTTGTTGGTGTTGTTTTTGAGTGACGTACGCATGAATGAAAACTTGGTATACTATAGTAAGACTCTTGGCACAGACCAACAGTTAAGTCGACTATTAGGGGGCAGCCCTACATCGAGCTATCTAGCAAACCAGACTCATTTCTACCAGTTTTGAGTGAACCCATTGTAATCAAGGAGGCTTTATCAACAGAAGGCATTGCACAATGCACACCGACCTGTAGAATATGATTTGCCTGTGCCCACTTTGGTTCGCACTTCATGTCAAGAAATATCTGGTACTTTTTGATTCCAGCTGGGAACCAAATTTTTGGAATGTGAAAAAATGTATTTTTGGTTGAAATGCCATGTTGGTGAAATGGAAGTAAAAGAGACACAAAATGTCTCTTTCAGTGTGTGGATCTTGCCAGCCAATTCTCATTTACAACTTATTCTGAACTCGCCAAAACTCAGTGACTATTGCGCAGAATCTGTTACCAGCGGTATGAGACACACTGGGCTTTCGATGTAGTATAAAGATGGAGGAAAGTCTGTGTCTGGAGGAGATGGGGTGGATGAATGACTCAAAAAAAAGATAGCACTCTTACCCAGGACACTGGGTTTCATTGTCCCATGTGAAACCCAAAATCTGTTATCCTAAACCTACCCAGACTTTTCACAGCGTTAACCACGTGTGAAAAATGCTTTCTGGCAGTGTCTCATACAGCTGCTGTAGGGAACCTTGTGTGTGCATATGAGACATCTAAGGGAGGTGACAAAATGAGGCTATTTGACGAGTTAGCATGAGTACATTTTGGTCTTGATCCTGTGGACGGGTGGGGGGCTGATTGTTCCATAATCAGTCCGTAAGTGAGTCCTCGAGTTTTTCTCTGCTACTAAATGTGTGGCAAGTTATTTGATATTATTCAGTTTTAAGTACTCTATCTTCCAGTGGTAGAAGTCTCAATCAAAGAGAGTAAAGAACTGACTAAATATAGTGGATACAGCTCACATAGACACCATTTCATAAATACATGGATATACTACACAAACATCTCTTCCAGAACATTTCTTCTCCAGACTCTAATATTTACTTACTCAAACTCCCATCGGCCTTAGAACTTTTAGCAGTTGATGCAATATTAATGCCACTTTTTTATGACAGGTAATTTGAAATAATCCATTTAGAGTTGTAGAGAGCCCTGAGGATTTGCATTTTAATTATACATTTTGATTCGCTGGGGTTGATTACTTTCATTCTCTGGCAGCAGGTTAATTGTGTGAGCTCAGTTCCGCAACACTGTGGACTTGTGTCATTACTTCTGTGAATAACATAATGAGGTTCTGTTATCCACGAGTGGCATGTTCACTTCTTTGACAGTTTTACCATCACAGCACATGCAGCATGCGGTAAACTTGTTCTTCAATATTTCAATACTTTAAAGGGACAGTTCGGAATATTTGAAGTGGGGTTGTATCAGGTACTTATCAATAGTCAGCATATAATCTACAGTAGATGCTGGTTGGCACAGAGAAGAGTACCAACATGAAAGCTAAGCAATGAATTTATCTTGCCATCAAACAGCCTTTTCCGTCAGGAAACTGTCATACAGGCCATATACCGCGCTCTCCAAACCAACTCCAAACTCAAAATCAATTATTTTACACCACAAAATACAGGAGTTGCTGGTCGAATATTGCCTTGATCTGCTAGTTTGTTTGTTTTATTGTGTGACTTTGTGTTCAGTTCTGATTTGGTATAAAACAAACAAACTAACCCATCAAGGCATCAGCGGACCGGGATCTCCCATATTCTGCAATGTAAAATGACTGATTTTGCCAATGGAGATTAGTTTGGTTGGAGAGTGATAATGGTTTATATAACGATGGTTTCCTGTTGGAAAAGGCTGTCTGGGAGCAGAGTAAAGCAGTGAAAATATTCTGAATATAGTATACACTTATATTGATTTAACTGATTTCTTTTTAGGTGGAACTTTTTTAAGTGGCTAAAATACCTTTATGTTGCTGACCCTGTCCACAGCAGTACATCCCTTATCTTCCGTGCTGGTGCCACTCTCCAGCCACCATTTACTGTAGGTAATACACTGAATATAAAGAAGTGCCCCATACAACCTCACTTCAAATTATTGAACTATCCCTTTAAGGGATCTTTGATGCTGTGACCTCCGTGGTGAAAAATTGAGTTTTGTGGTGCGTTGATGAGTGATGAACTGGTTGAACTGGTTGGAAAAATAGCCAAACACATACCGCTGTTACGATTGCATTCCCTCTATTGTTCTTCATGGAGGTTTCTCAATGATTCGCATCGATTGACTCCCATGCTTGGCCAGTCAGCTCAGCTGTAACCCTGCTCTGCACGGACCCGGTCCACTGGGAGCCCTGCTTAGCTCGGTGTGCACAGGGAAGGGGAATTAGTGTGGGCTTTCAAAGGAGGGATGGTGGAGGGATCTGCTATGCATCGGAAATCATTGCTGCTTGCAGTTCCCAGTGGACTGGAGCAATGCTGATTTGTAAACACAGTGGGTGGGGAAGGGCATGGATGGATCATGTCATGAAGGTTTGTTTTGTGGTGTTCTTCCATTAAAAATGTCCCTTTTGCATTAATCATATTACCATTTGAGTGTTATCCTTTGTCACTTGGGAGAGGATTCTGCTCGTCATATCAATTAAACATTAATTCTTTATAGTTGGGCCGTATTGCATCTGGAAATGTAACTAATCTCCAAGCGATGTATGAAGCTGAAGGCACATTTTGATGAGGGCCAGGCTCCAAGTGAAAAAGCACAATCCCCAGTAACAAGATATAGATTTACAGCTGAAGTTTTGTTGTTGTTTCTTTCAAACAAACTTTTCTCTCTTTACTCTGGCAGCCAGGATTCAGACATCTATATGTCTAAAACTGTAAATGATGCTGGGAAACTGTGAAATGTGATTTCAATTACTGAGACTGCTCAAAGGATTTCCATATCAATAATTGCTTTTTGTCTAACAATATATTCCGAAACGATAGCGTCCCAGGGAAGAGGATGTTGTGCTTTCATTGTGAGTGATGAAAACTCAATTTGATAAACAGTTAGTAGCAGCCATTGTTTGGTGATGTTATCATGAGCAAAATAGAAGCCCAGTCTGAGGAGTGACTTACAAATGAGGTTTGAAGATTCTCTATTCTGTGGTTTATTATTCTCCAGTCAGATGAGGAAAATGGTTTGCTGCTGGCTATAGTTGTGGAATTCCTTCTACTTTTTCTAACATTGAAGCTCCACCCTCTGCTTGGGGATTTAGGAGGTGTTGATAAGGAAACTGACATATTCAGTGTGCATGAGAGAAAGGAAAATCCCATTAGCATCTTGCTGTCCTCCTACAATATAACTTTTTCATTGCTCTTTATGAATGCAATCTTTGCTTGCTCCTTTTATTTGCTTATTGATATTCACCAATTTATATTCTGCTTCCCCTCCCATGTCTGTGGCACTCCTGCTGTGCAGTTCAGCGTCAGACATCTAAAATCTAACCTTTCCATCTCTGGCCATCAGACAAACTCTAAATGTCAGTGATGGATCTCTCTCTGAGATGCCTGGCAATCAGGGATACTTTTGATGTACCAGACACCTCTCATCTTCATTTGGTGTGATTTGAGATGGAGAGTCTGTTGCTGCTCTGTCCCATTGTGTGGAGGGAAGCTGGTCTGCAGAGAGAGGGGGGAAAGGCAAGGGCCAGATGAGACCCCATCTGGACAGACCCTGCATCCTGCCAACTCTCACCCCAGTGACTCGGGACGCTCCCCACTCATCAGCAGCCATCAAAGGGTGCCTCCCCATCAGTGCGCCCTGAGTGGGCTGCCAGCTAGGCGAGTCCCTTGCCTCATTACTGACAAAAAGAGGCAAAAGCAGGGAGCTCCTCAATCATTTAACCACCCACAGGTCCCAGGATAGCCATACTGATTGCACAGTGTAAATAAAATGTTGGTAAGCTTGTGGTACTGTTGCAGATTAAAGAAAAAAATAGTTAAATAAATAGATAAACTCCACAGCCTGACTTCTGTCCAGTGGTAATCAGAATCTCTCACAGTCCGTTGGTCTAGTGTTAAAATTAACAAGTCTTTTCTGCTGAGACTTTTTCAAATCTGATACATACCTCCGGCTCTGCACTGGTACATACTGCTCCCAGGAAATAGCCACAGCCTCGCACTCTTGAGTCAGACACTGACAAGGGCTCTCACAGACACAACACTGGGTTAAATTTACCCAGCACCCATAGGTAGACAGCCACTGGATCATCAATCAAACCAAAGATGATGGGTCTTTGATTGGGCTGTGATGGTATGGACTTTTTCTTACCATGGTAAGTGCAATAACCATAATAACCACACGGTAGATACTTTTCAGTATCAACCAAAGTCTCAGTGCAGGCACAACATACAGTCTAAGATTGTTTTGTCAATGAAAACGGTTTCAAATCTTTTTTCAGCCCATTTTAATTATACTAGATAATATTGAGAACTGTGATAATTTTGGTCGCTATGGTCGTGATGTAAAATGACATCTGTAATCCACTGTATAACATCAGAATGACCCTACATAAAATTTGTGATGACCATGGTAATTGGCTCAACATATGACCATGACCACATCATATGACCATTGCATCGTGGTCATGTGGTTATCATCACAGCCATAGTTGTTGATACAGTTTTAGACACAAATTTTGCCTTCAAACTGTCAAAATGATAATCTTGTAAAAGGATGTGTAAGAGAGATTATATTACTGCTTATTATTATAGGAGTAGCAATATAATTGTTTGCAAACCTGTTCAATTTTAGTTTGGGTAAATAACCCAACAGTAATTCAAAAAGATAATACTAACACCAGGTCAAACCAGCCTGTCCTCATGTATTTGATAGGTGTCCCATTGATGTTCAACCCATAGGTAAAGGAGAAAGTTAATCCAGTGTTGCAGCAGTGCTATATTGACCATTACATGCCAAACTGCTTCCTGTAGCTGAAGAATAATGACGAGACCACTTGGGGGCTTTGGGACTACGGGACTTGCTAGATTCATTCGTGTCCCAGAGTTACAGTATAGACTCAGTGCTTGTTTGTCTGTGGATACTGTCCCTGACTGCCAGCAGAGTTTAGCAAGATTATGCCCAAGGTTTGGTTGATGGCTAAAAATTTAGTGCCTGATTGTGTTATTAATTGTTTTACATATTGATTTAAATGATTACATTGTATCCATTCATTTCTTATGTCTGATACTAAGATACATACTTGCTAGTAGACCTTTGTTTATTTACTGGTATGAAGAATCAACACAATCATTACAGTAAGCAAAGTAAACACTCCATGATTTCATCTGACATTAGCATTATGTAGCCACATCTTAATCCTTTGGAAGGATAAAGAAGCATAAATGGCTGATCTACATGTGATCATCACTGCCTAGTCTGACAGTTGGATCTAAGTTTCATGACCCTGAGGCGTTGCACTGGGCGGACGCAATTGACTATACATACATCAAAGAAGCAGAACATGTGATGTACTTTTCAATTCTGGACTGCTGACATCATGTAGGATCCGCCCCACATTAAATAAACAATAGTTATTGGCCCAACCTGATCAAATGCTTGTGGAATTCTGTCTGAATGGAAGGGGGAGGATAGATGTATCAGACAGACCAAATGAAAACATGAGCTCTGCAAAATTGTCTGGTGGCCAGGCTACTGAGGCACCATAATCCTCGAAGTTCTCACCACTATTGTGGTCCTTTTTTTTTTTTTTTTTTTTTTTTTTTTTCAGATTTTTAGTGTGGGATTTTGCAGTATTCTCAGTATCAACAGTGTCTCTGATGTTTAATCTTTCATTGAAAAATTGCTTTTGTCTTAAGAGACAGCAACATGTTCATGAATCTACCACATGGGGTTAACAGACAAAGACTGTTATGTATGTCTGCTGATTAAGAACAAAACTTTTCACGGATGAATAATCAGACACAATTTATTTATTACAAAGAGATCGCTCCAACACTCCTGAGGAGAAGAAGAAAGCGAAACTAGGCATATTCATCATAGTCGTAAGAAAAGAGAAGCATGTAAGGCATGACAGTGCTGCTCAGCATGAGATGCTGTATTGGTTTGTAAAGAGGTTTTCTTTGTGTGCATGCTTCATAACTCATTAGTTTTCTACAAAGATACATGACGGTAATTTGAGACATCAGAAATACCTCAACATCACTATTATCTTGCAGATGTATGAACCTTCTCTGGGCTAAACCTGACTCCTGTCTTTGTTCTTCTCCTTTCTTTCATTTTCTTGCCCTGCCACAGCAGACAGAAAGTGATACTAACTCATTCCTTCCCAGGTCACCCAAGATCGAGTGCAAAGCTTTGTTTCAGAGATGAAAAATACAAGTGCACGTCAGGCCAGAATGAACAGCTGAAAGTAACCCGAGTGTGCCGACATCATAGCTTTTGTCCTCCTATTGAATTACACTCTTAAAATATCCATCCATCATATACCTGCTTATCTTGCTAACCAATAACAGTCAAAGTCTAGACAAAATAGCCATTACCTTAGATTCACTGATGCACAATAATATAGTCATCCAGAAAATTGTAATAAGCGCTTGTATAGCTTCTGCTCAGTGACATCAGTACAAAGATATTTGCCTCTCCAGCATCTGCTTTAGTGTCATTATTTCCCTCTTTAAAGTAATTCCACTGTCATGAAGTTACTGCTCTGTTTTTGGCCATAATTGGGCTTTGTCTCCTTTACTCAAAGCTCTTACCCAAATAGTTTGTGTTTTATTCATTCAACGAGGCAAAATGAAGTGTCTAAATGGAGTCATTAGAGTCCATTAAATCTGAAGTGTGACGCTTTGCCTTTCGCCCATTATCTTTCCATCTTTGCCTTTTTTTTCTGTTCTCATGCCTGAGCTGATCTTGAGTGAAGAGCTCGTTCATTGTCTGGATATGTTATTCTATTACAGCAGTGTGGTATATTGTTAAACTGTAAAGCTTTTATATATCTTAATTTTAATAGTGAAAGGACAAAAACAGAGTATCTGTTGTTTGGTCTTGGGGCAGAAATCTTTGCGTCTCCCCTGAGTAATGCTCTGTCTGTGTTCTAGCCTGCAAGGTCTCAATTGATTGACAGCGTTTTAGTGCAGGGAACTGAGATAGTTAAAGCCATAACAAAAACATACTGTTGTGTAATTTGTACGAACTTTAAGGGAGATAAACAGATTGATCAAGAACCTGCAATTAAGAGAAATCCACGTCACATGACTTGGACTTGAGTCAGACTTGTGTCATAAATGAGTTGACTTTAGACTTGACAAAATCAAAAAAGACTCGCAAATGGACTTGGACTTTAAGAATGATGACTCACACAAAGTCTGTATAGGGAGGAGGGATGATTGGGAGCATTTTGCTGTTTGCTTTCTGTCTTCCTTTGACAGTCAGTGCTGGTTTCTTTTAACCATGACCACATATTTCCTTTGAACATGTAGTTATTTTAACCGAAACCATGCTTCATTGCTGCAGCTACATCTAAAGAAACTTTAATGGGGTCAGATCAGAAAACTGTTTTGGACAGCACTGACAAATGATATTGTCCTGCTGATACAGGGAGTCAGATCAAAAAGTTGCAAACATTATATTTTGGTTGTTAAATTGCAGGACTTTAATGAAAACAGAGTCACTCCAGACAGTTTCTTCAGCCAAAATACTATTGGCAGTGTTTTCTGATATTATCCAGAATAATGGGGACTGAGGTAGTTTGTCTTATATTTTGTAAAACAATAGCAGTCTATCAGTTGTTTGGACAATATAGACAGCAGTCTGTTGCAAAAGTCTTATTTTTACAAATTTGGATGAATTGACCATTTAAAAGGTGCATCATATGTTGTAGCGCAGACCAATGGAGAGGCCAGCTATCCTCACCTCATAATTTAACTCTGTCTGTCCCCTGGAGCCGTTTCGTGAGGCTCTGTTCTAGAGATGGGCAGGGATGCTCAACCCTCCACCCCTGCAGCTTTTTCCTCTGAGGTTCTGGCTCAGCGCACATTATTACTCTACAGGGGAGGAGGTGTTCATCAGCCACAGACTCCATCTTAGATTGTTGTCAGCTCTATGGAAGGATATGGTCCATATCATTGTTCAGTGTGTTCTGCTGTATCTCTGTTACTATCAGTCACTGATGGGAAGAGCTGCTTAGCCGCTAAAACCAAGTGGGAGCTGCCTGTTGGGTTTGGATGGCTGGATTCACCAAGGACTTTAAAAACTACTTTGCACTTGTTTTAAAGGAAAATTTTGACATTTTGATCAGTACCGCTCGTGTTTTTCAGTAAAGATGAAGCTGCAGCAGGTAACGTCTAACTGCAGATTATATTAGGGGAGAAGCAGTGTAGCTCTATAACAAAAGGTGACAAAATCCAACTAATCCCACCTCTGAAGTACACAAATTTACACGTGATATTTCCTTTGCATTATCTGTACAAAAATCAAAGCATTAAAATGGCAGTGGCCATTTTTGTGAGGGTTTGTGCCTATATATTTCTTAATTGTGACCAGCAACTTTTAGTCTCTGCTGGTTTCCTGGCAAGTGTTCTAGGCCAAGAAATAATTTACACCCTGTGAAAAAACAAATTTTCAGTTTTACACTTTTTACATGATTTTTACGGACTAAACAAACAAAATACAATGTGCTCATTAACAAGCTTTAGATGTGCAGGAGGACTTTGTTATCGTTGGTCAGAGTCAGACCAGCTACTTCCCCCTAAGTTTTGATCTTTTCAGTGGTTTCGATCTTCTCAGCAACAAAACAAATAAGTTTATTTGCAAAATGTCAAACTTAGCTAAAATAGACCTGCAAATATATGTAATGTTTTCTAGGGCTGTTGTGGTGACAGAATTTCATAAATGAATTCTTATGAAAAATGAAGTAATTTTGTAAATTACTTTATGATAAATGAAGTAATTTACTACCTTGCTAAGTGTAACATTCTATTCCCCTCACTGCCCAATGGGCAACTCATGGTCTGAGCTTAACTAGTTTGAACTTAAACTAGCTCCTGGGTGCTAGTCATTACACAACATTGGAAGCAATTTCCTGTAGTTTGACATTTTCTTTTTCACACATAGGTATAATGTGTTTTTTAAATATATATTTTTGGGCCTTTTAATGCCTTTCATGTTAGGACAGCTGAAGATGTGACAGGAAAGAGGGGAGAGAGTGGGGGAAAGACATGCGGCAAAAAGTCGTAGGCTGGAGTTGAACCCACTGCCGCTGCAGAGGACTCACAGCCCCAGCACACAGGTTGAACGCTCCACCAACAGAGCCCCCAGGCCACCACATAGCTATAATGTTACCTCCAGGTCATGTCCAACAAGTAAATTTACAGACACACACCAATCACGAGGATCACAGAGCAACTGCCTGGCTTTCGTCTAACAATAAAGCTAAACTAAAGCTTTAACTTTAACAAAAATCAACATAACAAAACAGTTACCGGCATCAAACCTACCACTCTTGGTATTTAGTTGGTTTCAAATGAGGCTTCACGTTCACATATTTTTTCTGGACTGTGCCTCCATATTGCAATATTAGTCCATCATTGCCCCAGTCTAGGGTCATTCCCTTCTTCTTATATAGGTATTAGTATTGGTACTGGAACTGAAAATTTATACAACACCCAGCCCTACCCTAGCCTGTGGTAGTAGCCACACTATCTGTGCAACATGTTAACGCTAAGTTCAACAGTTGAACGCACAAAATTAACACTAAAACAACATAAAAGTTGTCGCAGACAGTAAATATTGATAATTGAACTTGAATTGTTACAAGCCCTGTAGAATTTTTTGATTGATTCATTCATTTACCACGAACACACAAGGGGAAAATAAAGAAACATGAACGTAACAGTTGTTGTGTTTAATTTCTATCCCCTGCAGTTGGCTTGTCAATAGCGAAGTATTTCAAAATTGCACTTATTGTGATAACCCTAATGTTTACAGCAGTCATTTCCCATGGATCCCCTGTCCTCTGGAATAGCCCTGATCAGTCAAGTTCAACCCCTTTATTCAGTGTGAAGTCAGACTGTTGACACGCGACCTAGGTGACTTTTCCATGGGCCGTTATCAATCACCTTCATCTAAAGTGAATTAATTCCAGATTAGTGAGTGAGGCTGTAATTAGATTTCATGAGCAGGGAGTTAAGAGGCTAAAGCAGAGCTTTGTGGTGCACTATGCTATGAAGGCATTGTGAATTAGGGAGTAGATAAGCATGAGTGGGACCTTCAGTTCTTAGGATGGTGAAGATGGGTGGAGGAGGTTGTTGGGTAAAATTTGTATTGATCCCTGAGGGAGGAGGAAGAGAGCCAGGTGATAAACTTGGCCTACTTAAGTTGACAATCAATACAGATTTCAACCCTTCCTGAGGAAATAAGCATCAATTACCTGTAACGCAGCAGAAGAAGTGCAGCGGATAATTACATCTCACACAACAGGTCAGTGGGTGGACTGACTGTGTCTCCAACCTGACAAGGTGGCTAATGCAATTCAGCATGCTCAGAAGGCAGCCGAATGCGCTTGTTACTGCAGCCACGTACCATTGAGCCAGGTCGTTTTCCCTTCAATCAGCTTGACCTTTTCCTCTGTGACTTTAAGTGGCTTTGTGAGTTCACAGCGTCGCCCAGACAGGGAGGGGCACCTGAGCACAGTTTGTTTTTTGTGGGAGTGTGTACGCTGGGCTGATTAGGAAGTTTATGGTGTGTTGGCCTTGTTCAAGTAGCACTGCAGTCTGATGTTGTCCCCAGATGGTACTTCTGGAGAAATTAATGAGCTATCCATTGCTGTGATAAATATAATCCTTATCAGCACAGTAGGAGTGAGAGTCCTCTGCTGAGACGTAGTCCGATTCACAGACTGATGAATCTGAGGTACAAGAGGAAGGTGTAAATACAGCAGGTAGTGAGATAATTAGCAACTGAACTGTGGGTCCAGTAAAGCTAAGAATAAACCAGATGGCCTTCATCATGTGTGTCTGTGATGTTATTTCAGCATTTCCAATTAGGTCGTCAGAATTCAAACAAAAGCGATCCAGGATTAACATGCATCTCCATTGTTAACAAGCAGACTTAAGCTTTTGCTCTGTAGTTTCCCCCATTAATCCAGTGCTTCTTAGCTTTTCTGAGTCCATATAGATTTTGTATTTGAGACCTTATGACTAGAGACTAGAGACTTGATGACTAGGGAAAGAATCTCTCATTTCTAAACACACAGGGTTTTTTTTTACCACTTAAATTTTCCCCCTTTAAATAGTTTTAAAGGGAGGGCTTTGAAAATTGAAGTGGGGTTGTATGAGGTACTTATCCATAGTAAGTTTATTACCTATAGTAGATGATAGTTGGCATGCCCTCAGTTTGAAACAGAGAGGTTTTACTTTAAAAAGGCACAAAAGGGCCCAAAACTTGCATGGTAGAGAGTTTATTCTTATCATTATTATAGTGATATATATTATTGTATTGTATATTATATTGATTAATTAATTCATTTAGTTTTCATCGCTTTACCTTGCCATCAGACAGCTTTGTATAATTCAGATCGCTCTTTCTGACCTTTTGTAAAAACAGTAATTTTACCTTGCAAACACCTGAGTTGCTGGTCCACTGCTTCGTTGATCCATTTGTTTTTTTTGTGTGTTATTCTTTGACTTTTGTGATTCTAAAGTAGCCCTTTGCCACACAATGTTACAGACAATCTAATTGATTGAAGCATAAGTAGATCCGCAACTCTTGTGTTTTGTGAGATAAAATAACTGTTTTTGCTAAAAGAGTTTGGTGACTTTGGAGAGGTAAATAACAACAGTTTACTGTTGGAGAAGGCTCTCTGAGAGCAAGATAAAATGGTGAAAATATTTTACATATAAAACTGATACAGAATTTTTTTACGTGGCTCAAATACTTTTTGCTGCTAACCCTGTCCATGTCACTACACTGCTTTATCTTCCTACACCAGCACTCCTGCTGCTTCAAACTGCCTCAAACTTTGGACATGTCAACCGGTATCTACTATAGGCAATACACTGACTATGAAGGAGCACCTCATACAACCCTACTTCAAATAAACTGAACTACCCCTTTAAGATTGGAAATCATATTTTTTTTCCACATTGCCGAAATGTATCACTCTATGTTCTATAACAGTTCATTCCAGTCTTTGAAGTTAGATGATGTTTACAGCGAGTGAAATATTCAGAAACAAGACTCAATATTTTCTTTGGAAGCATCATTTCATCAATTTGAAGTATTCTGTCTTTTGCATCATTTCAAACACATTTCCTGAAAGTTTGGCCTGACATGTTTGGTGTCCTTGAAAACTTTGAGATCTCAGCTAGGTCTCAGCTTTAAAAAGTTCTGTGTGCATGAAAAAATATTGGATTTGGTTGGATTTAGTTTTTTTTTACCTTTTACTTTAGATCCAGTCTATAGCTCTCTTTATAACAGTCGCATGGTAGAGTACTCTATTAAAATCATTTTTCTTTGCCAAATAGATTGTAATTTCATAATTTTAGACCAAAATAACACTATTCATATTTGTGAAAACCAGTGTTGAATTGTTTACCTGCCAACGTGTGATTGCTTGTTTTCATATTTTTATTTTCTCTAGCAAACCTGAACTTGACCCATGCATTGCAGCACCTGTGTGCAGTGTAAACAGAATTTGAGTGGGCCCTTCAGAACCATTAGCTGAGGTTACACTGTAATTGCAGGCTGATTGTTGGCCTTTAATGCCAATGACTCCAGCCTCAGTGGGAAAACACGGCCTCATGGGCTTCATCTCATTTTTTCTGAAAGCACCTGCCTGGCTTCTGTAAAACATTTTCGAGTGAGCTAATTAGCCTCTCTGACAATGGCATAATAGGGGAATAGACAAAAGGAATTCTTTTTTACAACACAGGTCCAATCCTGAAGCAAATTAAAGTGAGAGTGCACCACTTAAGCACCTCTGTTCAGAGTAGAACAGCTCCATTGAAGCCATCTGGCCAGTACTGGCTGCACTGCTGTTGCCACAGAAACCAGCGCCAACCACCGCCTTCATATCTGAACACTAACCAGAAAAAATAGTCGGCAACCTTCCACATTATTGCCAAAAAGACACCTCTATCTGTTTTGTTGCGTGATTACTGGTGCATGAGTGGAGAGTGGAGTGTTTGTAAGAATAAATGCCAAATGAAAGAATTAAAAAGGTAAGATATTGTTGGTTTGGTCCATACAATCCTGAGAGAGAAAGAGTAGAGCAGAATGAGTAAGAAAGAGGCATGAGTGACAGTGTGGAGTAAGACTTGCGGAGGCAGAGAGACAGCAGGACATAAAAGAGGAGTTTGTAGCCCCGTGCAGCTTTCCCCTCCAGCCCCAGCTGCTTTATACACTGAATCTTTTCATGTACAAGTGCCTGAGTCCTCCATTGGGAGCCGGACCCACAAAGAGCCCTCACAGCCTGGAGCCTGTGGAAAGGTGACACAATCAATAGCCTCTCGCCTCCCGGCTTCTTCACACTGGTAATGTCATTGTGGATGGCTGTATGCCACCTTCCTTTACAACTCAATGCAACTTTGAACATATTCAAATCACAACTAAAATTAGGGGAGAAAAGGACAGTGAACACGTGGATTCAAGTGGGTTGTTTTGTCTGTTTCTCCAGAAATCCATCTCTGACAGTTCACACTTCACAGACTCCCCAAAATTAGAAACTATCCCAATAAATAGAAGACAACACATATCCCTGTTATGCCTTTGTGTGAAAGTATTGAAATATGTTTTTGCTTCAGTTATTCTGTTGTTTGTTTGTGCAGATGTGAACACAAAACAACATGTAAATCAACACGTCTGACTTTTCAGGACAAGTAGTTAACAGATCACTCAGTCTACACACTCACAATCTATACCTTCGTTTCCAACAAAAGTACCCAAAACTTTAGTCCCAGGAACTTCTTTTCAAGGAACTGAAAGGTTCCTTCAGTTTTGTTGTCTGTTTCCACTGTGGTCTTAAGTCTAAAGATTAAGGCAAACTTGTCTGCCGACATGAAAAAACAATGGCTGTTTTCATTATAGAAGAGACCAGGTAGAGAGTAGAGAGCAGTAGAGAATCACTGAGTTCCTCTAAAGGTTCCTAGTCCCTGGGGAAAATTCTTGTAGTGGAAACGCGGCTTATACGTGCCGCTTGGATGCAGCTGTTGATTGACTTTTCTGAAGACATTCGAAGACTCAACCTGAGGAGTTGTAGCTGCATCGTCATGAATTCCTGTGCCTGTTTTGCAAATTTGTGTAGCCCTACCATACATTCAAAAGTGTAATCTATAATACCTTTGACAATTGGCAATTGGCAATATTGAGAAAATGTGTGCTTTTCTTTCTTTTCCCTTTAACCCACAATTTGGAACTGCCCAGTTATCATGTCCTGAAGACC
Source organism: Lutjanus erythropterus (assembly GCF_056507025.1). Classification (NCBI taxonomy): domain Eukaryota; kingdom Metazoa; phylum Chordata; class Actinopteri; order Lutjaniformes; family Lutjanidae; genus Lutjanus; species Lutjanus erythropterus. Next base: position 40,934,727 of record NC_139320.1, read on the forward strand.
TCTTTATCTCATGCAAGATCATGCCAGAGGTCATGTGTGAGCGCACATGAATAACAGGGTTGCAGCTACTCTCCTCAGCTAATCTCCCATACCATTTGATCCTTCAGCCTAATACTTTTTGCACACATTTTTGTCCATATGCTTAGGGATCTCTGGTGGTTGCGGTGATTTGCATGCTGCTTGTTGAAAAGATGAAGTACATCTCTCCTAACTGCTGATAACTCTTGCCATTAAGACGCGCAGAGCGGAGCAGTGATCAGCTGTAACAAACAGAGTCAGCTGAGAAACGCACACTGCGTCATTACACAACTTAAAACACAGCTGTGGTGAAGAAAATCACTCTTTGCTCAGTCTGTCACCTCTAAAACTCTGCGCCAACTCTGCATGCTGGACAGCAATGTCTTTCCTCAGAGCTGACAGTGCAGCAAAGAGGCTGCTCTCCACTGCTGGAGACATAATGTTAGCAAAACACTCCTCTTCCCCCTCATTTTGTTATTCTCATACAGGCAGGAGACTGTATGATGCTTTCACAATGATTCATTCTTTAATTTATTTATTTAACTCTTAAACTTTTAAACTAAACTTTTAAAAAGGCAGACAAAAAGATTTCCACCCCTGAATATAAAATGTGCATCATGTTTACTTCTGAATGATGCTACTTCTTGAGTTTTGGTGAGGATGGCTGAACAGTTTCTGGGGATGATCTAAGCATCTCTGTGCCAACACATTAACCCTCTAAATGACCACAACTTCCACTGGAAATGCATGTTTGGGCCTTGCAATGGTCAACATCAAGTGTCAGTTATTTAGAATTTCAGCTTCATGTTCTAAATAAAAAGCAATGTTTAAATTGTGTTGATGCAGCTGAACACAAGTGCACTCAGGGCACTTGGTTATAATGCCATTATGCTATGTATCTAAACCGAAACTATACGATGATATATGAAAAACTGTATCAGTCACTTTGCAAATAGTAGGTGCTTCACCATCTATTGTCTGGTGCAGCTCTGCATTCTCCTGAGTGCGTTCTTTTAGTTGTTACTACTGCTACCAGTATTTTCTGCTCACCTGTCAGTAGGTAGGGTGTTAGTAGTTGTGGATGTTCAAAACCGTTCCTCACTGGGAACTAGGTAAATGTTAGTCTACCACACTTACTGTATGCTCTAAAGATGCTAGTACACCTTTCAGATTGTCCTCACAAGGACAGGTGGCACCAGGGGCAGATCTGCAGGGCTTAAGCCTTAAATGTTTACACCAAAGCTAAACTCAGATCATAGCACCAGCAGGAAGAGTTTCTGGTGGGCAGCTTTCATGTCCTGACAATCAGCCACTGAAGTCAAGAAAGCAAATAAACACAATGTGAGACAGCTATATTTACTCTAATTCACTCACTCAAATTGGTAACTTCACCACAGCAGTACAGTTGGCAGTGCTTTTTGTGTGGGCATGTGTGTCTACGTGCAGAGGCAGACTGATTGTAATACATCAACACAATGTTAGAAAGCAATTCCTGGACATTAAAATGTCTCGAAGTGCTGCACGAAGTAACAGATGCTCCCTCTTTCCTGGTAATGATTATTGTCACGACTTTAGCACTCCTGAAGTGTTGAAATTGTCTTGGGCACAACACAATTGTCTTAGTCCAACCTGCAGACCACGCTTTCCAGTTTGTTGAAATGTTCATTTATGTGCTCTTGTTTAATGTATTAATGATAATATCTAGTGGCTGTGTGAGTGACTCTTGTTAGTGAGATGCAAAGGCAGTAGTAGCATAATGTCCCAGTTACAAAGCTTCACAGGGAGATAAGGGGTGTTACAATTTCAGTATTAAATCAAAAATCAATCGAAATGAGTTTTCAATTTCAGGAATCAAAATCAAAGGCAGAATATGCAAGTCTCACAGTATTTTTTTTCTTTCCCTCCCCTGCGTACTTGCGGTGTTTGGCATGTGTCTGAAGAAAAAGAAAAAAAAAATGTTAAAGATGACAAAGCATAGCATACTGGAAAGTATAAATGATAGATGTCAGGGCATAAAATCCATGATCCATGATTCATGTTGGGCATTGCCATAGCTGTCAGTGCAAAAAAAAAAAAAAAAAAAGTCTTCTGGTGGGTTATGGGTAATGGTTGGCGGATCATCAGTCAGTGCATTGTGTTTGGGAAAAATCCTGCATAGTTTGGCTTAAACAAAGAAATGTTAGCGCCTAAACCAAACTAACCCAATACCATAGCAGTGGCTGATCAGAAAACATTCACATGGACCATTTTTGTAGCATTATATCATGTGTTGTTTTAAAGGTCGCTGACATTGTTGACTTGTCGAGTAGGGACAAATCTATTTTTAAACTTTGGATGAACACATGATTTCATGTGGACCTGTTTGGTGCCTGTTGGAATACATTTGGTTAAAATCTATTTCTTTAATATTTCCTGACTGTTCACAGTTAATTTAGTGTTTGCTGTCAATTAGTACAGGGTCAGTGCAACCATTTCAATAAGCTTTAACTTGATGATATAGATGCACAATGTCTGCCAACTGTGAATAAGAGCTTGCCCTCAGCACTGACTTTTTTGAGAGAAATCAGCTCAGTTGCATCAAATGGTGCAACATTATTCTCTTATGTTTCTAATCTTAGAGTTATTGCACTACATGAATTATGAAACTGGATATGTGCATATACATCCCATCATACATGTTGTATGGTACATACAGAGCAGGTTACATCTGTGTCGAAAGAGAATGAGAAAGGATGCCTTTATTTCAGGGAGTAGAGCTGAGTGATGAAAACAGAATCAAATATCACACAGCATCTTTGACTCAGTATCTTAATGTCGATGCTATTTTGAGGTATGAGTATTGATGCTTTCACACAATATCCAGGGTGGTTGTTATGGTATCTGAAGAAAAATAATGGTAATGTTGATAGAGGGAAGCAGGCAGATGGACTCGGTGTTCAATCCACTTAAGTTCAGAAAAGTGCATCATATAACTGTAATGAAACTTCAAGGTCAAGAAAGACACAGCTGGAGCTATGTAAGGATTTACAGTAATATAACAGTATACACACAGTAGCCTCATCTCATATCTCACATCAAGATGGTGATTTATGGTGTATTCAGTAAGTCAAATCTGAGTGGTGTTTTAAGTGTTGCTAGAAATGTCCTCATTTTATAGGAAAAAAAGAGTTTTACAACTTGAGTGTGGTGAAAATGTGTATAGATAAAAGCAAAATGAAGTATATGAAGCATGTGACCTAAACGCCTACTAAAGCTTCTGTTGAAGAGACCAAAAACAGCAGATGAAAACATCAGAGACTGTAACCTTTGTTGGATTAAAACATGAAACAAACATAGATGCTGTATTTCCATCATTTTTAAAAAAAAAAAAATTAATGTCCAACCATCTGATGTTTGTCTGTCTCCTCATGGGCCCAAACACAATAATTCATAATATTTTGCCATAACATATAAACATATAATACTGATAAAGAACATAACAAACCATTAATTCCAAATGCAGGGATGAAATGTGTTTATTTCATTATACAAGTACAGCACAAGAATAGTCTAATTTTCTGAGTATTATGTGTCACCACCTCATAACAAACAGCACTGTCCACTGAAACACTGGACAAGTGTTGAGTTTATGGAACAAAAAACAAAAAATATTGTAGTGACAGCCCACATTTCCCATCATGCCTGTACTGAGTAGTCTGTTCAGTTTGCTATTTTATGTTCTGAAAAATAAATGTTTCTTTTTGTTAAAAAAAATGCAAAATGCAAAATGCAAAAGCTATGTAAAAATAATACAGAAAAGGCAATTTATTGCATCACAGCCTCCCTTAACTGTGACACTTGTGTGGTCCTCTTTTCCAATTAATTGTGATGTGGTGTGATGACGTTGTTCCTAATGGAAAAACTAGGTGGACTTACTGACAAAGCGAGGAAACTGACATCACACACTGCAGTACATTACGTCCATGTGTCATATTCTAGCCACATAAATTCCTGCTTCCATTCATCCTAAATTTTCGTTGCTGTTTCATTTTTTTCATAGACCACCATTTGTGTTTCTGGTTCATCGGTAAGGATTGCAGGATAGCAGTTTGAGTATGATGTTGTAAACCCTGACTTCAGTAACCCTGATATATCTGTAGCTAGCAAGCAATGAGAAGACTGTTTGCTGTTTTTGTATATTGTTGAACCAAAAAGCATGATGGAATCGGGATGTTTATTGAACTGTAACCTTGTGTTGGCAAAGGCTCACAGGGGATTAAACTTGACACAGAGTAACATTTTGTGGCCATAGGCCCATGGTTATGTTAGTAAAACCATGTCAGTATAAAAAATGTATTGTCTTAAAATGGGTTTGTCAGGCAGCTCTTCTATCTTTTGCTTAAAAACAACTCAGCATCAAACGAGTGTTAAGTGTTTGATTGTTGTAGCTCATCTGAATGACAAAACTGTGCTGTGGGGCAGAACTGCAATTAATCTGAAGTTGATGCGGTCAGACTGTGGAACAATGAATGTCTCCCAGTAGCGACTAACTAATCCATACTCCTCAATGAAACTCCCTCGTAGGTCTAATTGGAATGATAAACTATCTTACTCTACACTGACAGCAGTCACTTGATTCCAGGCACATCAGCATTAAGGACAGTTGGCACCAAGCTCTGGCACCTGCAGCAGGTTTTGAGCCCCTTTACCTGTACCTGAGCCCAACAGAATAGATCAGTCCAATAGAGCTCAGTGTAAAATCAAGAATAGCTCCCCCAACTGCAAAATTCCTATTTAACTGCTGGCTGCTCTTTGTGCGTTTCTGACCACAGGCTATTTGTCTCTGCACTGTTCTGTTCTGCACAAAAATCAAACTATGAATGAGATTACCTTATCTCCAGCCTCCAGCATAAAAGCCAAATCTTTCCAGTTTTCCCCTTCCTCCCTGCATTCACTGTGAATAGATAAGTTTTCTTAGACTCTAAAGTCACACATGATTTCACAATTCAAAAGTCTGTGATATCTCTGCGCACTATAACTGTCCTCTAATCCACTAAGTGATATCTCATCTGACTACAAAACATGCTACATTCTATCATTTCCTCTCGACATTTCTCCTAACAATGTGCTCAGTTTAGAATTTTTCGTATTTAATTTGAAATACAAGCTCAGAATATTTGTTAACAACAGGCTATGATGGATTTGTGATGGAGGGAGGCCAAGCAATAGTAACACGCAGTGTGAATTATTTTACACAGCTGGACTGTAAAAGAGAGATAATGTTTCTGTAACCTTGATTATTTTTATTTAGTATGCACACAGAGTAAATGCAAATTGAACTGCCAGGCTTTGCAAAGAGTGTTTTTATTGTTTAGAGCCTTGCAGGTGTTGACATAAATGATGTGTCCGTGTGTGTGTGCGTGTGTTAGCACATAATTGTCTAACTTACAGCAGCAAATGATTGGTATTCTAACATTGTTTCAGTACAGAGCAGCAGCTCACACGAGTCTTTTTGATGAAGATCTTGTTGACATGTGAAATGATGATGTTGATGTTAAAAGTTCATTATTAATATTTTTGATTGATTATCTTTGTTAGGAATGTCATAATGGTAACAACCCCATACATTTTGCACAAAAAAAAAAATCCTTTTAGCATTCACCCACGTAACTATTCTCCCAGAAGCAAGAGGGTAGTTAATGTTGCTCAAAATTCAATGTATGAATGGAATCCACTCCCTCAACAGACTATTTAAGGGAGCTATATGTAGCATGCAAAAATGAGTACAGCAGTCCAAACAGTGAATTGGAGCCACAAACTGCCTGTTAAATAGGTTGAAGCTCTATTTAATATACACTCTATGATTGAATCAAGTTGTTTTTCCCAACCCATCCGTGTATTTAAAGATGTTTACCAGTGCAAAAGTTTGAGTCTTTTGAATATGTTGCATTTCAGTTGAGATCCTCCTGTTGAACAGTATTAGTAACCATTTACATGCCCCCAAAATAAAGTGCACTTTCTTGATGAATTTGCTAAACTACTGTCTGTTGTGTGTATTGATTACATTGTACATCCTGGACAACTTTCCCAGCATGTATCAGATCCAACACATAATAAGGGACATATTTTATATCTAATTATTTCCAAAGATCTAGACATTTCTGCGGTTGTGTCGACTGATGTTGCCTTTTCTGACCATTACTTTGTTTTCTTTAAAATGGCCATCTCTGCTGACAACAGTAAAATTACAACAGAAAGCACTATATCAAAAAAAAAAAAAAAAACACCTGTACACTATTCATCAAGGGATTTACAACCACATTAGCTCTGCCTTCAGTCTCTGTCAGTGATCTAGTTAACACTTTCAGCTCCAAGGTTATGAATGTTGTCTCTGGTAAGAAAGAAACACCATGGAGGAACGCTACACTGGTAAAAGCTCATAAAAGAGAATGTAGAAAAGCAGAATGCAGATGGCAAAGAAACAAACAAACGCCAAGTTCATTATGATATATATATATGTAAAGAGAGACTTCACATCTATAACTTGAAGCTAAAAAGGACAAAGCAGTCCATTTTCTCCAAGATTATCAACAAAATTAACAATAACCTTATTTACTGTTGTTGAGAGACTGACAAACCCATCAGCATCAGTCCCTCCTGAACTGCTATCCACCAAAGCATTCAATGACTTTGCTTCTTTTTTCATCTGGCTATTTCACCTGTGCTTTATAAGACTACTCTGCTTAATTTGGCACACTTTCACCCCTTAGATTATGCTACAGACATTGTCAAAAACCTGAGGCCCACTACCTGCCGCCTTGATACTCTGCCTACAAGCTTCTTTGAAGGTGTTTTTAACTGCATAGCATCAGATATACTACAGATAATCAACAGTTCTCTTAAGTCAGGCTTTTTTCCAACGGCCCTGAAGTCCGCAGTTATTAAACCTCTTTTAAAAAAGCCTAATCTGTATGCTTGAATAATAAATAACTACAGGCCCATATCAAACCCACTTTTTCTAGAAAAGATCATTGAAAAGGATTTTTTTTTCAGCTTAATGCCTTCTAGGTGCAAAACAATTTCTTTAATGTCTTCAGTCTGGAATTCAAGCACACCACAGCACTGAGACTGCACTTGTAAAAGTTTTAAATCACGTTCACCTGAGCAGTGATTTATCAAGGACTTTGGTATTACTGGACCTTGGTGCTGCATTTGACACAGTTGATCATAAGATACTGCTCGACAGACTAGAAAAGTGTGAACAAAACTTACATGTGGAGTTCCCCAAAGGTTCCCTCTTGGGCCTCTTCTATTCAACATCTACATGCTCTATCTTTCTCACATTATGGAATATCAAAACATCTCCTGCCATACTTATGCAGATGACACACAACTTTACACAACAGTGTCACCACGTGACTACAATCCCCTGAACAATCAAAGAACAAAGATCAAAAGTCAGTGCTCACCTTGAATCCATGACAACAAAATCTACAAATCAAGCCAGAAATTTTGGTGTAATTCTGGACTCAGGCCTAAATTCCAACAGTTACATAAAGACAATTACTAAATCAGCCTACTAAACATATGAAGAATTAAAGGATTTCTGTCTAAACAAGATACAGAAAAACTTGTTTGTGCTTTAATTTTCAGCAGCAAGTAGATACACAGTGTCTTCTAAAGATAATCTGTAGCTGTTGTTTTTATATTTGTTTGCTTTCGCTTTTGTTTTTATGCTTTTTAAAATGCAATTTCAGTTATGTTTTAACCATTTATTAGCTTGCTTTTAGGTTTTGTGTTAATGATCTCAAATGCAATTTTAATGTTCTTTTAATGTTTTATATTAATGCTCTTGTAATGCGCCTTGAATTTCTTTGTGTCTGAATGGTGCTATATAAATAAACTTGCCTTTCCTGTCCAGACTGGAGGAAGCTCTGCAGGCTGCAGGAACACTGCAGGAGCGCAGGATGAGCGGAACATTGTAAATTGACAGAACAAGCAACGATGAGTCCTCCGCTGTAAGTTGATCAGCTGTTTATAACTGTTAATTCTCTGTCAGTGTAAAGCTAAGCCCGTTTTACTGAGAACAAAAGCCCACTGCTCTGCAAATAAACACTCTGGAGTCAGGGATCTCCTAATATGATTAATAATGATTGTTAATGACTTATAAACAGACAAAACAGACGCTCATTCTGCAAGTATTTGGCATTAATTTGAAATCTAATTAACCTGAAATGGGCAAACAAAAAACGTTATTCTAGCCCAGAATAGAAATTTCGATGGGGGACATCATAACTTGAAGCAAAGATTTCAACGTAACAGGTTTCCTTGATCTATAATGACATACCATGGTCATTTTATCATTTATTACAGTAAATATATCACAGAGGTCTCCTTTAAAAGAATTAAATTGTCTGTCTGTCTTCTCATGTTGTATGTTATGTTATATGTCATGTTTTATGTAATGTCAGTACTTGACTAGTGTGTTAAACTGTGACCTTCTAACAAGTGTCTGTCAGGTTAGTAATGACAACTAGTAGAAAGCTACGGGTTGATTGCATGGCAACTTGGCAACAGTTTAATGTGGAAGTGAGATGGGAAAGCCACTATGAGACCAATTGTATGACAAATTTATGGATTTTTCTGCATGGCCCTCACTTATGCTGGCTCCCTGGGGCCACACAATCTGCAGAGTGGTTGGCTCAGGGTGGATGGATCAACAAGACATCTTACTTGTTATATCTGTTACATATTTGTTTCTTGTTACCGATTGACAGTCAACAGTTGTCATTTTAACAAGGAAAAGCAGCACTGGAAACAAAACTGTCCTCCTTGCAGTGGTGGCAACTAGGAATTTTCAATCTCAGTGCTCCTAATTAATTATTCAACCAGAGTCTAAACTATTTTAATACAAGTGAATAATCAAAAGAAAATCTAGCAAATAATGAGTTTCAAGAGTGTGGAGGAAAAAAAAATAAAGAACATGAAAAGAAAGAGAGAAAAAAATCTTCTCGCCTTGATAGCCCCTCACCCCGCTACTGTCCATCATGGTATAATCCATTAGCTTGTCACACATTGAATCAGGAGGCAATAATCAGAAACAGGGATTTTTCCCTTTGGGTCTTAAATAAAGGATCTAACCTGTAATTTGAGCCTTTGTGACAGTCAAAGACAAGCCTTGGAAGGAAGGGGTGCATGTTGTTTTAATTCAGTGGACTTTTATATATGAGCGTAGCTTTGACGTGCTGATTTTGTAATGCCATTCTGTAATTGTGACATGTTAGCAAATGGTGCTGATTTGAACTCTTACTGTGTATTTCATATGTAATACAGAATCCAAACAACAAAGGGTAACGCTTTGTATTACGGGCCTTGTAATAAGCTTATGTTTTAGTTAATAGGGAATAAGGCCCTTTTTTAAAGTCTTAGTTGCTTACTTTGAGTTAACAAGACATAATAATCTAACAGTAAACATGTTATGATACAATTATTAACACTTAAATAGTTTTAATATATAATATTGATGAGCATCTGGGGCTGTATCTAATGATTATTCATTGTCTACTGTATCAATCTGTTTATTATTTTCTTGATTGATTGATTAGTTGTTCAATCCATGGTATGTCAGATAATAGTCAAAAATGGAGATCACTGTTTTCCAAAGCCCAATGTGACGTCTTCAAATGTCTTGTCTTATATCCAGTTTACTGTCATAAAGGAGTAAAGAAACTGGAAAATACTCACATTTGAGAAGCTGAAATCAGGACAATTTGGACATTTTTTATTAAAAAATAGTCAAAATGATTTGATTTGAGTATCAAAATAGTTGCCAATTAACTTATTACTTGATAAATAATTGATTAATAGTTGCAGGCCTATAAGGACCTTATTACTTATTACAAGGACCTTAATATAAAGCATTACCAAAGGAGCAAACAATCGAAACATACATAGTGTGCCCTTTACAGAACAACCATTCTGGCCGTGTAGTGTGACTGACCTCGTGTCCTTCACTATATATGTGTGTCATATATAAGGTCATGTGATATTGCTTTGTCAAGTGGATTTTGATCATTTACCATCCAATCTAATTTCATGTGTGCACCAGCTTCAGTTCTCGTCATACATTTTCTCAAGAAGGATATACGCAGTGGGGTGCTCCTGTAGTTCAGTTGGTAGAGCATGCGCTGCATGTACTGAGGATATCAGTCCTCTGCAGCGGCTGCCGGTTTTGACTCCTGCCTGTGGCCCATTTGTTTCATGTCATCCCCTCACTCTTTTACCCCTTTTCCTGTCATGTCTTCAGCTGTCACCTATCAAATAAAGGCAAAAAGCCCCAAAAAATAATCTTAAAAAAAAGAAGGATAGATATGGTGAAACAGAAATAGAAAACTATGAACAGTCGAGAGGTGATATAATAACTAATGTATAACCTGCTGAAGGCAATTGATGCTATTCCACTCTGATCAGTGTTCAGGGGTTTTTACTGAGGGAAAAAATATTGCAGAAACTTGGCAAGACCAGATCAAAATAAAGATTGGCTTCCTGTGTAACATTCATCTTTTAAGTTTGGTTTTGCTCGGGGTCGACTTGCTCTCTGGACTATGACTCAGCAGACAGAAATTCACACTCATTTAAGTGTCTTATTCCCAAAGCAGAAATTCCAGCCTCCATGAGATGTTTCTGTAGTCTAGCAACACATTGACAGCAGCAGCAGCCCTTTGTCTCCACTGAGCTCCAGCTAACAAGGACAGCTATGTTCACGTTTGTGTGTGTGTGTGTGTGTGTGTGTGTGTGCGCGCGCATGCATGTGTGTGTGTGTGTGTGTGTGTGTGTGTGACCTCAGGTTTGAACTGCATGTTTCTCCTCCCAGTATGCAACCAGGTTGAGCAAACCCATCATCCCCTCAACAACAATGCCCTTCCCCGCAGCAGCCACTGACAACAGGTCGAGGAGGCCCTCTCTCAAATTATAAAAAGAACAAGATGAGAGGAGATGAATGTCTTTAACAAATGTCAGTCTGCTGCAGTCCTGCCGGCTCCTTTTCTCTCCTGTGGTAAGCCCATGATCCTCCGTCCAGAGGAGATATTGGAAAAATACAAATGCAAATCCTCCGCCTCCCAACAATTCCACCTGGGAGAGGCTCGAGCTGTCAGTTAATGAATGGCAGAGAGAGAGAGAGAGAGTGTGTGTTTTCGTGTGTTCGTGTGTGTGTGTGTGTGTGTGTGTGTGTGTGTGTGTGTGTGTGTGTGTGTGTGTGTGTGTGTGTGTGTGTGTGTGTGTGTGTGTGTGTAACAGAAAGAGGAAAACAAAGAAACAGTGAGATGGAGACAGAGAATATGTATATGTGTGTAGAGGCTTATAGTTTGTAGGCGTGACCCATGAGGACATGGGGTTTGATTGACCATAACCTTTGTGTTATGTGTGTATATGTGTGTGTGTGTGTTCCAAGCATAAGGACTGAATGCTATTTGAATTGGTCCATCTGGGACCCTGATCCCACCCAGCTCCCATCGGCAGCTCAGGTGTTCTATGAATGTGATTTATTTCCAAACAGGGAGATCCAAATGAAGATGAGGCAGGGACCACTGTGACTGTCTGGAGAGATGGGGAGAGAAAGAGTGTGTGGGACAGGGAGGGAAAAGCAGAGTGAAAATGCAGTAAATGGTAAAGGAAGCCGATTTGTGTTTGCTTGACTGGAAAACAAACTCATCGTTTCTTCTTAACTGCACAGCATAAAATGATGGAGATCGTGTCTGTGAAATGAGCAGATGATGATTTTTGTTTTCATTCATGGCATACAATTTGTAAAAATGCCAGCATTTTTAAAATTCTTTAAATGTTGGCTCAAGAAATTTATTCTCTACCATACTGTATTACATTAATATATAATCTACTCCTATACTTTATATTCATGGAAAGGAAAATGCTAGTACTAAGGGCTTTGTACTGCTCAACCTTGCTACGCTATAGTCATCGTTATGGTGGCAGCGTGAGCCCATTGCACTGTGACTTAAATGGATAAGTTGGGTTATTTGAAGTGGGGTTGTATGAGGACGGTACATATTCAGTTTATTATCTATGCTCACAGTTTGGAGAGGCAGCAGAGTACTGGTGTAGGAGATAAGTAATGTGCTACTGTGGTCAGGGTCAACAGCAAAAACGGTTATCTAAGTGTAAGTTGTTTTTAGAATATTTTGTATGCTTTACCTTGCCATGAGAGAGCCTTTTTCTGTCAGGAAACCACCATTATACAAGCCAAATATCAGTCTCTCCAAAACAACCAGACTCCATTGGCAAAATTAGTAATTTTATTTTGCAAAACACAGGAGTTGCTGGTCTACCGCTGCCTCAACCTGTTGCACTGTATACCTGAATAAGTTAACAGTGCTAAAAAAACAAAACAAAACAGGCAATCAGTTGCCACAATTTTTTCAGTTAAATTGAAATAACTGATTTAGCTAACTCAAATATTTTCAGTAAATGTAACTTTCATTCAACACTCAAATTGCATTGTTAACAGAACTGAATAATTTCAATTACAAAATCCCATGTCTCATGTTCAGTGAAGGTAATTAAAAATAAAAAACTTAAAGTGTAATAAACACCAAAGGAAGAAAATTCTACTGGCACTTTTAAAAGGTTAGTTCAGATTCACTGAAGTCACACAATTACACAAACAGACTACCCAATTAAGACAGTGGTAAACCAGCAACTTCTGTTGTGTTCTACAAGGTAAAATAACCAATTTTGCCAATGGAGTCTGGTTTAGCAAGAGAGAACAATATTTGACTTATATAACAGTGGTTGTCTGATATCAAGGTAAAGTGCTGAAAACATTCCAAATACAGCATATGCTCAAACTGATATATATTTTTATTTTTATTTTTTTGTTTGTTTTAGTTTTGCTGCTGACCCTGTCCACAGCAGTAAAATCTTTGGCTTCTCCAAACTGGTGGTACGCTGACTGCCATCTACTGTAATACACTGACTTTGGATGAGTATCTCATCCAACCCCACTTTAAATAGTCGGAACTGGTGTCTTTAATAAACTGGACAAAACACAAGCAAATGAAGACAACCACTTTGACAACGCATACATCAAAATACACAAGAAGTTAGCTTGCGTTTTATCTATTTAGTTGTGTTTTCTGACACCGCTTTGGGCTCTCTTAACCCCTATATGCATTTCCTGGATTAAAAAAAAAGCACAGAACATAATCCCAGCATTAAGTACTTTTCTTCCTTATATTTTGAAAAGCAATTTAGTCCATCACCATATGGGAGACGTGGTTGCATATGGATACTCAATTGTCACACTTACTCTTTGATTATGCAATGAATGGCATTTCCATTATATGCTTCAGTTGACATGTGTGTGTAAAGCAGCTTTCTTGGCTGTATGTTGATGTGAAGGCTACACAGTCAGAGCCTGTATGAGATTCTCGGAGGTTAGAACCTGTAACTCTTCCTCCTTTTGCTCCTCTCCCTCCTAACATCAGTGACCTCCAGTTTCCATGGGGAATCAGGCAGGACTGAGGGGGGAAAATGAGAAAGAGAAGAGCAGGGATACAGCAAAGTGTGTGAGACACAGGCCTGTGTGTGTGTGTGTGGCTGGAATGTGAATGAGCGTGACACAGGGTGCGAGGAATAAGGATGTTTCACACAATGGCTACAAATGCGCCCATTCATTGTTGTCCCACTTCTTCCATTTGCTCAGTGAGCTCTGATTGTACGTGGAACCTGTTTACCTCTCTGATGCCTTCACATCTGTAGGCTTCTCAGTATAGACGTGTCTGCAGTCCGATCAATGAGCTGCTTGATCTATGCAGTCTGACCTGTTAAACATGCTGACGTTAACATGACATGAGTGCATGTTTGAGTCACCGGTCCATGTGTACTGTACAGCACATTTTGGCTGTGAAAGTTGCTGTTTAGTTGCATTTGCTCCCTGCAGGCATCATGTTTACACCTGACCTTTAAATATAAACACCTCAGAGCGGCTGATTTACACTTCACTCGCTTCTGTCACATGTAATTAGATTGCTGTAATAATGTGATTAATGGCTTATTGCTCAACATGAGTAATGGAAAATAAAGAATGGGAGAGTTTTATGATTAATTTCAGTATACATTATAAATTCATATGTACTGGATGGCCATTTAATTAAATGCCAGACTGTATATTCAGGCTCAGGTGAAAAGTCAAGTGTGTGAAATAAGCATCGGCTCGGTTTGAATCAAGACGGAAATTAATTCTCTCAGCTACTGTACTAAATGAGATGTACTCTATAAGACATATGACAGAGGAATTACGGGGAATGAATTCCGTGTCATCCTGATGATCCTCCTTTCATACAGAATAATGTGATCCAGGATGAAGAAGTTGAACAGTGTGAAATTCAGTCTTCCTCTCATTCTCGCCCTCTCTGATGTACAGAACTATTGACCTTGTGTCTGCTGTCAGCTCTTTTATAGCCAGTCCCAACTTTTTCTCTTTCATTCAGTGCCTGTCAGCCATTCAAGTGTTCTTTTTCTTGTTTCTTGAGTCCAGTAATGTCAGCCAACCGCAAATTAATAAGGAATGTGTTTATAATCACATTGTGACAGTTGGACCACTGACAGCATTAATGGCAGTGTTCAAATTGCATCAAATTCAAACTGTGAGGCTTAAAGTTGAGTGTTACATCTAAAATGAGATTTCTGCCATCGCTACGTGAAACAACAACAACAACCTCTGAGCTAGCAACCCACACACTGAAAATGGCAAGTTTCGATTTGGGTCGTACAGTAAGACAGGCTGGCTCGATTCTTGATTCTTCTGTAAGAAACAAAGAAGAATGGAAGTACTATAGTTCCAACCTTCCCTTCCCTTAACCAGGCTATCTTGATCTATGATTTGATTTTTTTTTTTCTCCAACAAATAGTCATGGAATGCAGGACTACTTTGTATCTAAGCTTACTGTGACATTTATGAGTCTGTTTGAAATAGGTCAGAACAGTGGTTTGGCATTTTCTAACATGCTGCTGACAGTTATAGAGCAATTTGTGAGGGTGGTTAAAAACATCAGGTCCCTATTAGGCTGGTTCACAGTAATGAAGTGCTGGGTGGGCAGGTCTGTGTCTTGCTGAGTTTAGATAAAGAGGCTGTGGAGCAGAGGATGTAATTAGCTATATTTACTGCCGCCAGCACAAGGCCTGAAGCACGGCAAGACTGACTTTGTCACAACTCAGTAATTACACCTGCCCCCTCATTACGTTCATCTGACCATGAGCGAATCTTAGGGTGAACAGAAATGTGCAGAGCGACGGGAGTTTCACTGCTGTCTTTGTTAAAAGAAGCACGAAAATTATTTCTGTGAATAGAGTCAAAGTAGAATCAAGTAATACATCACCTATAAGCTGCCTTTAGAGCTTGAAAGTTGAGTATCAAAAGGTATCAAATGTTAAAACAGAAATCTTATATCACTCTTATAGTGAAATCCACTTATTCAGTGTCAAACCTACAGTTGGAAGTAACTGTTGGAGTTACGTATCCAGGAGGTCATTAATAAACCGAAGTGGGATTTCTGGAGGTTTGATAGGCTAATGAGCAAGCTAGATTAGACTGGCTGTATGAAGAGCAGAGGATGTGAACTGTACTGTGTGAAAACAGACAAATGTACCCGCTCATGATCTTGAAGCACTTTCTCCTACAAATTCTGTTTAAATGCAACTACTTATTTGCATTACCAAATAGGGTTTTGATGATAAATCCTAAATCTCATGGTTGCTTAGGTTTAGGCAACAGAACAACAAGTTTCCCAAATTAAACAACAACATATGTATGTCTTTCCATGCCCTCTAGAGTGGGACATAGAAATGTTTTCTGATCTGACACCAGTATGGTCATGGCAAAATCATTTGTCTGCCAAAACTGTTCACTGGTTAAGGTTTGGTTTGGTTAGGCACAAAAATGACTATGTTAAGTTTCGGAAAAGATCTTGGTTTGGGGAAAAATGACTACTTTGCTTTGTTAGAGGACGTTCATCCCCATGGTTACAGCAATAAACAGTTGAAACAGGAAAAGAATAGTATTCTCCCTTGTTTAAGTCCAAAGTTTTGTTAATTTATCCATTCAACCCGAACCTTAATTGTTTCTACGTGGACCTTATCTATATAACGTTACCAAGAATACTTTGGTTAACGTTGGTGAAAGGTTGTGGTTTTGGTTTGAAGTTACGCAACAAAGATAAGAGAACCACACTGTGTCAGCTCACTGTTGACTTGTTCGATATTTAACCATTTAAAAATAGGTCTTGTATCCTTGCCTTTCGTTGCCCTTGTTTAAAAACCTAAGCCATAAAAACATTAAAGATCCCCTCCACTCAAAAACTTTTTTTTCTTATATTTATGTTCTCTAAAATGTCCTTGACTGTACTTACTCATATCTGAGGCACAAATATGTGGCTGAATCTCTCTGTGGTTTCCTCTACTGTTAAGGCTTGACAT
The DNA here is from genome assembly GCF_056507025.1 of Lutjanus erythropterus. Lineage (NCBI taxonomy): Eukaryota > Metazoa > Chordata > Actinopteri > Lutjaniformes > Lutjanidae > Lutjanus > Lutjanus erythropterus. The sequence continues at coordinate 40,951,215 of NC_139320.1, forward strand.
TTTGATGCGCACTTCTCTTGTACCAGACAACCTAGCACCAACGACGGTGGTGGGCAGGACAAGAGGGAGAAAGAGTAGATGTACTTCCAGTGCCTATTCATTTTTTTTTTACGTGGGAAAGCAATGGAAAAATTGTACTGAAAGAGTAGATATTGTAGGGAAAACAAATTAAGTTCAATATCAGTGAACATTTTCCAGACGAGTTTTGAATGAACATTTTGTGACTTTGCAGATACATTAATTTAAAAAAGCATATAAACATAATTCTTGGAGACAAGTTTGGATCTTGACTGGGAATGTGAGAATTGAGACAGAAACAGTGTATTTCGCCAAGAAATTTTGCAAAAACTTGACAGTTTGGAGCATACTGAGCACACAGATGGACAGTGAAGAAGTGGATTTCGCGGCAGGAGTTGTTTGTAGTAGTTGTAGTTTACTTCACTGTGGAATCCCATCTGATGCTAACTGACCGCAGCCTCAGTTTTCTTTGAGGAAGCAAACCACAAACTTTTTTTTTTTTTTTTTTTTTTTTAACAGCTACCTCTCAAGTCTACACTCACAAATCTGTTTACAGTGAGGCTCTTATAGCTGCCTTTGGACTTCGTTTGTGGTGTGCTGCAGATTTATTCATTTATATGAAAAAAGGAAGGGCAAAGCTGGAAGGTGATCAGAGATGGGAGGAAGCATCCAGTGAATATTGGAGCTGTGATTCCGCTGCAGTATGTCAGCACATTACATGGCAAACCCCCCATTCTGGACTTCAGAATAAATGGGATTGAAGACTGTGCCAGAGTCCAAAGGGCCCCTCGTTATGTGGTTCTGTGTTCAAGTGGTTCTCTAAATATATCCGGCAATGGAGCTGTTTCTGACATTTTAACTTGTGCAACAGATAATATCCACGTATCTATCTTACTGCCTCCAAATAAGAGATCCTTTGGCCAAGTTATGCTAATTATCCACCCAAGACAAAGGAGTACAGGGCTCCAATGATGAATGGCTTTGTTGGAGCAGGTGGGCTTGCTCTTTTAAAGATAACCCTTTGTATGTAGAGGAGAATGTGTTATCCATTCAAATAGCCTTATCTGGATACGCAGGAGGTGTTCACAGCTCTGTACTGTTGTAATGAGGAGACAGTGAAAGATGAAATAATAAAATGAGACATGCAGTCCTTCATTACCATATAGATAACCAATACAGTACAAGTGAGTTTGCGATCAATACAGTACGTGGGTGTGTTTACTCCCATTGTGAATAAGTGAGAAGATGCGGAGAGAGTTGTTTTGCTTGTTTAGGGAAAAACAGTGAAGTGTAAGACGACACAGGAATAAATAATGATCGGGCCGTTTTAAGGCAAAAGTTCCATCAGTTTTCAAGCCGCTGATGGAAGATGGCTCCGTCCTCAATTCCATGTGTTGGTAAGAAAAGACCCATTTAAATCCTTCATTAACTGCAGCAGCACACATGCTGTCTGTATGCTGAAATATCCCTGTGGTCTGGTTTATGTTGGACAAACAAGAAGAGCTTTAAAGATTTGCATATCTGAACATAAGACTGCAGTATGTACACAAGACATGGATTATGCTGTTGCTTGACATTAAGCACAATAGGGTTGTCAAAAGTATTGTTACTTTAATAGTTTTCAGTACCACATTGTGTAAAACAATACAATAATAACATTTGATAACCTAGAAAGTACCAAAGCTATAAAAAAAAAGGAAAGATCTACACCTCAGTTCAGTTCGGACTTAATTTTAATTTTTCAGAAAATTGGTTTGCAGCACAGCAAAATCAGACAGTGTTCAGTGATTTTTTTCTGTACCAGGACTGTGTTCAGGTTATTAATGTGGAAAAAAAAGAAAATAAAAATCATATTTTACGTGCCTAGGACTTTTTTCCTTTTCGCTGTGGCACAGAAAGAAGTATTGAATTTTATTTTATTTTTTTTAATACCGTATCAAATTATAAATTCTTGTGACAAATCTAATGCTCAGGCTAACCATGACTCTGCAGCATCATTAAACTTCAGGGGAACAGAAAATATTTCATCTTCTCCTGGAGGTACTGACATCATCAGCTCATATCAGATACACACACTGAAGATGGTTGAGCCCTTTTACCTAAATAAAGAACTGAATTCATCATGTTTCCTCTTATTTGTCAGACTTGACTGATGCTTGTTCCTGTACTTTTTGTACTTTTGTCTTTGAAAGTTAAAAAGAGTCTATTGGCTCAAATGAAGAACTGAGTTTATCATGTATGTACTTAAAGTTTTTGTACATAAATCTTTGTAAATGAGAGTAGAGGGACCTGGCTGCAGACCTCCAACCTCCATGGTTAACAAGAAACACATGACCTCCACAGCGGAAGATGTTGTTATTTTTGTTTTTTCCCGTGTGAAGGCCACATTTTGTGTAATCACTATTTCATTCTTCAAATCGGCACATCATTTTAAAAGTCTATTGACTCTAAAGGCTTCATACAATAATTTACATTAAGGATATGATGTTCAAAAATGTCACCTATTATTTAAAATGCTGTAATGTTTACATAACATGTATTTATTAAACATGGAGAATACACCAATAAAAGTAAAAAATAAAAATAGACAACGTTAGCACTGGATTTAGTTTAGCGCACAAACTGTGATTCACAAATCCCGTAGCCCAGTCTGAAGTTTGACATTTCGCCATGCATTACGTTGGCTCGTCAGATCCTGGTGTGTTTTTAATGGACTGTTATAGAACACAGAAGTTTTTAATAGATTCGCGAGATCGTTTCACGGGTCTGGGGTTACCTTTAAGACTCGATCATCAGTTTCTCCCTCCTCTGTTTGTCCCGTTTCATTTCCATTCATGAATAAAAATAACAGTGAATTGTAGTTTTGTGTCTTAATGATGGAAGTGGGACGAGGCAAAGGTGCAATTTAAAATATTGTATGACGAATTTAGCCTTTTAAAACAGATAATTAATACATGAATACATACAATGCATTTTTCCACTGTAGAGGTCACGTGTTTCCTGTCAACAGTGGTGGTTTAGATATTGAATAGATTTTATGGATATATGCTTTTTTTATTCGTGTGCAAATTGCAAATTTTAAGAACCAAACCATGAAAACTCATAATGTGGCCTTCACATGAGAAAAAAACACGACAATAAGAACATCTTCTGCTGTGGACGTCACGTGTTTCCTGTCAACCGTGGAGGTTGGAGGTCTGCAGCCAGGTACTCTTGAATGAGAGGAATATGTTGTGTTGCAGACATGACTTAAGGGGTGTGTCACTTGGACACTGACTGTGGCAACTCCCACCCTTGGATTTATTATCCAATAGACAGAGGCGGGAAGTAGCTAAGTACAAATACTTACTGCTAATGTAGTTAAGTAGAGTTTCCATGTATCTGTACTTTACTTGAGTATTTATTGTTCTGACAACTTTTTACTCCCTGGAGCACAGACATCAGTTCTTTCTACCCCTTACATTGTCAAAACAAGTTTTCATTTAAGTTGTAAGGCATTGAGTGAAAGTAATTTCTTATTTTCATTTTGCATAAATTTGTGCCGCCTTCCAACATCAAGAACGACTGCACAACCAGAGAGAAAAGTTGACTATTTGGTGTATCCATCACTGCGTATCACATGCGACAGATGTAGAACACATAAAACGAAACCGATATAAAAGATGTATCAAGATGAAAATGACATAAAAGATGCCACATGATGAAACGGAGAGGGAGATTTCACTATGGAGAAAAGGTAGGGTTCAGTTAGCTTTGTACAGACATCGTCGTCGGCAGCCCTCATAGAAGGGCTTTTATACTTAAGCCCTTTTATACTTTTATACTTTGAGTACATTTCAGAATCTGTACTGTTTCACTATAACTTGAGGAAAGAAGTTGAATCAGCACTTCTACCAGTCCTTTTATACACAGTATCTGTACTTGTACTTGAGTGAAGAGTGTTTATTTTTGCCATCTCTGCCAATAGATTTGAAACTGTATTCAAACAATTACCTAAAGACAATTTGCTCACCAGGTTTAGGTTGGTTATATGTTGTTTGTCTCATGTCCTTGTGCACTTTGGTGTTGATGAAGACACAGTAGTGTTGAAACCTCTTTTTGCACATTTAATAGCTGTAAACTTATCAGTGTGCTCCAGTCTGCTTTGTTCTCTTCTCTGGAAATTTGATGTCCTCAAGCTGAGAAGCACCTGATTCAGCTGCATTTTTCTGGAAGGAGCACAGAGAACCCTGTTTCTTCTGGAAGATCAGTCTGTGTTTTGTACTGCTAGAGTGCGACTGTGTTGCCTTGGCCCAGACATTCACTCATTTTGAGAGCCACTTTCAGAGGGGTGATTGGATAACCTTTCCAGTGCACACCTTGGGCTAAATTGTAGTGCATGTTTATAGGAGTAGATCTGCTGCTGCGACCAGGCTCCATAAAACACATAATCCTTTATACTGACACATCCGGTTGCGGAAAGCTTGTCAAACGTTTTTTCAATCCATAAAATGTGCTCAGAGGGGTTTTACGCTGGAGTCAGCATGGATGTATGACTACTATTTACAGTATGCTGACCTCCAAGAGAAACAGTCATACAGTCACAGCACAAAAATATTTTTTAAACCAACAACCTGAGATACAGATACTTGTTGTACCTTCATTTGATATTTTTCATCCTCAAAATAATCCTTCAGTTTGAGCATTAGTAGAAGAAAATTCACCACAGTGAGAGATTCTGTTTATCACGTCATGTTTCCACATTAATTCTATGATACGGCCTTTGTTCAAATAGCACATGTAGTAATAATTCACAGGAAAGGTCATGTGGTTCTGTTCGCTTTACATCCTTTTCATAAATATTCCAATTATCAGTGATGGGAGACACCTCCTGCCAAGTGAAAAGGTTTTGTTGCTGTATTGCGACCAGTTTTGCGATTGATTTGACTTCCTCATTTCTCGCTCTGAGATGAAGTCACAATTGGCAATCACCTCGTTACACAAGGGGAGATGACTTTCAGGGACAGGAAGATAATAATCAGAGCGACTTCTTTTTCTTCTCTTTTTCTTTTTTTTCTAAATCATTTTGCAGTTGCTGCGAAGTCCAGCATGTTGAATCGTTATAGCATGACTGTGTTTAACCTTATTACTTCAAAGTGTTAAATTTTAGGGCTGTCCCCGATTGAAAATTTTCCTAGTTGACTAGTAGTTGTCAAATCAAGCCATCAGACATCTAGTCCTTGCACATTTATGATATTAATTTAATTATTTATTTATATGTAATTTGGGGGACAGGAAGGGACCCGCATGATAAACACTAATGGAAAAAAGCAGTAATGATTCTGAATATGTCGGAATAACCAGCAAGGAGACTGAATTTTATTTCAAGACAGTGCAACCTTGTTATTTGAAACAAAGGAATAAATAACATCCACCTTAACAAAAACAAATACATGCAGACTTATAAACACAATGGATGATGTATACTGGCAAATGAACTTGCTAAGTTACAAAAATGCTCCTCAATCTCCTGTCCTCACCTACCACCACTGTCTTCATCATCCCTGGACCCCTGGTCAGATCTGCTGTAATGTTAAATCACCTCAGGTGTTGTATTCCTGATCGTCAAACTGTCCTCTGTCAGTCTGGGAGGCTGTGTCCCACTCTAATAGGACTGAGCTAACTAACTAATGGCAGCTACAGCACAATTAGCAGCAGTGTGCCAGAAACTTCATTGTTACAAGAGAAAAAGTCCAGGTTGCAACAATCCCCCAGGTATAATGGTGAGGCACAGCTCCCAAATAGAATATGAGGTCTTTTTTTTTTTTTTTTTGCAATTAAGACATTGGTGAAAATGCGGGCATCTAAGACTTCTCACAGATCAATGCTTTAGTTGACTTTTAGGAGGCAGCCTATGTTTACTCATGATTAACCTATTTCAGCACCTATCAAACTAGAGTCAGCTCAGTTAGTCCTATTAGACTGGGACACAGCCTTCGAGACAGATGGACGCCAGTTTGACAACAGGGGGAATACAGCACCAAACTGGGAGTTTGCATCAAACAAGGTTATACTGTATTTAAATTGTTGTTGGTTGTGCCAACACAGTCAGAATCATTACCGCTTTTGTGGTTATAACATTCATCGGCTCACTTTGTGCTCCGAAAATATATATTTAAATAATTATATTAATATCAGAAACATGCAGCTTGTCAACTAATGGCTTGAAGTGACTACTTCTTGTCGACTATGAAAATCTTTAGTCGAGGGCAGCCCTGTATTAAATAAATTATTATTTATTTCTAAGCGGACAGCGAGTGATTTGAAGTATCCCATTAAAGTTTTATCATCACGGGCAGCACTGGAGGCAACATTATTATTTGGTGACTAACAAATTGCACAACCCATAGCTCAATAAAGCACCGCTGAAACACAAGCTGCACAAGCCGTGCGGGAGAAAACAAATAGATATCTCCTGAAATGTAAGGCTGTTAAAGCACAGAGACCCTCCGAGTGAGGTTATTTATCCATCCAATCCACTATGTTGATTAGTAGACAATGGAATGCAGCTCAATTTACTTCTAATTAGGGTCCTAATGTTTGTTATTAAATACATCGCCATGTCCCAATTAGAAAACACTGGGGCCATACATCATTTTAATTGATATCCACCTCGAGCCACATGGGCTCACCGTATTCCATCAGTGTTCCCAAAATGATCTTTGCTTGTAGAGAGTGGAGTCTTTTTATTGGAGAACACTCATTGACTTTACAGTGTGTGTGTGTGTGGGTGTGGGTGCGGGTGCGTATGTGTGTGTGTAGTCTGCTTGATTGTATATATCTGGATTTGTGCATTTTGTGAGCTATGGGACATTTGAGAACAGCAATGTGGCTCCTCATTATAAACCACACATCTCCCATGATACCAATGCTTTCTGTTTATTGAATGGTAATGTGTTAGCAGATGCAAATGCAATCCGCCCCATGCATTTTGTTCAGGCAATCACACTTAATAAGCTATAGTCGAGTGCAGCCAGGCAATATGGATGTTTTTGATTCGGGTTTGATCAGTGGAGCTAAACTAAAGTAAATTCCTGAAACAGAAAATGTGTTTGAGTGCACTGGATTTCACAAGATGTTCAGGCTGCTGCAATAAAAGAATAACCATTAAAAGTTGCACAAGATATAAAATATTGAAGAGGCTATAATCAATATTTTTATAGTAATAATGAATCATACAGTATCCCTGCTTGTGTGTGAAAGGGGCTGCTTTTAATAACAAATCCACAGGGAATGATCATCCAACTCTGCAGCTCCTTTCAGCTCTACAAGTTTTTCAGCATCTTTTGGCTCTTTGTTTTGGGTTTATGGCCAGCAGCTCTACTGTTTTGATTCACTGTCACGACTCTCATGGTGTCATTTTTCAGCCACAGCAGGCAGCTGTTTTCAAAGACACAGCCCTCTAAAATCTTTATACACTAACTGCTCAGTACCAAACAGTACACAGATAAGGTTAGCAACTAGCTGGTGAACATTCATTTAGCAGCTTAAGAGTCAGACATTTCCCTCAGGAGTTGGTGGAGCCCAAAACAGAGCTAAAAGAGAGTGAATAGCATTTACATTCATCAGATGGACAGAAACACGACTCCAAATGCATGATAATGTTGGTCTTTATAGAGGTGTGGACTCAACTCACATGACTTTGACTCGAGTCACAAATTTGATGATTTTTTAACTAGATTAGACTAGATTTTGACTAGATGATTAGTTAGTCAACAAAGAACAAATTGCAGTAAGCAAAACATGCTGGTTGAAAATAACAGACCTCCAACTTCACTCGACATTTGAAGTTACACAAAGAATGATAAGTCAAGGCTGATATTAAAACAGTAAGTGAACTAATGCTTTGCTAGTGTTAGCTTACCATCCCAGTAACTTTGAAAATCAGTGACACTGGAAACTCACTGTTACATTACGACTTGTTCAGGACTTGAATCTCAAAGTTCAGGACTTGACTCCGGACTTGCCTAACATGACATGGGACTTGACTTGGGATTTGAGTGCAAGACTTACTTGTGTCTGGCTCCTTTACTGCTGAATATATAAACAGGCAATTGTTTGCTATGTCATCATATCAACTTAAAGGGCAAATATATGCCAATATCTTTGTTTACAGCTTATTTTTGCTGCCCCATGTGGTGAAAAATCAGATATAGCAAGTTATTCTGATCACTTGGGGGTAGCACAAAAAGCTGTAAAAGGGCTGACATAATACCTAATGAAGTTGATTATTTACATATCCACTTATGAAACATAATTATTCATTTGCAGTCGTGTTTCTGGCCACTGACTGTAGCTGCTAAACATTTGACTCTGTTCACTAGATAGTCACAAACTTTGGGTTTGGGTTGAGTTTATCAGAGCTTTTTCTGCTGTAAAAGCAAAACAATGAGCTTTCTCATCATACATAGTCATTGTTTCTATTAGTATAAAATATTGATTAGTGCAGCTTTAATGATGCCTGGGAATTAAAAAAAAAATCTCAGTGTTTTGCAATAAGCTGTTTTTAATTTCCAAGTCCAGTTACAGAGCACGAACAGGCATGAGGTGGAATACCTCTGATGCAAGATAACAAAATAGTGATATAAACTGTACAAATGAGAATAAAGCACTCTGAAAACCCATCAGCACCTTTGCACTTCTCTGCACCAAGTTAGATTGCATTGTCTGGTCATCAGGGCTGAAGCAGATAAAGCGACCATCGATCAATAACCATTTCTTATCCCCACCCTTCATCTTCTCTCTATCAAAGGGCAAAAGCTCCTTTCACAAGTGATTCTGCCACAGATAACCACCTGTTCAAGCCTTGACTGGTTCAATCTTCTCCTCCCCTCAGTATTACCGCTAACCTTCTCTGACTGTACATTATGTCTGCTGGCCCACCAGTCAACCAGGAGGAGGGCGCAGGGTTTGTGTTTATTATGTACTCCCTGCCTCAGCCTCTCTCCTGCAACTGTATGTACGAAGTTCAAAGTCAAAGCAGAGTTCTTGTGCTTGTTGTGGTCCACATATTAGAGAGATGTGAGAATGCAAATGTGCTCAAGCTTAGCTGGAAACGTTATTTACATGGAAGATCACAGTGAGGCAGAGCAAACATGTCGCTTTTGTTTGAAGAAGAGGGGCTGAGGAGTGAGAAACACCAAATAAATCATGTTTAGAATTAATCTGTCTTCTCCTTGCATAGCTGTAGACTACAAATTAATTTGTCTGAAAAGTTTTTCCAAATAGTCTAATTAGTCTGGAAAAAAATATTTAAACTCCCCAAAAGCAGCGTCGGATTAAGCCTACATTAGCGCATGTGGGAATCACGTTCATTTTGTTTTATTTACTTAACAAGCTGTGCTTTGTTCATCATAATTAAAAAGCCTAAGTCGACCTTTCCACACCCCCTCAAAGCAGTGTTTCAACAAGAACCTCTTTCAGCATTCATGTGGCTCTCCACTCCTGGCCTTTTGCTTTTTAGTGAAAAATACAGATCCAAATCCAGCAACCTTCACTGCAATAACCTGCAGTCGCTGCATGACAATTGAAGTTGAGGTTGGCTTTTCTGAGGAAATCACTCATAACCTGAGTATTTTTGGAATATTCCTCTGCAAAGTAAAGGTCAATTAATGACATGGTGGAAGACTCCCAATCCTCTGGTATGGCTCAGAACACATGGAGGAGAAATAAGGATTATGACTGTAATAAAGTTAGAAAGTAAACCAACTGTTTTTCTTTTCTGACTTTATTAAAATACTCACAGGCCACATATGGCCCAGAATCAACATCCAAGTGACCTGGCATACATAAATCTGATATGACAAAATAAGTAAACTACATACACAGTATACTATATGGAAATATCTATCGAGTGAGCCATTTAACTTCTGTCTCATTACTGTTGAGAGTTGCAGTACAGATCTGTTAGGATGTTTACGGATGTAGCGACACTGCCAATCTCATCTTTCATAAATCACCATTGTTGTACACCACTGCTGTACATGCAGTTCTCAGCTTGGTACTTAATGCCTTTTCTTAATTTTAAGTATGTTTTGAGCTGCTAAAGAGATTGCAGGCAGGGTCTCCAGAAAAGAACATTAGTGCTAAATATCTGGGTTACTTGTCAGCTGCTAAATAGTGGGTACATAATATAATGAGGGAGATGTCAGCAGCCAAAGTGAGCAGAGCATTTATATTTTATTAATTGTGCCAAATGAGCAGCCTGTAAACATATATGTGTGTGCATGATTAAAACATCACCTTCAAGTGACTTGGATATGAGTCACCAGGAATCTTCTCCTATTGACTACCAGTTAAACTCTTATTCCCCCTGATTTCAACCTGCAGGATCAATAGCTGGCGTCTGGGGAGCATGTCATCCCAGTGGAGCAGACACTCACAGAGCTACGTCTGTCTCCCACTGAACTATGGAGTAAAGCTCTGCTATCAATCTACATTCATCGTGTAGCAGCTCCCTCGCATCAAGCTTTAACTCAATACTGTAAGATTGGAAAAAGCATGCTGAACATTTTTACTCATATCAGGATTATTTGCTTAGCAATATCAAACTGGATATCAGGCTCAATTTATCTCTATATCCCATGGCAATATCATCCACGGTAATTTTCTTCTCTCAGTGATGAGAAACCAAATTGTAATTGAAAGTGAGAATAAATGTTTTAACAGGTAAATCCCCCCGTGAGATGTGTTTGATAATATTTTCTGCTTTGACTTGTGGGACAGGGATGAAACCTGCTCTCTGTAGGTCCACATTCAGGTGGTACATTAATCTATCCCTCCGCAGTGTAGTGCCTCTTCTCTCCCCCGTGTGCCTCCACACCGATGGCTTCTGAAAATGGGAATTGGGGGGGCGGGGGCAGCGGGTGTATTACTTGGAAGCTGGAGGCCCCACGAGCTAAGAGGAGAGAGGGCTCATGTGTTAGATTACTAATGCCCTCAACCTGTCAAAAAAAAGAGAGGAAAAAAATGCACCTGCTTTCGGCTTGACGTTAATTTGTTTGGACATGGTTTATAATTTAATTCCATGGCAGAATTAACTTCCAATATAAGAAGCTATTTGCTGGGGAGATGGCGATTGGTAGGGTATCCCTCTGTGCTGCTGTGGCCATCTCAGGTGAATGGTAAAACTTTGATGCTCGCCTATAAAATACCCAATGACTATAGATTTTGTGCACTGCGGAAACCATAATAAAAATCCAATCTAGAGTTTTGAAGAGAATCTATCACAATAGAATTGAGTACAATCCCTTTATGTCTTGTACTTCACCGCATTTGCAAATGGTACGAAGACTGCAGACTTGGCTGTAACTTGTTTTTAGCTTAAAAAAAACTGTTTATGAACTGAACAGACCTTTCTCATAGCAGACAGTCTGACTTGCAGGAAAAGCACAGGTGTAACATTAATGATGGCTCGCTTCCAGTTCGGTGGCCCAGTAAGTCATGCCGGCGAGCCAGCATGAACAATACTGGGGCCCTGGCACTGGCACAGCCAAATGGAATGCAGCCATTATTAATGTTATTTGCTGCACCTGTGTTTTCCGAGACAAAACGTCTGCCAAGAGAAAGGCCTGTGGTCACAAATTACAGAAGCATCCAATATCCAAGGTGTGTTTTAATGTTTTCTCAGAGAGTTTCTGTATGTGTTTCTGTATTTGTGTGTACAGTGTTTGTACCTTCTGGGGCTCAAAGGGGTAGAAAGAACAACTTAATTGACAGTTTTTTTTTCCCTTTTCCATGCACCTTGGAAGTATGTGAAGTTGTTCTAGAAACCTTCTCTGTGCTTCTGGGTCTGTTTTACTGAATGCATGCTTGTAGAGGCCCTTTCAATTATTCCAGGGACAGAGAATAGAAATAACCATCCCAGAATTTAAACACCAACAACATTAATAGTATTAATGCACCAGACTCAGCAACTATTGGATGGATATTACATTTTGTACGTGCATTCACAGTGCCCAGAGAATGACTCCTATGAGATTTGTGATCCCCTTTTGTTGACATTTGTGGTTTTGAGTGAAAGTGTTGATATTATTGGATGAATTCATTTGGTTCAGGCATCCATGCCCCCCTCAGGATAGATAGTAAGTATTTTTTTTACTTTCAGAAAGCAATATTTTAGCAAAAAAAAGAGGATTGTATTTGTTTACACAAATAATGTAGAACAGGATTTTTGTTTTCTGTTCTTGAAGATGTCTTATGGATGTTGAGAGCTATCCGTCGCATATGTCTTTATGTATTTGTGACGTGTTCCATCAAAGTGAGTCTGATGTTGTCAGGCCTTTTTTGTTAGAGGCCTATTTTTGTGTGATCATGCAGTGGGCTCAGGATGTGTCTAAGTGGTTCAAGATGACGGAGCATGTTACATCAAATGACGAGTAATCACTCATCATCTTTTCCCCGTGTTTCAAAAGACGAAATTATTATATAGAGCTAACGCATGTATTAGGCAGTTTTGATTTTTGTGGGTTGTTGTGTGTCTTATTTGTGTTATGTATTGAGTCTTATTGAGAGTATGAAAGTTCTGAATGTGTATTGATGTATTTTTCTGTTATTGGAGTATTGTTAAAATATGAATGGGGACCCCAGGAAGAGTTGCTACTGTTACAATACAGTAGCTAATGGGGTTCTAATACACAAACAAACAAACAATAGTAATAACTTTTGCAAAACTAAACTCTTTTTATTAATCTGATTCTTTGTTTTTACCTAATATTTGCAAAACAGATGACATTTTCTAAGGAGTTTGTTTATTAGATTATTTCACATGTATGTATGTTTAGTGTTAGGGAACCACTGCCCTGCTTAGCCCGTTTGTTAGATGTGCTAATTTTACTTTATTCTGTGGGATGTTTGTTAACTGCCTCCAGCATACGTTTTGTGAAGCTACAATAGTTATTGAACAAACAAGACAGCTTTCACTGTAGGGCTCCAGACTTACACAGGCGGTAAGAAGTGGAAATAACACATAAACACAATGCTGTCAACTCGGTGATCAATCTGTGACAACTACTTCTGTTCTTTTGTAAACATGGCACTGGGATAGGAGGCCGGGTGTTTTATTTGGAGACGCGAGGTTGAAGCGGTTTTGTCATGCGGTGCCAGATGCTGGCGCGCTGGAGGCTGTCGCGAGGTGAGATGACAGCGTCACAGTCATAAGTGGGCCAAGCAATTAGGACTGCAGGAGGAAGTGAGGGAGTCTGAAATCAGCTCAGAGGCCTCGCTTTGTGACAGACGATCATGTGAGCCCAAAGACTAGGACGGAGCATGACTTTCCCTTCTCCATCCACCCCAGTTAGATAGGAGGGGAGACCACCCCAGGACAGGACTCATAGCACAACTACACACTGTTCAAAAAGGAGGCGATGGTAGATGAAAACCTCTGACACAGACTGTATTTCATGTCTTTATCCCACTGAGTACTGAGCCAGCAGGCATTCAAAGAGCTGTGCTTTTATCTGAGCGAGCTGTGTCCTTTTTACAGCTCAGGGCTGCAGCGAAGGGCAGTAAGAGAAATATGCTATAGTGATGACTCCTCCTGAAATGTCTGTGTCATTAGAAAGTAGAGTAAACCAAGAGATTTGAACAAAGGTGTCACAGATGTGACATGCCATTGGACAATGGTTGGCTGGCTTTGATGTTAAGGTAGACTGACAAGGCTCCGCTCAGCCCTACTAATGCAACAAACTGTTACCTAGTTAACTGTTGTTTTGTTACTCAAATTTGCAAAGAAAAACTATGACTCATCATCTGCAATCTTGATATTTACCAGACTCGCAAGCAGGGCAGACTCCACATTATTTTACCCCAGGGAACTCAGTGTGCTGTCAGGCTTGCATATGTTGTAACTTCCTAATTTGAACTTAATAGCACTAAACCCTTTTATTTTGCTTTTAACAGACCAGTGTGCAGGATTCAGTGGCTTCTAGTGATGACCATGCACATTGCAAACACCTCATCTCACTCTCCCCTTCCAAGTAAGTAGGCTGTGGAACCTTCAGTGGCCGCAAAATTTGTGCAAAATGTGAAAGGCTATTCCTAGAGTCAGTGTTTAGTTTGACCGTTCTGGGCTACTGCAGAAACATGGTGGTGCAAGATGGTGGCCTCCATGGAAGAAGAGCCACAACCTCTGTAGATATAAATAGCTCATTCGTAGGTAATGAAAACACATTAATTCTTATTTTCAGGTGACTATACATTACTCAGGAATTTTTATACATTTTCTGAAATATTGTGCCAAAAATCCTATAAAGCTTATGTACTGGCTCTTTAAGTATTAATGTGATTTGGCAACTAGAATAATAATACAAGCATTGCATTGCATGCAAAGACAATGGATGAAATATTTGTATTCCTCCTGACTTCAGAAAAGTCCATCCTTGGCTTCACTTGACATGCAACAAGCATTACACTTCATTTTGTGCAAGTATCCCTTTCTTCACATAAAGCTGTGTGTATCCAGATATTCCCTGATTTTATAGGATCTGCTCATCATCAGCACCGATCCTGAAACCTAGATACACTTTATGACTGTCCAGAGACCAAACTGACTATACCTATAGCATATTAATGGCAGTCGAATTTAAACTTTACAGTGACATAGTACATGAAAGCAAATATGAAATGGCAAAAACTCAATTGAACTTAGCTGTGGCATGGGTATACAGATGAGGACAAAATTATTAGCCCCTTATGAAAATTTCATTTTTAAAAAAAATAGTATTTCCCAAGTGCTGTTAAACAGAGCAAGGAATTGTTAACACAGCTTTTCCAAACATCCTAGTTTTATTTTGGATGTTTACATTATTATACTTTTCACACAGAAACTAAATTATTTCAGAAAAAGGGTTGTGTATCCTTTTTGATGGATAACAGCCTGCAATCGTTTGTTGTAGTTTTCGTCTCAGACACGTCTCCTGAGGAATCCAGCCCATTTTTCTCTGGCGAATCTCTCAAGCTCCTCCAGATTTGATGGTCTTCTGGCACGGACCTTGGTCTTCAGTTCACCCCACAGATTGTCAATGGGATTCAAGTCAGGGCTTTGTGCAGACCAGTCAGTAATGTCCACTTTGGTCTTCTGGAGGTAGTTCTTCACCAGGAGCGACGTATGTTTTGGGTCATTGTTGTGTTGGAAGACAAAGCGGTGACACAGACCGAGTTTTGCTGCTGACTGCTTGAGGTTTTCTTTCAGAATCTTCACATATCCTTCTTTCTTCATGATTCCTTCCACTCTGAAAAGATTCCCAGTTCCAGAGGCACTGAAGTATCTCCACAGCATAATACTCCCACCACCATGTTCCACTGTGGGGACGGTGTTCTTTGAGTTGTACGCCTCTCCCTTCTTTCTCCAAATATAAGCAACGTCTCTGTGGCCAAAGAAGTCTAGTTTCGTCTCATCTGACCAAAGGACACACTTCCAGTTTGAATAATCGTTCTCCAGGTTGTCCTCAGCATACTTCAGTCAGGTTTGAAGGTGTCTCTTCTGCAGAGTTTTTCTTGGTCTGTAACCTCGCAGTCCATTCCTGTTCAGGGCTCTAGTGATCGTCTTCTTTGAGACTACAATTCCCAACTTGGCAGAGTCATTCACTAGTGTCTTGGCAGTTGTTCTGGGGTCTTTAGACACGTCTCTCACTAGTTTTCTTTCCAGAGTCTTTGAACTCATTCACTTCCTACCTCTACCAGTCTTGTTCTGTTCTGTGTGGCTCTCTTTGAATTTCTTGATGATACTTCTCACTCCAGTTCTTGACACTTGGAAATGCTGTGATAACTTTGTATATCCTTCTCCTGCTTTGTGAGCATCAACAATTCTTTTTCTCAAGTCTAAACTGATTTATTTTGGTTTTGGGATGATGCTTTCTCAAGTGACAGCTCAAACCCTTACTGAAGTTTTTATACTGTGTGTAAATTGGAAGATAACCCTCAGTTTTAACTTGATTTTTCACGCTTTGAGCATTACAAGGTTAAAGCACATTGTTGCACAACAGTGGTTTGTGCTACAGCTCAATAAAAAGGTCAGTTCTTAAGGGGGCTAATAATATTAACCCTGGAATTTTTTTTTTCTGAAATAATTCTATTATTGTGTGCAAATAGAAAGAATTTATGCTTTCTAAAGAAAACTAGTATGTTTAGAAATGCTATGTTGAAAATTTCTTGCTCTGTTAAAAAAGCCCTTGGGAAAATTTTGAAAAAAGGGGTTATAATTAATTTCGTAGGGTGGCTAATAATTTTGTCCTCACCTATAAATGTACATGCAGTACAGTGGGTTTGTTTTGAAAACACCATCTACATTAAAAATTTATTCCTAGTATTGTGAAATACGTTTTTGATTTCACTCCACCTTGTGAAACCACATGGTTATTTGGCCCAAGTATTTTGATACTTGCTGCTGCATTAGTGAGGCAGTTCCTTTCTTGCAGAATTCTGAATTCTGTGGCTTTGCTTTCATGCCAGTGGTTTTGTTTGACATGCACTTTGGTTCTCACTGTTAACTGTTAGCTGTCCACAAAACTCTTTGAAACTAAAAGCTTTTCATAATACAGTGAATATATACAATACGGTTTTAATTCCTGCTTTTTCCATTTTCTTCATTAGTTACACAAATATGATGAACTGCACTGCAGTATATTGCCCTGTATTGTAGAATTGCAATAATAACATTATAGAAAATTGTGATATTATCATGCTGTGAATAGGGGGTCCAGGTGTCCCTCTTTATGTGGGACTGAACTGCATTTGTTTCCCTTTTCCCACGTCCCACAAATTGAGACAGTGTCCCACATTTTGACAGATGCTTTTCTGAAATCTGGCATTTATCTAATGGCTGTGAAGAAAGCAGGTAAGGCTTTCATCAGCAGGCTGTGTTTGATGTCAAACCTGTGCACATGTGGGTCAAGTGCAGGTTAACCTGTCACTGTCTTTGCTAGGCTATATGCGACTGGGAAAATTGCGAGTCACCATAAAGTCACAAGCTATGCAGATTTAGACAGAATATGATGGGAACTACCACAAAGAAATGGAAATGCAGCTTCTACAAAGACTACTTTGGGAAGCTACTTATCTGTTGTGTGCTGCTGAATCAAGGGCAAAGTATAAAGATCTTACAAGTTAAGGGGCAGAATAGAAATATTTATTTTTTCCCATCAAAATTTTAGACTACCTCTCAGCATCAGTAATGTGTGCCACATTGTCCACACAGTCATCTCACATTTGGTTTGTTGGGATCTGGTCACCCTATTCGTGAGTTACCTGGTGATTTCTTTTCCTCGTCTGCCATTAGACACATGCTCAGAGTTTTCTTACCATTACTAGAAAAAACTTTGCCAAACTGTTCAAAACATCACACCTTGGGCATGTCCTAACAAGGAGAGGGAACGCTTCATACTGTGAGGCAGTGAACAAAACTGAGTCCAACTATCTAATTGGTACTTTTCAACTGACTGCACCAGGTCTGGCTCCTTACTCCTCAGAGAGGTTACATTTCATGTATTTAGAGTCCATTTCCCTTTGCCTGCAGGTATTGCAACTCTTACTGTTCATCTGCAGTTGTACTCCCAACAAGATTTTTTCTGACTGTCTGGTCTAACTTGGAGAATCACGACACACTCTATAGAAACAGCTATAGAAGTATTGTTATTAAGTCTTAAAGGGATAGTTTAGATTATTTGAAGTAAGGTTGTATGAGCGTCAGTGTATTACCTACAGTAGATGACGGCTAACATGCAGCAATGTACTGCTGTGGACAGGGTCAGCAGCAAAACTAATTTTAGACATTTAAAAAAGGTCCACCTAAAAATATCCATATTAGTGTTAGTGTATGCTATATTTAGAATACTTTCAATGCTCGACTTGGTTGTCAGACTGCCTTTTTTCCCTTTTTTTAGCGTATATAATGGCGGTTTCCTGTTGCCAGTGGCAAGGTAAAATAATGAAAATATGCTAAAAATAGTTTGCTCATAAATTGGTGTGGAGGACCATTTGTAAGAGGATAAAATACCTTTTATTGCTGATCATGTCCACAGCAGTTCATTGCTAACTTCTGTGCTGGTACTCCTCTCTGCTTCTCCCAACTTGGGATGTGTCGAGTGGCATCTACTGTAGTCAAGTCAAATTTTATATTAATAGTCCAATATCACAAAAGACAGTTTGCCTGAGGGGGGCTTTGCAATCTGTGCAGTGTGCGAAACCCCCTGTCCCATAGACCCTCGAAAGAGTAACTCCCTAAAAGGCTCTATGTTTGAAATACAAAGAGTTAAATATAATTTGAAGAATGTGAGTCTAGGAGGATGTTGTCAAACAAAGTCAAGTGTTGTAGGTAATACACTGCTAAGTATCTCATGCAGCCCCACATGAAATAATCCTAACTATCACTTTAAGTACAGTAAAACGATGAGGTACATCTGTGCAGTGCTCTCATTATTCTGTGTGTGTGTGTGTGTGTGTGTGTGTGTGTGTGTGTGTGTGTGAACTGAAGTGTTTTTGCATCTGAATAGCAGCATGATATTTCTGGCTGTTTAAGCTGAACATGTGGCAGTCTTCCTGGAAAGCTGACCTGTGTCTGTCTGTCTACAAGTTAATGTTCAAGTCAAGCAATGCCCATCTGCAACTGCTTCTGTTTTCTCTCCATCTGTCGTAGTGCCACACATACACACACACACACACACACACACACACACACACGTACACACACACACGTGCACACACACTAATTTCTTCAGAAGTATTGCTGCAAGGTAGCTGGACTGAAAAGCAGAAAATTCTTCATTCATCATTTCATCGAGTACCTGTGAAATTTAGACATTGGTTTGCTGGCGGCAGTTTTAGTCGATGGTGCATCGTCTTCAAAGAACATAAAAGAATAGATGCCATGATCAGATCTCTGTTAAAAGTCCTGTTAGAATCAGTGAAAAGTTTAATCTCACACTCTCCCACTTACCAGCTGCCACACCAGCAGCTTGACACAATGTGAGACACAGTGGTTTGCATAAGTTATCACACTAACTGTTAGCAGCTTTACTTAATCTCATGAACAGATATAATATACACACTAATGCATTTAATATTTATACATGGTAAATACCTCAGTCGTACCTGGCTTTTTTCCAGAGCAGCACCTGTGTGCTGGAACATAAAATGAATAAAAGATCATGGGGTATTATTCTCTTATTCCAGATTTATGCTTGACCTCATTCTGTGTCATTGCTTTCTTGGTTTTATATGATTAACAAGTTGCAGATGTAGGCGCTTATCCTGCATATCAAGCACGGTTTCAGCAGCTGACTCCTCAGTTTTTCGTCTCCATCCGAGAACACGGAGTGAATGTAAATGGTTTTGAACTTTAGCAACCTCTCAACATCACATTCTGACACACTGCAGGACCTACGATGGCATGTCACTGACAAAAGAAATTACATTACTTGGATCTTAAATTAATGTAACAATAAAGACAGTCATAATCTATGATTCTACTCTATAATGTGGATGGTGTTTCATAAAACATCTTTTGTCCCACCTACTTTATTACTGGAATACTTCAGTGTTCAAGCTGCACTAATCAATATTTCTATAATAACAACAAACCCTCAGAGTTATCACCAGACTCTGCAGTTCCCCTCAGTTCAACTCATTAACCATACTTCCTTAGACAGCTTGTTTTTTTTTTTTTTTTTTTGGTTTTTTAAGTGTAATGCTCTAAAGAGGTACTACACACTTTTTCACAATTTGTTTCTTGAGCTGTCAACTAAATTATATTACTGTAATGTTAGACACCGATGCTGGTTTTAATATTGACATTTTTTAATAAATTTATAAAAATCTGCAGTTAAAAGAGGCTCATTTGACATCACCTCCTGTTTTGAATATCCTGTGCCTTGCAAGGCCATTGCTGAGAGAGAGTTTGGAACTACTCTACATCATGAGATCTATATTCAAAAATGATTAACGTTGGGTGGCCCACCTCCCCCAGCCTCCCTTCTTGAGTGAGAATCTGTGAAAACACAGTCATTTTCAAATATATGTTGACCAGAACTCATCAGTCACAGGAGTTTACACTACTTTTTGCTAACCTTCTACTTAGTCTTTTTCAATTTTAATGCTTTTGACCACTGTCAAAGCACAGTTAAGCTGCAATTGTTCCCTTGATGATGAGAAACAGCAGGACTATGGCTATGTACTGACACTACCTCTGACTGACATGCACACAACAGCCTCTCCTCTCTTCGCCACTAGCCTTAGCTCAGCTAGCTATACACAGGTACAACACAAAAACTTTTTTGTAAAGGGCCACAACTGCTTTAAGTGACTGTCAAAGCTCCAGTGGACTCTATGGGTCAGACACAGAGTCTGACAATAGCTGCCCATGGTTTGTTAGCTCTGACTGCTAGCTCTTAGAGCCACATCGAATGGTCATTGTTAGCTCCCACATCACACACTACTAGTCCACACCCCCTATAGTGGTTGTCCTGTGCACAAGGCTTGGGTGGTATCTGTTTTTCCATACCTTCCTGACATATTGAGATGCAGTGTTTCCTCTACATTCATTTAGAAGTGGCGTTTTTTTTTTTTTTTTTTTTTAATGTTGACGCAAATACACCACCGCCGCATCTCTCCACCTTCAAAACAGACTCCTGTCGGGTACTTGCGAGCACTAAGGTAAACTGCAGATAACTATCTTGCTCAGTATGGAAATATACTTGCGCATGCTCATTTGCATGATGCTAGCGTTGTTTGGGGGGTGCGGTCGTCAAGCACGTCAAGCACCTAGAATTCCCGAATTACAAATAAACAATAAAGCAGTGAATTACTGGCAGGAGAAGAGGTAGACGTAAGTTATTAGCTTGAGATAACTCGACATAGATTTTACAAGTTAAACAGACGTTCACGATATGTTGATGACCAGCTAACGTTACGTAACTTATCGGTAGTTTAAGTTAATTTGGCCCGGTGCCAACTCAGTGTCACTAACGTGAGTAAACTAATTGATAGTATTAGGCTAACGTTAATATCTACACACCATTATGTAACAACTGACTGCATTTTTCAGATGAGTTTATTGAAATATTTCTCTAAGAAGGAAAATGGAACGCCTGCCCCCGCTGCTGAAAAAAAATCCTAGAGGAAACACTGAGATGGATACAGTATTATGGCAGTATTTGTATAAAAAGGTTCAACTCCACTCGATTCTGTTGCAGATAGTACTCCCAAACAACGGCAGAGTTTTTTTTTCTTCTTTTTTACTGATTAGTCCTGTAGCTTTATTCCCAGGAATCTGTGTTTCTCAGCTCAGCTGCACTGCCTTGTCCACCAGTAGAGCGACTAGTGGTGTATGCTGTTCACCACAATACATCACCTCAATACAGCATCTACATATCAGTTTATGGACAGATGGTCATATCATCATTTTTTGATGGTATTTAAAATGATAGCATCTGGATTTCTTAACATCCTGGTATATCATAATACCTGTACCAACCACAGGTTGGTCAGATAGTTGACTGTTGACTCACATTCCTAAAGCATCTGTATTGGATGACCTGGGGATGAGACTCAACAATCAACTGTCTTTCTCCACAATCAATTACTGCTCCTTGAAGTAGGGCAGTGATGGTATGGGTTTTTCTTAATCATGGTGAACAAGCAACATATCCCCACAGGATTGTGGATTACCACATTTGCCCAAATAATTATGTTTTATTGAAGTTTATTGAGGGATATTGTCATAAGTGTCGTATAACTCCTTTAAGTAATCGGGCAGCAATTAACCCTGTAAAACCCAAATATAGAAAAACACTAAAAAAATTTTTTTCAACCATTAAGATGTTGTTGTAGGAGGCCTTTGATGCTAAAAATGAGGTGTTTTTTTTTAAAAAAAAATGTTTTTGTAAGTTTTTACAGAAATGTTGTAATATTGCAACGTTGGGCTCAATGGGGAGCAGAATCTCCTGTATTTGTACTCATTGTCTGAACAACAATACAGAACTAAGGATTCATTTGCAGGGTTTTGCTTTTGTCCCAGAACAGTATAACATGAAAAATAATCTCAGTCATGTTGTTATGAACAGTCATTTATTGCAACAACTAGAACTTTGACATTTATTTACAGTGATAGTCCCAGAAACAGTTCTTGTCCTCTGAAAAACAGAGGCGAACATCACACTTGCTGCATTGGGTATTAGTATACCCTTTACTGCAATGTCTGCAGCGTCCTCTCTTCACCTTCATTGGGAAATGTCCAGTTAGGTCCTTGCGCACATCCTGTGGGGGGTGTGCACATGCTTTCTTGGAAGAGGGACCCTTTGGACTCCCATCACCTGGGGATGGTCTCTTCCAAGCATTTAAAGGACTCCCTGCTGCATCTGGGCTCCTGTTGCCTGAAGATGGTCGTCCTCTCTTTGGTGTTTTCAGTGTTGTGTCCACCTGGAAAGAGAAGAATCAATATTGTATATATCATATATTGAATCAATATATGTGTGTGTCGTGTACAAGTGAGGATGAGTGAGCAGCAGACTGAGAGTCAGTTGCTGCTAGTGGAGCAGAAACTTGTTGGAAGTGAATGTACAGTACAGGTTATAGTGTGTTAGTTAATAAATGCTGCAGCTTCTTAAGACAAAGAAAAGTCTTGTTCATTGTTTTGTAACTCCTGGAAAAGTGAAGGTGATGAAGAAGCCCTGAAGTTAGTTTAGCAGGAAAAGTCAACATTAAGCAATTGCTGGTGCTAAGGTAAACTATGTACTGTTACAATTTTGACTTCAGTGCAGCGTTTTCTCTGGTGGTTAAATCTGGTCAAATAAATCCCTGTCTTCTGTGATTTTGTATACATTTTTCTGTGCTGAAGACACTTGTCAGCATGTCGTTAGCCATCCACTGGCAATCCCACGATGCCTTGGATTAAATGTTGTGTGGTCCTGATTTGTCAACCAATCAGTGGCTGTGTTCCTGTGTGTGGCTCTGCTTTTAAATACATTGCACAATGGAATAACATGAGAATGACTCCTGCTTTAAATAAAATTTGTGGTGATGATGAGTTCAACCCCACTCTAGCCATCACATGACCGTGATAATGCAATTACCTCCACAGCCCTTCTTTTAAGATATGAAGACATTTTTGACCCTTTAATTTAGTAACATTTTGATTTAAGTTGTAGGAATTTTTGACATCTTAAAATTAGTACGTACAGTTTGAGACCATTTTAAATATTTTAACCTGATCGTTTTCACCAATTTATCACAATTGTTCATCTAAACTGTGGTCTATGATCCAGCTTTTCAGATAGAAAGAATAAGAATAAAATATCCATCCAGTATTTGCAGCTGGTTTACAAAGCAACATTGTTTATTGAGACTTATGGAGCTGGATCTTGGGTAGCCTATATTAGGTTGTCTGTTTTCAGCAAAGTAATAGAGGTGAAACACTAGATGACTTAGCATAAACAGCACTTAGTCAATATAGTGTTTATTATAATTATTATTGTTGTTGTTAGTATAAAGATAATGGATTTTGCCTCTGTAGATCTTAAGCAGTGTTCCTATTGGCCCTGTTTGCACCTGTGCTGCTCATTGGTGAGATGTTGATAATAAACCCCTTTATTTCAGCAGTATGCAGTTGTCCAAGTCAATACTGACAGCCATTTGTCATGTTAACTTCCATACAAGGACCTTGAAACTAATTACCCTAAAATATAATGATGCATAATTGTTATTAAACAACTGAGCAGCACCTCTTATCGCTTGCATGCATTTAAATCAATTTAGACATGAAACACCAACACTGTTGGCGCTCCTGCCTAACTGACACCATATGCAACGTGCAGATGATGAGGTTACCAGAGGTCCGTGTGTGGGATTATGGGTTCGTGGGTAGAATTAGCACTGATTGGCGTCCTTTTCATTCCCTCTGGACATGACCTCTCTCCATCTCTGGCCACAGCAGACAGGCCTGTTAAGATACAGGGAGAGAAGAGCAGCAGCCTGAATGCCTGCTCAATCCATTTGAGAAAGGCAGCCTCAGCAATGATTGACAGGGGGAGAGGTTACATCCGTATTTACCCTTATAGAAATACATGAGTAAAAAAAAAAAAAAGAGAAAAAAAAATACTGGAGTGCAAAATGGCTCGGCACTGAATAGCCAAACACGGAGAAAAAGAAATGAGAAGCATAATGCATGAATTGATGGACTGATTCAAGAGGATGATGGAATACATAAATGCATCGATACAGAAATTCAATTTTGAAGCCAAATAGAATCTTTTGTCCTAGCAAGATTTTCCTTCAACAGAAAAAAGGAAACTTCTTCTTTAATCATGGGAGATTACCAACAGATATAAGCCTGAAGATTTTTGAATGGCATGAATTTGTTGTCTATCCTGCACTTCCAGATTGGTTTCATCTTCTAAATGATGGAAACACTTAAAGTCAAAGACTCATACACACTTTGGAATGAAATCTCTAGATTACCAGTCTAGACATCTTCTTATTAACCACCATTTATTTCTATTAGCCAGATGAACATACATATTCACAATTTGGATTACTGCATCCATTTTTAACAATATTAGTATCACAAAGAGTAAATTAGTGGATGGAGGTACTGTGATGTCACCTATTGGTTTGTAGACTACTGGTGTGAAACTGAAGTTTGGCATTTTTGGGGTCACCATCTTGTTTTTTTTTGTTTGTTTGTTTGTTTTTTTCAACCAGAGCATGTGCAGTACTGATGAGAGCGTGGAGCTTGTGAGTGATGTACTGCAACAAGGTGCTTGATTTTTGCTTGTCCGTTCAGCAGGAAATAATGATGGTTTGCCTGGTAGCGACCTTTTTCGTTTTACAGCTAAAGTATACACTAAATTAAGTTTCTAAAAACATTTAAATGAGAAATAGGAGTTGTAGTAACACACTCTTGATTGATATTTGATCAATACTGTCTAGTTTGCCAGTTTGATCTGAGTTTTGTGAGCCCTGTGCCCTGGACAAAATCACTGAGAATGACTAATCAGACAGCAGCCCTGCTCTAAAGCATACTCTGCTTTATTATCTATTTTCCTCTGAATGTGCTGAATTAAAGAGAACTTGAAACTAGTGATTGAAACCCTAAACTCATTAGTAAATGGCCTGCTGAGCTAATGAATCAAGTGAGAAGTAGGCTCATTTTCGTATTATTAGACTCAATACAACCAGCAGAGTCGCCCCCTACTGGCAATTAGAAAGAATGCAGATTTAATACACTTAAACTCCTGGTTTCACGTTTCAGACCCAGAAGTTCTGCCTAGTATTTTTTTTCTTCTGTCTATGATGATGGCAGACAAAGGACAGTTAAAACAAGTCTTATTCCTACAATCAGAAATATGCTAGAGGAGTGATAATAATAGTGCATGAATGAATCACAACTTATTTAATTTGAGTCATTGTTTTGTTGACATGGTTAGCATGGTTGACAGTGTGTCTGGCTAACACATGATGTCATTGCTGATAGAGTGGGGTCATCCCCAAAATAAGAAGCCACATCAAAACAGAACACACAACAGTATTTTTTCTTTAAAAAACTAAACTAGCCATTGTAGAGAACAGAAAAAAGAAAATTCATCCAATCGGAAGTTTGCATTTGCTTTAACATACACAAGCCACTGTGAGGTAAATAAAGTTGTATAAGGGTAATAAAAAGTGTTTTGTATGCAATAAAAGTTCTTTTTTTAAAACCTAAACTGAATATCTTTAGGTTTTGAAATGATAAAAGACAATATTTAAAGGCACTGTTGTAGCACGATATTAAAACTGATAATTAACTTTAGTTTTTGCTGTTGTTGAATAACCACTAATGAGTAAGACCATTTGTACAGGGGCAAGTAAAACTTGACTTTGGCAAGTAGATTTCTGGCCAGGCAAATGAAAAATAAACATTAATGTTTAACCCTGAATTGTTCCATTCTTCCTCTCACAATGAAACAGAGAGAAACTGATAGCATCTGTAACATCTGCACATTGACTCAAGGTAGGGCTTGTGCTGCTACATATTTAAACTAATGTGCTGCTCTACTTCCAGACAACAGTAATGAAGAATCTGGTCTGAGCCATTGTTGTCATGCGCCACTGTGTTTTTCACAGCCGTTTAAAATGTATGAGGTGAGTAAAGCAACTGAGAAGACAGTAATTAATCGCCACGCCTTCCGATTTATATTCTACTTCAGCCAGCGACGCTTTAAGGACGCTGTGCGCAGGAGGGACCCGAATTCTGATTGTGCACATGACCTTCTAGTATGATGATGCTGGTGTTACCAGTCACAGTCTGTTTCTAAAATCTCATGCAACAACATTTGCAGACAGTTGCCATTACTATATTGTGGTGAAGAAATGTGATGTTCAACCTTTTAACACAAGCAGAACTTGAGCCTGCATGTATGAAGTTACACGCATCTTTTCTGACAAAAAGAAGCAGGTTGATATCTTACTTTTAAGGTAACAAACCCATCAGTTTATCTGCTCCTGGGTTCAGACTGATCCAAATCCTGATACAAAACGTCAAGGTTAGTCTTTGCTGACTGTCAGGACATTAAACTGAACTGAATTCTTCAGAAAGTGTCCGATGACCCGCCTGATTATTCAAATGGACAGCTTCTTCAGAGCTTGATGTTTTCCTGCACTTCATGATGAATCACTTATTGATCCAGAAGTTTGTTATGAAATCTCATCGCTTCAAAGAAATTCACTGCGAAAGATTCACCATGTTTATCCAGAGCACCAGACAGAAATGACTGATGATATCTTAAAGCAACGTAGAAAAGAAAGATTATTCTGTGAGAAAATATTTTATTCAAAAATGCCTTAAATTAATGTGATTTTCGCTATTATTAGAGTGTGTGGAGTGCTTGGGATTCGAAGTCTACATTAGAAAATTGAGGACATTTTTCAGTGCTGTAGTTTGAAGGGGCTGCTTGGTTTCAGTCTGACAGGCACCTCGGCTGATGCCGGCGTGTCATTAGTTGATCTCAGCTTTAGGACCCGGGGAGGCTGCCGCGGCTGCTCCCTGCAGGAGGAGAAGCATGGACAGATCTATATGCGCTGGCTCTCCGCCGCTGCACTGACTGCACTGTACACACACCGGCACAGGATACTCTTTTTACACCCTGAAGGATAAGCTTTATCAGAGGACGCTGCTTTGGTTCCAGTTTCCGACGCCTTATTTCTGAAAAACAGAAGGATACCCAGCGTCCACTCAAGTCGCTCGGTCACTAGTTGTAGACTGCGTGTGCATCTCCACGGTTTTCCTTCTCCACGACGTGCGCAGCGAATAAAAGTTTTACGGACTCGCCGGTATGGATCACTTCTGCCTTTAAGGGACAAACACGTGCAGCAGCTTTCGCATCGTTTTGGAGAGGTGAGTTGGATTTGACTTGTGCGCGTGAAGAAGGCTCCAAGTGTTCAGTTTGGAAAAATATGGTGCGCGCTGCGTTGCTCTTTCTGCTAGTGTGGAGGCTCTCTGTTGTGCGGTGTGTGTGTGGTGTTTGTGTGTCTGTATGATTCATACAGGCTCGGATCGGCTGCAGGTGTTCTGACTGTGGATGCAGCTTAGACACACCATGTGTAAAGCACGGTGGCTTTACGCAAATCTGTCTTAATGATGCGACAGACAAGACAGTATCGTATAACTGATCTTATATACCTGAGTACATATGGTGTGGTGTAAAAACAGTCGCTCCTTCCACAGCTGGTGTTGTGTTGTGATTTGACAGGTGTGTGTGTTACCTGTCAGGCAGCCTGTTGACAGACTGACTGACTGACTGACAAGACGCTCTGGTGGAGCTGTCCTCCTGTCTGTGGTGCTGAAAGTTTCCCAACTGCCCACATGGCTTGTCGTATCACAGTGAAAGAAATGACAGGAATGAAGCGCGTTAGGACGTGTTTCTGAAAACAGTTTTGATATAAAGGCTACCAGGCTGTTTATCTATCAGCCTGCAGGAGATGAATGATCCATGGTTTGTGTGTAGGGGTAGAGGGAGATGCGTGTAAGTCGGGCTTGCCGCACTGGAAGCAGGATCTCAGCAGGGATTGCACCGGACAGTGAGGGACAATGAATCAATACAGTTTGAGTGAACACAGAAGGAATGCGTCCCCTCAGTGAAAAGCATTCAGAGGCTGCATCTGTCTTTAATTCACTGCAACAGTAAAATTGTAGACATTATTGTGGGATTATACATTTTATTAGACTTTAGGTAACAGTGTGATGGTGTGGGCATGAACTTCCACTTTGTACATTTAGTGAAACATTTTGCACGTCTGTGTTTTATTTTAGATGATCCATTAGGGGTGTAAGAAAGTGTTGATACACTTGAGAATCCTGGTATTATGTTTTGCAGTTCATACAAACATTCATGGCATTGGTTCATTGTGTGCTGTGTTTAAACCCCCAACCACCTCATAGCACTGTTGTTATCTATCTTTCCTGCTCTGGTTTCATAAAAAATAACCTTTTTAAAATCAGATTTTATGTATATGGTAATGTGTTCTTTATACTTTGATGGGTTTCCTAAAATTAGGTTGTAGAATTGCAATGTATTACAGTATATTGGATTGTAACCCCTGTATTGTGATACGTATCATACCACCACCAGCCCTATTATCCATAACTTTCCCTTTGCCAACCAGAGTAAATAAGAAAACAAATGTGTTTTACATGTGCTGTCAGGTGTAAAGGGTGCTGTGTGTGTATTCGTCCCTATTGCCCGCTGTGAGGAGTCCTTCTCTCGTGATTGCTGCTGCTGCTGTCACTAATCCGACGCTGTGCACTTTCTAAGATTTACAACACAGCCGTGAGGATTTTTGTGGACAGGTGTGGAGTGCTGTCCACGCTGCTGCTGCTGCGGCTTCATGTGTTCCTCTCGCTGCTCATGCTCATGCTCCAGACTATGATGTAGTCAGCCCTGTGTGATATTGTATTGCGTGAGTCTTACCGGTCTGTGGTACTCTCCAGATTGATTCACTGTCCCAGAGAACTGAAGAGCCT
Source organism: Lutjanus erythropterus (assembly GCF_056507025.1). Classification (NCBI taxonomy): domain Eukaryota; kingdom Metazoa; phylum Chordata; class Actinopteri; order Lutjaniformes; family Lutjanidae; genus Lutjanus; species Lutjanus erythropterus. The sequence continues at coordinate 40,980,259 of NC_139320.1, forward strand.
TTTCTTTTTATCTTTCTGCCCTCTCCTGCAGTTGTAGTGATGGAAGAGATGGTGGGGGGGCGGTTGGGTGGATTTTCGAATCAATGCTTTGCTTTCACTTCACTTTTATCACAGCCCCCATTTCTGCCCATATTTTGTAGGGAAAAGTTTGCTTTGCCTCAAGTGGAATTATTTTTGGAGCTTCACTTAAAGGGATAGTTCAGATTTTTTGAAGTGGGGTTGTATGAAGTACTCATCTATAGTCAGTGTATTACCTGTAGTAGATGATGGTCGGCACACCCCAGTTTGGAGAAGCAGCAGTAGAAGCTAAACAATGTGCTGCTGTGAACAGGGTAAGCAGCAAAACATATTTTAACCATTCTCTTTCAATATCAGTTTATGTGTATATATAGACTATTTTTAATGCTTGACCTTGTCATCAGACAGCCTTTTCTGATGGAAAACCAAGCCAAATATCTCTCTCTACAAAGCCACCAGACTTCACTGGCTAAAACAATCATTTACCTCACAGAACACATCTACTACTGCCTCTTACAGTTAGATAGTTTGTGTTACTGTGTGACTTTGCTGTCATAAAGGGATAGTTTGGGTTCACCAAAGTCACATAACAGCACATAAAACCAATCTAGGCAGCAGCAGGCCAGCAACTCCTGTATTCTTTGAGGTAAAATGACTTGGAGAGAGCAATATTTGTCCTGCATAATGGCAGCTTCCCGTTAGAGAAGGCTGCCTTACAGCAAGGTAATGCAGTGAAAATATTCAAATTGTAGTGTACACTTAAAGTGATATTTTTTAGTGATTTTTTTAGGTGGCTAAATACATTTTTCTGCTGATCCTGTCCACAGAAGTACATAGCTTCCTGCACCGGTACTTGTGTTCCTTTTTTTTTTTTTATTCTCAAACCATAAACTGTTATTGACAATAATATTAGACAATCCTCATGTGAGATCTTCTTCAATTTTTAAGTGATTCTATCAGACTGAAACTCTACTGTATTACCATAAATACATTAATTAATCAATTATTCTTTTGTGTTTGTTTTCCATTTATTACATTACAATGAAAAAAAATGCTTTTGAAGGGAAACATTTTGCTCCTTTCCAGTGTTATCGTTTCCTTTTGTCTGCACATCTGGTCTGCACGTCAGCAGCATGTTATCATTTTCTTTGTCATGGCCTCTTCCTGAATATGACATATCACACAGGATCAAGATGGTGCTAATTAAGTCCAAAAACCGAGATCAGATAATACAGGAATGAATGCGAAATTAGGGGCATATTCATGGAGAATAATAGCAGAAATCAAAATCACTGTATTCGCAGTGTATTCTTGCTTTTGTCTGTGGGACGGCTGACTTTGCCCACTGTGAACTCCTGGTCACACATGTCTGGTTGCCTGGGTAAATCTCTTTAATCCAGAGAGGCGGACCAGATATGCCTTCATGGCAAATTTGCGGCTTATGGGCAGACTTGGAATTTTGTGTGTGGCAGCCAAAGCAGAACATTAATAGATTTCATCTAACAGGATTAGTGATATTTGGAAATAAGACAGGAGGCAGAAAATGAATACGACACTAATACCCAGTGAGCAAAACCAACAACACTAACTAATGTGTGAATAAAGATTCTTTGAAAGGCACACAGACATTTCTTTCATAAATCCCCTAGAACTGCACTGCAGAATTATGATTGTGTCTGCAGTCACATTTCCCATTTGTAAAAAGACTCATTCTCACTTATTCACTGGTGAAAGGCTTCTAAAGACTGCTACAAACCTGTGCTCGAAAGCTGAAATATTTCCAGGACAGAAAACATGTCTGCTATAGAAACAACACAATAATAATCCTTTGTAAGGTGAAAATGATAGAGGAAGTTCCCATCATTCTCCTCCATCTTCCTCCCCTCTCAAGATGTTTAAATGCCTCGGGGCTGCTGACGATTGATTTCTGTTTTATTATTTTTATTTTTCATTCTGACGCCATTTCGAATGAAATCACTGTCCTGCAAGGGTGCGTGATTGAAAAGCTCCAGCTCCCCGTTGTCCGTGGCTCATCCCCACCAAGCCCCGAGGCTGTGGGTTCGACAACAGGGAGATCCTGTTCCCTCTGACACCCGACCTCACATGCAAAAGGTCGTGCGCTGCGAGCTGTCGGCAGGTCTCATCATTCCCTCATGACACGGCCATTATGGTGCCCTGTGGATGGCATGTCAGTCACCCATGGTGGCAAGTCAATTAGTCATGTCCAGAGGGAGTTAGGGCATGTTTGCTGGTAGGATTTTGATATTCATCTGCAGGTGGGGATATACTGAGGAGGATTACACTTTCTAATTACTTTTCACATACTTAAGTGTATGCTGTGAGCCTATGAAGTAGGGCTGCAACTGATAATTATTTTTAGGGGTGTCTCGATTCACCCAACTCATTATTCGATTTGACTTTTAAGGTTGCAATTCAATTTGATTTATTGATTCAAACAAATGTTTTAGCACTGATGGCACTGCATTGTTTGACTAGTTTGTTAATGATTAATCAATATTAGGGATTTAACTGAATAAAAATGTATTAATGAATGTATCAATGTAATGCATTAGTCTAGAATTGCGCCTCATTTAACATTTTTTCTGGCAAAGCCATGTTTTGAATAACCAGTAGGTGTGTCACAATTCTCCAAATCCACAATTCATTTTGACCGTAGGCCATGATTCAGTAAGATTTTTCAATTTAAACATCTTTTTTTTAAACACAGACAACTATGTCATTATTAGACTATGACGTTTTGATTTGTAAAGATCAAGAGATCATTGTTTTATGCCCTGACAACTGTACATTTTCAAATTCTTCCTGATGCTGTATATGGCATCTTATGTGATAAATTAGCTGGTAAGCTACACTGTTTCTTCTTTTGAAGTGCTGTTTTGTTTTTTTTGTTTTGTTTTTTTCAGATACATGGCAGGTGCCCCAAGTAGATGGGGGCTGAGTTAAAAAAATACTAAGAATCACCAATTCTGCATTTGATTTTGATTATTGAAATTGAAAGCTCATTTCGGCCGATTGTTGATTTACTTTTGAAATAGTGACACTTCTAATAAGGACGTTTAAACTTAAACTTAAAATCTGAAAAAAGAGAAAACAATGAATGATTTGAAAAATGACTTAAAAATGTATGCTTTGTATCTTTTTAATTATCAATGATTAATCAACTGTTGGCATTTCCAGTTCATGGTTAAAGTAAATGCTAAGAATTTGCAATCCTACTATGGAGTCCTGATTTGTAACGCTTAACAGAGCATTGGTTTCCATTTTTAAATTCTTCTTTGAAAAGATTTTGTCCATGAAATGTCAAAGATTGTCAGAAATGCTCATCACAATTATCCAGAGCCAAATGTGACATCCTCAAATTGTTTCTTTTGTCCAGCCAACAGGCCAAAACCCAAAGGCTCCTCATTTTCTATCATAAAAGACAAAGAAAAGCAGAAAGTCATAACTTTTAAGAAGGTGGAACCAGCAAATAATTGATTTTTTTTGCTTGAAAAATGAAACAATCTATTATCAAAATAGTTGGCAACCTGATCAACTAATTGTTACAGCTCTATAATGAAGTATAATAACCAGCCATGAATTTCTGCTGTAATCCAAATAGAAACAAGTTTAGAATTAGTTCTTACATCCTTATTATTTCCACACTCAATCTGTGATTCCCTTTTCTGTGGTGAGTTGTCGTGCTGCTGCAAAGACTCTGGAATGTACTGAGGACTTCAGTAGAATAATATGCTGTGAATTAAGAATAACTGACTTCATCAGCAGCAGTTGCAGCAACAACAGGGCAAGGAGAGGAGGATGAATGCTGTAGAGTCAGGGAGGAGAGAGAGAAATGGGACAGAGGAGATGCTGATCAAAGGCGTGGATTAAGATATCTCAGGTTGTCTCTCAAGGAGATTCAGTGTTGTGTAAATCAAACAGACAATCTGCAGCACCACATGGAGATTAATGCTGTTAAGTACCTGCAAGATCACACTACAAAAATCATCACAAGATACCCTGTGTGTGTATGTGTGTAGCTCACATATCACTCATTTTCAAGCACTCACTCAGACTTTTGCCTGCTCTGGATGTGGCAGAAATAGATCTCAGACTATGGGGATGCTGATGTGGCTCTATGGTTTTATTAATGAGGGCTATCACTGATTTTCTGCTGTCAGATATTCCTGTTTTCTGGGCCATTTTGGTTTGTATTTACTGTGTATGAACACACTGTCACGGAAGAGGAATTCGGTCTGTCCCCAAATCTGTAATGTCATACCGATGTACAGCTCCATAAAGTGTGAAATGGAAGAGATAGAAAATGTGTCTGAGACCGTACCCTGTGATTTGTCTCAGGATAACTGTGCATTTACTGCTCCACGACTCACAGTAATATAGCCCGTATAAAGTATGATCTTGATCAGTAGTAGTCGGCACTAAGACGCTCAGTCCCACGCCTCACTAAAGAAATATTTCTGAAAAATGGGAGCCAATCCTTTGCTGCTTGCCACTTAGCATTAAGGGAAATGTATTGGGTGTAAGCCTTTGTGATAGACTGCTGTCCTATCCAGACGCTTGTGTTGTACACCTGCTGTAAGCTGCTTCATGCCCCTGCATCGGGCGATAAGCTCCCGGCCTGTGAGCCGCCTCAGCATCAACGAGGCTTACTTACATTGAAAAGCTCACAGACAAATGTACATGCTCAGAAAACCATTTTGCGAATGCAAAACACCTCATTGTTCACTGTCACCCTCAAGATGCTGGGAAGCACATAAGAGATTTTTTACTATTAGGGTATGTGGAAAGTTAAAATTTAGATGAAATTAAAATTAATTTGTGGCAAAAGCAGTACATATATATATATATATATATATATATATATATATATATATATATATATATATATATATATGTATATATATATATAAATATATACTTTTTGACTTGTACTTATATTTGGTCAAAATTGTAATCACCAAAAGGATGACATTTAAGTTTACTCCCTTTATATTAATGTTTTACAGTTAATTTAGTACAATATCTGCATGATTCCCCTTCCTCCTGATTCAAATCACAGAGTCGTGCACTGAGTGCTGATGAACTGTTTGCTGTGAGTTTTGACAGTCTGGTCAATGGTCTGGTCACTGGACCCATGAAAGAGAAACAGCCAACGATAACTAGACAACCCCTCTGTTGTGTAAGACAACACTAAGTGTGCAGTGTCTCTCTGCAACTCACAATTCGATTTGATTTTCGATTTAGAGGGCTACGATCTAATTTTGAAACAATTATTGATGCATCAATGTGTTTTATTTCTATACATAATTTATTTTTTCTCACTATATGACTACTTGCTACTTTTACAAGATAGTGTATTTGTAATCATCCATAAATGCATTTGTTAGACACACCTTGCATACAATGTGGCTCTTGTACAGATCCCTTTTCTCTTCAACTTCATAGAAGTCAGAATGCTTTCATGTGCTGGTTTTTAAGCCTGGGTTTGCCAGTTAGATTGTATCCATCAGTAGTTTTATACGCTCAGCCATCCTAACAGAAAAATAACAAAGTATCGCAATGCAAAAAAAACAACATTTCCACCCAATCCCTAGTGCACAGGAGCTGCTGACTCAGCAGATGTTGAAATAATATGAATGGAAAGTGGGAACCAATGCTAATGTTAGCAAGCTAGGCTATCTGTCTTCCACTCTTTTCTTTATTTCTTTAGCCTAGGCTGCTGGCTTCCACTTTTTGAGTGGAATACAAGCTTTTTGTATCATCCTGTAGCTTCACAGAAGTGATCAGTAGGTATTCAGATCTGAACAATCAAAGTTTGGTTGAAATATGTATGTTTTAGTGTCAAAAAATTATTTTGCTAAACCCTTCTAAAAATAGTTGAATGTGAATTTCCTTTTGAAAAACCTGGAAAAAAATGCAGATGAAGTCGCCCTTTCACATGTTGAATGTTGAAGAGGAAGAAGTCTTTAACCTAAAGCGCTAATAGGGATGTACATAACCGGTGTTTTGTGTTGTTAGAAAAATGGGAAAAAAACTTCTTGTACTAAATAGCAACTTCTTGTAGTAAAAAAATATGCACAATAGCATGATGCAGTGTGGTCATAGTTTCTATTTTTTTAATGCAAAAAAAGTTGAGTCCAGCTTTGATATGAAAAAATGTGAGTGTATACTTGTTCAATGATCTTTAAACCTTTACGTGCCCACCTTAAAAAAAACAGCAGATAACATGATAAATTAGGTTTGGTATCAAGATTAAATTACATGCACAGCTTCATCTCATATGTTTTTCTTTACCCTGCTGTGATGATAACTCTATATTACAGTCTGGACATGCTCTACATCAGCAGGTTGGCACCAACACTACCCAGTGTTTGGTGGGATATCTGTGCTCTATTATTTTGATTTTCTTCCTGCTGTATGGTGCTGCATTATTTAGCAGGTTTTAAAGTCATAAAACAGCTTGGATCTCAGTGGGAGGCTCTGAGCTGTACTTGGGGTGTTTTTCATCCCAGAGTTTTTAAAGTGTCTTTTGATTTGGGACAGTCCTGTACTTGGACACAGTTTGAAATATGGGAGTGAGGCACCAAAGGGCTACTAAGGATGGAGTTTTTTTTCAGAGCAAAGCAGTGTCCTCCCCTTTCTTCTTTATGTTTCCCTGCCTCCTCCTGCAGCATTTACCTTCTGCATTACAAGTCTGCAATATCATTTATCAATAACTACTCAAGTTATTTTGCTTTGAAAGTCCCTCAATCTCCAGTCTCAACAAGTCCTCCATGTCACCTGTAACCAGGGTTGGGAGGGTTACTTTTAAAATGTAATCCAGTACAATCACAAGTTACCTGTTAAAAAATGTAATCAGTAGCTTTCTCTAAGTATCACAATATTAAAGCAATCTACCTGATTACTTTTAGTTACTTTTGGATTACTTTAATACCAAACATGCAAATAAACGACGAGAGTATAAAAGATGTGTCATCCGCTCAGTGTATTTTTTTCTTTTTTTTCTTTTTTTGAGAAACATACAAAGATAAAATCTGACTTAAATTACAAAGGTGCCAAACATGATCATCTGCCGAAAATGATTTCCTTTGCCCACAGAAGCAGTTAGCCTTAAGGGCGTTGTGTGTTGGCAGAAATGTTGCTATTATCACTAAAAACATGATTTGTTTCCCCCCTTTAAACCCAAGGAGGTCTTTTAAAGTGTTAAAACGAGATTGGATGGTTATAATTTACAGCACAGAGCAGGTAAAATAATGCAGAGGATAAGCAAGAATATAAGACCAAACACATATACAACCGGACATGATGTTATGTTTATTGCACATTATAACTCTTTGATCCAGATAAATGTAGCTATTACATTATTAGATGTATATAAACTGGGTGATTCAGTTTTTGGGGGACTAACGTTATCACTTTTTGGCACAACACAAGTCAGCATCAGCACCTACAGTCCCAAAATGTTTTCCAGTAGTAGTTATACAGTTTAGTAGTAGCATGAGTAGCAGTATTGACAGGTTATTGACAAGCTTGCTAACACATCAATAATCTAACTTTAGCTTGCTGGATTTCTGTGTATTTCAGCAAACATTAGTCTGTCTTTGTCTTCATACCTGTAGATGTTTCTTTAAGTTGGACATCAAGTCCCGGGATGATGACAGTATTTTGACAGCTGGGAGGCGTAATTTGCACTGTACTATGTTGTTGTTCCCCTTTTCTGATTTAAACTCAGAATGATGCCGGAGTTTCCATCCAGTAAAAGCATTTCTCTCCAGTGGCCATAATGATGAACGACTGTAATTTACATTATGTTTACACACGGATCGAGGTTATGCGGGTGGTCGTTTCACGTGTTGATTTGTTGTGGTGTTGTGTCGTAAAGTGTTGCAATGTGTGCGCACTGTGCATGTGTCTGCTGCATTGTAGTATATCCCGTTTGATTTTAAAATGTAATCCTGCTAAGTAATCCCCGTTTTTATCAAATATACTGGTAATCCGATTACATAGTTTTTTCTAGTCTGTAACGGATTACAGTTACCTTTTTTTTGTATCCTAATTAAGTAACGCTGCTACATGTAATCCGTTACTCCCCAAGCCTACCTGTAACATACATAATATCATGAATAATGTGCCTTTTATGGTGCAACACATAGACAAGACTGGATAAGTGATCCGTCAAGAACACAAAAACACACAGCAAGGTCACTTCTGCAGTGTCTGTTAGCTTGCAGTCAGGATGTGGGCTGCTATTTGCATGTTCTTGTTTGTCTCAGCCAGTATCTTTAAACATAGTGGCAAAGTTTGTGCATGCTCAGCAGCGGTGCAATGTTTGATGTCAATAGCCAATTCCAAATGGGATGAAGAAAAGTACACAGTTGGCTGGTGTGTGTTGTCTGTCTGTGTCTCAGACTGTGCTGCTCTATTTTTCTAACAAAGTCAAATGTTCTCTTTAATTCATAGTATACTGACTTAGTTTTAGTCATATTTTTGGCATCTGAATTGCTTCAATTTTTAGTCTAGCAGATTTAGTCAAATGTAATGTGTTAGTTATAAGTTTATTTAGTTTCCAAACTCATTTTATCTATTAGGCCTACCTGTTGTTAACACACAGGTTACTACATTTCTGCTCTTTTCTACCACTATTTGTCTAACATTAAAGGAACTACAATGAGTTTTTAACTAGTTATGAAACAATTAAGGGTGCAATGGATCGCAGTTGACCCGTGTCCCGTACGGATCGTCACATTGTCTTGAGTGAAATCCAGACCTCAACTTTTTTCACTGATGTAACTATGCTATCACCAAAGAAAATGATCATAAAACTGTGATGATTAATGAAACTTTGGTGATATCAGCTGTCTTAACTTCTACACAGCTCCTCTCTGCTCATCGGTGCAGCTCTGTCTCGCCCCGTCTGTGACACAGTGCTGATTGATTACTCAAAACTTCTAACCAATCAGGTGTGCTGCTGTAGGCGGGACATTGAACCAGACAACAGAGCGTAGTTGTGTATTATACTGTACAGTGTATAATGATCTAATATATGTATAGTATGTATAGTACAGCACTGTATAACTTTGAAGTTTTTAATATTATTACCATTATCATTACTATTATCATTATTATTACATTACATAACTATGGTGATAATTACAGACAGACAAAAATCAAAGATAAGTGCATTTTTAAAATAATTTAACCCTAATGCCACCACTTTTTTCTTCTTTGCTGATCTGAAAAATGATCTGATCCATGACTCAAAACCATGATATGATCCGAACCGTGAGTTTTTTGATCTGTTGCACTAGTCTCAATTTAATACTGATGCCTCTGCATGACCTACATAAGTAAACAAGACCATCCATGAGAAGACTGACTGTTTCTATACAGATGTTCTTAATGCCTGCGACTCGGTCGAATTCTCCTCGAAATCAGTTGAAACAAAGCATTTCCCAGGCAGGTTACAGTGAGTATTATGTTAGTCGTTTAAAAAGTAGCAGGATGAGATTTAAATAAAAATACATTTATTTTTGACATTATATTTTGTTACGGCAGTGGAGATATGATAGCTTTTGTCCACAGGGACCTCTAAAAATCAACAAACAGAAAAGTTCCTTTTAGTACCTCATACTACAGTGTCTACTCTTATCGTATGTCTGACTTTAAATATACTACTTTTCTTCAAAAGTGTATTCTGATAGTAGGCTGATAGTATTGGTTGACCAATATAATGGTTGCCCTCTAACAAAATTAACACTGCTCTGTGTATGTGTGAGAATTCATTTGTGTGATGTAAAAGTCCACTTGCACATGAATGTGAATAATCTGTCAGCAGTGAGAATGCATATGCATCTTCTTTCATGTGTCCTGTAAAATGTATGCAGTGTGTGGGATCAGAGGTAACCCACAGCGGCCAGGTCATATATAAGGAGACATCACCTTGTCACGGCGGAGACAAAGGCAGCAGACGTCCCATCTGCGGCAGCTGGGGACAAAAAAATGCAGCTTTGCATTGAGCTAGGTAGATAAAAAGATACAAGGATTAATCTGTGTAATAGATATAGTGAAATGCGCTCTCTTCTCTTCCACTCCAAATCAATGGCCATTATGTTTCCTGGACAGGTGTGTGAAGAGCCTGTTTCTCCTCATGTGTATACACATGCCCCGTGCAATAGTTGCTTTGTTTAATGATGGGCTGGCGTGGCCCCGTGAACATCGTTTGTCCCCTTTAATTACCTGGAGGTAGAGATTGTTATTCATGGTAAGGGACAGGGGAATAGCCCTCTATACGCCCATCTTCCCTGAGGCCTACTGCTCTTAGCATTGATGTGGGAGGATGTGCAGAAAACAGATGCTACCCCATGATTTCTGACTGTTTGTACTAATGATGAGCTCCACTAGGCTATCTTTCAACCCTTTTAATGGTGGTTCAGCCTGATTTAAAGTCAGATTTTATGGATGGAGCAGTGGTTTCCAATCCTGCTCATCACCAAGGGCTATACTGAAGCTCTTTTATACAGCTGGATGGTATTTCTTTACACTGCAAGTCTGCCTCACTGCTTATATGTCAAGTCGGGCGCTAGTTTGCTTTAGAAGCAAATCAGTAGTTTTATCCCATTCACTCCAAATTGTGTATACTTACTATAATTCACACAAGACCATTTTCCAAAACCTACCACAATTTTTTAGATTGTTCTCCTCCCTGCCAGGCAGCCATTGATCGGCATTCATTCTACTGCAATATCAAAATTAACTTGCAGAGACTTGAAAATCTTCCGTGATAGGTAATCAATCACTTTTTTTTGCCTGTATGAAATTCCTTGTTGTTGTGAGCACTCTCTTTTTTGATGCATTTAGAGATGCTCAGACATTTGAGAGTTGGCTGACATTGCACTGACGATCTATGCTGACCTAAAATCACACCCAGGAGACAATGAGCACATATCCGTATAATGAGGGGGCTCATGAGTGTTTCGTCATTTCTTGAAAGTCACTTCACGTTTCAGTTTTGAGACATGTTTACAAGCAAGTCCTTTGTCACAGCAACATTATCACACAAAGAGAAGGTAATTTTGCCAAAAAAAACAAGAACACAATAAGCAGCGTCATCCTTTAAAGGGATAGTTCAGATTATTTCGAGGTAGGGTTGTATGAATTACTTAAACATAGTCTGTGTATTACCTATGGATAATAATGCACAGAAAGGTATTTGAGACACTTAAAAAAGGTCCTTTTAAATTATCAGTAATACTAGATGTGTGTTTAAGTGTAGAAAATATCTAATTGCAGTTATTTTGACTGATACTGCAAATGCAGTATAATTTGCAGTACTAGAGGGAGGGATTTTTGTATCATTATTCTCATTTTCATTGAAAAATCTGTATCTGTATATGGATATAATGAGTTTTTAATTTAAAATAGTATTTTGACACAGATTTTGCCTTCAACGAATACTGTGCCTTCTGTGATTTTATTTTATTACAGTATTTTATTGAATGGCCAGATTCCAGTTTACATAAAACTTCAATTAATTGTTTAGCTCTGGTGTACACTATATTTAGAATATTTTCACCATTTCACTTTTTCATCAGACAGACTTTTCTGATGGGAAACATTTGTTTTATAAGTCAAATATCACTCTCTCCAATCCAACCAGAGTCCATAGGCTTAATCAGTAGTTTTACCTCACAGAACACAGGTCCACTGTTGCCTTGCTGTTAGTTTGCCTGTGATATTGTGTGACTTCACTGAATCCAAACTATCCTTTCAAAACACCGAAGCCACACAAAAACACGAACAAACTAACAGATGGAGGCAGAGATAGACAAGGAACTGTTGTGTTCTGCAAGGTAAAATGACTGATTTGCCTGTGGACTTTGGTTGTTTTGGAGAGTGGTGTCTGGCTTATTCCCCCCCCCCCCATCTATAAGTGTATATATATATATATGTATATATATATATATATATATATATATATATATATATATACATATATATATATATACAAACACACAGGCATATATAGTGTGTGTGTGTGTGTGTGTGTGTGTGTGTGTGTGTGTGTATATAGTTTTTGAGTTCTTGAAGTGCAAAGACTTAAACTTGATCATCTCTAACATGATCATCTCAGTAATATCAGAAAGACAGACAAGGACAAATACTGGGGGTTCTTAGCATGGATATTGATATCATTGACGGGACTGGTATGTTATTCCTCCTCTCTGTCCCGTGTGTGTGAGTGTCTATCCTGCCAGTGTTTAAGTGTAGGACGGGATGTGTCCCGGAGGCTGGCTCTAATTCCCAGTGGTGTCCATCAGACCCCTGTCCCTCGAAGCTCTGACAGAAGGAGCTATTATTTTCTCATCGCCCTGGTGGCCCGCGTCCCCTGGGAGAGGCCTCGCCACGTGACTGACAGCTCCGTAAACACAGCCCGCCCCGGGGTGACTGAGTGAGAGCTCACTGCAGTGACGCCCTTGTCCCGCCTTTTCGCCCCTCCTCCCCCTCCTCCCCAGACTTCTCATCTCTGCTTGTCTCTCCGGCGTGACCTGGTCCACCCTCAACCTCCACATATTGCCTTCACCTGATGCCCAGGGTCAGGAGTCACCTGTGTTGAAGCGAGGTTATTTCTAACCTTGCTGCACCCTTGCTAGCAGCTGACCAACAAAACAACAACCCCCAATACCCTGATACTTTTGTCATCCATTATATTCAGCCAGACCTCTGTGATATTTTCAATATTTTTAGATGCACTCTATTAGTTTCTTTAATGCAGTATCATAACAACACAGCAGCGACTGCGGGGGCTGGCCCGCTTCCTCTGTCTGTGTGTCAGTGGGTCTAACTCCTGTGTAACTAAGACAGATGACTGTGTCCGGGTTGTTTCCCCACAGGGCTGGGAGAGGAGTTCTCCTCCCAGGCTGCTCTGCTCCCTCCACTTTGCGGGCTTCGTCTGGCCGTGCTGCTTATTGTAATGACCTAATGTAGATTCAGGATCAGCAGCCAGGGGCATCCATCTACATCAGGGTTCAGGAGACAGGAATACCCTCTGAGTCTGTCTGCTGGTTAGTTTGTGTGTCTGTGTCCACATTTGCGCCTTCACGTCTGAGGAAGCGAGAGAGTGTACAGGAACATGTCTGAATCCATTTGGATTATTATTGTTGTTATTATTTTAAATCTTGTTTAGTTCATTTTTGTTTTTTGTTGAAGCCAGCAAAAATGAACAAGTAATTAGTAAAGACTTACATAAACACCAATTTAATACTTTTATATTTATGGAAAAAACATTCATGAGAATAAATGTTTATGTTACTGCTATTTTTTATTTGCAGTCTTGTATATTTGATTTTTTAAATCAAACAAAAGTTTCTTTAGCAAGACTTGGGTATGTCATAACAAAATAAACAAATGCCACTTTGAAAGTAATAAATCCAACTCCATAATGGCTTAAGTGATGAAGATCCTTGATCTGGGTATCTTTATCCTTTTCCTCATTCCATCCCTGATTATGATGAAGATGCTCATGATGGTGGGGTTGTAAACATTAATGCTGTTCTCCTTGGCTGAGCTGTGACTTCTGGTCCCTGAGTGGAGGCACGCTTCTTACTGTGCTGTGATACGGTTGACAAATGTAATTTAGCAGAAACAAAGTCTGTGGATTATCTTGAGTAACTGGGTCATGATTTCTGGAAAGAGACATTGTTGATGAATTTTTCAGATGTATTTTTTGGCACTTTGAGCACCACAAACTGAGTGTTATTTAGTTCCATTATATTAGAGAGAAAGTACACATCTCGAAAACTCACACCAAAACAATCTAGATGGAAAAATAACACTACAGGCTAGAGGAAGAATATGATTTTGGGGTGAACTGTCCCTTTAAGTTTGACTGACTTGTCACTGTCAATTAAGTTAATATCTTTATCCCCAAAGAGTCCCATTATACTGCCTGTTTTCACACAGCTTTTGGGCCATTAGCATCCTTTGATCAGCATGTTCAGTGTAAAACACACACTGCAATTATGACTTATTTCTTTACTTTCTCACTCACGTCCTTTTTGTTGAAATTCTGTAACTGGTGCTCCACTTAACTCACCTGTATTTTAATCACCAAACTTTTTAGTAAAGTCTGACCATTTGGCCACTGAGTAATATGTTGTTCACTTGCTAAGTACTTCTGAATATCTGGTTCTTGTGTTATGGACGCATATTATTTCCACAATATGCTTGCTATACTGACATTCACCAATTTTATATCAACTATTGTCTTGGAACAACAGCATCCTAACTTTCACTGCTATAAATCTAATGAGACAGCAGAAGGATTATTTGGTTGTTAAACTTTGACAGGCTTGCTAGAATCGTCACTGTAGTGTAAGTTAACACTGTACTGATGATGATGCTTTTGTGTCACCTGGTGGCCACAGAGACCACAACAAAAACATTTATGTACATCAAATAATTTATTATAGATACTGTTTTTCTCTCCCATCATAGCAATAATAGATTAATCAACCCTACTGATCCATTTAAAATGTTTCCAGTGCCTCTACTTTTAGTGCTTTCCCCCATTTAGATCATGCTAGACCTCCATGGATTTTGTGCTCTGAGACAGACAACATGCTATGTGTTGTACCTTTAATGTTGTCCTGTAAAAAGAAACACCTGCAGTCCTCTGTCTGTGCCTTATTTGATTGCCATGGATATTTCTTTTTCATCACTCCATCTTTGACCAACTTAAAAGGTGCAGTAAATGATTCTGGAGAAATATAGTTGATTGTTAAGTTTCATTCCCAGGTTGTAAAATTCCGACACTTTAGGCTGATGGCTCAGACCAAGCCAAACTCTTTCTCCAGAATTGCTTACTGCACCTTTAAGTGATTTAATTTTTCTACCTTTTATGCTCCTAAAGTACTAAAACACACCCAGGAAAGCTCTGATAGTGGAGCATCTATATCTTGAGCATTGCCTTTTAATGCATTTCATTGCATTAAAAAAAAAAAAAAGATCTAACAGTCAGTGAAGATTCACTATAGTATATTTCAGTTTTTTTAACACCAGGTGCCCTGTTAAGTATTCTAAGTAGTCTTTTCGTAGATTTAATGAATATTCAGAAAGTGTTACACTATACAGTAAGCATTTATTAACCACCTTTTTTCCTCCAAAGTCAGCTTGGGAAGTTAGAGTAAAGGATTGTAGAAACGTTTGAACTTATATCCATGCTTCCTGCTTTAACTGTTGCACTACTTGTTTCTAGTAATATTTTATAACTATGGTAACTTGCCCTTTAGCTTTTCATCATTTATGTAGCTGCTTTGTGTTCCCCTTTTATGACTTTAAATGTTTCTTCTGCTGTTATTTTAATGGATAATTTAACATCTGGCCAAGGGACAGCTTTTAACAATTATCCACTCAGCTAACACCGGCACATTTACAGTGATGTTGATCAATGTGCATTGTTCCTGTAGAGATTAAAATAAATCCATGAAGAAGTAAATCAGTAATAAAGCCATAAAATAGAGAGATATAAAATCTAAACCCCTCGTCTTCTCTCTGTAAATCCTCATTTCTTCAACTCTGACACACTCAAAATGCTAAAAACTCTATTGCTGTACTTTCTGTCCACTTTCTGGGCCTGAGAAATATGTACATGTCCTGATCTTACATAGATGATAAGGTCATAGTTTCTTAAATGAGTAGTTTGACATTTTTGGAAATATGTTCTTTCACTTTCTTTTTGAGAGTTACATGAGAAGATTGTTACCATTCTAATATTTGTCCTGAATATATAAGGCTACCACTAGCAGATGGTTAGCTTAGCCTAGCCTAAAGACTAGAGGCAGGGGGAAACCGCTACCTTGGCTCTGTCCAAAGATACAGAATCATTCTACCTAACTCTTTCTTGGCGGGGATCAGTAACTTCCTGAAGTCTTGGTTTGTGAAATTGCCAGGCAAACAGTGGTGAGTGCAGGAAATCGCTGCTCTGGACAAAGAATTAGTCTGGCACATAAATCTTTGTAAAATCGCAGGGTATTTTTTTTATGTTTTAGTTTTTGTACAGATTTAGCAAATATGATATGAGGTGTTAATTCACCCATCTAATGTCCCACCCCTTTTTGCTCTGTGCTCCAATAACAATTGAGCAAGCTTGTTGTGCAACTTTTCAATCCCATATTTTGTGTGTACCGTACTTCTCTCCTGGCATCTTCTTAATGGAGGCAGAAATGCAGCATGAGTTTATTCCTTTTATTCCTTTGATGCTGCTGTCCTCATATGCTCTCAAATTATTAAACATGGTGGAGATTTCTCTCTCTCTCTCTCTGTGTGTGTGTGTGTGTGTGCGCGCGCACAAGACTCTTGGTGTCATTTTAGCACAGTGTGGGTGTCACCTGCTCTTGAGAGGAAGACATTCAAGGTAATAAGGGCAACATCTCAGGAGGCCATATTCTGCTCTTTCTGATTTACACCAAGATCCTGACAACAAATTAACATGGTTGCTTTTCTTTCAGATACACTCCCCTCCATTAATAGCAACACTGGTCTGGTAGCCGTGCAATACTGTAATGAACCACTTTATGTTAATGCAGCTACAGGGAGCATGAGTGCAAAGTTAATTCCACCAAGTGTGAAAGTCCTTTTTGCGATACAATGAATATTCAGCTCAGTTTCCTCACCATTTGCCTGCCACAGTCAAGATAAATACAGAGGGAGGAATCTCAAAATGCCCTTTTTGTAAGCTTGCTGTAAACAAACACTAAAGGCGGAGCTGTGAGGATGACAGGCTCTGTAATTGCCAATTTGACTTGGCTGGTAGTATCATTTCATGCAACAAAGACATGAAGGATTGGAAGAGGGTAAAGATATTTTGGCACATGAAAACACGAGTGTTCAGGAGCAGGAAGAATGTTCCTGTGAGGAAGATGCTCCTACAACACCAGTTCCAAAAAAGTTGGGACATAGTCAAAAACGTAAATAAAACCAGAATGCAATGATTTGCAACTCATTTTCAACTTGTATTTAATTAAACACAGTACAAAGACAAGATGTTTGATATTCAAACTCATACCTTTTGTTGTTTTTTTGTAAATATATGCTCATTCTGAATTTGATGCCTGCAATAAGTTCCAAAAAAAAGTTGGGGCAGGGGCAACAAAAGATTAACTGGTAACAGTTGACAATATAATTTGGATTTAAAGAGCCATCCTCCAAATGCTCAGTTGTTTGCAAGAGTGGATTAGGTGAGGTTCACCACTTTGTGAACAACAGGTTTTGGAGCAATATATGCTGACATCCAGACGTCTTTTTCAGAGATGACCTTGCGATGCCAAGACACAATCTGCATTGTGTAAAAAACAGTGTAGTCCAGACCTTTCTCCCACTGAAAAAGTGCATTTTGAAGCACCAAATACAGAGACCCTGGACTATTGAGCATCTAAAGTCCTATATCAAGGACGAAAGAGAAAGAATTTCACTTTCAAAACTTCGACAATTAGTGTCTTCAGTTGAGCGTTGTTAAAAGAAAAGATAATTTATCACAGAGGTAAACATGAACCAATCCTAACTTTTTTGGTACATGTTGCAGGCATTGAATTTAGATTGAGTGTATATTTACAAAAAAGAACAAATGCAATAATTTTAAACATTAAATATCTTATTTTTGTACTGTATTAAATTGAATGTGGGTTGACAAGTTTTTCTAATCACTGCATTCTGTTTTTATTTTTGTTGTTTGACACAATGTAACCGTTTTGTAATTGGTTGTAGAAAAATCTGAGAGAAACTCAGAACAAACAAAGTTTTTGTCCACTATGACCCTCACTTTTAATTGGCTGAGGGAAAGGGAGGCTGTGATCCCTGCCTGTCAACGTGTGAATACCCTAATTAACTAGAACCTTGGAGCATTGTAATCTCTGGATTTTGGGGTATCATAATGTATTAACTTTAATTAAGCTTGTGCGCTATGTGAGCTAATTAGATGAATGTGCTTATTTGTAATCTGGATAATATGAATACATTTTACACAAGCTCAAATCAGTCAGTCTTGCTAATTACAGTGTGCGTGATAGCTCTAATTGGTGATTGTGTGTCTGCCTGTGGATGATACACTATGGCTGCCGCTTCTATCTACGCGCCCGGCTTAGGCTAATGTGATGAAATCCTCATGGAGTGATGATGTGCTCTGCTGAAGGCTGACAGTCCCGAGGAGAAGGGCTCACCATGTCAGAGGCTTGTTGAACCACGTACACGTTCAGGACCGCTGCTCCTGTCTGTCAGCACAGAGACAGTACAAACCCACTGTGTTCTCATTATCTACCTGAGTTTTTTTCTTCCTCCCCTGCTCTGTGGCGATCTGTGCAGCTGCAGATGTTTATCCCCGTATAGTTTTCATGTCTCATATCGCACATTTGATCTTTGTCTGCTGTTTGCTGGACTGTGAAAGTTTTACCACTACGGGCTGTCAGGGCCAGTGGTTTAAATGTTGCAAGGGGAAGAAAGCACTGTACCAATTTCACAGCTTTGATTTAAACTCGTCCATCTCCTGAGATGTACAGGATCACTTGAGGGGTTTTTTGACACCAGTTTTTGGCTTGAAGTTAGATTTTGGACTTGAAGTATAAGATAAAAGTACAAATCCTTCATTTCTGCTTGCTGTTATATGAGATTTAAGATATTTATCAAATTTCATTGACTGTAACTTTACAGTAACAGAGCTCCACTGGTCTCTAGTAGGTTAAAGGGGTATTCCAGCAGTTTATTATTGCACTTGGAGTACTCACAAGAGACAGATAAAAAACAGAACAGCCTGACTTTTTTAGTTCTATTTGAGTCAAACTTCAAAAGCTCCTACACTAACCATAATGCAGCTCAGTAGCAACTTTCATAACCTTTGAGTATAATGTAATTCAAGTGGTCTGAGAGAGAACTAGACTTCTGTTCTTTCTATTCGTTCTGTTTTCAGGCTTTGGAAAATCTATCCCCTGGGACACTTTGGTGAGATGGTTGATTGTTGAGTATAAGTATTTGAGAACCCAGGAATGAGACTCAACAATCAACTAACCTTCTCCAGAATCTGACTGCACCCTTTAACAACAAAATACCTCATTAGTTTATTCCCTATAGAATGACAAACAGAAGCATTTTCTGATCTGATGGTCATATTGGCAGGACGACACTATTTCCCTGCGCCTTCCAAAACTGCTCAAATCACTGTTGATAAAAAATGTGTTTTATTATGTGACAACACTATGATTACAGTTTTGCTGGACAAAAAAAAAAATGACTTGACTAGGTTTAGTGAAAGATTTTAGTGTGAGTAAAATTAAGTGCTTTGTCAAGGTTAGGGACCTTCATCATCATGGTTACAGTAATAAACGTGTTTAGGGTTAGAGAATAATAATGGATATGCTTTTGAAAAAAACTACTCTGGTGTTAAAGGTCGATGTCTTGTTGACATTCTCTCTATGCAGACTTTGTCACTCTATATTAACACAATTACTTCAGTCAGAGAGGTTTTTGTCACTCAATTTATCGTTTGGGGCGCTGACATGACTGCTGTCGATCCTTTATTAGATCCTCCACCCTCTCATGTTTGTAACACAGTTTCAAGTCATGCTTCAGTCATCTTAATTGTCAGCATGTGTCAATGTGGTGCAAAATTCTGTTTATTCTAAATCCAATCTCACCTGTTTATAGCCTAAATATAAATGTATATAAATACAGTATAAATATAAATGCATTAAATTTGTATTAATTTCCAGCTCATTCTCACTTCCAACTTGTCAAATACAACAGCTTGGTCGGTGCCCTTTATGCTTTAAACTATGATGCTGTAGATTTGTGGAGGTGCCCCTTTAGAATTCTATTTTGATGTGCCATAGTATAAAGACCGGCAGAGTCTGTGTTTGGAGAGAGGTGGGGTGGAGTTCATAGGTTACTTGCTACTGGAGAGATAAGTTTTCATGCTTTTGCAAAAGAAGGTATCACTGAGTAAAATGTTGACATGTTTTTTTTTAGGTATTAATAAACCAACAGCCTCTGATTGGCTATTCCTGCTCAAGCATGTGTGATTAATATTGTCATATTGTCTGTTTCTCTTACGGCTTGCTGTAAATAGGAGCAAGCCACTTGATAAATGTGTTTTATTCTCTTGTGTCTATTCTCTCCTCACTTTTAACAATTTTATTTTGCTTCTAGGCTGGTTCTTTAGTGCATTCTTAAATGTTATTCTCAGTCTGATAAAAGTGTGAGTGTGTTGTATAGTATACAGTTGAGTAAAGGATCTTTTGTTCTTTTATGTCTCTTTGCAGAATTAGCTGTCTTGCAAACTGCTCTGATGACAACCAGGTTAACTTTGCCTGCAAAGATAAATGATACAATACAATCCACTGCACAGGCAATAAGAGGTATGTCAGATTGTAAATGAGCCGAGGAACATGTACTGTGGAAGAACCGTGAGGAGGAAAATGTGCCTGTGGCCCAATTTGAAACAGACGCCTGCAGTCATGTTGTCTTCAGTCTGTCTGTGTGTTTCTATATTCTGTTTATTCAGCTTGAGGCCCTCTGTGACAGCTGTGCTCAAATGAGCTCCTCAAAGTTAGAAACAGGCTCATGTGAAAAAAAAAAGAAAAAGAAAATGGCTTATACAACCAGCGATGTGACAGTCCTTACAACACACAACACCAGGGAGCTGCCAGCTGCAATCAGACATCACAATGAATAGATGAATAAGCAAAACAAGCTGTTACTATGATCTGTACACAGACTGTAAATGCAGTGGATGCCCAGACGTTACAGTCTGTCAAGGAAGCCTCACCTATTTATAAGTTATTACAGAGAGCAGGTTGAAATTCATAAGGGCATATGGGAGGCAGAGGGAGATTGCCAGCCACTGTCACTTACAGTGAATGAAACCTCCGCTTCTCTTGTCCTCCAGAAAGTGCATCTGAAACACGCTATTAACTTTCCCATTGCTGATGTCACTTTTTATTGCCCCATGGTTTCAGGTCTTTCTGAGTTGGCAGGCACCGCCGTGCTGCTTTCCAAAGCCAGATAGATGCTCGTGTCAGAGCACAGAAATACAGCAATGATGGAGATATTATTCTGAAGATTTAATTTGCCAGAGTGGGGTTCGTAAAGTGCACCCTTACGGTGATTAATGCAAAAAAGGCTGCTCTGCTGTGCTCTGGGAAAATCATCCCATGTCTCGCTTCTGTTTAGAAAGTCTTTGAGTGAGCGCACGTCTTTGAGCAAATGTAAACACCTTTGCTGCATTTGTATGTTGAAAATTCAGCACTGAAAGTGGGTTACAATCTGTTTTCATTAGCCTCAAAATGAAATGTGAGGTTAGCATAATGGCTGGCCTGCCAAAGTCAAGTTTTGATCTGTTTTATTTATAGATTTTTAATATTATATCCCTACAGTGTGTTCCCGTGCCTGTTTATACGGTGGCTGTGACCGATTTTAAAGCCCATTAAGTAAGGAAACAGGTCAATGAGGTATATATATGCAGGAACAAGGGAAGTGGTACCTTGAGAATGAGAAAGACGGCAAAGTGTTTGTGTTTAATGGAATAGTTTGGATTATTCGATGTAGAGTTGTATGAGGCACGTATTGTATTTTAGCTTCTTGAAAACACGTCTACCTAAAATTATCAACATCAATTAAAGTGTACATTATCTGTTGAATATTTTCACTGCTTTACTTTGCTGTCAGACAGCCATTTCCAACAGGAAACTATCATTATATAAGCCAAATATTACTCTCTCCAAAGCAACCCAACTCCATAGGCAAAATCAGTCACACAATAACACAAACAAACAAAAAAAACCAGATTGTTGTTTTGTCTCTTTTAAAATACCTTTTGCTGTTGACTTTGTCTGCAGCAGTTTATTGGTTTGCTTCCGTGCTTTTACTCCTCTCCTTGAGAGGAATAGCAGCATACATACAACCTCACTTCACATAATCGTAACTATTCCTTTAAAGTCCTAAAACATCTACAAACATCTACAGCTGATGGTGTGGTGAAATTGAGTAATGAGATAGAGCAGTTTAAAGGGTGAGGATCATCAATTAGAACTACACTAACAGACACACTGGTTTTTGTCAGATAATCTAGTTAAGGGTGATTTATTACAACTATTAATTAATTAAATATTATTAATGACAAGAAGCTACGCAACTGTACTATGAGGGCTTAAACCAGCCGTCAAGGGACATGGTGTTGCTGTACATACGGCACAGGGTATAACGTGTGCTGCTTTTGTGTGAGCCACAATAGTGATTGGCATTTGAACATGCATTTGCCGCATTGTGCACGGACAATTAACATTGCATAATCTACCTGCTTACAAAGCAACTTTTGTAATTAGAGTTATGATTGCAGCAGGATAATGACAGCCATTCTACAGCAGATAATGACTGTTGTGCTCTTGGCAGTTGCTGCTTTGTTTGTGCAGCAGACTTCTGACATATGGGACACAAAAAGACACAACAGCCAGGCTGACCGCCTTTGTTCCCACTCAGGCAGACCCAATCACTGCAGACAAATTGCGCTGTAGGCCGTCCAAATGATGCCGACCCAGGGAAAGTGGTTCGGACACATGAGAATGGGACCATAATGTAAAAACCTCAGCTATACGTGAAAGACGATGGACTGTGCACCCCGAGCTCGGACACAGAACCTACAGCTGCCTACTGCTGTTTGACTGCAGTGATGTTGTTTTACATGGAGGCATGTTAGTCTGTCTTTTGAGCCCCTCTGTGCATCTTTTAGACTGTTTCGCACCAACAAAGATCAATTTATTCTAAGATAGCTCCAATCAGAGTTTTGCAAAGCTAGGTTTAAAATAAGTAAAACCAGATTTCAATTAAGCAGAGCACAATTAAAAATGAATGTCTGTTTAGTAAATCCAAGTTTATTGATGTAAACTGAAATCAAATAAGAGTTTAATCAATATGATAATGCTTGCTTACCCAAATTAAAATAGTAAATAAAAAATAAAATACTTTCAGGACCTACTTTCTATAGAGAAGGGTGGAAACCCTTCATTTTCAGCTGTATTCCTTAACAAAACATCACATTGTTTGCTAGCTAAGAAAAATTAACAAAACCTTGCATTGTTTGCTAACTAGCTTAAAAATCAACAAAACGTTGTAATTTTTTTTTTACTAGCTAAGTAAAGAGTTAATAAAGTGTTACACTGTTTGTTAGCTAGCTAAATTGTTGCATTAATGGAGCAATATGGCCAAACAATCGATTACAGTAAGGAAAAAAGGGGCTGCTTGACAGCAACTGGCAACTGCTTTAACGGATCAACTGGAGTGAAAGAAGAGACGCGTCATACAGTTCAATTGGGTTCAGTTTGTCGCTTAACTTTCTCAGAGGAACTTGATTATTTTGCTCAATCCATCTCAAAAACGCAGCCATTATAAAAGTTAAATCTCTTTAATTGTAAGTTCAAAGTTAATGCTGGGTTGCATTTTAAATAGGAGTTTAAAAGTTTTGCTGCAATGGATTTAAATTCAATCTAGGTTCAGAGTGAAAGAGAGGTTTAAATTTAATCTCTCTTAATTTTAACCTAGCTAGCTCAAGTAGAAAACATTTGCTTTGGTATTTAATAAATGCCTCTCCACTTGGCAACAGAACATCTATTATTGTTAATGAGAATAGCTTGCCAGCTCTTAAAAATGCGACTATATAGTGAATCAGTGCTAAATGGGGCTGGATGTTTGTATGGTAATACTAGTTCCAAAAAAATCGAAGAACCATCCATCTGTCTCGTGAAAAAATGGAATTGTCCTTTAAAGAGATGGCAGAGCATTTATTCAAATAAATTAGGAGTTGTCAGAGATGGCATCTTGGTAGGAGGCACTTAGGCCTGTGGCGTCCACGGCTGTGCAGTCAGTGGGGACAGGTCCATAGTGCAGACTGTGGACTAATCCATCACCGCCAGCGAGGGGGCCGGGGGCCAAGCGCTTGGCTTCTCCCTCCAGGAAATAATCAGCTTTTAATTTATCACAGATCACATTCATGAGAAGACGGATCGCTGTGGGGAGGCCTCGTGTGACCAGGCACATCTCCTCAGTCATGCTGGAGTGCTTTCGGCTCGTCTAATTTATTCTAATTTGAGTTTTTCTCATATCTCCATCATTTTGCCAGTTTTAGATGAAGAGACCCTTTACCCCTATGAAATTATAGCAATTTTATTATCTTTTCCAAAATATAAAACTGACATCTAGGCCACACCAAACAGTTTCTGAAATAGTTCCCGTCATTAAAAACAATCGTAGTGACCAGCCCATACTTCATATGACATACAGTAGTGATGAACATGAAGTGGGACAGTGGTTTTTTGCAGTGGAATGGATGGAGCGCATGCTATTATGTAAGTCAACTGCAGGGCGTCTTAATGGCTTCAGATTTGTTTCCGACCCCCGTGTGTTGCCATAGTTGCCATGACCCCTACAAGAGTGTGGATGATTAGTAGCACGACTTGGAGGGCCACGAGAGATGTGATCTACGCTAAGGGGGAAGGACAGTTCAGCCACATGTCATCCACCCACCCCACCGATCACTTTACAGATCCCGGGCAGGTTAATCCTTTTATTGTAATGAAGTGAGGGGGCATAATGTACTGTGAATGTGAGATGCTTAATCCAGTGTTGGCATTTTTATGAGGAAGGAGTAGCCATGCTGACAGAGAGAAACAGAGTGCTTGAGAGGCTCAGGAACCATCCATCAAAACGTGACGCTGACATAGCACAACACAACAACATACACTTAAAGAGATTTGCATGTGTGTCTGTGTGTAAAGACAAACTCCCCTCATTTCCACTGCTTTCCCATCCACATATTGTTATGAAACCTTTGACCAGTGCTTCGCACCAGTTTGTAGTTTTAGACCTGCTAGTGAGGTGTTGGTTGTTCACAACACAGCTCTATGAAGCTGCTCCTGAGAGCCGTTCTTTTTTTTTTCTTCCTGTTTTGTAAATCAATATAAAACAGGATGATCTTTTTGATGTGTATGTGCATGCAGCCAATAGGTGTGATGAAAGAGATGTACCATCAGGTATAGGTTCATGTGCGGGCAAAGGTGCAAGTGGGGTGAGTAACTGGCTATAGTAGTATTTTGTACAAAGTATTATTTTTTTTTGTTCTTTTGCCATTTGGTTCTTAAAAAATATCGTATGAAATGTTTATCAGATAATTGTTTATCGTTGTAGTTATGTATTTAGCAGAAAAAAAACTAAGGATTGTGAGACCTTTTTTTAAAGGTCTCTCAGAAGGGTATGGAGCCACAAGTTCTTGCTCTGTTCAGAGAGCCGTGATTTCCATCACTAAAACCTGATATAGTTATAACATGAGCGTAAACAGTGGTGATTTATGGATTACTAAATAAAACTGGGTAGTACCACACAAACTAGTCCCTATTTAAACTTGCCAACTGCCAGCAGGAACAGTTATAGTTGCAGTCAATTATTACAATACGATTAAAGACCTGTATATACAAGCTCTACTCTCAAACTTTATACCAAATCAGTTTTACACAATAATAAATATGCAACATTTGGGAAGACTTTCAAAATATATCCACAAAAAGGTTATTAAACTTACCTGTTATATTATAGTTTTAATGGTGCAACCATTCAGTCAGTAATCATCAGGGGTGTAAAAAAGATTACTCACAAAAGTAGTAATGGATTTACAAATGGACACCCTGTCTTGTCCCATAGAAATAATAACGCATCTAGGCCCTCCACAGAACTGTTGTTGTATTAAGTGAATATGAAGCAAGAGATGAACAATATTGCTACCTCAGAAAACTGCAGCCAATGACTCATCAAAGAGAATCTGTAGTCCCTGTGCCCTCTCTCTTTTTTCATCTCTCCACTGCTGTACCTGCAACTGTCCATGTGTTTTACAAGGCTCTTATAGAAGAACAGAGCCATACATTAATGCTGATCTCTGGAGTCTAAAACTTTTTTTTGTTGATACTGAACTTGAATTGCACAAAACTTGTGACTCTCTTGTGGGTGGGTGAGTAGTGGCAGTGCAGAAAAATGTAATATTGGTTGTATAGAACTTCTAATGAAGAGACTTTCTTCTTATTCAGCAAAGCAAAGTACAGAACAAATGTACAACTTTGAAAAATAACTCTCGCTTTATAATAGCCATGCAGGCAGATTCCAGGTGTCCCCAATGATGAGAAGAAATGTAGACTTAAAATTAATGCACACGCACAATTAAAGGATAGGTTCTGAGGACCTCAAGTCTGTCTAAACCTGCATCTGACCACCAGGATTCATCAACTTTATCAACACAAAATCTTATACCAAAAATACTGAAACTCTGGACAATACACAGTTAATTTGGCCAATTAACACAGCTACAATCTCATATCTTAATTCAACTAATATATTTGGCTCATTTGAAACCATTTTTCAG
The DNA here is from genome assembly GCF_056507025.1 of Lutjanus erythropterus. Lineage (NCBI taxonomy): Eukaryota > Metazoa > Chordata > Actinopteri > Lutjaniformes > Lutjanidae > Lutjanus > Lutjanus erythropterus. The sequence continues at coordinate 41,006,738 of NC_139320.1, forward strand.
TGAGTTATTATTGCAAACGGATATGTTGTATTACATCCCGTTGTCACTCCCAACATGTGGAATATGGCAGTTTGGTGAGAGCCCCTATGCGTCAAACTATGAGGCTGTAGATATGCCTTGAGCTTTATTTCTGGAGGTGCTCCTCAAGCGTTATGTTGCTGTATGATGCACTTTGAAGTCAGGTGATGCAATATAAAAATTTTGAAAAAGTAAGAACATCTGTGTATGAAAGAGGCTTGGGTGGATGGATGGATTAAACAAACACAGTACTTTAATCGAGGACCAGGGTTTGTGTCTTGTTTGAAACCAGTAGTCACGATAACTTATTTTTATGTACTCATGTTACATAATTTACATGCTTATTTTAATCCAAACCACAATCTTTTCCTAAACCTAACCAAATATTTCTTGTGCTTTTATTTTGAAAGTCTAACCAGACATTGCATATTTATTATTGCCAGCTTGACCATGGAGCTCTGAAGATGCAAAACTGAGCTGCCGTATTTGACAGCTTGAGTGTGTGAATGGAGTGAGAATGTATTTATGTTGTGTATTCATTTTTATTATAACGCTGAGACTCAGCTCCTATTTGTGCAGGAGAGCAGAGATAAAGGTTTTTAAAAGTGTCTGTGTATTCAGCTTTTAGTACTTTTGTAGCTTATAACTGAGTCTTTGTGGTTTAAGTTTATATTCTCTTCTTCGTTGCTGTTTGTACTTTCAGACATCTGCCTGATTTACTGTCTCATGTTTGCTTTCAGCTGCATTTCAGCTGCATGGAGTGGTTAAGTTACAGCTGATGAAAATGCAACATTCCCTGTTTTTGCTGCTGCTTTATAATAATAACAAAATGACAGGGGACTTATAAAATTTTAGGAATTAGGAAGTGAACGTTTATACATCATTCAGCCACTCAAACTTTAATTAACACCTACATCTTTGCTAGTGTTAACAAAAACCAAACATTATCGGCCAAACCCTTGGTTGCCAGTCACAAGCAAGTCTTTACACACAAAGCCACAGTTAAGTTCCAAATAAAGACTGACGAACCCCAAGTCCTAAACTTTGAGTTTCAAGTTCTAAAAAAGTCATAATGTAACTGAGTTTCCAGTTACAGTTGGTTGGATGTTAAGCTGACATTAGCTAAGCATTATATTGCTAACTATGTTGTTTTTAGCCTCCACTTATTCATTCTCTGTGTAACTTCAAATGTTGACTGAAGTTGGACATTGTTGTCAACCTGCATGTTTTGAACACTACAATTTATTTTTTGTTGACAATCTCAATGCTTTTGCAACTTACAACTGCAACTTGATTGGATAATATTTGATTGGTTCGAAGTCGATCTGGGGACTTAAGTGCTGACTTGCTGAAAATGAATAGCATTAAAGTGGCTTGATTCAGGAAAAGAAGGGAAAGAATTGATTTGTGGCATAGTTTTTTAGTAACATACTTTTTTGTCTTTGGGCGTGGTGTAACATATAAAGTATTTTCAAGTGCAAGTGGAGTCACAAGTTATTAGTGTCATCTTTTTTTATTCTTTTATTTTTTTGAGTCCAAAATCATGAAATTTCTGACTTGGGTCTGAATTGAATCTAAGTCATGTGACTTGGGCCCACATCTCTGTTATAGGCATCATAAAAGTCTTTATGGCAGAACAGTTGTATTAGATTGCATTGAACTGCACAGAGGATCCTATAAAGAGGCCACAATAAATACTCTTTAGTGTGGTTGTACTTACTGTATTTGTTTTTCTGTCCTCTTTGCTGTGTCCCCATACCTTTCCTCCTCTTCCTCACCCCTTGTTTGTCAGTAAGACTGTGCAGAGTGCTTGAGAAGCACAAAGGCACAAGATGAAAGAGAAACAGATTAAGCAGAGAAGAGTAGAGGTTCCAGTCAGAGGTAATATGAAGTTCAGTCTTATTCTCAGAGGCCTCAAACTAGCTTCTTCTTAAGTCACCTGCAAATCCTCCTTTTAAACACTTCACCTGAGCTTTGTCTGGGTTCAAGGATACCGCACATAAGAGCTCCGTCTCATTAGTGCATCTGAAAACTTTTGGGAAAGTTATGTGCTTGTTCATCCATGGTGACAATGATGCGTTGTTCACGGCGGTCTCATCTCTGTTGAGTTTAAATGCTCGGGTCCTGTGGAAGTGTCACAATGAGAAACCGCGGGTTTTGAATGACATCGCCTTGGTTTAGCAGGCACCTGAAAATCAATTTGTGGGCAGTGACTGTTCCTGCTGATGGTTCCTGTCTTTTGTGGGAGTTGGTCACTGAGCCAGCAGCAATGCTTCTTGTCACTGCCAGATTAATTGGCTTCAATCCATTCAGCAGTCATTGAGTCAGATAAAGGGAGACAATAAGGGCCTTTCATTCCTCTCGCACTGAATTGGTAGTGAACGCAGAGGAGGCCACTGAAACAAGTCTTGTAAAACATGCTCATTTCCTTTGATGGAAGCACGCTTAATAATGAGTACAGAAGGAATAGGCATCGATTGCGCCGTGATGCATCCTCACATGCGTGTTTGTGGCTTCCAGAGCTCAAATAAATCTTCCTTTATCTCCAATCCATCCATTCATTAATCAAATGGAATGGAGTGATGAGTTGAATTACGAGTCCAGCTTCTTGCTGCTTGCTTATGGGTTGAGGAGGCCATCTCAAAACCATGTATCCCACAATTCCCAAACCGAAGACCTCTGGCGACCACTTGTCACAGCCATCTCCTGACTGGTAATTGGGTATTTATCAGATTGCCTGTGAGAGGCTGATGCAGTGTTTATCTGACACAATTATCAAGAAAAATGGAGGAACCTCGTCCGTTGCTCCTCCAGGATACTGGCATGCTACTGGCTACTGGAATCCTCCCATTTAACCAGAGGGACTTCTTTATCGGAAATTTAGCCAAGAACACGCTTGTCATCATCACATGCAAATGGAGCAATTGTGCAAATATAACGCACAATTCTCTGGCTCTGCCATGACACTGAAGGAATGAGAGGTGATGATAACACACCCTGCAACAATGAGCTCCCCGTGGTTGAGATCTGACAGACAGCCTTTTCAGAGGCTCTTCTAATTCCGAGAACAAGAAATGCATATAAAGGAGTGCAAGAGTGTCCACTGAGTACCTGGAGATAAGATTGGAGAAGAGAGCTATAAGAGCAAATTGGTATGCTTGTGCCTTCTTTCTCCTGCAAACCCATTACAGAAAAGAGAGACGGGGAGAAAAGGATGGCATAGAAAGAAGGAGCTGCCAATAATTGCGGCAAATAGGGTGTCCATTTGGTGTTACATGAATTAAAAGGGCATGCAATTTTTGGAAGAATTAAAGTGACATTTAACACATGATTGGATGGAGAACATGAAAAATGTAGTGTACAGTCCATTGGTAGCTTTTTTTATCGCATACATTCACCTTTTTACTGCAGAGAGGCGATGTTAAATGCTCTTCATCATCTCAAAAGATGCAAGGCCTGACGAGCCTCAGTCACCACTGTAGTGCCTTTGGAATTTATGATAAAGCAAGTCCATCATATTTTAGCTGAAGCATATCCAATTCAAGGAGTGTGTCATGCCTTGGAAAAAGAGGCTGTGAAGAGAAAATCAGAGTGCATGGCAGTACAGAGAGGGAAGCGTGAAAGAGAGAAAGAGAGAGATATGGAGAAAGAGCAGGAGAGCCGAGGCTGCCTGGCCTGCTGGATGTAATCAAACAAGGGTGAACAGGTTGTTCCACAGATGGCTGATCCGGAGAATCCTCCGATTTATTTCCATGCTGCAGACGGTCCCTGTCACTGTGCTCAGGTGATGTCAGCATGGAGGTATTGTCTCGTACACACCACTAAACTCTGACGCTTTTGTCTCACCTGTCTGAAATCAGTTTGACACACAGGCATTTTGTTGTGTGTGTGTGTGTGTTTCTGACTTAACCTACTTTCAGGGACTCATTCCACACAACAGACCAGTTAACTGGAGACAGACTGTCCATCTGGGGACAAAGCTGTGTAGCCTATGGAGGAAAGGTGTATTTTTGTTTTTGTTCTTCAAAACGAAATGTTTATTTTCTTTTAACAACATTGTTGTTAACATACCTCACATAAACCTAATATCAAAAGTATAAATAACCAAGGCATAGAAAAGACATGACAGAAAAATTAAGATAAGAATTGTTACAAAAATATGTTTAAAAAAAATTAAATAAAAACAAAATAAAATAAAACTTGGACAGAAGCAACATTATCATAGAAAGTGAACATAATCACAGACATTTAAAGACCCCCTCCAGTGAAAATCATTTGGTGTTTTTCATGTGTCAAAAGACATATCTGGAATAAAATAAGAAATATTAGACAATTTAGGACTTCTTGAAGAATATTTTACATTGTTTAAAACATGACTGGAGGTGGACTTTAAGAGGCATTTTAAAGTGGACTACAGATGCTGAAAAAAAAAAAAACTGATCCTATAACTGTTAATCAGATTTCTCATGGATTCTCATTGTCATCACTTTGTAGCCTATGAAATACTAACATTCCCCAGTAGTTGAGCGAAAGAGCCCGTTTTTTTGTTTTTTTTCAAAGGTTTCACCTCTCTCATTTAGGATATAAGTTACCTTCTCCATACCATAGCAGTTACTAATTTTTCCAAGCCATTGGCCCACCTGTGGCCCCTGAATATTCTTCTAGATAAAGTGACAGAATGCTTTGCTTGGAGAAACGCATCCTCATAAGAGTATGTTCATTTCCTGATATGACTTGGGTGGGAAGGCATAACCCCACAATAAACATTTTAGGATCTTGGGGCGGCTTTACTGCTAGCATTTTTTTGTATTATTTGTGAAATCTAGAAAAGGCAGATTGTTGGCTCAGTGCTTAAGGTTATGATTATGTTAAGGTTAGGCAAGTTGTTTAACTCTCCCTGCACTGACTTTTTTTTTTTTTTTTTTTTTACTGTCTGTGCCATTTTTGCATATCTTTTAAATTGTGAAGAATAAAACTGCGATATATAGAGAGAGATCCACAGAGCAGAGAGCTCATGTTTAAAGTATTTATTTGTGTGACATTTGGAGTTCTCAACATGAAATAAAGTTAAAGTCTCCAGAAGTAAATGCAAGTGTATGTAATGTCCCGAAAAGTGACCTAAGTCAATATTAGCTGTTTGTGTGAACAAAAGAAGAAAATACTGAGTAAGAGTTTCACCACAGAGAAAGTCGATTTGCAATCTTCTTAACATTCAAAGACTGAACTCTCATCGGATTATAAATTATGGATTCATCCACCATACTATTACAACGTAAAGGGAGTCGATGGGAAATTGTTAGTCATTTGTCATGAAAGCTGCTTTGTATTCACTAATGCTCTAAAAATGTCATTAGAAATGAGATGTTTTATGTATTGTGGTCATGCTGTTGCAGTAATTGTTGTTTTCTCCTGCACTCTGGCACTTTATAGTAATTTGCACAATAAATTGAATATCCATTTTTCTTTGTTCTTTTTGCAACGCAGTGAAGAGAGGGATATCCCAGCAAAACAATCAGTCTTTAACGGTTTTATTTTTTCTGTCTTTCCACAGATTGATGCCCAGTGATGCCAGGACAGTGAGCATCATAATGCATGGCACGTGGTCAGGGGCCACGCCCCTCCTCATCATGGTTCTGCTCAGACTGGCCCAAAGCCAAGAGGTTCCTTTAGTCCCAGGTGAGACATAACAGATTTCTCTGCAGTGGCATGTCGTCTCATCAGTGACAAAGACTTCATGACTTCATAGTGTAGCTCCATCATCATCGTGATTTGTCAGTTTGTGTGTCAGTCTGTGTGACTGTCTGACTACTATGTGCTTGACACCTTTGCCAGAGCTTAATGAAAACTTATAGTTTTGGGAGTTCATGCTGGCAACAGTGAGTTTTGTCAGTATGTAAAGGACTAGTTTCCAACCTCAGCCATCTCTGCTTTCTTGTTGGAGCTTTTGTCTGGCTCTGGTTGATGCTGCGCAGGCAATTTTGAAGATTAAAATTGTGATACACCTTAAATAGTGCAGCCACTTTTTTGTTTACTTAATGTAATTAGCTGAGAAGTCATTTTCTTTTTTTTTTTTCCAGACCTTGATATTATCGCTTATAGTGTAGGAGACAGTCATATTGTTTTATTTTTCATATACACTGTGAAGAGAAATGGTAAATGGAAGTGCACCCAGGTTGAACTTTTGCCATTGGAGCAGTTGCGCCCCGGGTTGTCTCAGGAGGAAACTTCTGCCTAAACCTCAGATGCAATCTGGATGACAAACTGAGCACTCTGTCTCTTCATTGCTGCTGAACTTAATCTGTATTTTGTTGCTGTGCCACCAACTCAGGAACCCATAACAAAATTCTTTGAAGTGTTATCTATCCAACCCCACCATCATGTCTGTTCTAGTCTCCCAATCATCCCAGATATCCTAAAATTATGACTTTCTTGCTTTGCTGAGCATTTTTTTCTTGAACTTGGTTTTAAATATATCTTACATCTGATAGAGAATCATAAGAATATAGGAGATGACAAATAGTACTATGAAACTATGATAGAACATCCAGTCTGCTACTTAACGAAGTACTCTTAATTTGAAATGCCCAGATAATATCTTTATCAGCTGCTCTGGGTGTTTATAGTGCTGCAGATATTGGACTAAACTCTTGGTATCTTCATTATTGGAGAAGAGTTTTGAATAAACATAGTATCTGGTGATCAAGTGTTTGACTGAAGCATTGGCCCTGTTCAGACCTATTAACATGTATCCTTGATGATCCGATGACAAATGGACAGCTTTGAGTACCCTCATACCTGGCATTATAATGCATCTCCAGATGAGTCCTGAGTGACCACCTATGATTGGATCTCAATTCCCTGCTCTGTGTGCAAATAAACACCAGGGCTGTTTTGTCAGTTGAATGTCCATTACTGTCTATTTGGTTGTTTATTCATTCCTGTTTTTTGTGCGGCGCCACACGAAAACTCCTCTGTCAACCTACATGAGCCTCTTATTTTACCTGTGCTGTCAGCAACCCAGCCCACCGGGATTTTACAACTTCACTATGATCAGAATGACTCACACTTTTACTTTCTCTGACAGTGTGGAAATCTGATGTTTTCACATCACAGATGACAAAGAATGGCATTAATGACAGAGTCAGAGAACTGAAGCAGAGACAGAGGAAGTGTGCTTCAGGTGCACCGCAGAGCCTCTCTCCTGTCTGCTCGTTGCAGCAACACGATGTGTTTTGACAAGAAAAGAAACAACTTAATGTTTTGCATTTAATGCCCAATTTACAAGAAGGCAGACATGATTAAGAATTCACCATAGCCATTTTACTTCTCTGCTCGGTATGCACATAAACACATTTGAAAAATGTTTTTAACAGCCTCCCGCTGGGACAAACAGACAATTTTTCTTCCACAAAGACAGACATACAATAATGTAGAGGCTAGCATTTGCTGAATTCACAAGAAGGCTCAAATAATTATGAATGTGTTGTAGACAGCATTTCACCACGTTTATAAAGCTCCTCACACCTCCACAAACACCTGCTGCAGGTAAGAGAGCCTGTATGTAATTTTGTATTACAAAAAGAAAACTGATGTACTTACAGGACGTTGCTTAAGTAAGCAGCAGATTGGCCCAGGCCATATTTTTGTTCACACTGCTTAAAGAATGTGGTGACATGCAGCCCAGACCGCCTCTGAAACACATCCTGAGTGCGTTTAGACCTGTACTTGTGATCGGACACATGTTAATACCAGGTCTGGACAAGGCCATGAATCACCAATTATTTTCAGACCCTCTCAACATCTCAAGTTTTAAGAATTAGGGAACCTTGTCTGAAAGTTAGAGGTAGAATGAAAAAAAAAAAAAAGTTTTTTCTGACTCAACTTTTGCAGATAATGTGTCACTGTGGTTTGTCATGTGTGGCAAGAAGTGTTGAAGATTTTAGTTGACCTTAACCAGATGAAGATACTTTTTTCTTCAAAATATCTCTCATCTCTGTTGCAATTAATCTTCACTGTTCCATATTTTGTACTCAGGTCTTGGATTTATATGGCTACTTTAGACCTTTGAAGAAATGAGTTTCAAGAACTTTTGTTTCTAATTTAAATCCCGAGTCATGTTATTGGAAAAGTCTCCCTGCTGGAGACAATAAAATCACCTGCTGGCCTTTATTGTCACCACAATTGACGTTCTTTTCAGTCACGCCATGTTGATTTCTCTCCTTTACCCCCCCAGTTCTCATCAGACGGGACGACAGGTCCATGCAGGCCTGTTTAGTGGAGCATTTCACACTTGCTGCGTTCTGTTATCTACTTATTTTGGCTCCTACGCTTCATTCTATTGCCTTTCACCTCTCCTTCATTTTCTTTAACCATGTTCATGCCACCATCTTCTCTCTCTCTGTATTTTATTTATTTATTTATTTTTTTGCCAACATGATCTAGGAAGCAATTTACTTGTCAAGCAGAGGGCAGTGTGTGGCTCGCTGTACTCTGATTTAATGGTGTGTGTGTGTGTGTGTGTGTGTGGGTGTGGGTGTGTGTGTGTGTGTGTGTGTGTGTGAGCATGCATGTGTGTGCACGGGTAAGGGATCACTACCTTGGCAAAAATGCTTTCAATCACAGCCTTGGAGCAGGATCTCTGACTGGCAGCAGTTAGGGCTATATTAGGGTTGAATTCAGCTCATAGTGAATTGACACTTGTGCTTAACATGCTGATGGCATCAAAGTGTAATAACCAAGGGCTTCTCTTATCTCTATCACTGGCTTCTCATATTTTGCTCTAGTTATAGCTGAGACGGTACAAGGTGATACCCACAAGAATTGCAAGCGCAGAATGACGTATCTGTAAGTGCGTGAGAGTTGGGAACAAAGATTTGAAAATAGATATTCTTTCTTATGTAAGGCACTTGATGCCTCAAGCAAGGTGTTCGGCTTCAGTGACAATTCACCCAAACCAGAGAGGGATGTCAGATCTAAGCCATGAATTTTACCTTCTGCAAATGTGTCAGCAAAGTAAAGAAACTGACACAAATATCTGGATGCGGGAGAGTCGAATTCCACCAGGACCCGGTGTCTTCCTTCCATTGTGTCTCAATGAGAGAGAAATGTCAAGGCATCACTTTGATTTTATGTCTTTGCAAACTTGCCAACTGACAGCTCTTTTAATTTCTTCACCTTAAAGTAAATACCTGTCGTTCCCAAAAGCAATGAGTCCCTGTTCTCTGTTTAAAAGGTTTTTTTTCATCCTCAGGGTTTTCTGACATACTTTATTAACCTTCTCAGGTTCATGAGTAATGAGACAGTATCCTGAGTATGCTGTCTCACTGTGGCAAAAATGTAGATAATGGGAGGGTATTAAGGAATTACACTTCTGTTTCTATTGCACTTTAGAATTTAACTTCAGTGCCAACATTCACTGCCAGTACAGGAGCAGTAGTGTGTCCTATCTAACTTTAATTCAGGAGACCAGCATAATCAAGTAAGCAAGACTTTTCCCTTATCTTGTGTTTTAGCTGCATAACCTAATTATACACCAGTAAGTCGGTTATACCATACTTTATTTTTCCTTAATCTTAACTAGTGCCATGCCATTGTTTTGCTGATGCATTATTCTGAAAACCCAATTGTCCAAAAATGTCCTATTGGATCGAAAGCTCATTTGTCCAAGCCTGTTAACCCAAAAACAAGCACGAATTGCTCCAAATTTATGTACATAACTTAACTGACATAACTAAAATACTTATTTGAAGCCAAACCAAGATCTTTTCCTGAACAGGTATTTAAAATATACACAGATATTAAGGGCAAAATACTCCAGGGAGAGTCAGAGTGTGTATTTTCTGAACAGCGGATCTTTGGAGATTGGAGTTTTATGGATAATGAACTGTTGGACAAATATACCTAGAGTCCACTGGGCTGACAGAACAACCCAATATCTACATTGTTGTCTGGAGATGGAGATAGGAGGGTCATATGAGTAACATAAGTGGTGCCTTTTGATGTGTGGTTGTGGAACATGTAAGGATGTTAGCAAACAAGGATCTGCTGACACCATTGTGTGTGTGTGTATTGAACGTTAATATAGCTTTATTTACCATAAAGAATTGCAATACAGTTTAATACAAATCAGTACATTTACAGGTGATTACACAATTTTTGTCACAACTTTCCAGGGTGTATACTTAGAGCTTGCACACTATACTTAAACTCTGTTAACCTAAACGTAAAAATACCGTACATACAAAATGTCTTTCAAAATTGTGTTCATTTGACTAGATTCAAATTCCACTATGCTGTGATATAAATCACATCATATGAAACCCAACAAATCAATCACCAGACAGCACTCTGCAGAAGACAGAAAAATCATGATTAAATTCATTGGTAAGGATTTAGTCATATTAAAAGATAAATAAAGTCAACTTGACAACAAAAGACAATATTATAACGAATAAACAATAAACTAAAGTAAATGAAAATAATATTAACATGACATGGTAAGTAATTTTTTGTCAAGCGTCCACCATACCACTGTCATGTCCACTGACGGTCCTTGAAAGATGAATGTTTAAATAGTGTCCATATGTTTCACATTCAACCTCCTGCATTCATGACACTCTGAGCAAGAGCTGTGTACAGAGAAAGAGCCTCTATATGTTTACAAATGTACATAACAACATTTTATAACACACAAATAATATAAGCGTATTATAGCACATATTTTATGAGCCCAGCACTTAACAAATAATACTACTCAGAAAGGTGTGTACTCTGATTCCCTTGTAGTGAATGAAACTGCAGAAACATCCCCCATTTATTACTGTATTTTTCTACCTTATTTATTAGTTTATAAGATATTCTCTCAAAAGCTGCCATCTTATCCAGTTCTGAGATCCATTCCTGGAATAATGGCCCTTCTACAGCTTTCCTCTTTCTCATTATCGTGATCCTGTGGTTTTTACTTTCTATCCATGGCATGGATATGTCTAGATTTGGCTGGATATTGGCATCTTTGGTCTTTACTGTATGTGGTCGTCCATATTAGAATGAGATGTATGTTCATTTCTACACACAAGCATATTCATTCATCTTTTGTCTTTGGCTTCGCTTTACACTGCATTTTCAGCTCGTGTTGTCTGCTCAGCTAAGCATACCATATGTGCAGTATATATTGAGCCACACGTATGAGTCCTCTATTTAAAGATAATAAAATGGCTCTCTGCCCACAGTAATTTATCTGGTGATTGGTTTTCTCGGGTGAGGTATCATTCATTTCCCATAATGCTCTGCCAGCCTCAGTGCAACAGGTCCCTCATATTTTTCAAGTTGGGTGCGAGTAGATGTAGTGCAGCAATATAAAATGTGTTATATATTCAGTTTAGCTTAAAATTTCTGCTTTGCATCAAGGATTTTGTGTTATTAATGCTATTATTTATCTCAACAGTTCAGACCTTTGTCTTTTACAGCGCAGTTATACTGTAGGTATCTGAGTCTGTGTTTCATGATGGAGAATTTAGTTTACTTCATACTACTGACAGTTTTGCATTGGTGAACCTTCCCTTTAATGTGATTGTCTGGACCACCAAACTCCATAATACAAGATATTGCATCTGTCATAGCAACATTGCAGCTCAGACAAATTGAATTTACTCATCTTTCTTCTGTTGTGGAAACAACTTAGAACAATCTCCTTCCCCCAGACAATCCAGTTTTATTTTAAGCCATGCTCACTGTAGAATTACTTATTTTAAAGTGCAATATGTAAGAATTGGCTGCTTGTTGAATTCAAACGCCAAACAAATAAAGGGCAGCATATCATCAGAGTAACCACTAACTGGTAAGTGTAGCTGCCCTTAGTTAGCTCAGTTAGCTGTGTAGCTAGCAGTCCCATTAGCTGACAGACTGGGAGTCTTAGTGTTTACATTGCTAGAATAGGTTCTTTTAAAATCTTACATATTGCACCTTTAAAGAATTCAGTTTTCCATATGTTTTTTCAACTGAAATGGAAATATAGAGCCACACTCATGGATGAGCTGCTCCTCCTACATACAGTGAGTCATATACATCAGGTGGGAGAGCTGAGCCCTTTACATTCAGTATTCAGCTCGCACACCACCCCGAGGGTGATTAAATATGTGGTTAATACAGCACCATGAGAGTATTGAATTACACAAGAGCCATGCTGACCTTTTTAAATTACAGAACCAATTGTGCAAGACGGCAGAGAAAGTTTATAACAGGTACTGCCAAGATGGAGCCCGGAGGAGAATGGATCTGCGGCGGCTGTCCTGCTGACGCTCCCCTTATTAGTGTTCTGCACTATAAGCACCCCATTTGACACTCACACTTTCCTCCCATCCTCTCTCCTTGGGTCTCATTTGACAGAGAATTCGTTTGTCTCTTTGTCTACCGATCTTGTGTACAGGCAGCCATTAGAGCTATAACACACACACACGCCCTCTCACAAACTAATTTGACATTTCATTTCACCGTTGATGAGTCACGTATCACTCTTGACACACAGCATAGCCTCACTCCATAAATCTTGATCACTGGCCTTTTTCTCGGATGCATCCTAGTCAGCATATTGGCTTTGCCGATATGTGAAGGTCGTTTCTGATGTCTGATCTAATTTGAAGCTAAAGCCAGAAAAATGAAGCAGGCTACTTTGGCATCAGTTGCATGACTCCATGGAGTCACAGCCATTTTTCAGGGATGACTATACTCATCTTCAATCCCCATCGAGGGGATTTGAAACCTGACTGGCAGCGATACAGCAATCTTTGCTTGGCAAAGGGCAGACAAAAGCTTTTTACCAATGAAAAAGTCAAAATAAAATATTCAGACATTAAAAAACAAAGTATTTTTCTCTCTTTGCCAACTTTCAAGAGTCATTCCTGATTGCTTTATACAGCACTTTGCAAAATGCCCTGTAATTGTATTTAGGTGAAAAACACTCATTTCACCACTGTGTTTTATTCTTCTTTCTCAAGGGAGATTACTGAAGAAGGAGAAGGATTGAAAGCTTGGCATTTCATATAATGAAATTCTTGTGACAGACATTTTTTTTAGAGAATGATACAATTTAGTGACACCATTCATTCCATTAAGACATATTAAAAAGCTTTGTCAAAAAAGCCCAGACTAGTCCCTTCCTCTGAACACTGTCCGTACTGATTTCTCAAAATAAACCAATCTCACTCTTGTCAGTTGAAATTGTACATGTGCTTGTCCCAGTTGTCACTCCATGCATTATTTTCCTCCTCACTTTCTTTTCCAACACTATAACAGTTTCTTCTATTGTACATTCAAGCCCGTGTTGTTTGTTGTGTGTGGTTTAATCTCCTTCAGTACCACTAAGTATGATATATGGTAGTATTTGTGTTCAGGGAGCAAAATGTTTGCGCTTGTGTTTAATGGAATCAAAACAATGCGTGCGGATGCAATTGTTTGCACTGGAACTAAACTCATTATTGGGGCATGAGCGGACAAAGCTTGAATCAAATGTCAAGAATTCTCTTGTGTTTCTTGGTGGCTGAATGTGGATAAGAATGTCTGCACTGTAAACTGGCGTGCACACTCCAGATTTTACGCAGGATCAATCGCCTTGATCTGAAGGCCTTACTTCCTGATCCGATTGAAGTTGTTTTCCATTTTCTCTCACTTGGATAGAAACAGTTTTCCTATGGGATCGTCTTCCTGAGGATTGTTTGTGATTTTACTATTAGCAGTTTGGCTGTAGAGCTTTGAGGTTTCCATCTGTAGTTTTAAGTGAAGTATCACAAAAAATTACTTGGATGGATCGGCAGTTATATTCCCCTGGGGATAAACTGTAATAACTTTAGTGATCCCTTACCTTCTCATCCAGTGACATCATCTGGTCAAACTTTAAAGTTGATGACAAAATACCTGCAAAACTCTTGACATTCTATCAGCCACATATGTACATTGTGTTAAGCGCTAATTAGGAAATGTTACCATGCTAACAAAAGCTTAATATCAGCATGTTAATATTGACATGAATGTTAACAAGCTGACGTTAGCATTTAGCTCAAATCTCCACTGTACTGAGGTACAACCTCACACAGCCTCTAGCTTGGCTGTAGACTCTCATTTTTCAAAGATACACAGTCCTAAATATTAAAGTAGTTTTTGGAACTGCTGTTTTAATGATGTGTTCTTCTTTCTTTATGAAGGACCAAGCTCTATGTGGTGTAGATATTTGGGTCACATCATCAGGAATCGTCTATGTGATGACAATGATGTGCAGCACCCATGCTGTAGACTGTATGCATAAGAAACATGCTGGCATGTAAATTTCACATCTGTACAGCTAATGGTACAGATGTAGATGGTATCTAAAGGCAAAGATTGAAATGCTTCAGGTTATATTAAATGATAAAGCTCCCAAGATGGACAAGTGTAAGTTATATGTATGTTCAGTAATTTTCCCACCTGTCACACTGTGTTGAGGAATTCAATATATAAATTTATGAGTTGAGTAAGTGATTCAAAAAATGTCATAATGGCCTTAACTGAGCCTACACAAAGAGACACGAGGCACAAATATTTGTATGTGTTTTAGTCATTGTGGACGTGTGAACAGCAATGATTGTGTTTCTGTGTTGTGTTACACATATTTTATACTTGTTATGACCTGTGCACATGAAAAAAAGTTAAATTGAATTCAGTTGTACCGGTATTCATATCATGTGCTATGGCTGTAGGCACTTGTAAATATTTAAATTGGTTCACATTATTACATGATCATGTTTATGTAATAGTAAGCAGTCCTGATAAATAATTAAAAGAGTATAATGTGGATCTTAGAACCTCCACTTGTCATTGGAGGTATATAAAGTTGAGAAGCTTATTGATCTCAAATGTAGGAGCTGAGCTAAGTTTTACTTAGAAAACACATGGATATGTCTGTGTGCACACTGGAAGTATAGCCTGACTCTATCTAGTTTTGAAAAAAGCAAAATTTCCTGACATATCTCTGATCTTTTAAAAACCATTCTGCCCATGTATTGTTGTAGTCTTCCTTGTAGATTTTTCTTTTTATGTTAGCCACTTTAAAGTTCAGATGAAACGGCATTTGAGAGTAACTAGCTTCCGTATTGTGATGTTTTTCCAAGTGAAACAGGATGGGCAGGAGGGACATAACATTGAGAGGTATATGATTTGAATGTTGAAAAATGGGTGTGTCATAACCTGACATACCACGCTGTTGCTCGCTGCCTAACAAATGAATCATAGTTCAGTGCCGCTAAAAGTTAAAGACCGATTAATGGGAGGGTGCTGTCATATTACTGGTTGAAGTTGATTGGTTTAGGCCTACGTAAACACAAGTCTTCTTTTTTTTTCATGTTTTTCAGGAAGAAAACATGATTTCATTTTGATATGAGAATACAAAGAAATAGATTTTTTGTATTTTGATTTTCCTTTGGCATATATTGTTAAGCAGGTTTACAGTATGGCTGGGGATCTGATCTAAAAGTGTTAATCTAAATCTTTTAATCTTGACTAAATCTCCTTATATTGTGTATAAGCGTATTTCAAATCAGATGTAATCAAAATGATGTCTTATTATATATGAGTGATTTTATTTCTCTGTGCTGTGCTCTTATATGTATTTTGTTCATGTAGACAGCCTTTGTTTTGTACTTCTGTTTTAGACAGGGGCTGCAGTCATTCCATTAGGAAACAGTAACAATCTGTCTTCCATCTTTGTTTTTTGCAAAACAGTGACTTTCCTCATAGATAACCGTATTGTTTAAAGCATCTGACAATATTCGTCTGTCCTGGGGCGCAGAGCCCAGTGCTTATCATCTCCCTGCCTCTCACTCCATCCGGCCACCATTTAATTACAGAGCAGGGCACAAGCCAGTGTTTCCTCATCACGCTCCCTCCACCCTCAGGGCATCATTTAATGATGAAAAATCTGCTCCAGGAGGTCTTGGCATTTGTTTTATTATTATTCTCTTCCTTTTTATTTTCTGTGCTTTTGTCTTTTTGGCGTGGAGGTGTGTGTTTGTGTGTGTCAGGGGGTGTCTTTGTACACAGCCAGTCTTTTTTTTGTTTTTTGTTTTTTTTTTGCTTTCATATTTTGCTCTCAGGCTTGGAATTTGATGTCCTGAGCTTGAGTGTGCTATTTCTTTATCCCTCACCTTTGGCTATGGCTTCACACGTATCCACTGTGACTTCACCTTGAACTACTGTTAAGGCTGGATCTGTAACAGAGTTAGTCCAAGGGGGAAGGTGAGAGATTTAGAGCAGGTCTCACTTCCTGTAAGGGACCAAAAGACAAAAACAAGAGACATCAAGGTGAACTCTAATTAGAGTGGGAAAAAATCATAACAGTTTAGTATTTTATTATAATAACACTGTACCAGTACAGCACATACCAATACATATGTAGGTACTGGGGAACAAGATGGAAAAAGGGGGTAATACTTTGGGGTTTTATTATTATAGTGTCTGTATGACCGAGTACTGAGTAGAAATCTGGATATTTGGGAGGAATATGGACATAATGTATATTCTAGTTATTATTTAACTGCTGGGTCGCTATTCTGTTACTACAGGGTATAGCTGTTGAGCAATAATCTGGACATTTGGGAGGAATTTAGAGAAAATTAAGACTGTATAGTTATTATTAAACTACTGGGAACTCATTCTGCTTTTACAGGCAATAGTATAAACATAAAACTGAGCAAAAGTTTGGATGTTTCAGAGAAGATGGAGTGAAGACTTCTGCATAAATCTGATGTGATTTTATTTCCTTTATAGTTTTTGGGTAATTGAAAATTAATGATATGTCATCAGAGTTCAGGGAAACATGTTAAATCAAAATACAGTGCCCCCTTTGAAATTTCTTTTTTGGGCTGAAATAACTGTTTTTATGTGCATGTTTCACATTAATTAGAATTCAAACTATTGCCAGATGTTTGCTGAACGAGTTTTTTTTTTTAATTACTCGTGAGAACTCATTAATAATCTTGTAGAAGCTGTTGATATTTATAGTGGTTAAATTTAGCAATATAGCTACTGAACTCCAGTATTTTTAACTTTACATTGACAGACAAATGACAGTTATGAACAGCTGATCAACTTGCAGTGTAGGACTCATCGTCACTTTTAATTGTCAGTTTATGATATTGTACACATCCTGTTGAGTTTCTGCAGCCTACAGTTTCCCCGACTCTGGGAAGAAGGAGGAAACCACTCGCTTCAACCATAGTTATTAAGCAGGATGCAGCCTATTTTGTATATAGTCTGTGGCCCTAACTCGATATGAAGACTGCGGTGCTAATTTTTGTAATTTTTGTAATTGCTACATGTCGTTCCTTTGATTCTCTTATAGTGTGTTGGAAAGGGTTTACACCCTCACAGTTCACAGGTCAAATTTGGAAGAAGTTAAAATGTTAAAAAATAAGTAATAATAATGAGTTAAGAAATAATGCTGTACGTTGTGGGATGTAATCTAAAGTGGTACCACAAAACTTTAATGTGCACAAGTGTTGGAATGCAGAGATGTGAGTGAAAGTCATTTCCAGCAGTTTAAGCAAGAGCAATGGAAATGACTGAAGCTGTAATGTCATCATAAAATATGCTGACTAATTTAGCAATCATCACCACCTACACATGCATCGACAGCCTCTTAGGCATTTTAACTAAAAGTTAGAAAACCTTGTTTGAGGCATTTCTTCATCTAATTCAGAAATTCCTTCAAGCAGCAATATGATTTTCTACTGAATATTCATACAATCTAACACAGCGAGTGGTTTTAATAAGGATTTTATTGATAAAACTGCATTTGGATGCATTTGAATGTGACAAAAACACAATGAAATTGCTTCCCAACTGATTGCTTTTAAATCAGATACAAGGCGATATGGGAGCAGATAACACAATAACAGAGCTGCCCATTTTTCCGCATGCAGCTCCTTTGTACCTCTTCCTCCCTGTGCTCTGTGTGTGTGTGTGTGTGTGTGTGGGTGTGTGTGTACACTTGTATGCATGTGTGATACGCTGCGCTGTGCATGCAGCACAGTTTATTGATTTCCATAGAGACATGACACAGGAACCTCTGCATCTTTTCACCCCGTTCCTCAATCTGCCCCACACTCCCTCACACACACAAACACGTACACATCCAACCCCCTGCCACCCCAACCCCCCCCGCTATCCTCCGAGCCACAACATCCCTCTCACGGGGTTTGTGCTGTGGGGCTGCAGGAGAGTGTCATCTCACAAATGAATTTCTCCTCACATCCCTCTCTCCATTAAAGAACCTGTTTGTGCTCCTACAGCAGCACGCAGCACTCCCCTGCAGCTGTTTGTGCTCTCACACACAAGCACTTGTTATTTATACCTGTGTTGTGTCTCTGGCTACCTGCATCTCATGCTCACACAACAGTCAGACTGATTCTTTCTTGCCATATTTACTTTTTGGGTGTACGTGTATTCATGCATGTTAATAGATAACAACTTTCTTTTTCCCCCACTGAGGAATTTGTTAAGATTTTGCCAAATCACTGTGGAGGCTTTTCTGCTTCTAGGTTGCAGGGTCTGCTCTTCAGGCTGCACAGCCTGAGGGCCAAATATGGATGGATATTGTTTAGGACTGCAGCTAACAGTTATTTCTGTTGTGGATTATTATTCTCGATTAGTTGCTCAGTTGTTCAGTCTTTAAAAGAAAACAGTGAAAATTGTCATAAAGGTATTGAAAAGTGTCAAATAAATATGGAATTTTTCCGCCGCCGTATTTTGAATTTTATTTTGATATATTTGCTGAGAAAGTGTTTTTAGTTTGTAAAGATAAATATACTTCTGTTGTATTTGTGCCCAACTCTGCCAAGAGACAAAGTAATAATAACTTACTCTTTAAATGTAATAAAATCAAAGTCATTGTGTTTTGTGTTATTTTTACCTACAGTATGTCATGTACCTGTCCAATAGAACCTTCTCAGTTGTTATATCAGATGCCAGTTTCTCTGATGGTGATTTTAACTGTGGTGTCCCCCAAGGATCCATTCTTGGCACTGTGTTATTCTCAATAAACATGCTTCCTCTTTGCCAGATCATCCAAATCCATGATGTTTCCCACTGTTAAGCAGATGATACAGAGCTGTATGCCCCTTAAAGGGTGACATGGAAGTGGATTTTCACTCCTGTCCCATCCCACGCCTACCAAAAATATGTCCCAATCGCATGACAGAGTCAAAAACACACTATAAAAGAAACTGACTTAATGCTATGATGCACACTCACACACATCCCATTTTTTTTCCTGTCCTGTCTTAGTCTCGTGATGAATAGTGAAATTGACTCCCATCACGCAGAAATCCCGAAGGGATCCCATGTCCTGTGGGATTTCTGAAAAAGTGTCAGCCTCTAATTTCCCTCTACGGTCCAGTAACACCAGTACTTTAGATAATTTCCTTTCTTGCCTCAGTGATATAAAATCTTTTTCTGGTTCTTTCACTCCCACTGCATTTCACTCCACTACACATTTTCCTTCCAGAAATGTTAAAACAACTAAAACATCACTCTGCATATCTTTGTTGTTTTATTCCTGTGGGTCCAGAGCACCTTTATTCAGTCATATCTGAGTTGGAAATTGAAGTTCAAAAGGGAGGTAAAAATACACAGTCAGTCTCAGCCAGAAAACATTGTCAATTGTCACACACGCGGGAGCTGTGTCATTCCGGTTTCACATGTGATGAGACGCTCAACAGGCATTCGT
Source organism: Lutjanus erythropterus (assembly GCF_056507025.1). Lineage (NCBI taxonomy): Eukaryota > Metazoa > Chordata > Actinopteri > Lutjaniformes > Lutjanidae > Lutjanus > Lutjanus erythropterus. The sequence goes on from NC_139320.1 coordinate 41,026,506, forward strand.
CTGCACAAACTGTTGATTTGGATTCCGTACTCAGCTGTGTAGATTGGGTAAACTGAGGGACTAGCAGACAAATTGAGCAACATCCATGATTGGAAATCTATCTGTCTACGTGCTTGGCAGGACAATGAACATCTCTGTTTGTCTCCCGCAGAAATCACATCCAGAGATTTCCAGACATATTTGTGGATTTTCGCTTTATGAGCAAGGCAATTTTGGCTAATCAGTGTATGTTTGTGTGCACCCCTCATTTATGTCCATCTGTGTGTGTGCATGGGAACGGATTAGTTAGCACAGTATGAAAAGTTTTTAGATTGAGGGGAAAGAACAGTTGGATGCAAATCCTCGCAGAAAGCCTCTGCTCTATCTTGATGTTCCATTGAATGTGAGCTTTAAAGCCTCTGCAGTACCACTGGGTATTCTGTGCATGTAGCCTAAACGTCCTTTGTAAAGTACTGAATTGTGAGCTCAATTTCCCATGCACGCTCATCTTTTCCGTTTCCCATTTGAGCCGAGATATTGGAGATGATCCCCCCATTCTGGCAAGTGGCTGTTTTTAATGGAAGCTATTTCAGCCCTTTTCATTTGTCAATCAGTCTGAAGTGTGAGTCTCCAATGGTGGCTCAATGTGAGGCTGTAATTGTCAGCGTCCCCTTCTGCCCGACGCGCAGCCCACTGTTTTGCATGTGAAAGGGTCCTGAAAGAAGATGTGAGCGCTGAATTAATACCCAAACCGCCTTTTGTCTCCATCACTTTGGCTTCTGCTGCCACGAGACACTGAGGCGCAGACATGCCGACAATCGATGAGGAAGACGAGAAGGGGAAGGAGGGGTCTGGTAATTTTCTTTTTAGTCTCTGTCTAAGTGAAAACTGCTACATGCAACTCGGGGTTGGCTCCACCTGTAGGTCCCTTCCTCACCCTTCGTCTGTGGTGAAGAAGAGAAAGATTTTTTTTTATCATACATCTTTTGTTGGAAGTAGTCCAATATGTAAAGATTGATGTTTGGAAAATAAAAGCTTTTTGGTGGTGCTTCAGCTCAGATTCAGTGTATATTATTAGGACAAGTATCCACAGACAAATTTCAATAAATTAGTATTGCACAGATCTGTTGTTAAAAATGCATTTCCATCCAAACACAGCAGCTGGCACTGAAAAATAAATGTATGTGATACTGTGTTTCAGTAGTGCTGCTTTTCACACAGACCAACTTAAACTCTAGAGATGCAACAAGATGAAATTCATTGCAAATTTAACAACGTACTCATGCTGCATACTGCTGCTCTCAAAAGACACAAAAGATGGCCAGCGGTGGGATTGGGGAAACCGAAAAAGGTTAAACTTTATACGAATGTCGTCTGATGCAACCTGGCTACAACAAATTGACCCGTCCTAGGTCCCATCCTTTTTCGCTCCAATAATAGTTGAACTAGCTAATGTTAGCAAATTATTAGCTAACTAGTTAGCTAGCTAATCTAAATCAATAATTAGCTAGTTAGTTTGCTCACATTTTATGGACACTGGCAAAATTTAAAACGTGACTTTGCCCCTTTTACAGGGCCAGCAGCAATTACTTTTAACCATCTTCAAAATTTGATTTTCTTGTCAACATAGATGAGCCTAGCACATAGCCTGATCTAAAAACAGGGAACTTTTTTTCATGACCCTACTCTGACTCTGATTGGCTAGTATTTGTTTGGTTTTGTATCATTAGGCATTAGGAGGCGTCAGTGGAGTATAGAAGGGTGGGTCATGCCTTCCCTATCCTCTAAAAATATCACATGCAGGAAACAGGAAAGGAGAGATCTGACCAAAGGTCAACTGGGCAGCTTGCTCAACTATTACTGGAGCACAGAGCCAGAAGAGGCTAGACATAGAAAGGGTCATTTGTGTTTGTTTGGATGAACTGACTTGTGAGATTGAGCCACATAGTTGTTTTCTGCTCTGAACTATGTAAAAGTAATTCAAACAAAAATGGAAGAAAAGCTGATTGTCAGTCTCCTAGTTCTTTACAGTATAACTTTAAAGAGCCACCAGTACACATTGTTTGGGAAATGAACTACTTTCTTATGAGTTTTACAGTGGCAATGTAAAAAATTTGTGGCAAGTTGGGACTTAGTATGTAAATAACATGCTGAAAGCTTGTATGAGACAAGAGACTGCCTGCTTCTTTGTATAGTGTCTATAAAAGTAGTGGAAGTTTTCATGTTTTATTGCCCATGTAGCTGATGATATGACTTCCAACACCTCCACCAGTGATGATTTAGATGCATCCTATTAAAGGAGGCAATTACAGTGCTTTTTAAAAGTATTATTTAGTATTTTATATATGTAATTACTTTAAATGACTTTGTAGAGATCTGTCAGTCTTTTTTTATGTTAGTAAGTTTCAAAAAAGGCATTAAATCCCCCTTTGACTCAAGTTGAAAAACACAAAAACTTTCTTTAAAGGAGGATAAATGCTTTTCCTTGGCACAGTGTCTGTTTGTGTGAATGCACTGCAAAATACTGAGGAGGTAGCCAGGCCCTATGCTGCGCTGTAGAGACTTCCCAACACTGAGGGGTGTATGTGTATCTGTGTTTGTGACATGAAATATTAATGTGCATTGTGCCTCTAAAGCAGAAGGTCAGGTGCATGGAGAGAATATGGATGGAGTGTAAAAGAAGCTCTAAAGTCAGGAGCAGGATAGTAACAGATAGTAACTCCACTTTTTTATACAGTACTTCTGCCACAGTTTAGGTTGATTGGAATGAATTACCATACTTGCCAATCATCCAGATGTTCCCAGGAGACTCCCGTTTTCATTGCCATCCCAAGTTACCTTCCAGGGTCACAAATTTTCACATCTTTTTTCCTGCATTATCATAACCTTTTTCCAAAATTGTTCAGTGGTTAATAATAATAATAATAATAACAATAACAACAACAACAACAACAACAACAACAACATAATAATAATAATAATAATAATAATAATAATAATAATAATAAATGAATGAAAAATGAATAATGATAAGAAGAAGGTGAAGACAAAGGTACAGTGCAATTACAAATACAAATCAATTCATTGCAAAGGACAGTAGATAAAAAATGAAATAAAATGATGAGAATAGATAATGTCTATATATAATGTAATAGTGTGTAAGCCTTGTGACTTTAAAAGTCTTCTGTTTCTAACCAAACAACAATACAGCTACACAAAATACAATTTTCTGGCATGCAAATTATGTGGAGGACTGCTGCTTGAGTCGCTGTATCCAGGAGCCCCAGTTCAAAAAAGTTTGCAGGTTGTGTAAGTAAAAGTTTTTTGGAATTGAGGTTGTACATCCATCCAGAGCACTAAAAGAAATGAATTCAGACGTCCCAGAGAGAAGAATTAGTGTTTCTTATGAAAAGTCTTAAAGATAATGGCCACATTCTTTTCTGAGAACAATCTAACCAGCATACCCTTACAGTAACACATTCATTGTCTGTTATTAAATCTGAAATTGGACAGTAGTTAAATGTTGTGTTCCCCTTGTGTTTTTCAGCTCTTCAGTGTCAGTTATGCTCCAGGTCATCTGCAGGCATCTGTTTGCAAAAAAAATGTGTATATTGTATTTTCATTCTTTACAAGAATGCAGCAAACAAAATGAAACTCAAAATTTTGTGCCACCTTGTCTCAAGGTCTCAAGGTTGGCACGCATGTGAATTACTCGCTAATTAGGCAGCATTTTAGGTCTTACACAAAAAGTTTGTCTCCATGTCAACATCAACATTCCAGGCACAGCTACCTATGTGGTCCTAGTCTACCTTTCCATTTCCAGAACCGATAACCAAGCTATGATTCTACACAGTGGCTGATAGTAGTCTGTCAGGCAGCCCGAGCATCTATTGTGTTTTTCGGAACTGAAACGTTGCTATTTTATGAGTTTCCCTTATCTCCCCTTAATGTTGTTGTCCCACCTGCACCCTCATAATCTCCACAGGCACTCTTAGCCCAGTTCTAACACACTGCCGTCTACTGCCTGGGCACGTAATGATTTGGATAAGAAATGTTAGGGGACATTTGGAGATAGGAGTACTGTCTAGACTTAAGGGATTTTCTTGTTTTGATATAATGGTAAGTGAGCAGAAAGATTAAAAAAAGAAAATAGGCCTGTCTCGGCTTAAACATGAGTTATGTCCAGATGTTTTCTAAACTTTTCACTCATGTTTGCCCTTCTGTGTGAATGCTGTCTCCTCTTAAACTCTCATACGGACATCACAGCATCACACCTTCTTCTCCTGAATGACATGAGGTACTGTAGACAGACCTGCTGCTCTTTGCACAGCTCTGTTTGATGGGCAGTCAAAGATTTCCCTGGACAAAGTCCCCGCACTGATGATGATGTCCAGTTAATAAGGCTGATGTACAACCCCATTTCCCTAATGTTTACGGCAGCTGCACGCAGCTTTAATTAACGAAAGAGGTACTCCTGTTGCTCCAGAACAGCCTCACCTGATCAATTATTTCCATTTAGAAACACACATATACAGACACACTTGACGATAAAAGTCAAAATGACTTTAAAGCAGCAAATTTAGCTAATGAAGGCTGAAATCAGGCAGGGAAACATGAGATTAGCTTGCTGTCAGCACTAAATGCCACCCAGGAAACGGTGTACACAGAGACGGTGGGAAATTAATTTGGAACAAAAAGCCAGTGGCAGATTTTCCACCCTTATCTCTCTACGTGAACTTCACAAGGAGCAGGATGACATTGGTTTTATTACCGCGGAGCATTGATGACGAGCTGCACGGGCGAAAGTGCTGACGAGAGGGAACGAGCGAGTGATCAGTCACTGGCTGGGTGCCCATCACAGGCGCTCAAGGATGCTGAGAGGACGTTGGCCTCTGTCATGTGATCACCGAGATGAGGGGACCTATGTCAGGGCCAAGTATGGAGGGTTAAACACACACAGCTGGGCCACAACAGGCAAGAAAAGGGAAAACCCTCATGCACACAGTCAGACACAGACACATGTAAACACTCCCACAGCAACGCACACACACTGTGGACTGAGGTGGGCAGTATTATAATTAAAGGAGAAATCTGTAATATATTTACTGTCATGAATCATAAAATGACCATGATATGTCATCAGAAATGTTAAGTTGAAATATTTGCTTCTCTGACAACAGCACTGTTGCTGTGGTGTCAACCTTTGAAATTTCTTGTCCAGGCAGGAATAACTGTTATTATGTGCCTGCTTCATATTTATTAGAATTAAAATTAATACCAAATGTTTGCCAAATGAGTAAGTGTCTAAGAAATCATTAATAATCTTGTAGAAGCTGTAGATGTTTATAACAGTTAAATTATATTTATGGTGACTCACTTGCAGTAAGACAGGCAGCCACGTAACTCAAAGTTAAAAGTGTGTATTTTCTGAGCAGTGGGCTTTTGTTTTCAACGGTTGCTTTGCATTGACCGACAAGTGACAGTTATAAACAGCTGGTCAACTTACAGCGGATGATGCGTCATCATTTGTTATTGTCAATTTACAGTGTTTAACATGTCCTGCACTCCTGCAGCCTGCGGGGTCTGGGACCTAACCAAGCAGCTCCAGTAAACCCTAACCAAACTGCAACCTTAGCCTTAATCACGTGTCAAACAAATGTTTCATGGCGTTAATCGCCTGTTAAAATTGTCTTTCTGACAATGTCAGATACAGCAGCCAAAGGGCACCCTCTGCCCAAGTATCAGACACCGAGGGGTGGTGACATTTCATCAGTATGTGACAAATTGGGATGAGAACATGTTGAGTATTTCGAGACAAGACCGGCTGAGTCCAGATAGTTAGCACGTTAACTTTAGTAGATGTATCTGCCACACAGTAATTCTTAAACAGAAATTCTTACATATTGCACCTTTGGAGTCAGACCCATATTGAGGCTACCAAATGCCTAAAATATCAAAATGATCAGTTTCTATAGAGTGCATTTTGGTATATTGTAAATTTCTTGTATTTTAATTAAATACATTTCTTATACCACAGTATTTTGTATTTTATTTTGATAAGCGAGTATTTGTAATTTGTACAAAGATACTTTCTGTTGTATTTGTGCCCATGTCTGCACACTGTGTAGTCAGCACACAAAGACAGCTTGATGGTGATGGTGATCATGATGACGCTGATGCTGGTAGATCCCCGACCGCCGGTGTTCAGGTGACTTATGTCAAGTGTCAGCCTTTCTGCTGGTTTCCTCCCTCCTCTTGAATCCATATGGCACACTTCCCCCACTCTCTCCGCCTCATATTAATGTCATGTCTCCAACAGTAAGGGCGACAGAGAACAGAGCTGCCTCTCTGCCATCTTGCCGTTCTTTGCTGAGTTTTATTGCCTGTGTCTGTCACACCTTCAGGCTTTGGTGCACAAGTGCAGCTGTGTACTCAGCATTCGCTTTTATCAGCTCTGTGGAGTCGACTGCACGAGGCGTAGCTTGAAGGTTACAGTGCCCCGCCAGCAGCAGCTATTCAAAATGATATATTGATATATCCTTCACGCCCATTTTATTGGTATAACATTAGTATTAGTCACAGTTTTGTATGCCTGAATAGATTTGATGATTAGTTCGTTTACACTGTTTGAGGATTTCTGACCACTTTATTAAGTTGTAGCTGGTGGTTGTTAAAAAGTCAGAATTCAGGTAATTTCAGTCGTGTACAGATACAGACACAAGTGTCATTAGCCTCGTGTTTAAATGTTGAATTCCTGAATGTTTACAAACCTTTGAAAGCTAAATCCATCTTAGTTATATCTAAGTTATAAACTTTTTACTGTTAAACTCCCTCTTTATGTTTCCTTGGACTGTGCACTTGTTAAGCTGCAGTGGACAATAGTGACACAAAGAGGGACTACTGTACGAAAAACACAATAACTCTGGACGGTGGCAACTTGTTTTGACTAATCCAGACTGCTGAAGCCTCATGTCACATTGAGAATACACTTCTGCACAGAAAGATGAGTGTGGATTTTGTTCCCATCACTTCCATTGGAAATAAGCTATGAGCTTTTAAGACTAATTTCAAAACATGTGAAGCTCTTTTAAAGTGACACTACGGAACTTTTGTTGAACAGGAGCCACTACAAACACAAATGGCAATTACAACATGATAATTTCTAATTTCTAATGGCAATTACAACATAATAATTTCTAATAATTTCTAATTTTGTCTGCAGGCCAATATAGTTAAACAGTAGCAGAAGCAAATAAGACTCATGAAATCAGAAAACAAACCAATAACGTCCTTTAGACAGCAATATTCGTGTTTGCTAATATTTGCTACTATAAGCTTCTGGTCACACCAGACCAAATAAGACCGTAACAGAAAACAGAGTGTTTGATTGAGCAGTTAATTTTTATAGATGTATGCAACAACATCCCTTTTACTTAAAATACTATTTTACTCAGTTACAAGTAGAGAAGTTTAGATGTTGTCAGTGAAATCACAGTAAATTCTATAATAACCTACACAACTCCATTATTTGAGTCAAAGTATTGATGCTCCTGGTCAGATGTTACTCCAATACCAACTTTTAAACTTTTCATCTGGAAAGGGTTTAAACACCTCACTATTTTTCAAAATTTTCAAACATGGACTTCAGATAAAGCCATGGGCGTTATGGTGAAAAATCATCATCTTTATCTGCTGTCTGCATCAGTACTGCCTCCAATTTCAAACTGAACAGTTAAAAGACTGCAGGAAGCACTGCAAACTTGACTGACAGTGTAGGAGTAGTTTACTGTGACGAACACAGCAGCCTATTGCATTTTAGAAAAGAAAAGAAAAATCATCCACTGACATCATGCTTTGAACCTTCATGGAAATGTAGTTGAGTCAAAAGTGCAATATGTTAAAAAAAAAAGTAAAAAAAAAATAATAGATACTTAAAAAAAGTACTTAAGTACAGTACTCAAGTAAATACACTGTTACTGTCCACCACTGATAATAATTTACATCCTATTACACATTTGACCTACTCATGTGTCATCAATCAATAGGCTGTTGTGTCTCACAACATGCTGATGCATAATAGCTGTGTGTAACGATGCAAAGGCTGCTGCGGCGGAGTTAAAGGACATTTCTGTGCCTGATGAAGGACAGAATGAGTCTGTTTTATGTCCAAACGTGGTTAAATGTGGGTGTGTCAACATCCATCTGTGGCTAACTGTGGGAGTGAGCTACTGCACATATGCATAATTTCATAATTATTGAGCCGCATGATGAGCGAGCTATACGCCATAATGAGATGTATAACAATATGTATGTAGGGGATTACACACTGGGTGCAAACACTGCTTATGCATATGCTGCCTTTGTGCATAAACAGACTTTTACTGGCTTCTTCCACAGAGTTTTTCCCCCAGAGGTTTGGCAGGGCTGTGATACCCACAGTTTTCTATTGCATTTGCATACATTCATGTGAAAATGGACAGTATAGACAGTTATTAATGGTTTAGGACTTCAGTTGTGAAATCTCGTGCACACTGTGAAAGATTTGTGAGGATATAAAACTTGACAACAGCACAATGCAGCCTCTTCAGTGTCTGTGGCGTCATTTCCATGCCATTCTGTATTCAGTATTTTGACTGAAATTAATTACCTCTAGTGCCCTTTATCACTGTGACAATGCAGAGAGATGTGAAGTTGACAGTGTTGACTTCATTACTTCTCATTTCCATATGAACAACAGCACTGAAGAGGCCTTCAACCTGCCCACTTACCTCTGCTCTGCTCATAAATTGCCTGACGCCGACGTACGCACATGCATGCAGAGTTACTCCCGCATTCCACTCCACTCGCCATGCTAAAACCAGCACATTAGCATAGATAACTGCCCTTCACAATCTCTGACAGGTCTTTTTTCTTCTTTCTGTCTGTGATACAGTATCAGATTATCTGGATGAAGTGCCGGCAGGGACGGTGGGGGTTGAGGGACAGTGTCTTTTGCCAGGGCCACTCATTAATTGGCTACTGGAATCTACAGGACTTCGAATTGTATGGATTGCGGCCAGGTGTCGGAGGGGGTCCGGGGTGTCTTATCAAAAGGCTGCGTGGCTCCAGGCCTTTGTGTGTTGGGTCATTAATCTTGCTGTCAGAGAACTGTCATTCGAAGTATCTTTTGCCTTGTCCTCGCCCGTCTCTCTCTTCATCCTGACCGCCCGGGGTTATGAGAGCAGAGGAAAGGGTGGCCGGGCTCTCTGAGGCTTCCACCCATACACCACTCATCTAATCACTTGATCAGAGCTGTGTTTGATGATGAGTGCACTGAGTGGAGGAGGGCCTGAGAGACCCACGGGGTGGCTCATCTTTACCTGTTACTGATTGGAAGACAAACTTTGAGAGAACTAAACTACACAGCAGACTGACCTCCTCTATGGTTACATGTTGGGAACATTAGGTACCGTTCACATCTGAATCAATACGGTACAGGCAGAGCTTGTTCCATACTTGTTCTGCTCACTATTGACCTGACTCACTGTGACTTGCAGAAGCTGCAGGGGTAACACCACTCTCTCTCTCTATACTTGACTCAATTCATTTCAGTTCAATTCAATATGCTTTATTGGCATGAATGTCTTGTGAACAGTATTGCTAAAGTGTTAAGGACATAATAAAAGGGATAATACAATTAAATTCAAATGATCAACTCTCTATTACTCTCTCACCCAGGTGCTGAAAGTTGGCACAGATTGAATTAATGTGAATCAGTACTCAGTAGTGCTAATGTAATTTGGTCAGGCTCCCCTTAAAAGTACATAGTCCAGGACCCAGCCCTAATGCTTATATTACTTTCTAAAGGCTCTTTTTGTGATGCAAAGAATGCTGTTAAATGATGTCCAGTTTCTCTGCAGCCACAGTAAAGCATGGTAAACGTCTTTGCATGCTGAACAAGTGGACCATGGTAGAAACTGTCCTCTGAGTGTGCTGACATGGCCATTCTGTGCATGTCTGAGGGAGAGGCCAAGGTGCTGAGCTCATGTTTCCTGACCCAGCAAGCAGCAACAGCAGTAAGCAAAGCATAGTGATGAGAACAGGGCCACCACACTCTCACTCAACAGTGCCACAGTCATAGTCCAACTGCGAACTGTAGAAATTCTCATTTTAGACAGCACCCTTTAATCTTTCATCATTGTGTTTTTGCCAACTTGGCTGCTCCAAGGAAAAGAGTCTTGTGTTTATCATTCCAGACAGATGAATTATAGAATTGAAAGAGAAAGTTATTCATGAGCTGTGATGAAGTGTGATTTACCTACGGAGTGAAATTGATAACAAAATTGAGGTGGTTTTCTTGCCCTGTGTGCTCAAGCTGCTGGAATCTCCTTAAAGTGCATATTGCCACCTGTGGGATGAATAAATGAATCTGATATTTCTGTCCTTTCATCCATCTTCTTTTGTCACTTTCAGTTAAATTTCCGAAGAAACTTGAAGAGAAGCACAGATTTCTGTCCCTCATCATGCTCTTTCACAGAGCTCAAATTGGCTCTTTTTTTGTAAGACATTTCCCTCAGTAGGTGTCACAGTGCTACTGTCAGATACCCTGTGACAGTAACAATAACGAATGGTGCGACGCTCTCTTTTTAACAGCACCAAATGTATCCAGCTTAGCAATTACAGACTTTAATGAGGCCTTTAATGACAGATTTAACACTTGTCTTATAATTTTATAGTAGCAATATAAATCGATAGAGAAATTTCCCTGCCATTTTGAAAAAAGCCTCCAACTGAACCCAGTGAAAGACACCGGCACTCCATCTATTTAAAAGCACATAGATAGTCATTAGGGATGTGAGTGTGTCAGTGTGTGAGGGCTTTACAGCACTGGCCAGCGGTGATTGCTCTGGGAGGGAGCTGCAGGGTTATGTCAAGGTGACATTGTGTCATTGTGTCATTCCTGGGCGCCCTCATGCAGAACATTGCTTATTTATACATCTGATTTCTCTATTCAATTGGTTTTAGCTGGTCCCACGACAACGGATCAAGCTGAATTCCCCAAATAAGCCTGACAATCAATAGCGAGGTAGCTGACGCAGCGCTCTGGGACGGGGTGTGAGTGAGGAGCTGACAGGGCTCACATCACTCCTGCGTGACACGTCCTCACTGCATCTGACATGTGCCGTCAAACACCAACCCCTCACCGCTCTACCACATCAGTGCTACACGTCTGCATCAAAGATTTACGTTGGTTTCATTCCATTTCATTACTTTCTTTGTTGGGCTTGTGACATGTAAGCCAGGTCAGCTTTTTACAATCAACTGCGTACACATTGTTTCTGTATGTGCTGTGTTTGTACCTGTCGATCGGCTTGCGTGTGTGGGAGTATCTTCCCCTACCAAAGCTTTCAGAAAGCTTGACATTTCCAGATGTTTCTGCTCTCCTACCATATGTTCAATGAGAACTGGGCTGCTTATTATTGATTTACCATCAGTCATGTGCTGATGCTGGGTCCAGCACTGAGGAATACTCCCCGTGTCTGGATAGATAATGCATAGATAATGAGGATTTGGTACACGCCGTCCAAATCTTTGTCAAAATAGCATTACAATAATGTTTCTCTGAGCGAATACACATTTTTCTGAACTAGCTTAGTGCTCTATATCATTTTAAGCCTATCTTTATCTCTGAACTCCTCTTTTTCAGTAGTGTTTTTACTCATGCTAGAGATGGCAATGCTGGCCTGTTGTTCAGTCCACTTATTTGGTCCAGACTGACTGTTGGCTGGACTGTCATGAAATTTTACATTCATGCCCCCCCAGGATGAATTGATATAACTTTTGTCATCCCTTAACTTTTCATCTGGTGCCATCATCAGTTAAAATACACACTTTGTTTGTGTGTTGGGTCATTAATCTTGTGTACTTGTGTACTTTGGTTTTTGTCCAATACCTAATGACTTGTCTAATGACAAAAATGGTAAACATAGTAAATGTTATACTTACTAAATATCAGCATTGCTGCAACTAAAACTAACCTCCTCTGTCATTATAATTTATTTAAAATGTCAATAAAGCAGATCTCACAGCAGAGCTGTTGACTGCTGTTCAACACAACAGATCACAGATGACACAGACCTTTGTAATTATTACAAATTACTTGAGGTCCCCAGGAAATGCTATTTCCATGTGAATAGGACCTAATTCTTTTTTCTTTTTTTTTTTTTTATCAAAATCATGTTTACATGACACTAGTTTTGATTCTTTGGTTTTGACTCATCCTAGTTTTGCTTATAAAGATATTTGCATATAACATGACAAACCTGTTCATATCCCTGTTTGCATCATTCTAACTGTATCCAAGCTTTTAATTGCTGTATCTTTTTTTAGCAGTAAGATGTTTCCACTTTGCAGTGTCTGCAATTCGTTTATGGTACATAGATGTCAGTACAGTGCATTTCGTAGTTATGTCCTTAATTTCTCTGCCAGTCTTGAGGGGATGACCTGTGTTGATCTAACGTACCAGAACATTAACTGCTCTGGTCGATTTGTCCTCCTCAGCTGATCAGCTGTAATGTAAATTATTCTAATTACAGCTGTCAATCATTTCTTTTGTTTTACTGGCTGACTACTAGAATAACACAAAATGAAGAAGCATTTGCCTGCATGACAGAGTATGTGCATGGTACTTATCCAGGTTTCTTCAAACTGAGATAAGGACTTATCCAGGTTCCTGGAACCAGAATAAGACATATATTCTAAAAACTGCTACTACTACTGTACTGATGGACGTGTATAAACACTCACTGTAATGCTTCACTTGTGCTTCACTGTGACCATATGTTCTGGATAATATACCATTCATGCGTCTATGAATTTAGGCCGTGTGTACTTCTGCATTATTGTCTGATTTTCTCCGTTTTTATCATACACCTAATCCTAACTTAAACAGCCGTCTTTTCCTGCCATATCTGACAGCTCTCCCCTGACCTATAGCACAGCACTAGAATTGTCACACACACTAATTTAGTAGTGACAATCCATCACCTGGAAAAGGCCCCATGGCTTTTAGTGTATTAACGCACATTAACACTTCCCTCCATGCTGAGCCCACCCCCACCACATCCCACCTGCCTGCTCCTCCCTGACCACTGATGAAAGAACGGTGAAAAAGACGTTTATTGTTCAATACTATTGACCTGCAGATTCAGAGTGATTTATCCACCTTTTTATTGGGATTGTTTTTTCTGTGTGTGTGTGGACATTTTATGTTCAGTAGTACCTCTGGAAATGCCCCAGCGCTGTTACACATCCAATGGCCTCTGACTTGATTTATCTGTTTAAAGAAGGAATTGAAGAAAGTGGGAGAGCTGTGACATTCCAGTCCATTCATCAATGTAAAGGCCAGTTTCCCCTTGAAACAGGGGTAATTCCAGCAGACCCCTAAGTGCACCACTACGGTCATCAGGAAAAAGTGAAAACGGTTCATCTGAGAGTAATGTCCTGCACACTTGAAGAATAAAAAAGACTTGGGCGCTGCCCTTCCCTTCCAGGCAGAGCTTTAACCTGCACACCACGTCTAGAGCCTTTACTTAAACATATCATACAGTTTACCCTGAGGTGGAGGGCGCAGGGAGGGCTACATCTCTTTATACCCAATTAAGCTTGCCACAGGAGGTAGACAGTCTCGGCTGAAACCTCTTCTCCCTCTGTGCCCCATTAGAGCACTGAGAAGCCTGCAGAAGTCTGTGTCCCTGGTGGACAAAACCCCTGACCTAGAGCCAAGGAGAAGCACTCCAGCTCCACTCACCTAAATATACAGACGTGCCTACAGAATAAGAAGTCGCCTCCAGTTTGGGAGAGATAGAGGTGGCTGTATATACTGTATGTGTGCGAGCATGGTTGTGTGTGCGTGCCAAGAAAGGTGAGAGGGCATTCTCGTGTATTTTTAGAGAACATAGTATGTCTGAGACAAAACCAGAAAACAAGGAAAAGACCAAAATGTAACAAGCACACCTGGAAAATCAAAAAAGCTGAAACACAAGTTGAAATGCTCTCTCAGAAGACTGGCTTTGTCCTCCACTCTCCACTCCTGATATGAACATCATGAGCTATATACTCATGAAATCAGTAACACTTTGTTTGAAGCCGTGTGCATAAGACATTACATTACACTGTCATAACATGACATCACCTTTATAAATGTTTTTGACGGTTGTCATTAAGTGTCATTTGGCTAGCTTTCATTTTTAATACAAGTTGACATTGTGTGAGATGTCCTTGTGATGATAACCTGACTTTAACAAAGAAAACATAACATGTCAGTGTCTGTTATAATAAGTTGACGTTAACCAATACAACATAAAAGTCTTTGTTATGACAACTTAACATTAACCAAGACAATATGGTCTGTCAGTGTCTTTGTTATGACATTACATCATTACCTATCAAAGTATGTCATGACAACTTGACATTAACAAAGAAGGCATAAATTTCTTTGTTATGATAACTTGGCATTAACCAAGGCAGCATAACTTTCAGTGTCTTTGTTATGACAACTTGACATTAAACAAGACCACATAACCTGTCATAAACATGGCATAGCAGGCCTAATTTTCAACTTTAAACAACTGTTGTTGTGTTAACATTACAGAATACTGTCATATGTAGTTGGTTTTGACATTGGCTGTAATAATGCCATTATAATTTTATCATGAATATTTTCTTCAACCTGAACTAAAATAGTACCATTAAGAATTAAGGTAAGGCTTTGTTAGCTAGTCTATAGGTTTGACAGTTTGGTCTGCTATGACATGTTTCTGACAGCTTAAGTTGTCCGCATTAATGTCAAGTTATCATAACAAAGATATTTACAGGTTATGTTGCCTTGATTAATGTCAAATTGTCATGAAAAAAACAAACTTTGCATTAAAAGTGACATAATTGATAATTAGTGACACTTAAAGACTCCTTCATGTTCGTGACAGATATGATGACCACTTCATGCCAGTCTTATGCACAGCTCTTCAAATAAATTGTTATAGAGAATGCAGGCTTGGAGGAACAGTGGATATATATTTATTTTTTTGTTTTTCACTTTGTTACTATGCTGCCCTGCCCTGAAAAGCCATCCCATAGCCATATACCAACCCAAATCATGACAAATGCTTCGGCATGCTTACCCAGTGATTTTGCATCACTCATAATTCAATGTCCCATGTCCTCCCACCCACCTGGGATCGGCTGGCCCCAAAAGCAGAGACGGAGTTGGTGCTGGCTGTGTGCTCTTGCAGCATCTGTCCCTGCCTGCAGGCTATTGTGCCGATTCTCAGCTGTCTCACAATCAATGACCGCGCAGACAAAAAGGAAGAAATGCTCCTCCAACAGGCACTTCAATCCACCTCCAACTCTGACAAGTCTGCAGGTGTAGGGCTCTTTCTGTCTAGCAGTCTGTCTTTCTCTTGATATCCTTCTGTTTGTTGTCTGTTGCCCCAGCAGCCCACACCCACCACCACCTCCACCACCAAACCCTCATCCCCCATCACACACACCTTGTGGCAGACAAGGAAGCTGTGAGACTATCTGTGTTGTGTTTGCACTAGAGATTATTATCACAACGGCAAACGGTAAGTTCATCATGAGCATTAACAGCTGCACCCTTTTACTCACAGAGTGCTTCATATCAGTGACTCCACTATGAAATCGTTAACCACTGATTAGGATAATGGTTGTTTCCTCTTGGTCTCACCTGAGCAACCCAATCCCCAAAACAATTGTTTTACTGTCGATTCTACAGCAAAGGGGCAAGGATTTAGAACTTTTAATTTCTTCGAGTGACATTTTCAGGCAGAAAATGAAGAGTGAGGTGCTAAATGTCAACCAGAAAGGCACGTCACCAGTTATACTTTGCATTCTTGTCTCCCTGGGTGAACTTAATTCATGCTACGTGAGTAATGGATGATAGGGAAGGAGGCTTAGTTATCAAAATAGGTCTGTGATCCTTTTCATTTCATCACAGGCTGCTAATTTATTGCGGCTCACACACTTAACCGCGCTAGCCTGCACCGAAACGGTGGTTAGGGGACATTTGTCTAATTACAGAAGATTGGATTCCATCACGTGCGATAACATTAAGACGTTAGACGTAACCACTGATGGTTTACCACATGGTGGCAGGAGTGGTTGAGGGATTCGTGCGCTCTTGCTAAGCCAGCCCAAGTTGTCAAAATGAGGCTGAATTAACTGTACTCAGAACCCCTGCCTACAGGGTTTTAAGTACTTTGAGTCTTTCTGTCAAATGTACAATGAATTCAAGGATAACTTGCAGGGGAGAAATCTGTACATCCAAACTCTGCATGGAGATCACTCATGCTGAACATATAATCTCACATAAGCCTTGTGGGGTTTAGGCTCTCACACATCAAGACAGGGGCTTCTCAAGGCCAGAGACGTTCTCACAGCCAGCAGGAAAATTTGGCGTAATTGGAAATCAGGCCTGCTGCTTGTGAGGCTTCTCAGTTAACTACCTAAATAAATAGGATGGCCAGAGTCTGGTGACACTGACTGCAAATAGCCTGTTAGGAGGGAGGAGGGAGGGGAGAAACAGAGAGACAAATGGATCAGAAAGACAGACAAAAGAGTCAAAGGCTGACAAATTGAGAGACAGAAAGATAGAGGGAAGAACAGACTTTGGACACCTGTAATGCTTTTATGGCAATTAAGATGTAGTGCTTTGGAGAAAATCCTATCAAAGCCAAGGTGTTGTGTTATTCTCCACATTACTGCCTGTCTTGATGTGTGTGCGAGAGGGAGACAAAGAGGCAAAACAAAGAGGGAAGGGCGGGTGTGTGTGTATGTGTGTGTGTGTGGGTGAGAGTGAATTTGAAGCTTTATTACGGGCCTATATTGCAGCCCAAATTACAAATCTTGGAGCAGTTATTCCTGCCTCGAGATGTTACTTCAAACCCACGTTTGAGGCAAATCATCCTGTAATGATATTGCTTATTGCAAATGAGGGAAGTGATGGAAGGTAATGAGTGAGGCGGGGGTACAATCCGATAAGGTGGCACCTAACTAAGTGGGTCTCTCCTTCTCAACCTTCAGCCAGCCGACCCCGCTGCGTAGACCATTATTCAAACCGTAACAAGCCGATTCATTTAGGCTGTCGGCGAGCAGAATTAGATTCCCGCTTGAGCGACCGTTGAGCAAAACATAAAGATGTTTTCTGCACCAAACATGCCGCATTTACATAATTTCAGCGCTCAGGTTTGGGGCAGCAATAATAAGTTATGATAAAACTGTCATTAGGGGCAGGAATGAGCAGGGAAAAAGGAGATGCACAGTTCAAGATTAATATGGGAGCTCTCCGCGGTGCTGAAATGTCAGGGGACACAGAATAATGAGACTGGCTTTACAGGGATAACGTACCTGTATGGGCATATACTTGCCTGTGTGTGTGTGTGTCTGCATATTTCAGTGTAGATACATCTGTGTGAGTCTTTGTTTACTAATCTGAAGGTCAAAATGTGTGGTCTTTATTGTACATCTAGCTTGTTGCCGTCTCCTTGCTTACCACTTTTACAAAAAGACTACAACCCATGAAAGCCACAGTTACAGTAAATGTTAATGGCTGCGGTATCAGTTACTATTAAACTGAGCGTTTTGTGTTTCTCATTGTTGATCATAATTTTTAAAGAAATGCATGCATACTTAGTTTTACAAACACAGCAGATGTGAACAACACTTTAAGAGTGCCTAGTATTAGTCTGAGTAGCCAAAGACCTGTCAATCAGTGCAGGATGGACACACTACCTGGCAGAAAGTTTGTGGACACCCACACATTGCACCAGTATGTGATTACTTAACATATCATGCTCCTTGTTTCTGCTGTTTGAATGGGATTCTCTGCTTGTTACAGGATTAGGATTTCCTTGAAAGCCCTTAAAAATGTAGGTCGTAATATTAATTACTTGCGTTAAATATATATTGCTAACTTGGAAACAAACAAAGTCCTTGTTTGGAAGAAGAAATAAATAAATAATAATAAATAAAGCTATTCTTACATTTATTTGCATTTGACCCTTCCTAAGGCCCACCCCTTTTCTGATTGTGATCCACAAACAGTTGATCAAGCTTGGTACCTGGCAAGATCTTGTCAATGTTCTCCTTCTCTCTTTCTTAAACTTAGGTATGCTATATGCTCGGCTTGTCTACTTTGAAAAGAAAACCAAATTTTGAAGATGGTTAAAAGACGTTGCTGAGGGACCTGCAAAAGCAACATATATATGTTGTTTGGTCACATCACGAGTTAGTGTGTCAGCAAAATGCGAGCTTACTAGCTAGCTAGCTAATGTACAGTTAGCCACATCTGATAACTAATATTTGCAAACTACTAGCTACCTAAAAAGCTACTGCACATCAATCATTAGCTCGTTAGTTATCTAGCATTGTGCTAACATTGCTTAACTTAAAGTGTGACTATTTATATGTTGCTTTTATAGGTCCCTTAGCAACATCTTTTAACCGTTTTCAAAATTTGGTTATCTTTTTAACATGGATGACACTCAAACTCAAGGCCCCGGGGACAAATCCAGCCCAGCACCTCATTTTATGTGGCCCGCAAGAGCTCGCAACAAATTTAATTTGTTCAGTACAGTTCTATGCTGTGTTTTGGAAGTATATTGTACATGTCCCAGAATGCATCCTGATTTTGTTATCCACGTGCCCAAGGCATTTAGCCACCAGGTGTCCAGATGCAGCAGCTTTCTAGCCAAGTTGTTGTAGCTAGTAATGTTAATTGGTTAATTGGCATTTTGCTAGGGTGCTAATAGCGGCAGCCAAACAAAATGCCATCATTTCATTTTGTGAATGTGCATTTTGGACTTGTTTGTAGGCTACACAAACTGAAACCACCCTTATTGTTATTTTGACTTTGTTATTTAGACTACCTATATAGTTATACACCTGAACATTTGCTTGCCATTATTTTTTATATAGACTTCTGACTTCAAAACTATTTAATAATTATTATGTTAGAAGCAACTGTTATGCTGATGAGGTCCGCTGTGAAATTGAGTTTGACACCCCTGGCCAAGCACATAACATATCTAAGAACAAGAAAGGAGAAGGTTGCCCGGGGTTCCACTGGACACCAAGCTTGTTCAACAGAGCAAAAAGGGGCAGGACTCAGGAAGGGCCGATTAACACTCCCAAATTGTCACACACATTTCAAGTAATAGATCAGTTATTAACTCCTTATGTTAATAACAGTCCTCTACTGAGCAACACCTGTTCTTGAAATGGGTGTAAATGGTCAAATAAACTCTTCAATTAATCAAATAAATGTAGGCTATCTAATGGATGCTGCAATGCAGGAACAGTTTCACAAGGACATGGCATCCAGGGCTGTGTGCAATTTGTCATGAGCAATGCCTTTAAACAGTACATTAGGTGGAGATCAATGTGGATTTATTCATCTCTGGACAAAGGCAGGAACAGCAGTGAATGGGATGTTTGGCCATTATGGGTGCTTCAGAGAGTGTTTGTTGTGTGGCCGCAGCCACAACTCACATAGATGCTCGTCCTGTAGAGAAATCAGTCAGAGATGCTTTAACCTCAGCATGTAGTTTTTAAATAAATGTTCTTACTTAATGGCCTCTCAGCTGGTTTTATGTGTTATTGGCTTTTGTTCCAACACATAAGGAATACAGTGTTGTGACATAGGCTGCTATTTCACTAAAGGGCTTGTTTCATTTATGTCCATAAAAATGTTATTTATGTAAAATATGTATCATGCTTTAAAACACAATTCAGGGTAACTGCAAATGTTTCCCTTTAATAACCCTGCCTCTGCTCTCCTTCTTCAGCAGTTAACCAGATTTTTCCTGATAACGCTGAAGGCCAGTAGTTGAGCTACAGTAACTAAGGAGTGGGTGGGAAACTGAGACGCAGTGTCACCATCACTGGGGGATTGGGACAGTGCCATAGCACAATTTAACAAAGATTAATCTCCTCCACTTACTGGTTCTTTTGTGTTTATTTTTGGAGCATGTCTGTGGAGGGGGAGCACTTATCATGGCTATTACTTTCATAACCTTTTTGTCATTAAACAACATGTGTCTGTGTGCACACATGAACATATGGGCACAGAGCATTAATAATCTCAATAAAAATGTCCTTTTGTGATACAGCATTCCTCACCTCCCACTCGCTGGTTTCCTGTCATCTCTGCCCTCTGTCTTGCCGCTGGTCTGGACGTGGTTAACCTGGTGCTGCTGTGGCATTGATGTGCTGCTTTTGAAGCAAATCAAACGCAGAGTCTCCGGCTGTGTCAGGCCGATCTCTCTCTTGACACAGGGCTTTATTGAAAAAGCTATAGCCCTTTATAGAGAGAGTGTCAATTTCAAGACAAAGTCAAGATGGCAGTTGTGAAGAATCCATATTTAATAGTGGCAAACGGAGCAAACACAATTGAGGAAAATCAATACTGCTTTCGCGTTAGATCATACATCACCTTTCTGTGAACTACTGCTTACTTGTGTCCTATTGTCTCCATGAAAGTGGCTGTGGATCTCGTAAACAAACACATTACAGTTCCTCTTCTCTTTGTGGTTTGTGGACAAAGAGCCATCGGCAGTTGCTTACACATGCAAGAAATGGTTGTGAAAACATGGCATTAAATTTGTCAATGAAATGACAAAGAGAAAAGAATAAAGAAATAGCTTTTTCTTGTTGGCTTTCAATGTCCCTCTCTCGTCTCACACGTTATTACCATAACAAAGCAAGCTGCATGTAGTAATGATGTCACAATGTGTATGTGCAGATTTAGCTCAGAAGTTAATTAAATAAACCTTAGGAGGTAGTCAAACAGCTGTGGAAAGGCAACCATAAGAAAATATAATTATATTTACTGTGTATTGAGGTTTGTTCATTTAATGAAGTCCAAACAAGATGGAGACAATATTGTCATGCAGAAGACTGCTGTAGTTTTAGGCGTGTTAAAGTCTCCCTCCCCTCAAAAATATATGCCTTCCTTTTCCTTCAGTTGGATGTTTGAGCTTCACTGTGCAGAATGATGTATGTGCGGTTTGACTCCAGGGGAATGTTTTCACATTTCATCTGCTAAAAGTAGAAAGTTTCTCTTTGCTCATAGAAAATCTGATTTTAAGGGGTGGGCCTACAAGCATGATTTGTGACATCACAACTAGTTTTGAAGTAAACCCTGGTCCAATTTGCAACTTATTCAAGTGAGATGTAGAAACTTGGAGCCTCCGGTGAACATACACGATAATGGACTTCACAGTGAAGTAAAAGACTTCTTGTATCCAGCAGGAAAGCTTTATAAATGAACACAATTTCCATATTCATAGATTCTGGATTTTTTAAAAAAGGTGTGGCACCTGCAGACTGTGAGATTTCAGCAGTTTTAAGTTTATTTCAAACCACAGTGAGCATCAAGGATCTAATAAACTTGGGTAGGACATCAAGTCTGATGTACATAGACTGTACAATGAACATACTTACTGAATTGTCGGCTATGACACAATTCAGTATATAAGAAAAATGTTAGTAGCGTGCATCATCCATCGGTGCTGCTATAATGGTAAACAATTAAGTTAAGCAAGAACTGAGCCCTTGCAATAGAGCTATTATATGTGTATCAGAAATGTGGACCCATGGCTGCAGAACAGAGGCCAACTTTGGGCATCAATTTTACTATTTAATTTTAATAGCTTGAGGTAATGTTAAGTATTTTTGTAGTATGTTTGATATGCTAATGCAGCATAAATAAAGGTACATTCTTGCGTTGTAGCGTCTACTCATATGGTTTGTTATTGTCCACAGACACTCATTACATTCCCGTTGGTTGATCAGTAGATGTAGGTCATAGCAGCAGTCACATTGTAAAGTGGTCATCCTAAATTTCTGACATGTTCAGAAATTGTTCCAGGCTATTTTTTTCCACAAGACTGTGACAGCCATTTTTGAACATCTCTCACAGAGCATTGTAGGACCAATGTTTTGGTGCCACAACCAACAAGATTCTTTTACACTGGTCATCTTTCATCTGGGACAGCCCAGAATCACACAGTGTATACCCTTATACCCTTATTAACAATTTTAGCATGGTTCTTTTTTTTTTTTTTTGCCAAAAAACCCCCCAAAAACAAAACATATCAGACACACGTTATTGTTCCGAGCAGATTATTTGTGTCTTATGTGTTGTGATACATGTCTTGAAGGCATCTTTAACCATTTTAGACAGGACATGGGTAAGGTTACAAATAATTAGGGCCAGGCAAATGATGCAGAAATGTCCATTGTATCCTTGACCAGTAATGAGCAGCATTGTGTTTAGTCCAGTTGAGGTCAGGGTGGTAGAGTCTGGGTTCATCAGCAGGCAGCTTGCTCGTCCAGATGGGCCTTGGGCGCTGACAGAGCAAGGGTGAAGGATGGCTGTGAAAGGACGGTGGGAGGGCACATACATGATGACCTGTCGAGTTCTGTCACCTGTCTTTGTGTGCCTTTCCTTTCTCCGTGACCCACCCCCTCCACCCTCCCCTATACTCTCGCTCTGCTTCAGAGCCCCACAGGTAGCATGCAATGTTTGGTGATGAAAGGCCTCAGTAATGGATCTTTTCTATGTCCAAGCTCGACTAAACTGGTGTGACAGCTCTTCCCTCTCCCCACACCAGCCTTTATATTGTCTCTGCCTGCGAGTGAATACATTTTGAGTGAATGAATTTCATTACAGACCCTTTTGTATGTGTGTATGTGTGTGTCTCAAATAGACATGGATTAGGTTACATGTTTGGCCAGTTCCCAGGTGGGCTGCAGAACGTGTGCACGCAGTTTATCTGTCAACATTGACCCCAAAAGAGTAGTACATGGTGTTAGCAAACCCATATTGAGAAAAAGCTGTGTCACAATTCGCTTAGCAGCCAAACACTGCGCCATAACAACCTCTGCACTGCTTTTTCCCCTCACATATTTGCAGATCGAGGAGACTTGTTGTAGCCATGGCGTTTGTGTCTATTTTCTGGGACCGTATGTTGAGATTCAAGCAGGAGAAAACCATTCCAATGCCAGCAGGGAGATGATTGACATGGGAGCCTTCCTAGTAATGTATAAAAATGTGCCTCTGATCGCTGCTCACTCATGCAGTGGAGCATGCTGGAAAATACCAAGCCCGCCGCGAGCTCCAGCTCCCCCGTCGCCGGGCAATGTGTCCCCCACCCCAACGCTCAATCTGGTGTACAAGTGCCCATCCCTCCCTCCCCCACCCCCCCCCTCCGTCTATCTTCCTCCCCTCTCCTCCTCCTGGCACACACACTCTGGTATGCACTGAAATTCAATCAGATGCTTAATTACATCTTAACATGGGTTCCTACCAGCTGGCTTTATTCCCCTGTTTCTGATTAAAGGGATTAGAAAAATGAAATTTAACAGTGGATTTGCATACTGCTCTAAAAGGGGCACTGGCATGCCTCTGTGGCTGTCTGGCCAGTGTTCGCCACTTGCACTCCCTGTTGTCCATCAAATAAGGAAGGAAATGCACAAGGATGTTCCTGCCTCTGATTCGGCACAGCAGGTAGAACTGATTATGAAAACAGGAGCCCGTCTTACTCTGAATACTAGAGACATGATAGCCTTTGACACAAATATTCTGAGGCATCGATCATATCAAAAAGCAAAAATACAATTATACAGACTCCAAACAAGATGGAGGCAATATTGTCATGCTGAATACTGGTGCAGTTTTAAAGATTTTTAAAGTCCCCGTCCACTCAAAAGTATGTTTGTCGTCTTGATCGGACAGTTGGATGTTTGGGCTTCACTCTGCAGATTGATGTATGTGCAGAGTTTGAGACATTGATCTGCTGAAAGCAGAACGTTTCTGTGAGCTCAGTGAAAATCTGATTTTAAGAGGCGGGCCTCCAATTTGTGACATCATAACTAGCTTGACATGAATCCTGGTCCACTTTGTGACTTAAACAAGTGTGATGTAGAAACTTGAAGCTGCCAGGGCTCATACACTGATAATGGATTTTACAGTGAAGTAAGAGACATCTTGTGTCTAGCAGGAGATTTTTAACAGTGATCAATATTTGTATATTCATAGATTCTGTATTTTTTTTAATGAGGTGGAAGGAGCAGATGCATTTTTAAGAATTTTAATGTTGAAATTATTATTTGCTTGCTGAAAAAAGCCCATCAGACCCATATTATTATTCCAAACAGACTATTTATATATGTCTTAATTGGGGCCGCACCAATTTTTCTTTAGGCCAATATTATTGGCCTGATATTTGCCTGTCACAGTTTTATTGGTCTATATCAATATCAGCATACATGCTGTCTGATAGCTAATTATCTTTTTATGCAGCATTTTGTGTATGTTTGACATGATAACCTCTGACACAGATCTCCAGATGTACAGATGATATCAAAAAGCAGCATAAAAGTGATACAGGCATATGTTTCTGTATATTCAATAGTGCGTATTTCATGCATGTGTGAGAATAACCCTTTTCTGTTGCTCATATCTGCCTGATGAATGGTGTACAGAAGAACTGGGTGGCTTTAGGCTTTTTCCTAATGGGGCCAAGTAGGCCCACTATCCAAGCTGTGCAAAGAAAATGGGCCCATTAATCACAGAGCCACCACCATCATCTCCATATGATTATTCTCCTCATGTGTTGGCTAACTCCTCGCTGCACAGGAATTATTGTGACATCCCGCGCTATCCGCCGCTCTCTTTCATCCCTTTTTTCCCCCCCTCAAAATAACTTGCAGGCTTACTTTTTCAACTTAATCCGCCGTCTGTAGCCGGGCTAAATCTATCCTGAGAGGAGATCTGGTTACGCATTCACTGTTTATTTTATGCAATTAAAAAGCGATTCTGTTGGAAGTTTGTATTAAAGGGATTAAAGGCTTATTGGTCTGTCAATTCAGAGAGAGAGAAAGAGGAAACAGTGTCGAAGAGTGGGAAAATAAAACAGATAGTGGGGTCTGAAGGGAGAGGAGGAGAGAGTATTTAATGTGAGCGTTATGTCAGCATTTAGGTATGAGCGCATGTGTTTACTTTGACCAATTAGTGAACGCTTCCCCAATGCAGCCATTTTGCTATCAATTTGGGAACAAACCGGATCAATCATTAACATTTTTCTATTGATGAAGGACACTGTAATTAGTCCCAGTGAAACCACATGAGGAGGACAGAATAGTATGAGCAGTCAGAGCTGTGAGTGAGCTGACAGACTCACAACATGAAACTCTACTGCCCTCTTTTGGAAAAGGAGGGAACTTCACTTGTAACAATGTAAAGTGTAACTGAAGCACTCCTGATTTTGATGGACACAATGAAAAGTGGGAATTTTGCAAAGACATCATAATTAACATTTATGTATAAGCCTTGCACTTTTCAAAACCTTACAAAATGCTTAACAAAATGATAAAATGTTAAAGAAAACAAAAACAAAAGTAGAGTACAATAGAAACATTGCAACAGGAGATCACAAGTCCATACAAAAAAATTTCAGATCTAGCCAATGACAGGAAACCCTGGCCAACCAAAATTAATTAAGATAGTTGATTGGTGTGTCGTCAAATTCCAGTGTTTTTTGGTGGCGAACCACAGCCCAAAGCATCAGTATATGATAACACGGGAATGAGACACAACAATCAACTGTCTTTGTCCAGAATTGTTCACTGCACCTTTAATACAAGCCACTTGAACAAGTAAGAAATATATACAAAAATAAATACTCTGTATGACCTTTTTGAATAAGGCATTACTTAGGGCTGAGTAACACTGCTAAAACAATCTTTAGTCTGTCATTCAATATAGAATATATATCTCTATATACACATTTTCTCTAAAATAATATATCATAAATTATCATATTGTGATGATTTTATATAATATGATGTAATGTTGTAGATGAAACTATCCAGCAGTATAGAAAGTAAAGCTGGGCTGTGTAGACGAAACCAAAACCAATATTTTTTGACCACATAACTTCTGAAAACCACTTTACTTTACTTTTACGCCTCTAAAACCAGGAAAAAACTATTCTGCTACTCCATATCACAATATAATGATATCCAGAATTTAAGACAATAGGCATTCTCATATCACAATATCGATCTGATATTTATTGCCCAGCCTTAGCATTAATCCAACTGTAATTAAAAGTGGGGAGTTTAAAGTAGTCAATTTGAAGTTAAATAAACAAATAGGTGCTCAATGTGGTTGGAAACATGCACACCAGATAAATAGAACCTGTCAGTGAGTCTCAGATCCCAGTTAAAGATTTAGCTTTGTTTGCTGTCAGAAATACGAATTAGGTACATAGATACTACTAGATAGTTTAATACAGTTTAAAATCCTATAGATTACATTATTCCAAGGAAAACTGACAAAATATGTCCAGAGGTCTTTCCTTTGTATGAAAAATGCAACTGAAAGGAAGGTCGTTTACTTCACAGCTATGCTCTTTCTCCTGAAATACAACATAATGGATTTATACCTTGCCTTTTTTTGCGGAAGATATCAATGTTCAGATAGACCCAGACTTAATTTGAATAATTCTGGAGAAGGGAAGGAAGGAAAGGAAACTTAAAAAGGTGACAAGACCTCCTGGCTCACAGCCTTACCACTTCAAAAAAGCTTATTATGTCATTTTTTAAAAAAGTCCAATGTCCAAACAAATTTTGAGAAGATTTGCCTCTTAACTCACAGAAGGAAGTGAATCTTAACTGCTGTGTGGGGTTGAGGTGTGGATGGGGGAGATGAGGGGAAAGCTTTAGGCTCGTTATGGGTTAGTCTTTCTTTTGTTTGTTTACTCATTTATTTTAGGAACTATATATTTACTAAGTTTTGCCACTTTGTTCATGGAAAATGGCAATATCACAGTTTGTCATCTCTGAAAATGATGCTTTCCAATACAAAAAAAACCCTTTGCTGTCAGAGAGTGCCACCTCCTGGCCAGATGGTGTATTTCATACAGCCCTCTTTTTATTTTCTGCCTCATACTACAGCAGGTACTAAAGTTTGATTTACAAATAAATAAACCTTCAATATCTTTATTTTATGTGAGAGTGGATTCACATACAATTTTATGATGTAAATGTTTTATGTCTACAACTTTTGCAGCCCTTTAGAGATTTTTTTGTAGTGAATGCAATATTGTAGTTGCAGCAGGAAAGGCAGTGAGATGCAGTTTTGTTTGAAGTGTCCCTCTGTGCAACACAAAATTTAATAGGAAAGACACTCATGCAGACACACACACACACCACAGTGGCAGTGTATTTATATGTGCTGCATGTGCATATCCATACACACACACATTAGGACATCCTCTGCTGAGGTTTTCAAAGTTGAGATGGAAATTTAAGGCCAGAAAGAAATAAAAGTAATCACAGAAGTGAACATGGTCTCCTAATAAAATCTATTCTCTTATCTGCTCGCATGTTCACAGCTCTGCAGAAGCAATAAAATAATACACACTTTGTACTTGGAGTGGGCAATACCATAAAATTTGGTTTTGATCCAGTACCAAGTAACTTTAGGGCCAGGATCACCCATATCAATACAAATATTGACACTTTTCATTCTTAAAAGCCACTAAAATACTGTCATGCTAAGGAGCAAAATATGTCATAATTAACTACTATATTCTGATTTTTTTTTTTTACCACCAAATAATTTGCCACATATGGTTGCTCAAAACTGTCAATTTTGGTCAACGAAATTAGGGCTGTGTTTCATTGTTGTTTAATCAATTATTTGTTCTGTCCATAAATTGCAGAAAACAGTGGAAAAACATTGATCAGTGTTTCGTGAAACCCAAGGTGACATCCTCAAATTTCTTTTTTTTTTTTTTACCCACAGCTAAAAGATATTCAGTTTATTGTCAGAGGGAAGTAAAGAAACTGAAACACTTTCATATTTAAAAAGCTGGAATCAGAGAAATTTGACTTTTTAGTTAGTGGTTTATTCGATAATCAATTCAGAATTGCTTAATTAATGAATTGTTGCACCTTTCATCATCATATATAAGTTTGTAAGAATAACAAACTTGTTTCTCCTCAATTGTATTATTTAATAAATTGGTTGAAGAGGGACGTTTTAATTGTTTATGTTGATGCCAGGTCAGCATTTGATCCAGAAAGTTGTACCAGTGAACTATTAGACTGGACATCCTAAAAATCCTAAAATTCTAAAAATGTATTGATCACTTTCATAAAACACACTGTTATTGATGAGCTGATATTGTGCCACTGTCACCATCCTCACACCATCTGATTGTCAGCTTCCAAACCTTTGCAACATTTGAGGTCTTCAGCTGTGTGTGGGCGAACAAACGAGGAAGTTTGCCATGCCAGTCCATTCCAAGACAAAAAAGCCAGCTTGTGTATGGGTCTTCATCACCATTTAACCTTAGTTTCTCAAAATATCACGCCTTTCCCCGCTGACTAAGTCCCTCTGTGAAAGATTTAGCAGCTTCCAGACACTTTTTTGAACTTTTCTGTGGTTTGGACACCTTAAAAATCACCTTAAATGGAGTATTCCACTTGTAATCCACTCCGCTGTTTATATCCTAGTACCTCCAGCATGGCTGTACACCCGAGTTACTGAGCAAACCATGATATGAGCTTGTGACTCTAGTATCAACACTGAAATCAGGATTTTACATGTGTACTTTGGGGATCGATTCACCAACCCCTACTTTATACAAGAAAACAAACCTTTATTAGATTTTTTGAGCTGACTCATGCTTCATTACATGGTGTAAATGAAAAAAACAATAACAGAGAAATGAAGGAATTAATGTTGTGTTGAACACTTTTGTGCTCTGCTTTCTATGCTGAATATGACTGTTCTGCAACCAATCAGATCACTGCCCTGTCAGTGACAACACTGCTCAGTATGACTGTGTGAGTCACATGCTCCTCTGCTCCACCTGATGGACTCCAGAAAGTCCTCGCCCTTGAAGCTCTCCGAGGAGAGTGTGTGGCTTGTGTACATGTATATGATGTGTAAATAATTTATTCCAGTCAGTGTGTGGTGTAAGTGATCTTGTAGATAGCGAGCGTCCAATTTACAGATCTAATCTAAAAGGGTCTAATTCAGGAGCCAGCTGCCAGGTGTCACTTCAACACCTCAACCCTGGTCTGCCTCCCGCGTCCCTGCGCTCCCTGGGGTGGAATCAGTAACTGAATCCAACACTGCCACCTGCTGGGTGATCGTCATATTACAGCAGGTGACCTCAACAAGCCCCCTGCTTACATCTGCTGGATATTTGGCAGCTCTTTTGAAGCTTGTACGACTCTGCTTTTAATGCTCTAACACCTTTTATATGACACCAGATGTTTCACCTGGTTCTCATCACACACTTGGGTGAACACAAACTGCAGCAGGAGGCTCTTTAGAGACACATTGAATCAGAGGTACGGAGCATTAAAAGATGCAGAACCACAGTTATGACACTCCCATAATCATGAATGAGGCACATTTACACTGAGGGCTTTGTGATTATCACCTCTGTATTTGGGAGAAAGCCAGAGTCGGTGTGTCTGGATTCAGGTGGTGTGTGTTCACAGGGATTTTGTGTGGACTGTGCGAAAGACTTCACACACAGTGGACGGTGCAGGTGTCTTTACTGCAGCCTCACCCAGGGGACCTCTGCAGAGATTGGACTTTTTTTTAGGCCCATATCAAACATAATTTACAACATAAGTGCTCCTGGCTGCTCTGCAAACTCAGTCATCTATTCAGTATATCTTCAGTTACTTTCTATTTTAGATTTGAGGCATATATAGTACTTGCAGTTACAATACAAATGGGAAAAGGTCAAACTGTTTAACTATTTAAATGGCTTCATGTTTCCACATGATTTCTCTCAATTGTATAAGTTCTAACAATAAACTTATTTATTATCGCTGAATGGAAGATTACTTTTGAATGTTATATTGTACATAGAAGCTTTGAATGAAAAGGGTATTTTAGATGTAACCCTTTGTAACAATTTGTAATCACCAACATTAGTTTAGATTAGTAAGTGTAATATAATTATATATTTTTCTCAGTAACTGTAACAAATTAAAATGACATTTATTTTGTAATTTAAGTATTTAACACTGTTAAATGTAACCACTTAATACACAACACTGTTTATTAGGTGTCCAAATTCAGTTACTCTTTGATAGCATGTAGAAAGTGAGAAATGTGTAAAGAGTATTTATACAAAAGAGGAAGACACACTGAGCAAACATTAAGCCTCTACTGAGAGAGTGAAGGAGAGCGTAATGCTGAGTGTTGAGGAGTGGTTATGGTCCAGATGGCCCTGCAGCAGCAGCAGCTGTAAATCACAGTGTGTTGTGCGATCTGGACGATAGTGCTGCAGGCTGGAATCTCACTGCAAGGTGAGACCGCTGACGACAGCCATTACGGGGAATGAAACCAGGACCCGGGGCGGAGGGTGGAGGGTGGAGGCAAATGACATTAGCCCCGTATGTCTCCATAAAGGAGCAGATGCTTGTATTAGCACAGCAGTTTGCTATCATAAAATGTTGCGATATAAACAACAGTCTCCTGTATTCAGTCATGCTACCTCTCTAATGGATGTCAATGTTTGGATAAATCATCATTTTTAAAATAAAAACTGCAGACTGTAGATTTCCTGAAATACCAGAATTTTATCAGAGTGGGTCCTCGTATCTGTCAGCAAGCTTCAATTTGTTTTTTGCCCTGTGATTTAAGAAAATTGATGTATAATGTTCATCCCCAAGAAAAATGATACACTGTAAAAGGAAAAAAAAGAGAGAAAACTTATAGTCTAAAGGCAGCTGGCTTCACTATTTTTTCAGTTTTAAGTTAAACTCAAATTCTCATGTTTTGAAATAGACTTGCTGACTTTTGTTGGGAGAATACATTTTTTTTAATTAGAGCAACTTAAATCTTTGAGTTTTAGAACCCCCCAAAATATCTGTATTTCAAAAATGATTCACATCCATTATTTGGGTACTTAAAAATTAAATTGCTACTATTGAAAATATTAACATATTAACCATTTTCACTTTAATTAACTGCAATTCCTTTTTTCCTTTCTTCCTAAAACTCCTAAACCCAATAGATTCAATTTTTTTGAATAGAAAGAGTAATTATCTCAGATTATAGGTTGGGAACTTTTTTCTTTTAAGTCTATTTAAAAAAATCATGTCTTTAAAGCCTAGTTTTTTCTTTTAAAGTGTACAGAGGCTGAACTGCAAATTTGCTATGTTGTTTCTCAGGTAATATGAATTATGTGAGTGAACATAAATAACACATTTCAGGTTAAAGCTTCTTTCTTACTTAGAATTGAATATTTGTACCCACAGTGAATATGTAGGAGTTTTTCCCCTCTATGTCTTTGCAAGGTATCACATGTTTTTCTCTGCACACATTAACCTTCAGCTGGGTTCCTCCTGTGACTTCTCATTGATTGGAGTGTGCTGTTATGTGTGTGTGCATTGAATAAGACAGATGAGGGCTGGAGGTGTGGGTGGGACAGTGGTGTTGATTGAGTGGACCATCGTAACCTGACCATGCAAAGAATGCTGGGTGTGGTCCTGTTTATCATCCTCCATACATGCTGAACATAACTCAGTCAGAAACAGCAGGGGCTCTGCAGCAGATGCATTCATATGTGTTTCCAGGAACAGTGCAGCGTTACTACGCTCCCCCTAAAGAGTGTGCACACACTGGGGTGCCAGCAGAGATTCTGCGCTGTAGTGTATTTACAACCTGTTAGATTAGATGTCACTGAGCTGTGTGTCACGCAGTAATTCTTAGCTCGGGTTGACGCCCCATCTCTATAAACGTGGATGGATCCTGATTTCTCTCTGCATTCTTGAGGTTGAGACAGTAATGAAATATGAATCGCTTGGAACTCTGGTATGCAGGTTGAAAAAAAAAATCTGTCATCACACAGTGTCACTGTCCTGATGGCTAATTTATGCTCCATCTGCCCTCCTCCAAAGCTCTATAATTAAAATTCTAATCAAATGCACTGAAGAAGACATACTGTAAGTTATTGTGTCAAGAAGTTACAAAAGCACATCAGATCAAGCCTACGTGATTTATTGTCTGAAGGTGTGAATTTAAAAGTTAAGTTACTGTAACAGATTAGTAGCTCCTATAAACTTGTACCACTCCCAATAAAACTCTGTGCAGATATGCTACATGGAGAGGTGAAAGATGTGAGAGCAAATAAGCATATTTTCCAGAATGTCCGATTTATCTTTAAAGGCATAGTTTGCATTCTTTGAAGTAGGTTTCTATGAGATGCTTATCCATAGTCAGTGTATTACCTACTGTAGATTGTAATCTGCACTCCCCCAGTTTGGTGGAGCAGCAGAGGTACCAGTGAAGGAAGCTAAGTAATTTGTTCAGCAGCAAAATGCATTTTAGACACTTAAAAAATCAATATCACTGTAAGTGTATACTGTATTTATATTGTCACCACTTTACTTTGACTTTTACAACAAGAGAACTGCAGTTATATAAGCCAAACTCTGTAAATCATTCTCTCCAAAGCAGCCAGACTCCGTTGGTAAAACCAATAACTTTACCTCACCTTAGTTTGTTTGTGTTATTGTGTGACTTTGGAGAATTCTAACTACCCTTTGAAGATGCCGAAATCCTACAACAATAAAAGCAAACTAACAGATCGAGGCAGCGGTAGACCAGCAACCACCATGATCTGCAAGGTATAATTACTGATCTCGCTTATGCAGTTTGGTTGGTTTGGAGAGAGTGATGACAGTGGTTTCCAATCGAAAAGGCTGGCTGATGGCAAAGTGGTGAATATATTCTAAATATAATGTACACTTAAACTGATATTGATATTTTAGGTGGCTAAAATATGATTTGTTGCTGACCTTGTCCACAGCAGTAAATTGTGTAGCTTCCTACACCAGTGCTCCTTCTGCTTCTCCAAGCTGGAGGTGTGTTGACCGCCATCCACTGTTGGTAATACACTGACTAAAGATCAGTACCCCATTCAAACCCACTTCATAAAATCCACATTATCACTTTTAGTACACCAGAGAAGAGTAGGACCATATTCTCTTGTAATAATGCAGTGAAGTCCAACATTAGAAAAAAATAGCAAAAAGCTGCTGCAACAGATTAACAGCTTCTTTCAATAAAATGTTTAGCAGATATGTCAGAATTTGTTCATTTAAGAGAATACGATGTGGCCTGATCACCATTCTCTTTGTGTCAAGTCAAAAAACAGAAAGTCAAGTTTTCAAACTGAAATTTCTGACTTTACTGTAGCTTGTCCTCCCATGGGCCAGCTTTTTCTCCTTTTTTTCCTGCATGTGTGAATGTCAGAAAGTGGGTGCCAATCCCCCCGAATCTCTCACTGCGCTCCAAGCTGTGTACAAATGTCCAGTCCTCCGCCTGTTCATCCCTGCTGGGTGTCTTTGTAACCACCCATCAACCCTGCTGTCACATAAGAGGGGCCAGAATGTGAGCTTCATAAACACCATACTGACACGGGGGAGAGAGGAACGCAGTACAAAGGGGATCTAATTTTCAAGGCTATGGTGGCTGAGCTGTGAGTGAGGCATGCTCTGAAACACTGCCATGCAATAATCTTAAATTACTTTTTCTCTGTGTCAGCTTTCTGCTTCACAGAAAATAAATATTAAACTCGCGCTAAATATGAAGTTTACAAGAAAATGGGTAAGATAATTACAAGTAAGAAAAGGAAAGAAAAAATCATTCTTCCACCACCTTGACCAGGGCTTATTACACACAATCAGGCATCAGTTAAATCATTTTCATGGAGAAGGTCATATCTATTGGTTTATATAAGCAATAGACAGTATGAATGTGTGTGCTATTCAAAACCATTAGGCTGCAATTTCGAGCCAGAACACATACACGACTGTTGCTCCACTTAAACATGAGTTCAGGGGTATAATACTAACGCTAAGCATTTTAATACTTCTCTAAACGTAAGCATTTTGTCATGCTTAGTCTTGGGGATAGGCGTTTGACTGGAGGTTTGGAGGATTGCAGAGGTGAGCAGTTGTTTCATGTAGGGTGCTGCAAGTCTGTAACTGCACTGAAGAGTCAGGTGAAGGGGATGGGGAGCCAGCTGCTACACAAAAGGTGCAGTTTGATAATGTTTTCACTCTCTGTCTTAGCAGTGTTGTACTGACTATATTGGAAGATCCCAACCAACCATTTTTACACCAAAATTACCATGAATATGCAGGGTTTTTGGAAAATGGCTAAGCCTGCTAAAAATTGGTATTTGACTAATTTTTGCATTGCCAGTAGATCTGTTTGCCTTTTAGTTTTGTCTGATGTGCACTGGAAAGTGGAGTCACAGTCATGTGTACAGGAGAGCAGGGAAAACAGTGTTTTAAAGCCTCTTATTGTTTAGCTCTCAGTACTTTTGTAGCTTCTGATTGAATCTCTGTGGTTTGAAGTTTACTTTCACTTTTTTCTAGCTGGTTTTAAGTTTTTAAGATAACAGAATAGTAAAGGGACTTTTATTGTGGAGAATTTATAGGAAATAAAAGGTTTATCCACCGGACTGATTACAGACCTTCAGTAATGGGTGCAGGCTTGGTTGTGCACAGCTGACGTGCCAAGTCAAACCAAGTCAAGCCAAGTAGCATGTGTATGGATGGAAAAGGAGAAATAGAATTGCAGAAGTCAAAGACGGAGCTGACAGGCCAAAAAGGGCTGAAAATTAGCGGGCCGACCCAGGTGTCCTTTTTCTATAACTGCCAATCAAACCTGGAGTTGATAAATACCTGTGACCACTGCAGAGTCATTTGACCCATGAATTAATGCCAATTGTACCCTTTCCCATCAAAGACGAAAACCAGATGTTAGTGGGTTTTTGGTCTAATGTAAAAGGGGCTAAAGTGTATGATACAGTAGTTTAGCCTTGAGGACTGGATGCTGTGCAGCTGATGTCAAGGAGTTATGGAGTCTGACGATGTTGAGGAAGGAGGTCTTGGAAGGTTTTTAAAATTCTTCTCAAAGGCTAATTGTGCATCAGACCCTACACCAACACTTGTGACAAAGGTGGAGAAGGAATGTTTTTGAAAAAGGCAAAGTATGTTTGTGTGTTGTTTATGTTTTGGGCCTGGTATTCAGCTAGGGATAATTGTGCCTCATCCTTGCTTTCACCCCTTGAAGGCAATTTTTCAGTTACAGTACAGTATGGCTGAGGCTCAGCATGGGGCAGATTGAAAGATACTGCATGCTTTATTCTTGACACAAACAACTGAGAGCATGTAGAGGATGACAAGATAAGGCAGAGGGCACCACATCGCATCACTGCCAAGATATGTGCAGGACCTGTGATCCCAGAGAGACAAAGTGGATTCTGACAGATGCAGTAAATAAATGGAGATAAACAAGTCCAAGGATGTGCCAGAGATCAACAGTGTTATGGAGTTATGGAGTTAAAGATTAGTATGAGCAGAGTAAGCTGAATCTGCTTCCAAAGGACAAAGTGTTTCTCAGATTTGTCATACTTCATATTGCCCTTTAAATGGGTAGTTAAATAGTTTGAATTATTTTTAGAAGGGTTATACGAGGCACTTATAAATAGTCAGTGTATTAACTACAGTAGATAGTGGTCAGAACTCACTCACTTTGGAGATGCAGAGAGGAGTACCAACACACTTGCTTTCTCCTCACCAGCCGGACTCCATGAGTGAAAACAATATCTGTACCTTGTACAACAAGGGGAGCTGCTGTCTACTGCTACCTTGATTTGTTACTTTGTTTGTCATTGTGTGACTCTGATTAATCCAAACCAACCTTTCACACAGCAACACAAAGTAACTAACCAATCGAGGCGGCGTTAGACCAGCAACTCCCAATTTCTGCTTCTGCGAGGTAGATTACCATTTTTCCTTAAGGAGTCTGGTTGCTTTGGAGAGAGTGATATTTGGCTGATATCCCATCTGAAAAGGCTGTCTGATGGCAAGATAAAGCAGTGAAAATATTCTAGATATCACACAGAGACTATTGTAAAGTACCTCATACAAACCCACTTCAGATAATCTGAACTATCCCTTTAAAATAACCTGAAGTGGAGTTTAGAAAACACAAGTGAAAACTTAGGTTTGCAGTACTTTCATGGTAACCAGCTGTGACTTTACCCATAATTCTGTTGTTAATTAGAGAAACTGCCAGAGCTAGTCACCATGTGTGATTATGTGAGTGAGTTGAAGTCATTTGTTATACAGTGTGTATGTGATTTATTTGTGCACTCTTTTAATTTTTTAGGAAAGTGCCCACACAGCTGTGCTGCTTTGTTGCCAGCTGAAGTTATATTATGAGAGAATACAGCAGCCATGCTGAGCAATAAATTACATTTGGAATATAATATTTGTATGCATATTGGAATTACATATTACAGTGTGATTAATATAGAACAGCCTATTTAAACGGATAGATAATACAGTAGATACATAGCATGTTAGCAGCAGCATTTGTTTAAATGACTAAATGGGACCGATTTGAATTGTAAAACAGTACGAGATGGAAAGTGCACAACCACATGTGAGCAGTTCAGCTGAGATCCAATAAAATATGAGTGCCACATGCAGACACTTGCCTCTCTTTGATGCACAAAAAACAAAACAACCCAACATAAGTCTATAATAACTGTGCAGAGAGCTGACATAATCATCTTTTATCAATGTATCTATTCTCTGTGACCTGACACAGAAAGTTATTTGTGTGTTTCTGTTGGATATGTTACCCACCCTCAGGGTAAACATGAGGCTAATCTCTTTCTCAGGCTGCATATTAACAAAGATACACTACACCTTAACAACATACACATTAAAGCTGTGTGTGTGTGTGTGTGGACAGTTTGTAAATGCTGCCTCTGTTGCAGCTTGCCACGTCATTTATATTCCCTGCATAGAATTAGCATTGCATTGTCCAGGTCTCTAAGCAGTTGGCATTAGCCGTGACATTTAGCAGGTAGTAGGAGTGTTAGATTGGCGTCCTGAGGGGTTGAAGTGCCCCGTCCTCACTGCAGTGGTAATTATTCCAGAGGTCTAATCATTAGAGAGCTGTTTTAATCAGACTTCCATCAGTAGCTAATGTAACGCGATTAATTACATCTCAAGGAGCATGATCCTTAAGGGCCACTACATCAAGATTACATGACAGACAAATAGGGACACTTTTGTAGGGCATTGTCCACATTATTCACCAAAATAAGAAAATCAGACAATCAGATTTAGTTTGAGAACAGTATGTAGGGGGAGACTTGTGACAAAGTGTAGAACACACAAGGCAGAATATAGATTTATGTTTTCTTCTTCATCAGACTGACTTCACACACTGCAAAGTCCCAGTTATTTGTGTTTGTTTAGAGGCAGTTTACACATGGTAATGGCATTTTGCACCACGGTAATGAAGGGCATATGAGAGAGACGTGGAGGGGGGCAGAGGGGGGGACGTGCTGCTGACACCTCCAGTTTCCCACGTTAACCTGCACTCACCTGCCTCCTGACAGCCCGGGCAGGCAGAGGAAACGAGCGGTGTAACTCTAAACCCAGACTTGCTGAGCTCGTTTTATACAAAAATAGGCTTTGTGGTGTGTGTGTGTGTGTGTGTGTGTGTGTGTGTGTGTGTGTGTGTGCTTGCATACACAAGGTGCATACTGTATGTATACTTATATCTGTGCATTGTATACATAACCACAACATTAAGGCACTTTAAATCCCCCCACAAAATTACCACATCTTTCATCATTAATTTATTATTTTTTCTTATAATGTTCTTGCAGGTTCAAACAACTGAGAGACTATTATCTTGTTTTAGAGAATAAGCTAAAATATGATTTGTTAATTTCATACACTCTAGCATAAACAGTACCATTTAATTTTAGGTTGTTAGTGCTTTAACATTCCCCTCGATTAAAGGGAGAGTATTTGAAGTGTGTTACTTCCCAGCACGGATGCTAAGCATTGGACTGCTGTGGACAGGGTCAGTGGAAAACCACATTTTAGCCACCTTAAAAATCAGTATCAGTTTAAGTGTTCATTCAGAATATTTTAAACAATTTACCTTACCATCAGACAATCTTTTCCAGTCATCATTATACAGCTGTCAACAGACAACAACATCCTGTGAGACTGCTGTTTCAGTGAGCCCTGTATTGAAGTTGTCTAGTAATTGTTTCAGTGATTGCTTTATATTGGCTCAGCCAGGTTACGTAGGATGCCAGATCTACTTATAGATAGGTGACTCATTTTGAAACATGAACCTTTGTTATGTTTTCCTTTTTTGTCACCCTTCTGTAGAATGTTTTGGTTGTTTATAACACAGTAACAGTTGATTTAATGTGTTGAAGAAATTAAATAAGGCATAATCAATTTTGAGCGTGTATGTATATAAATA
Organism: Lutjanus erythropterus; assembly: GCF_056507025.1. NCBI lineage: Eukaryota > Metazoa > Chordata > Actinopteri > Lutjaniformes > Lutjanidae > Lutjanus > Lutjanus erythropterus. The sequence goes on from NC_139320.1 coordinate 41,064,910, forward strand.
TCCCAGCTTTAAGGTGCTGGTAAAAGTGCGAAATGCATCTTGAAAATACTTGGAAAGAGAACTGAAAAAAGACTTTGGAAAAGGTGTAGGAACCCTGAATAATTTAACTTTGCAGAACATGAGAGCTGCTGATCTGCCTTGATCTGTTATTATGTGGCTTCCGTGAATCCAAACTAACCTTCTAAAACACAAAGTCACAAAATAACAAACAAACAAGGCAGTGGTAAACCAGCAACTCCTGTGTTCTGCACGTTAAAATAGCTGATTTTGCTAAAGGAGTCCGGTTGATTTGGAGCGATTGATATTTGGCTTTTATAATGGTGGTTTCCATCTGAAAGGGCTAATGAAGCCAGTGTTGGTGCAGATATCAGGCTCATTTCAGACCTACGGTGCATGTTAAGAACTAAACAATGATCAGTGAGGGCATATCTCAGGTCTCACTCTTCTTCAAATTTGGATTTCATAATGTTAAATTATTTGCATTGATGAACATGTGATGCCTTTTTCAGCTTGAAATTATAAACAAACTGTTGGAGCTTGTGCACTGTATCACAGTCTAACTGTTCAAATGTTTTGTAAAGTCTTTTCTAAACTGTGGTGCAGGTATCAATTTGCAATCAATTACAAATTAACTGTCGCACACACACAAACACGCAGCCAAACTGGTCTGTGTGCTTGTCTATACAGGTGCATGTCAGGTAGGTCGGTTGGTCGGGCATGCAGGTACAACCGTTTTTTCTCTGTTTTAAATCTGTGAAAGCATTAGGTTACAGTAATCCTGCTTCTGTAGAATACACGCACACACACACACACACACACACACACACACACACACACACACACACACACACACACACACACACACACACACACACACATTAATGCACAGGTTACAACAGTTGAGCTCAGTCAGGCTGTGCGGGTATCCATAATGAAAACATGAACGAGCATCATGAGCGTGCAAAAGCGCAAGAGCCATTGCACTTGAGAAATTGCTATTCACACCCCCCACGCTTGTCTCTCTCAGTCTCTCTCCTCCATATCTCCCTCCCTCCCTCCTTCGCTGGATGTACTCTCCCTCTCCCTCTCTCTCAGACGCTCTGTTGACAAAGTCAAGGCTGCTCTGTGTTGAACTGATCTCTGTGATTTATTCCTTATTTTCATATCAACACTGCCTCATGTGATCTGAGACGTGTGGTGGTAGGTGGACGAAAAGGGAGGGAGAGGGGGGAGGAGGACACACATGCATTTACACACACACACACTCCTGGACACAGTCAGTTACTGCCTGGTGCGGGTGACAAGAGTTGGATGCTGCTGGATTAGTGATGTGTCACCATCAGTGTCACCGGTCCTCACTGTGACCTGAACAACTTCTGCTCTACAAGGGGAAACAGTTTTCTTCTATCTCTTCTCATGGGAGCTGTTACTACTGAGCTCAGTGTGAGGCTTTGACCAGGACTGCAATAAATACCTCCATAGCTCTAAGAGGGACTGAAAAAGAGGAAGAGGAAGAGAGAAAAAAGAGCAAATCAATATTTCACAGAGAATCTTCAGAAATCCAGGCTTACTTTGCTTTTCTACCAATGCTGGAATAACAGTCTTCAGAAGGATAATTCCAGTCAACCCCAGGGGGAGGAGGGGTTTCTGTAGAGAGTGTGTGACCCCTCTGGGGCTTCAGTGTCGTGGCCCAGGGGCTAACGCTCCAAGGGAAGCCGGAGCAGGAGGAGGACGCGCTGTTATTGTTTTGGATCTGTCCATGCAGCTGTGTGAGATATGACTGAGTGTGGGACAGCACTCCTCATGGCCCTCCGCTGTCCACTGTAGCCCCAAATCAAGCTTTGGAGGCAGGCATGTCCGGCGGGCGGATGCCCCTGCTGCTGCTGGTGGTGCTGGCGGAGGTGCTGAGTGGATGCTGTGTACCAGGGGATGGCGCGGGGAAGCACAAGGGAAGCTGGAGGTGGAAGGGTGACAGGAGTCGTGAGTAACTCCTCTTCCATTTGCTACACTTTATTTGCCTTCCCTCTTCTTTCCTTCTATTCTTGCATTTTTTTTAGCTTATTACAAGACAAACCAGGTCAGACATTGGTCGCACTTTATTTTACAGTACAAGATATAACAAGCCATACGTCATATCAAATTTGACAAAAACTAGATATGTTTTGAATTAGACAGTATTAGAACCTTTATTGGACCCACATTAGACGTTATTAGAGTAATTAGAGAACTATACTGTAAACTAGTGTATTATGTTAGACCCTTATTTGAATTTATTAGAGGGTTATTTGGAACATATTACAATGTAACTGTACTGTGCACTAAAGTGAAATCGAATATCTGCTTCTTCCCAATTTAAAAAATAATATGTGAACGAGAACTGCCAAGTTAAGGCCAAAATTATAGGTTTAGTCATATGGGCGCATGCAGAAATTTATTTTAATACAGCAGGTCAGCCATTCCCAAACTTAAGAATGACAGAATAAGAATAGCCGCTGATTTTGAAATCTTCTGCAGCCCACCCAAACCCTTAATCACAACTCTGATCAACACACAAGATTAATTGTGACAAGATATATGATACATTTTGTTATGTGTATGTGTTATGGTGTAAACTTTTTTATTAGTTCTGATTACTTTTTAAAAAAAATAATCATAAATATTTTAGGATAATTCCAAACTTATAAAATTGAAACTTAAAGTTGCTTATTTGTATTTATTTTTAATGACTTCTTGTGGCCCACCTGTAGTTTTTTAATGGCCCACCACTAGGATTTCTTTGGAAATCACTGCTGTAGGCAGATAATGTGATTTGACACAAGAAGTAAGCATCAGTCAAGGCTACTTTGCAATTCTACAGTACCAGCCAAAGAAGATGCGTCTCAGGTAGTAGATATGTGAGTTCATTATAGTTTACAGTCCTGCTCTGTTGTACTGTGTACATAAATAACCTCTATGAAAGTCTAATAAGGGTCTGACAGTGAGAAACAATACACTTTAGTTTACAGTATATTTCTGTTGTAATGTGTCTCAAATTACCCTTTATGAAAGTCTAATAACGTTCTAACAGTTGGAAACAATACACTTTAGTTCACAGTTCTGTTATAATGTGTCCCTAATTACCATCTAATAAAGTCTAAAAAAGTGTCTAATTCTATCTAATAAATAACATGTTATGTCCAGTTTTTGTCTAATTTGATACAATCTATGGCTTGTTAGATCTTATTAGTGTACTGTAAAATAAACATCTTCCTTATACTTTGTATGTTTTCTCTTTTCCATCACCTGGACTTGTGGAGTCAGATCCAGGAAGCACTAAACATTACGTGCCACTTTGATTACTCTGGTTGCCGTTCGAGTCTCAGCTCATTTCTCTGTGGCACCTGGATATGAGAGTGAAATAAATCGTCTATATGAGGCCAGCGACCTTGGCCTGTGTTGCCAGCTTTAAGAGGTATCAATATGGACGTGATTGCGAAAGTGCCTCTCTGCTGTTGGATCTGCAGCGAGTTGCAGTTCATAGTTTATTATCCACCTCCCGGCGCTCCTCTTTTCTCTCAGCATCACTCTAATATTCCTGTATGAATATCTCTCAGGGTCTCATTGGTAGTCATTAATTGATCAGTGTTGAGTTGTAAAAAGCTACTCAGAGTGATGGGGCTGCCTATTTCCTCAGAGTAAAAGCTGGGTGTAGCTCTGAGTGAGTTCATTATACATGCTGACACATGAGTGCATGGATGTCGGAGAGGAGAGAGGATGTTCAAATGAGCAGAGAGCTGCGGTTGATTCAGGACGTAGCTGCTGTCCCTGGGCTTTTGGCCGGGGGCTAATGGGATTGTTTGGCATGCCACCACTGCTTGAGGCTGAGTGATGAAGTGGGGAGAGTGTCCCTTTGTGTCCGTCCCCTCTGTAGAGGTTAAAGGGAGATCGCTATCTTGATACCGTTCCAAGATTAAATGACTGGGATGGGATGGAAGAGGCACCAAGTCAACGTAAAGCAGGTCACATGCCTTCCCAAGGAGACATGAGCTGGTCTCAGGGTGGCATGACAGGCGATATCTTTTATAGGTTTAGATTGCAATGACACTGGAAGGTGTGAGTTTGGTTTTATATTTAGCTACATGAAGATGTACAATAGTGGTCTCAAATCCCACAGTTTCTTCTTAGATTACTGGGGAACTTTTTATTTGAAGGGGTGTGCATAAGAGTTTCATTACACCATCATTACCATGTCATGGCACCTGTCGTTAACATCAAGCAGCCTTTCGAAATGCTTGACTGTTTTCTTTAGGTGTCATTCAATTAATTATGTCATTTTTAATGCAAAGTTGACATTGTTTGAGATGACATCTTAACCAATTACCCAAGACAAAATAACCTGTCAATGTCTTTCTTATGACTGGGGCTGCAACTAATGATTACATTCATAATCAATTATCCTGTTGACTATTATCTTGATTAATCAATTAGTTGCATGGTCATAACCGTAACCTGTCATTGTCTTTATGACAGCTTGACATTAAATGAGACAACGGAACCTTTCGATGTCTTTGTTATGACACCTTGACATTAACTGACCCAACATAAACTTTCAATGTCTTCATTATGACAACAGTTTTAAGATTACGTTATACTGTCCTGTGGTTGGTTTTGATACTGACAGTCACAAGAGCATTATAAATGTGTCATAAATATTTGCTCTCAGAGATTTCTGCTTAGCTACCTGAAACATTGACAGGTTATATTGTCTTGGCTGATGTCAAGTTGTCATAATGAAAACATCATCGGCTTGATTAATGTCAAGCTGTTCTTATGAAGACATCTCAAACAATGTCAGCTTTATATTAAAAATGAGGTAATTGACAGAATGAGACACTTAATGACAGGAGTCATAAACATTTATTAAGACTCTTTCATGGTCATGATAGGTTAACTGACATGGTTATGACAGTGTTATGACAGTCTTACGCACACCCCTTCAAATAAAGTGTTACCACTTACTGTTTATGATGTTTAATTCAACACAGCTCAACAGTGGGTTTTGGTTAATGGGGTGTAAATTTAGGGATTTTCATGATTCAAGATGTTCATTGTCTCACCAGTTAGACCAGCAGACTCTTGGTTGGCCACGAGAGGCAATTTGAAGATGTCACCTTGAGTTCTGGGAAACTGTGAAGAGATGTTTTGTTCCTCAGTTTAGTTATTATTAATGAATTCTGTTCTTTTTTTCACCACATATCAGCTTTCACATGATTTCTGCAGTGAGAATCATCTGCTGCTGACTACAATGAATTTAATGAGTGACTGTGCACTTTTGCATAGGTATGTTTAATATATTCACTTCAGTGGATGTCGGTTGATGGAACATACAATGGTTGAATCTTGACAGTGTTTTGATGTCAATAATATTTAAATTTTACACTTTAATGATTTGTTTCACTTCCTTTTGTTAGCCTGTAGTTCATTTCCCATCAGTAATACTCCTATGCCTGTAATATTTGTCTTCCCTCTTTCTGTTGAACTCCTCCGTTGTCGCCTCAACCTTTAAATTATCGTTCCTTTTGTCACATCATTAATGTGCAGATGATTGATGCCATCATTAGAGGTGATATAAAAAACTTGTCAAGTCGAGCTGTATGTTGGAAGATATGTGAGCTTTACTTTTACAAAAACCTGCACCATTTCTTCAAGCAAACTTTCTGTGCACTCTTAAGTAAGACTTTGATTTGTGACTGTTGATAAAATAAAGAGATTATTTTTGATAAATTTATTACTTGCAGCTTGAGCTTTACGTATTTCAGAGTTGTTCTATAGTCTGACCCCAACCTCTCCTCTCTTGCACCAGAGACACTGCTTAACACAAAAGCTGCTGTACATTCTCCCTGTCAATCAATTTTATTGATCACATGTGCATTTTTATAGCCAGAGTAATAAATTCACGGTGTGGTTAGGAGCTCTAAGTCTGGCTGTGCCATCCTTGACCAGAACCAGCACCTGTAACATTTCAAACATAACAACAGTTTTCTGAGAAATGCAACTTTAGCTACTAGGTGTTTAACTTTGTATTTTAAAGCTGCTATAATCAATATTTTAACGGATCAAATGTCTCCAGTTATACAAAGAGGGTTGGTCATGTGGCCCACATCCTTACTGCTCTGGTTTGCTCCCACCACTCTCAACAACCAGTGCTGTTTCCAGATGCAGCAGTAAAAATAGTGCAGCATTTAACAGCTAAATGGTCTGATATTTCCCTCAAGAGTTCTTAGAAGGCAAACTGGAGAACACTGGATTCACCAAGTGGCCAGAAACACAACTCCAAATGAGGGCTAAATGTTTCTCCATATCTGCTATGTCTATATAAAGAACAGTTTGTTACTGTAACAAGTTTGCCACATCAAATTAAAGGGACAGTTCACTCCAATATCTCCAAGAGTCTTGGAGATATTGGCCACAGAGATGTCTGCTGTCTCTCCAATATAATGGAACTAGAATGCACTCAGTTTGAGGTGCTGGGCTTGTTGTTTTTGATTTTGGGTGACCTTTCCTTTTAAAAGCTGATGATATATCACTGTTGCGTTTGCAGCTTGTTTCTGCTGCCCCAAAATGGCCAAAAAATCAGTGAGGTTTAAATGTTCCCACAATATTTGGTGCAAAGGAAGACCTTTTCATGTCATAACCATGAACTTCACCTCTACTATTTGCAAAACATTTAATAGGAACAAATGTATTTTGCAAGATGCTGCCCTGGTTAACACTACGGATGTTCCTGGCGACTAATTTCCCTGTCGATTAAATGCAAAATTTAATTCATACTAGTTGACTAGTCTAACAGTAAGAAACCACTCAGAAAGCAGTTCAGTTTGGGCAAACTTTATTAATTGATAATGTTAACACTGTCCGAAAAAATATTGTATATATTAAGAGCCATTTGAAGCCGTTAATCACGGTCTACAATCGCCAAATCATATTTTTAATGCCGCTGAAATGCGTGTCACTTTGCGCTGTGCAATACAAACATTACACATTAACCTACAAAACATGACAACAACTCACTAAATGTTTTAGCGGTTACCTTTTCACTGAAGAGGATCACAGTGTGTGCAGGTAAACAACCTGGAGCTGATGTTAGCTGCCAGCCTGCTACACAGTGTGGTTAACGTTAGCCTTGTTAGCAGCAACAGCTGCTCTGTTTGCAGGTTAATTTCCTTGTCTGTGCTTAATGTGGTCACATGTTGCTCCACCTGAGTGGTTATACACCAGTTTATTCTGTCACAGACTACATTCAACATCATCTCCATTTTCTTGATTAAAACACTGCCAAGCTGTATTGGATTTTCGAGCTGTCATCTGTCTGACTTTGCTGATATAAACCTCCAGGGTTGTATGGGCCATCAGGGTGTACGCGCTTGCAGCGTATGATGAGAGGGGCTCCCATCTGTTGGGGCCATAGCCCCGACTAGTGGTGGGCAGCTACATAACATCTTAGAGGCATGACTAAGTAAGAGGAATGAAATATTGATAAATAGTTTAACTGACTAGTATTTCTTGTGCCGACTAGCGAGGGTGGTGACCTTTAATCATGCAGTCAAGTAATCACACACATCCTTAGTTAGCACAGCCTTGAAATGTGTCTTATTATCATTCTCAGCCCATGTTAGGTTAGACTCACCACAACCTTTTTCCTTGAGGCAGTGTCGTGTTAGTGTTTTCTAATCTCTTCACCTTTTCCAGCACATAGTAAAACCGCTTTATCTGTAGCAACTACTAAAATGTGAAACTGTCGCCTATAAAAGTGTGTATGGGTTTATCTTACTCGTCTCTTGGATGCTGAATGTGTTGTGCTGCAGTCTGCACACAAAAGTTCCATTTGGCAGCTCACAAAGAATACAGTGATATGCATGAAGGCAGCCTGCTGAGATTTATAAGTGATACTGTCACCTGCTATTATTTGCTGCCTGAGACTAAATCTCTTCTAAGACAGAGATTCTCCATCTGACAGAGCAAGATTTTGCACTTTTATACTTAATGTAGGCACTCAGTATCTATCTCTCTGCACACATAGACACTGGCAGCACATGAACCCACAGTAGGACTAATAGATAAAGCGGGATTTCTGTGTGTGTGTGTGTGTGTGTGTGTGTGTGTGTGAATTTCCGTGTGTGCGTACATGATAAATAAAATATCACATTTTCTATTTTTAGCGACAAGTTGTCTCCTTGAGTCCACACAGCTTAGATATGTCCCTCTGTGCAATCCTTTCCTGAACATCTGAAGCTTTACTCTCTGCTTTTCACATCTTCTCCCTCCCAGTTCTTACAACAATTTGCTGGACAAGTTGAAAGACTGCTCAGAGGGGTGGCTTAGTTTTGTTGCTGCAAGTAGATGGACTGACCCTCTTTCAAAATGACACCATCATGTATAATTAATTGAAAATATTTTCAGTATTCATGCATAACTATAAGCTCTGGTCCATCTTATACTTGAGTCCACAGAACGGACCACCAGCCCTGTGCTGTTTGCTGAGGTTTGGGTTCTCCTCCCTGACATGCCCTCATCTTTATGATGGATGAGGAAGATTATAGGATTTATGGCTGATTTACTCTGCTCTGCATGCTAATAGAAGCCACAGAAATATGGCTGGCTGCCTCTCAGGATTCAATCAGTACAAGACACTTATTTCAGATCTACCAGAGTTTTCTCATGGATAGAGTTTAAAATCTGGATATCTTTGCTGCTTATTAAGTAAATAAAGATGTAGACAGATTGTCTTTCATTGCGTGTGTGGTTTGTGTGACTAAAATAGTCTGGAAGGCTGTCAAGAGAAATTACTGAGCCATGTGGAGTTTTAAGTATGTTTTCAGCCTGGATAAGTCTGTGGTTTCATTTGCCTGAATTGATGAGACTTCCTTGTGAGCACGTTTGTGTATTCTGTTTACAACTATACCAACTCCACTATTGTGAGTATCAGTTTTAGCTTGTAGCTTGTATGAATTATTTTCCATGGGAGTTGCATATGCAGGGATATGAACTCATGTATCCAATAGATGGCAACAGTGACTTGCAGTGTGGTAGAGTTTGGGGGAATGAAGGCGTGCTAATGGGCTGTGCACTGAATCCTGTGGTTTGGGTCAGAGGCCAGATGGAGTCCAGACAGTCGTAACCACAGACACACTGTCATCAGAAACACAGCCCAAACCAGTAAACCTTCGCTGGCATGTAAGACAATTATTGCACATGCAATAATTGGAATGTATGATATTTAAGATGGATGTAATGAGCATCAGGTCCAAATCTGTCTTTCTACTGTACTTGGGCACAGATCCCAGAGGTAACTTGTAGAGTACGTTTCTGGCGAACACTTCATCACAGGGTTAGTAAACGATGCTAATTAAATGAAAGGTGTGTCGATTGTGCCTGTAGATCAAAATGAATCAGGAAAGAGTCTTAGTGGTGGTGGAACTAGAGCTTTCACTGTGAAAACATATGGGCCTGCCATAAAACACCTGCTTTTAGAAGGTTTAACGTTCTGCCCACCCGAAAGAGTGCCGGAAGCAAAGGGTATTTTAATGTGAATAATTCACATAAATTGAGCTGGCCTGTCTGTTTTCCTCTATGTCCATCACTTACGCTTCCATATCTAATATTTGAGCACTGAATCTAATCTCATTTTAAAAATTCACTCCAAAAATTTGAATTATTCATAATGACACCTCTAATGACCATTAGAGCTGTTAATGAGCACCAGAGCCGAGATTTTTTTCTTTTCTTCTGGCTGTTTTTATTTTTGATCATTCTGTACTTTCCATTCTCCACCGTCCCACTTTCTCTCCCTTCAAGACTTCTGGAGGTTCAGACATTTTTTAATTAGGTGAGCTGATAATCTGTTACTGCAGTCACATACGAAGTCATCAGCAAGGCCATGGAAGGTCAGTTAGTGGTGTGGTTGCCTGGGAAAGAGTACAAGATGGAGAATTATTATTCATCAACCACTGCTGTTAAATAAAACACTTTAAAGCTATAATATGTAGCATTTCTGCATTAGTCTAAAAACACTTGACCTAAAATATACATTTTAAAAAAACTTAGACTTAAACCACATGACCAAGTATATGGGGGTAAACAATAATGTATGGAAAACATTCTGTTAAGAAATTATTTCTTTTATAGTACATTAGATTATAGTATAAATTAGAAGGCTTGTTTTATCATTAAGGCTGTAAAGTTTTGTAACATTCGTGACACAGTCTAATTTTTATCTATAGCTTAAATACTTTAATGAAATCAAAAATAAATAACTTAGAAGATGTGGACAGTGCAAACAAGCACAGTCTCCATGGAAACTGTAGAATTTTTACAGCAGTAAAACTTCATTCAATTCAGTAAATGCCTTAAGGTTTTTCCTAACTAAGGAAACCTTTTAAAAGATTCTGTGCAACACCCTCGAGTGACATAGTTTATGAGACAGCTAAAAGTGCTTTGTGCAACCAGACTCTCTCAGTATATGTGAAAAAGAAGCTATAAAAATATCTGTTTCACTTTTACAGAAGCAGTGTCTCATTATGCATTTTTGTGGTTACGTTGTGCTCAATTTACAATGCTGCACACTAAGTCACTGTATTAAATCTTTATGGGTATTGTGAGAAGAGACACAGTCCTTGGGTGTTTGCTGTATTCACACAATGCAAAACAACCTTGTGAATTATGAGAAGAATTTAAACTTTTCAGCTGAGAGAAGTGAAAAAACAGGTGGACACTGTGATCAGATATGGTCCATAAATATGGGGCTCTGACAGGCGTGGGCCAGGCTGAAAGCACGGGGATCTGGAATTTTGAGGATATGTAGGGTCAGGGGTCATTAAGAGCTGAGGCAGGTCTTTAGAGGTTAGAAATCAAATGGTACCACTCTTACCGCTCCTTGATGTTTTATTTCTCCTTTTTCACGCCACTTTCACTTGAAGATTTTTAACAGGCAAATATTTGCACATACGAACAGCCCAGTTTCCACATCTGGATCTGGGACATATAAAAATGACAAATAAAATGAGCAGGAAAAAAAAAATCATGCTTTTACTTCTCATTTGTATTCTGTTTTAGTTCTGTCACTGTTAGTTTGATACCATCCACTCTGTAGACCTTCAACCGGTCTGTGCCTTTCTGTCAGTGTTCATGCTGAGAAACTATCACATTTGCAATCACATTTGCATGAACAGCATGAACCCACATTCATAAACAATTAAAAATATGGATAGTGGAGATGATGTTAAGTGGCTGTCATTTTATTTATTTGTTTATTTGTCCAGATTGGCGGCTAGTGGCACATCAGACCAAACAGAAGTTAGAAGTAACTGTTAACAGTCTACATAATGACTCACTCAGGTTGATTTGGTATGAATAACACCACATAATGGTAATGCAATTTATTATAACTAATGTACTGTGACTCTTTTAGCAAGGTCTGTGTAAGTTTGTTGTAATAAGTTGTTCTTGAGCTGTGAAGGCTTGTTTTTAAAGATTTGTCATAGTTGAAATTTTACATAAAAAGAAATAAGAAAGGGGAACAGGTTTGGGTAGCTGATGTTTTCTTAGCACAGTGTCCAGTTGCATATACATATAGAAAATTGAAAAGAAAAAAAAAAAAACAGAAAAAAAGACTCTTGGTTAATGAATTAGATACCAAACAATGATGTTCCTCATTATATGTTGCAGATGCAGCAACATTAACTTTACTTACAGAATATTGATGAAACAGAAACAAATCAATGCTTAATATATACTGTAGTATCCACTTTCCACCTAAATAGAAAGCCAGTACAGGAATATTTATTGCTATTTATTGGTCAGGGTTTAGTGTACTCAAGGAGGTGTATCTGGACTGGATAATGGAAACTTCAGATATGTTATTCCTACATGGTGAAGCTTCACTTTGGAAAGTGATGTAAGACCACCGGTATGGCACAGGTGGACCCAAGTCATTGTTTTGTATGTCACAAGTAAGTCTCATGTCTTTGCACCGAAGTCAAGACAGGCATGTCCAGAGTTGAGTCTCAAGTGAGTTTCGAGTCAAACAAGTCATAATGTAACAGTGAGTTTCCATCCTTGTTGGTTTACAAAGTTACTACTCTGTCCGGAACATTTTGCAAACTGCAGTTGTTTTTATGTTGACAACAGCGTAGTTTTGTATGCAAACAAAATGATCTTTTGTATGATGATTGTATGATGGTTCTCTCCTGCAATTTGATGTTTTTTTGATGGTTGTCTACACCCTCACCAGGCCAACAGAGTAGTAAGCAGTGACAAGAAGTGCAGTATGGGAGAACAGGCCATACCTAAGTAAGGAGGTAAACAGGCGAAAATTGAAAATGTGGATCAAAAAAAATATTTTTTTTTCTGATCTCTTAGCTTCATTCTTCCTGCTGTTGTTTAAAAGAAATACCGGAGACTCTGCATTTTCCTGCACACACATTAAAATATTCAGGTTTGGCAGAATGAGCTCTTTCATTACCTTTTTCACTGATGAGACAGCCTCTCTTTTGGTTTTCTGAAATACATACTGTTGGGCACTCAGACTTAGACACATATGAGGCAGGCAGGCAGGCAGGCAGGCAGGCAGTCTGTGTGGCTGACAGCAGCAAAGTCTACCATCCAACCACAGCAAAGACAGGGCAAGCTGTTTACCATCCCAGACAAAAATCTTCTGGGGCCTCTGTTTTCCTCTGACTCCACTGATGAAGTGGTAATTACAGGAGAGGCCTCACACCTCCTGAGAGCAGGACATCTTTGTGCTCACGGCACTCTGTTGTTATGTCTGTCTCAGGCTCAGTTTGGTCACGCCATTGACCAGAGGCATCATGGGTGAGAGTTGTGCATGTGGAGCATTATGAGCTGCACAAGCAGAGATGCCAACTGCTGCTACTGGTCAAGTGGGAGCTGGAGAATTCTGCTTTGTGACTGTTGCACTTGGACCAATTTGATGTGATCACAGTTGGCAATTCTATACATTTTTAATGGGAGACCTCCTCTATCTGTGAACAGAGTAACAGCTGCAGTTTATTTGAAAGGTTGTATGTGTTTTTTTTTTTTTTTGGGCTTCAATAATTTTAGTCGATGATTAATCGTTTCATTTTTTCAAGCAAAAAACATGTACTGGTTCCAGCTTCTTAAATGTAAGGATTTGCTTTTGCTGCTTTTTTCTTCTTTATGATAGTTAATGGGTGATTACATGAAGATTTATTGAGCATGTCCTAGTGTTTTATAAAAACAGCATTTAGTTATTATTACTTGTGACATTTGCTATAAAGAGAGTGAAGAACACTGTAGGGATAAATGTCTCCTTTCTTAATTTTAGCATACAAAATATTCAGGAGAATTGTCATTACTGAAATGTGTCCGCATCTGTTATTCTGTGTGTGTGTGTGTGTGTGTGTGTGTGTGTGTGTGTGTGTGTGTGTGTGTGTGTGTGTGTGTGTGTGTGTGTGTATGTGCCTTCTATACTTCTACTCTATATTTATGATGAATATGGATATTTCTAGTATTTCACAAGCCACGTATATATGTTATTGAAAATTATTGCATCCACGCTATATGGTAGTAAAAACTACACTGTCCCCTCAAATTAACAAGCGCTCCCAGAATGCATTACTTGAGACAGAAGATTCAAAATGGGCACAGAGTCAGTTGTTCTCTTTCCCTCTTTGTAAATATCATTGGATCATCCTACTGTTATACTGTTGATTATCAATACTGATATGAGGTGATTATCTATACATTTAAAATTACATGTCATTATTTTTTGTGATGTTAAGACAATATAAGACTTAAACATGTAACAAAGTTAACATGTGTGTAGCATGCTAACATTTCATGCTGTTTGCTAACTTAATTAAGAGCATCTCATTACTGTGACATCTTAATGTCTTTGGATTTTGGACCTTTGGTTGGACAAAAGAGGCCATTTTTAAGAAGTCACTCAGAAAATATCTTGAGCTTTTTTCACAGTTTTATGAGATTTTGTACATTCTAGTGGTTCTTAACCTTTTCAAGTCAGGATCCTAGAGAAAAAATCAAGTTGGTGTTCACATCGAGACCCCTCTCTTTATCTGCCTGAGACTGTTCAAGAATTGCATGAACGCTACCAAACTTACATTATACCAATGGTAAATATCTAAGCTACACCTAACAAAAACGTTTTTCTGCCACAGAACATTTTTTGAAATCAGCTTAATAACTATTCAGCCTGTGTGCATGGCTGCCTGCAGTGGCAGACCCACACAGTGTTCAGCACAATCCAGCTGTGTCAGTGGTTGGTCTTCCATGGTGGGAACTGAGCCGGTCTTTGCATCAGCATCCCTCTGTCGCTGACACAGCATTTGCACACATCATTTCCTTACAACAATCCCCAGCTCTGTCTACCAGCATCAGCATGGTCACGATGGAAATGCATTCCTCACAAAACACTGGTGAGCTTGTGTTTTGGATCTGCGTGGAGATATTGGAGCCATCTGTTTCCACAACACAGACGGAAAGGAGATTTTCTCTGGGTTTGAAGTCGACGTCAGTTGGTGTTATTGACGAGGATGAAGAATCCAAGGTTGAGTGTAGATTACATTTGTAATGTTAAATTGAGCTTCATTCTCACCATATGTGGCAGTCTCACATGTAACTGCAGAAAATTACACCTTACGGTATTCAGTCTCCAACAGGTCCATGTGAAAACCTTGGTTTTCCCCCTTTTTTAGAGGCATAGTTCAGATTATTTAATGTGGGCTTGTATGAGGTAATTTTTGAGTCAGTGTATTAACTACAGGAAATGGTGTTAGACACACTCCTAGTTTGGAGAAGCAGAGAGAGGCAGTAGCATGGAAGCTAAGCAATATACTGCTGTGCACAGAGTCAGCAACAAAAGGTACTTTAGCCACTTAAATAATCAATATCCGTTTAAGTGAACACTATATTTAGAATATTTCCCCTGCTTTACTTTGCCATCAGACAGCCTTTTCTGACAGAAAACCACCATAATATGAGCCAAATATCACTCTTTCCAAACAAGCCAAACTCCAAAAGTGAAATCATTTATTTTACCTCCAAGAAGACACTGCACCTTCCTCAGTTTGTTAGTTTGTTTGTGTTATTGTGTGACTTTAGTGTTTTACAAGGATAGTTTAGATTTAGAGTAGTCACACAGTAACACAAACATACTACCAGATCAAGGCAGTGGTAGTTCAGGAGCTCCTTTGTTCTGAGAGGTAAAATTAATGATTTTGCCAGTGGAGTTTGGTGAGTTTGGAGAGAGTGACATTTGGCTTACACTGTGGCAGTTTCCCATCATAAAAGACTGTCTGATGGCAGAGTAAAGAGAATATTGTGAGAATATTCTAAACACAGCATACACTTAAACTAATATAAAAAAAATTTATTAGGCTAAAATACGTTGTTGCTGACCCTGTCCACAGCGGTGCATTGCTTCGCTTCTATACTGGGGCTAATCTCTGCATCTGCAAACTAGGAGTGTCCTGAATGCCATCTATTGTAGGTAATACATGGACTACCGATACTTCGTACAATACAACCCTACATAAAGTGGCTGGAAATAACTGGAAAAATTTATTGTCTCACTGCAGATATATATATTGCTGACTTTTATGAGTGCAGCATGAATAGGAGAACAATAGGGGAATCACCCACAGCTTATGACTCAGTCAGAGGCCAGCCATGGCAGTGGCACTAATCAGCACTAATGAAGACTGGCAGAGGAGCCTCACACCATAAAACCTAAAATGAACCCCTCTAATTAATTTGCTAATTGGAAATCTGGATTGAGACAAGGTCGATGTTATTATACTGAACAGTCTCTTTGTGTCTTCATTTTGAAAAGGCCAACGACTGGTGATTATCTAAAGTGCCACACATTTGATCATCTGGTCACTGCATTTCTTTTTTTTTCAACTTGTGAATTATGTTGCCACATTGTTGTGTTACTGTGCTTTCTTCTATAATGCTGGAAACAGATCTATTCAGCACTGAGTATGCAGCACTGTTGCTGGATGAAAGCGAAGCAGCACAGACATAGTCCCACACCACATGAAGGCACTATTGGACATATTACCACCAGATGTCTGACACTGTGGCACTCGTTCCCCCTCTGCAGCCCTCTTGGATGCATAAATGCAACAAAATTGTTGTTGATGTCTTCTATGATTTATAACGCTGTGGATTAACTGCAGTTAAACAGCAACAGTTGTATTTGGCATCTTACTGTCTGCAACCGCGTTTTTCATGGCCAGAATGACGAGTTTCTTCGGAATAAAAATGCACTTCTTTAACAGGTCCAAGCTGAACACAAACAGATGGTAATGTAATACCCTGCACTGTAGCACATCAGTCCATAACCTCGCTGCAATCCAGAAAGTCACCTGCCACTAATAAATCTGGCTGATTTTGTGTGGTGAAGGGGTGACAGAAGGGAGGGCTATGTGAGGCCTTGACAGGAGGTGCGGAGAGTTGCACTTTGTCTTTTGTTGCATTTCTTGCCTTTTCGGGATTTACGATCTGCTTCTCACAGCCTCTGGCTTCGACATTCCCATGTGTCATGTGACACCACCGCTTTGTTGCGAGCAAAAATCATCATGCCCGGGAAGCCCGTTGTAGGGTTTATTTGACACTTGCAGTTCGTGGAAAATGGTTCATATTAACATTTCTTTGGGTGATATCAGCAGCAGCATCTGCCAGAGACGCTCACAAGTTATTTTTTGCAAGTCCAGGCCTAGTTTCAAATCTTTGTTTGCAAGTCCAAATCAAGTCTCAAGACTTAGTTTGAAATGTGTGTTCTGTCATCTGCTGCCATCCAGTCTGTTTAGAACACTGACTAGGATTCAAAGTACATACTGTCATATCATCACTCCTTTATCTTTTAGCTTACAGTATCTGCACTGATTGGTTGTTTGGTCTTTATCAGTTTTTTTTCTGAATATAGAGAACATGGCTTAAAAATGGATATAGACTAATGTTACTCAGAGTAACAGGAAAGAATTGCTAACATTATTAGGTATGCAATAATAACTATAATCTATTTTTCAGTTCGAGTACAACCATATTGAATAATTAAACTTGGTTTCTAGCTAATGGTGGTTTAAAATCTACTGTAAATTAACACATCCTTCTCACCTCTCAAACTCATGGTCAACAGTAAACTTGTTATTTGCCTGTAGCTGACATTAAAAATTCAACATGGTCTTTCTCTCACCGATGGTGGCAGCTGATCATGGACAACCATTTTATAGTCATGGCAAAGCCAGTACTGTATGTGAACAAATGTGGCAAACAAACAAATACTGAACTTTTCAAGATATTCAATGAACACCAATCAAATAAAGTTAACCTATCTTAGCTACAAAGACAGTAGTAAACATAAATTGCTGGTGCTGAGCTAAACATGTTTGCTAACCATCTATAGGTGATAACGTTAACTTTGACTTTAGCAAGAGGCCGACCTTTCTGGTTGTGTTTTCAGGTGCCTGATAGGGACTGTGCCCACCACAGGAATTTTTGCTTATTTTTTGCCACATATTTTTTGAATGGTTGCATGTAGAGGTGCTGAATCTCCATTCTGCACTGAGCACTGAATGATTGATAGGTTTTTTTTTCTGGTCGCCAAGAGATAAAAAATGTTCAGCTTTGGGTAGAACGCTGTGACAGTCACTGTCATTTTTTTACCCAGATGTCCAGTGACAGTGGAGAAGGAGTAGGACACATAGACTACCACAAACTCTTAAACAAAGCTCTACTGATTAGTACTGAGATGTTTCTTTGCCCAAAAAATCTAATGAACTCACACAGAGCAGCAGGTCTGACCTCTCTCCCTACATGCTTCAGCCTTCCTGTCATCCAGAGCTACGGCTGGAGCAAGTGCTTGTGCTGTCATTTTTACATTCAATACTTGTTGTGAACGCAAACTATCAGGGAAAGTAGGTACTTGCAAAACATAAATTAACTGCTACTTCCAGAGATACTCCATATCATAGCAACCAGAGTGTTTCAGCTGAAATAACTCTGCGCCTGCAGAACACACTTTTGCTCTACCAGCTGAGAGTTTTCAGAAGACCGCCTGACATTTTCAGCTGGGAAAATGCTTCGGTGGACCCAGGGACTTAAAGTTCGATGTAGTTGATCCAGCATCCTTTATTTTGATACCACAGATGTTGCATGTAGCAAGTATTTTGTTTGGGTCTTGTGTGAAGTTATTACAGCTGTTGTTGCTGCAGCTTTCAGTCGTCTCCGGCTGTGTGCACCAGATGCATAAGGTTACACATGATAATAAAGAAAGAAATAACATTCAGATTGTTAGGCATTTCCTAAGTGTTAATGTGCCAAAAAATAAAAAAGATTGTTCATGAGTCCCAAATCCTGAGTCTGAACAAGTCTCAAAGTCATTGTGTGTGTGATTTAAATGTAACTCAAGTCCAAACCACAAACCAGAGTCCTTCTCTGGCATTTATATTTCAGAAGTTACTGATTTGAGAGTAAACATCAAAGGGAATGTTTAATTTCCCCATGACGATGATCAGGACAGCTGCACAACACAATAAGAGATAAAAATAGCTCATGCAACTGCACTTTCAATAATCATAACAGCGGGGAGCAAGCTAAGATAACAAACAGAACACTATACGGGCCCATATGAGGTCCCTCTTGATGTCATTTCCATATGAATTATAGGCGTGGATATCACAGCTGGTATGCATCCATTTCCATATACACTCTGGCGTGTGACTCATTCTTATCTGCAGTCTATATGCTGTATGTAGATGTTCTGTGCCAACACTTCACAGGTGCAGACCAATTTATCTTACACTGATGATCATTATAATAAAAGATAAATACTATAGAGGATTAATAAATATGTTGAAAGATATATCATCTTCACTGACAGGATTTTGTACTGCAGTGAGTTAGGGCAAATGCCTAATGAAATATTATGAATCGCTTTATAACCTGTAATTATGTCGTCATATGAGCACCCCGTGGCAGAACAGAACATCAGGTGGAAACAAGCTTTGATTTAGTGAAGTGACAGTTGGAAGGGTTGCACGGAAGGACGCTGTTTTAAAGGTATATTTGAGATCATGTTGTCAGCAGTTATACACAGTATTGTTCAGTAACAGTCTTATCTTTCAGGGCCGGTCGGATTTATATCTTTTCCTAAAATCCTCTGGACATTTTCAACATCTGACACTTGACTGCTTTACAAGTGTTTCTCTGAATTCCACGAAACGTATGGCTTAACCTGTCAGAGAAAGCAGACGACGGCGAGTTCTCACGTTGTAAATCTTGATCCAGCCTTCATCCTTAAGAATTTCGACTCACAGTTCGCCTTAGGTGATACAGACTACATTTCCCTCATCCTGAGCCTCTTCTTCACTCGACAACCTAATGAATTTCATTTATGAATTATGTTAACACATCATTTGTCTTTCTTTTAGCAGAGCACAACTATCCTGCCAATGCCAAAGGCGTTCTTTTAACAACAGACGAGACCATGAATGGGTCTGATCTCAGCTGGGTCACCCACAACCTCTCAAACATTCCTCTCCTGTGACTCAGTCGATGTTTGAAACACTGATCCATGGGTTTTCTGGACTCAAAATGATATCACAAATTGTGCATGACTGTACGATATACTTGAGAAGTGTCAGAGTCTCACTATCCAGTGTCACACAAACCAAAATCAAAGCCATGCCACAGGCTTGCTGACATTTCATCCTTGTTACCAGCTGTAAACTACTGTAATTCAAAACAACAAAGGAAGAGCGGTGCTCGTCATGTTAGCCTGTAGATTTGGACCGTCTTTATGGTTCCCTTGTGGTCTCACAAACTGCTTTGCACATCTGTGGACATGTAGCAAAAAGCACTGTGATCCTGGCATGGTCTCTGCTACCTAAGCTGCCAGTATTGATCTGGCTGTCTGCTGAGATTGTTAGCTTTCTCCTCAGAAGTGCTGAGAAACTGGCTGCACGCCTGCAATGTTCTCACCACACATCTTCTCAGAGCCTCATTTCCATCTCCTCTAATCAGAACGAGACATATTGAGAGCATAAGTTGGTTTATCTGCACCCTCTCATTGGACTGTGAATAGCTGGTGTGTGCCCCAGTAAATTAGCATACACATGTTCCTCCCTGACAAGCACCAGTCCGTGGTGGAATGAGAGTTTGTGTGTGTGTGTGCTCTAGACAGAGGCTGGGAAAGGCAGATAGCGCCTGCTGTTTGTTCAATTTGCTTGACTTCAGATCAGATGGTGACTGGACTGTGACACAGGCAATCACAGAAAAATGAACATAATCATTACCTTGAAGTCATTACTAAACTGCTGTGTGCAAAGTACCTTGTCTGCATGTTTCTAAACAACAACCAGAGAAGAGCTATGGAGCAATTATGTGTTAGTTTTTGTAATTTGAGCGCTATAGTTCAGGCTCCCTAATTAAAAAGTGACTTTGCCTTGAGTTTCCTGGCTATGATTGGGTTTTTTGAGTAATCTGATTATATTTTATGTATGTGAACAGCTTATTCTGTTGTTTTTCGGAACACATGCAACAGATCTGGAATAATGCTATATTTAAAAAGAGAGTGTCCAAGAAGTATAAGAGTATTCAATTTTAGGTCAGACTGCAAGATATTCCATGAGATCAGGGTTCCAATGCAACATGCTAGGATAAAGATCAAAATCAGTATAAGCTACTAAAGCACACGTAAATGCACTCAACAAGTGGAATTCCTTAGAAACATTTATAAATGAACCTGACAAGAAACTATATATTGGCTCTATATTTTTTAGATCACAACATTGGTCAGCCGGTCTGCTACTTTGGAACAACTATTAACTACCACTATCAGATGGATTGCCATTGAATTTTGCGCAATAATTCATAGTCTCCAAACAATAAATCCTACTGACTTTGGTGAACCCCGGACTTTTCATGTAGCACCGTGAGGTTACCATTTGTGGTTCAGAGTAAAATACTTCTATAACTATTTAATGTATTGTCATTGAAATTTGGAGACATTCATGTTCCTCTCAGGATGAATCAAATACCATTGGTGATCCCTTGACTTTTCAAATTCTGTTTTGTGCAATACTTTGATGAATGACTGAACAGCTGTGGAACTAATGACATCAGCCTCTTTATTTTGTGTTAGTGCTAATTAGTAAATCTTAGCTTGCTGGCACAAACAAATCAAACATTATTCCTGTTAAACATCAGCATGTTCAGAATTGTCACTGTGAGCATGGTGATGTTAGCATCCAGCTGAAGGTACAAGTAAGTACAGTAAAGTACAGTAAAAAGCACAGAGCAGTTTGCATAGCTGTAGATTCTTTATCTTTGTTGACTGTTAAGTTAATAAATGATTGTAGGTACATTTTGTGCGACTGGAAGACAAAGACAGCAGTATAAAGTTAGCCTACATCATTTGTGATTCTGCACAAAGCCCCTTTCACATTTATGTGTGGATAAAATTCATACTGAATTATGTTAAATGTTTGCAGAATGCTTGTGTCTGTTTATGAGTCATAAGAAATCATAATAAATTGAGCAACTGAGCAAGAGTCTTGAAAGTAGTAAAGCTGGAAGTCACTGGACTCTAACTCCAGAGTGTATATTTTAGAAGCAGTGGGTTTTTGTTTTCGCAGGCTTAGTTTTACAGACAATTGACAGAGTTATAAAAAGCTGATCAGCTTACAGTGTAGGACTCATAGTCGCTTCTTATTGTCATATAAGTATAATGTTGCATTTGTCTTGCACTTGTGTGGGTTTCAGTATCCCTGCAATCAGCAGACAACCTGCCAGAGCTTTGAGTCTGAGGAGGAGGGGTGGAGGGAAACAACTCACTCCAATGTTTCTCATTTTGACTGTGGTACTTATTTTTGAATGCTATGTTGTGACATATTTCACCTTTAAAGCCAACTTTAGTGTACAGAAATTGACATCTGCATTGCCTTTAACTACCTTTTCCTTAAGCATTTTTCCTTAAACAAAGTGATTTCATTAATATGTTTTTATTTTAACATATTTGTAATATTTCTACTGCTCATGATCTTATGTTATAAAATTGCACAAGGCATAATATAGATATATCATGAGCCCCAGTGTAAATACTGTATATTGGACGTATTTACATATCTCTGTGTAACAAACACATATTGAGAGTTGGTCTTTCTCTTTCAACTTAAGCGCCCAGTGATAAAGAAAATATGCCAATAGAAATATGTATGTGCATATTCTTCAACAGCTGCTCTATTGTCTACTGTTTTTTTTAAGTAGAGGTCAGGAAAAAGCCATGAAGCATGAAGCAATAATTACTTGCTTGCGTGAAGTAATAATTGCCAAACCAAGGCGCATTTAGTGTTTGCTCATTTGTTTTGACCATAACACAGCTTGAGAGAAGAAAGAGATTAATAGGTGTGCCTTGTGCGAGCTGAAAGCTGGGTGTCATCACATCAAAGAGTGTGAAGGTTATACATCAATGGTGGATCTGTTCCTCTCTCTGGATCTCTAATTAAAAAATTGCAGAATTCCCCTTGGCTCGCATTAATGGCACAAACAGCCTTGAGGAATTCACCAGGCATGTTGTCAGGCGCTGAGGGCACAGGTGACATGAGGGTGATAAACAACTATCAAGCCTTTACGTCTCTAATGTTACTAACAAGGACGGTTACATTTTAAATACAGAGCAACAATGACACAAACAAGTCTTAGAGTCATGAGTCAAGTAGTTCTGGTGACATTTTCCGGGTGAAAACAGTTACCACCGCTTTGGAAGACATCTCATTCAAGTATAACAGCTCAAGTGAAATTATTTTTGCGCCTGGAAAGTCAGACTTTGTTGATGAAGCAGCTCCAGAAAACATTGCTGGGAGGGATGACAGATTAGAGACTTGGTTTTTTGGTCTCTAGGTTTGGGGAAAGAATTGTTCACATTAACATATTGATGGAATTTTCGAAGATTATACAAAAAACATATGTGAATTCAGTTTGAGGGCTCTTTCCTTTTCCCTTTGAATTTGTGTGTGTGTGTGTGAGAGAGAGATGGAGTGTGTGTGTGTGTGTGTGTTTAGAGCACATGTGTCTGATTAAGTGAATCTAAGAGCAGGGAAAGGTAGCATCATTGTAGTTTGTCATTAATGTGCCACAGCCTTGAAATGAGGTCTGAATTATCTGCTCCACTGCCTTCTAAACTCATCTGCCATAGCAGAAAAAATGTCCACTTTCTCTTCTACATGATTTTTTTTTCCATTCTTTTATCTCTTTTCCTCTTTGTACTGGGGGTGGTGATTTTTCTCAGATAAGACCAGAGAAAGCATCAGAAATCACAGGGTTTCCATGGGTGCTAGAAAACATTGAAAACACTTGGATTTTCATGTAGTGGTTTCAGATTTTGAAAAGTGCTTGAAATGGCTTGACTGTAATTGCATTAAGTTCATAATAAAACACTACCTGATTGAATAGTTACTTTTTAGGTAAAAAAAAATCAAACATATGAATGTAGTCAGGTTGTATAGAATGTCAGATCTATTTGCAGACTGGTGACACATTCTGAATCATGAAACTCTGTTCTCATTTAGCTTGTCACCCTTTTGTAGAATGCGAATCATAGTTGTTTATAGCACAGTAACATCTGATTTAATGTGATGAAGAGGTGCAAAAAGCACACGTTGAAAATGCTTGAAAATTGCTTGGAAAAGGTGTGGGAATTTCGCCTATGGAGTGTGTTTGGTTTAAATAGAGCAATATTTGGCTTATATAACAACAGTTTCCCATTGAAAAAGGCTGTCTGATAGCAAGGTAAAGTGCTGAAAATACTCTAAATATGGCGTACACTTAAAGTGATATTGATTTGTTCAGGTGGACATTTTTTAAGTGGCTAAAATACTGTTTTCTGCTGACCCTGTCCATAGCAGTACACTGCCTAATTTCCATGCTGGTACTGTCTGCTTCTCCAAACTGGGGGTATGCTGACCAGCATTTTTTATGGGTAATGCACTGATTATCGGTAAATTCCTCATACAACCCCACTTCATATAATCCAAACTATTCCTTTAACTGTCATTACTGAGTCAAATCGTACAGAAATCTCCTGGCATTGGAGTGGAGTGAAGGGCACAATACTTTCAAGAAGCAGTTTTTATACTGAGAAGTCACAGAAGGTCACTTGTCTGTCGGCTGTGGTGGTGTAGACGCTGACAAGCTGCTTATGAGTCATGACCATGAGCTGCAGACGCCGGATCTGAGTGATACATAACAAGCATCCAGGAGCTGCTCACCTTGGCTACAGCACTTTAAATCCTTGAGAGACGTAATTTTTCTCACTTAAGAAAAGTCTCACTCTCTTCCCGCTCCCCTCTCCTTCAATCCTTCAATCTGTCCCTCTTTGGGCGGAAAAAGTATCCCAGTGTCATGGAGATTGACATCTGGGCCTTTGGCAGCTTGGAGGATGCTTGCCTCAGCTCCACGGGGATGTCAGAGCAAGTTCAGACTCCTCGCAAGGTTTGAACTTACTTGACATCAGTGTTGTTAAACAAAGCTGAGAAGGAAAGTTTCAAGTAGGAATAACATTTTGTGTTACGTAATGTAAAGGTGTGGGAACGAGATATCCTGTGGAAAGTGTTTCACAATAGCCCCTCTTTCAATTTAACACGCTCACCGGGTATAAAACTGCCCTGAAAGCAGCTGTGACGACTGCAGTGTGAGCTGCTAACTCACTGAACTTGTGTGCGATTGTTCAGTTCCAAGCAGACTCAAGTGACCATGCAATATTTAGCGCCCTTCAAGCCAATCAGCACTATTTGTCCTGGAACTGTCTCACTTGTTTTCCTTTTTGTGGTTGGTTGCTGATGCCCTCCAAGCAAATCTATCAGTAAGTGAGTTGACACGTATTTCTTCCTTGACATTTGCACTTTCATTTAACCACAATAAACCAATCATACGTCAAGAGATGAGTCACATTTCAGCTTTTAGGATTGATGTGCATGTATTTACTGTGGGTTTTGTAACCAGCGAGACTGTGTTTGGGAAGAGATACAATACACACATACTGCAGCTTAACTGTCAACAACAGAATCCTGTGTATGTTCATTCATTCTCAAACTGGCACGTCTGATCAGAGTGGTTATCTGTTTGTCATTGCACTGACGTTTCCTCCAGCTGGAGGAATGAGCAATGAATCTGTGACTGTACAGGACATCAGAGGGTTCTGTGGAAAATATCTGCAAGATCGGTTGATGTTCACATTTGTTCAAGTTTGCTTTTCACTGCAGTTCACCCATGGGAACTAATATAGTCCTAATTATTGCAGTTTGTCAGTATCATGCCCAGAAGCTTAAATAGCTGTTGAAAGAATAATAGCAGTGTGTGAAGTTTAACCTCTCTTGATCTTTCTTCCACTCACTCTTTCAGTAACACAAACTTTTGAAAAACATATGTCTAGGATTTTCCACTATGTAAGCCATTCATTCTTAGGAGACTTTATTTTTAAACTGGTTGATGAGTTGTGTATTAATCCTTTACAGATCAAGTTATAGGCAGTTAATGAAAACATGAAAAGCCCTTTTTCATTGCCAGATTATTAGAAGGCTTGGTGGTGTGACCTAAAATATACACAGTAATGATACATATCATGGTATATAAAATTTTCCCTCTTAAGTGATTTATATTATTGTACATGACTGTGGTACAGTAATTATTTCATGCCCAGAGTTAAAGGTAGCAATTAGCTATTAATATACTTTACAGTGGCTATGGAGGCAGAGTTTCATTCATGGTAAAGTTGACAGCCAATCGGTCTGCAGAATAGATGCCAAGTGTGTGTGCATGCGTGAGTGCGAGTGTCATTTGCTCCACTTTCTCACAACAGCTGCAGCACAACTTAGTGATTTGTGAGTGGTTTTGTTTTTATACACTGAATCCAGTGTTCTTCTTGTCTTTAAAAAGTAATTTGGGAAGTATGCTTAATTGCTTTCTTGCCAAGAGTTTGATGAGAACATCAATACCACTCTCATGTACGGCAAATATTAAAGTTCCCATGATATCAAGATTGAAGTCTGAAAGTGCTTTAATCACGTCACTCTATACGTCATGTATACGTCAGTGTCTGGCCCAGCTATGAGAGAAAAGTTGTTTTGTAAATATTCTCCAGTTTTAATGGCACTTCAGAGTTTGTCTTTTTCTGGAAATTATTAAAACCTGTTCATGACTCATACTGCACTTGGAGGCAAACACTAAATTTGTGTCCAATGAGACACTTTATTGCTTATGACGCTGCAGAGCAGGGAAGGAGAATACATCCGTTTATTGAAGTGGACTGGAGTGGCTCTGGGGGCCTCACTGTACAAAAGCACAACCTCATAACTTTATTCGCTGATTTGGATGAAACTGAATGATATTTTATAGAGAAAATATTTACTGGGTTCCCCTCTGATGTCCCCCGGCTGCTCAGCTTCACGTCTGAGTTATTTAAATTTCCTGATGGACAGATGACTTAACATATGGCGCTGTTGGCTACTGTGAACATCATTCAATGTCTGTGACAAGGGCCTCCATAGGTGTCTGCTTTTTTTTATAGGAAACACATAAGCAATAAAGAGAACTTTAAGCTACAGCCAGCTGCCGTTTATCTTAGATTAGCATAAAGACTGGAGGCAGGGGGAAACAGCTAGCCTGGCTCTCTCTGTTTACAAAAAACAGTTGTGAAAATGACAAGTTGTGGTTTTGCAGGTTATTTTGTGGCCAGTAGCAGTAAATTTCTGGGGTCTTGTCCAGGAAGTTGCTGCTAATAGTGAGCAGTGGTAGGCAGATTTTGCTAGTCTTTATGCTAATAATAAGCTAAGCTAACTGGAAAGTAAATAAGCATGTTTCCTGAAATGAGGCTGAATAGTTTAGGTGGACCCATGTCTTCACACAGATATGGTGTGTAAAATGTAAAGAACTGGTGAGACAGGGTGTTTATAATGGTTTTCATATTAAAGCGATGCAAAAATTGCTTATTGATATTTGAGTTGTTTTTTATTATCTTTACTGGCAGATAGACTGTTTCCTTACTCACACAGTATGTTATTCATGTCTTAGCTGAATCATCTCTCAAGGGCTCTGTGGTTAAATACGGCTGTTGCCTCAAAAGATTTTTGTGCAGCTATTTTTTTAGTTATAGACTAAAAACATTTCTCCACTTTGACTTTGTCCTTTTCTTCTTCTCTGCGGCAGTGTGTGCTCACTATGTGTATGTATTATCTCAAGGCCTGATTAAAACTCCATTAGTCATGCAGAAAACAAAGAAAGTGTAATCAAAATGGAAATTAGTGTAATGGTGCTGTGGAAACAGATGAAGCGGACAGACTTGCTTCTGCTGAAAAAGGCTTTTTTTCAAAGACTTATTTTGTACCGTTTATCCTCTTTTGTTTGTCTTCAGTAATGGTGAAGACTATTGAGTCCAGGTCCACAATGATGAAGACGCGCTTAAGATAGTGCCATGGGTTATATACACTCTTAGAAATAAGGGTTCCAAAAAGGTTCATCCTGAAAGACTGAGGTTCTACCTAGAACCATTAGCTCCTGAAGAATCCTTTTTTTGAAGAAAGAGTTAGTCAAGAGTTCTAAAGGTTCCATCAAGAACCCTTTTAATACAAAAAATCCTTTTTGAAAGAAAAAGTTCTTTAAGGATTGTTGAATTCCTCTTTCATCAAGGGTTATTTGTACCATAATATAAAAGTGTTTGTGGTAGAACCTCCCAGTTGGGTTGTAGAATAAAACCTTGGATTATAAGAGGGTTCTCAGCTGAATCCCCCCAGGTGGGTTTTAGATAAAACCTTTGGAACAGACCCCCCTTGGAACAGTTCTGATTAAGCCTTTAGAATATTAAAGTGTTCTTTGTAGAACCCAAAGGTGGAAACGTTCTTGATAGAGTCCCGTACCCCTCATAGAGGGTTTTGTGGGAAATCTTCCACAAATTGTTCTATGTATAACCCTGTTTGTTGGATTCTGGGTAGAACTCTCTGGGGGTCCTTTTCAACCAAATTAGGTCTGGTTCTAGAACCGGTTCCATTCAAAATTCTTGGAATCCTGGTGCTATCTAATGAACCTGTCCACCAGTTTTGAGTGGAACCAAAGATTTCATCACTTTGGTTCCCATTGAAAACCTACTATTCTTTGGTTCCAGCTGGGAACCAACTTTTCAGCTTCCAAACTAATGTATTTTTGGTGGAAGTGCTCAGAATGGTTCAAAATTAGGTGCTTGAACCTAAACAGGTCCAGTTCCATGTTAGTAAAGAAGGCCTGTGAAAGGGCTCAGAGTGGAACCTTTATAAAAGGTCTTACCAGGAACCAAAAAGGGTCATCCTGTGGGGACAAGCCAAAGAACCCTTTATGGTTAAAGTAGGCAACTTTATTCTAGGAGTTTGTTCAGGAGCAGGGACCTCATTTAAATGTTCAGCTTGCAGACTGAGGGCTACAAATGAAAGAAGTGAAATGTTGTTGGCTTTGCAGCACAATTAGCATTCTTGTTGGCTGTTCATATTTTCTCTCTGTCATCAGACAAAAAGTAAACAGATGTTAGGGAGGAACGTTTTCCAAGAAACCAATTTAATCATTGAAATTGCTCGGGGTCGTGTTAGAGAAATATGCCGCCGCCTCTCTGATCAGGCTGTGTGAAGGAACTTGTCCTACAGCAAACAATCAGTCAGTCCTGTTAACAAGCCCCAGAGTCAGACTCCCCACACTCATCATTTTAAGGCCATCCATCACTTCTACAGGCTGCCAGGACCGGAGCGCTGCTGCCAATACATGACAAGATAACAATGAGACAACGGCTCCAGATTCTACGCTCACATCTATTAAGAGCTCCAAGCGTTTGTCAGACTAAACAACCTCGACTACAGGGGCAATAAGTTAGACATCAGGTTTATTGTCATGTCAGGTCGTACGGGAGTTCACACAACCACAGTGCTGCGAACACCCATTCAAGTCAAATCTAGTCATAATTTATGACTACAGTATAGAAACAGGGCCAAGAGTCTGCATGGTGCCCTGTGGATTGATCCATAAAGAAAGACCTGTGACCCAGAAAAGAGGACATGCTCTCATGTTTGAGGACGGCTTGGGGGCAGGACTTATAGTCGGGGGCCCAGGAGGAATGACTGGAGGGGGGATGGGGGCAGGCCTGCCTTTGTATCTTTTTGGTAAGCAGTCAAGTTATCTGCACATGTGCCCCATTAATTAGCCAACAGGGGAGCTGGGGCTGGGTGCAGTATTGTGGGTAAAAGGGGATAGTGAGACAACATTGAGGTCCCGACTTTGTATCCTGATGCCCCAGGGGCAGCTGGGTACAGCACCTGTTAATGACCTCTGAAGTGGTCTCTAATTGGGCCAGTGACCATGGACCACCCAGGGAATCAGGCAGGAGCCCACACGAAGACATAATGAGAATACATAATACAAAAGGCTTTAGGGAAAAATAGATCACATGCATTTTTTGGGGGGAATTGTATCCTAATAGTACTATTTATATTAACTAAATTTATTATTAGTTCTGATGAGCACTTTACCATTTTCTAAGTTTGAGAAATTGATCTTCACCTAAAGTCCACTTACTGTCTTTTTCAGGAGCTAAAAATGTAAAATCCACATGAAACTATTAAATACTCAACATAGGCTAATGAGAAGGTGAATTTGAAGGAGTCTGAGTATTCAATTGTTTTCCACACACAGTCTGTGCCTGTGCCTATTTGGAAAATCGTATATCATTCCCCATATCCCTGGGGGTACATGTACTCCAGCTTGGGAATGTAGACAATGAAGACAATCTCTGTGCCTACTGAGAAAACTCCAGCTGCTCATAAAAACTAAGATGTGGTTGAAAGTCACGAAATAAGGCAGTAAGTCGTTGCTGTCCAGTGAAAACCATGTATCTCGATATTTGGCAAACTGAAGGATTAAAGGACCAGTGTGTAGGATTTAGTGGCATTGAGCAGGGAGCTTGCAGATTGTAAAGACCTTGCGTCACCCTCCCCTTCCAAGCATGTAGGAGAAATCAGCAAAGGAATATAAGAGGCAGTGAAACTTTAGTTTGTCTGTTCTGGGCTACAGTAGAAATATGGCAGTGGAGCGTGGTGACCATCAGTGTCATTTGCACTGGGGACACTTTTTGAAATGGCAATTTTTTTCCCTGTCACATTTGAAAGCATAATTTGTTAACAAACAAATGAGAATGCCTTGAAAATTGTTTATTTGCACAAAAAGAAAACATACTGAGTCATGATTTGCTGAATTTGACTCATGAACTTCATGAACGTTAACTGCGTACTGTTTCTCTAATGTTAATGTATGCAGCATTGAAACAACAAGGCAGTTTATCTTAATGTCTAAAGGCAAGGTTCGTGCGGTGATATTGGACGTTGTTATCGCTGGTTGACTGACATGCACTGGAGCTTTTTGCTGTAGATATTGATATTGGTATTTATCGATTGATATGATGCTGCAACTGTTGATGTGATGGATGACTGTTACTTGTGCATTTGGTGTAGATTTGCATTGAGTATATTTACATTGTCGATAAATTGAAGACCTTACAAGACCACTGTAAATAAACACTCATTTGGGTAGCTAATAATGCATTTGTAAAAATCTGAAAAGGTTGTTCTTACCCCATGAAAAGTTGAGTCAAGACAGTTACCATTTATATTCAGTGTCACGGATGAATTATCTTTCTCCATTCAGGTTAATATTTATTCAATGTTTCAGTGAGACTATTATATGTAGTGAAGTCAAGAGTCAAATTATTGTTTAAGCATTGGAAGACATCAAAAACCTTTTGTATTTGATTGGGGTTGCACATGGTTGTTAGTGGTAGTGTATGAAAAAGAAATACAAAAGACTCATCCTTTTTTATATTTGTATTTTGATGCTTATTAAGGCCTATAATTGTCAGTGCCAAACTACTTGTTGCAGATGTTGCTGCTGTGTTTTATTTGTCTCTTTTGAACAGATTGATATAGGCCTGTATCTGACTGGTGTCGTGCTGTACGTGTCAGACAGTTCATCAGACTCAGCTTGACATCTGCGTTTCTTCACGTCCGACCTGTTCTCATCTTGTGTGTTATGTGTATCATCACATTCATTCATGTGCATGACTGAGTAACCTACAAGGTTGTTTCTGCATGACTCAGAGGCTCTGCTCTCCTGTAGTGTTGTCACTCAGACGTTGCTGTTTGGATAAACAGACAGGCAGAGAAGTGCCAGATAATGGGCTCGGCCCAGCACGAGGCCCTTTAACTGTCACATTAATTGCAACACTACAGGAGCAGTAGGGGGGACATGATCACTGCATTTTTGAGTGTCTATTTTTTGTTTACTATTATTAATGAGTCCAAAACTGTTGTGAAGTGAAATTTTGTATTATCACTGTGTTTGAAAAGTCTGCGTAGATTTTCGCTGTCAGTTCTCTAATGGTGGGAGGGGCTGATGAAATGACGGGTCACCCTCTTCTTCACACTCCGGTGATCTAAAGCACTCTCCAATGAACGATTCTGTCTGCCCGTCTGCTATTTATCAGAAGTGATGCCAGATCTCATTGAGGAAACAGATACTTCCGACAGACTGCCACTCAGTTGGCTAAAGGGGTTGGATGCTCCTTGATTAAGATTCCTCTCACCCCCCACCCCGACCACCCGGCCCAAATTAACCCCTTGTCAGTGGGCCACAAAGAGAATGGGCATGGCTGAGTCTGATTTATTTCACACAGAGCCATCATAAGGCCACAGTTGGCCTCCCGTCTCCCCCAGTAAGCCATACATGCCGCGGCCTCTCTTTTACTCACCTCCCCCCGCTGTCCCGCCCTCACACCTCCTGTCGCGCACACTCAACCTGTCACTCTGAAGAAGACACAGGCACAAAGACAGGCCCAAATCAAAAGGCGCTGATTAGCAATTAATGGTGCATCACTGTATTTGCATCAGGAGTGTGTGCACAGTGTGTGTGTGCATGTGGAGTGGCGTTGTCAATCATGCGGAGTGTGCCCCGGCCCGCCCTCCTCTGTCCTGCCCATGTGCTCCCCGAGGGGTGCAGCTACTTATGGCTATTGATACGGGAGAGATGACTCTGTTTTACACCCACACACTTACACTTAAACCCAACACAGGACAGCAGAACAACCTCCTGCTGAGACCAGACTGCATCAACACGTCATTCTGATGGATCTATACCAAACTACTGACTGACGCGTGTCTGAATTTATCATCTCGTTTACCCCAGACACAACTGTTTGGATCGTGGATGCTTGCTTGTTTACTGCAATGTGGGTGTTCAGATTCTGCAGTTTACAAGGATGGAGTCCGGCACTTGTTTGTGTGTTCGCTCTCTGCTTGTGTCAAGGATGCAGAGGGCTGGAGGTTTGGACCGTGGGTGGGGAAAGTGGGCAGAATGCGTCTGGGTTCTCAGTCCCTGTGGTGTTATTGTTGACAGAGACGGCAGTCGCTCAGGAAGGGGCCAGCGAAGGGGCAACACCAGCTCCCACCACCGAACACGAGGATGACAACTCTTTGGGCTACACAGGTACTGCTGCTGCTTTCCCGTGATTCATGTGGCCTTGCATACACACATACATACATCCATACATCCATACACACATACATCCATACATACATACAAAACCCCTGGGAAATGTCAAGTTGGTCCAAGATGGAGAAATAACTTTGGGTTAGGGCTGGGATATATTGCTTAAAAAGTTATCCAGATAAAATGCTTCATTTCAGTCCGTCCATAATTACTGAACATTTTTAATTACCTATTTTTAAAGAAGATCGGGAGAAAAAAATTAATTCAGCTATTTTATCTTGAATTTAACCACTTCATTTATCAAGGCACACAGGTAATAGACTTAATAGAGTGTCTGTTTGCACCCAGGAGAGAATAGGCACAGGGCAGTTCTTCAGTTATTCACACCCGCCTTCCTTAGTTCAGTTTTAATGAACAACAGATTCTCTGTAGAGAAGAGGTTGTGATTGAAGATGGATTAAGCAAGGAATTTTCCTGTTAGAGTGGGATTTGAGTCCTATCCCAGGACCATGAAATTGTAAGTATTAACATTAGTTTTTAGACTTAGTTAGCTTATTATCTGCGTTTTTTTGAATTATTATTTTCAATTTTCAGTTGCAAGTAGTTAGATTTAGGCAACAAAACTACTTGCTTAGGTTTAGGCAACAGAACTATTTGGTTTGATTCAAGCAACAAAAGTTTTAGGCAACAAAAGTATTTTGTCTGGTTCAGGCCACAGAACTACTTGGTTGATTTAAGCAACAAAACTGTTTGATTAGGTTCGTCTTTGCCATGTGGGTGTAAATATGGACACACTGGCTATTTACATGGAGGCTACGGACACCTGGGTGCTTGCCCCTACCCTGCTAGGCTTTATACACCCTGGGTGCAAATAGTGTCTGCTTGCACTTCATGGAGTTTTAAAAAACTGCCATACTGGTGAGCTGACCTGTCCATTTTTTAAAACAGTGTTCTCACTGTCTGCACTTATTTTCTCATTCCACACTCTTCCTGTTGTGGTGTCATGAGTTGATGATGCAACTGGACAACACACCTGTTAAATTATTTGTGTTTCACGACATTATTCCATTATCAAAGGGTATGATAGGCTGATAGACTGTTAATGAGACAGGGCATGTTTGTTATGCACTTTCATGGCAGATTGCATTTAATGCATTTAAGTGAAACCAGTGAACAGGAACAATTTTCTGATTGCTATTGATGAAGTGCCTATGCTGATACATATTGCTTTGCTATTGTTTTATTGCCCAGGCCTATTTTGGCTTATTTAGTATATTTGATCAATTTCTGGCACTGAAAGAGTTAGACTTCTTCATGAGCAACTTTATTTCACATATAATCAAAGACCATGTGTTGCCTGTCACACCAGATATACAAACCTGTTACTGTATATTGACAATAGTAATCAAAGGGATTACAAAATGCACTTGGGGAGCCAATTATTTACATTTTTCAAACAGAATTTCCCCCACAGATGAAAGGTCTTTAGACAGTATAAATAAGCTCTCCATGTTTCCATGGCAAATATATATTCAAACATGATCTGGCACTAAGAGCTTCTCAGTTTTGAGTGTTGAAAGAGGAGAATTGTGGGAAAAGGAGGCACACAGTGTCTCCTCATGTGCATCGGTTCATGCATTTCATATCTCCCCAGACCACAGAGTTCTGTAGGGAAATGTAGAGCTGTAAATGGGGTCCTCACCTGAGGGACTGACTCACACACACAAGCACACACACAGAGGATTCAGGTCTGGAGAAAATTA
This sequence comes from Lutjanus erythropterus, assembly GCF_056507025.1. Taxonomy (NCBI): domain Eukaryota; kingdom Metazoa; phylum Chordata; class Actinopteri; order Lutjaniformes; family Lutjanidae; genus Lutjanus; species Lutjanus erythropterus. The sequence goes on from NC_139320.1 coordinate 41,099,259, forward strand.
GTGATGACGCAAGTGTTTTGGTTGGGTTTTTTTCCCCTAGAGTGAGGGTAAAAAGTGTTCTCAGTATGTTGTCCCAGTGAAGAGACCTACCTCCCAGGTGATTTACTGGACCTCACACAGCTTCAGGATAATGGAAGTCCAAATTAACTGTCAAACCAAATTGAGGTTCATCACTGTGTGTGGTAGCTTAGCTGGCAGCTCTGGAGTTCAGACAATAACCGAAAAAAACCATACAGTTATCATCAGTATCACACTGCGCCTTTTATCAGTGATGCCAAGATATATCAAAAGTTTGAGCCCAAAAACTTTTAGCACAGGAAACTCAATTTAAACTCTGAGTTAGCATATAGTCCAAGTTTTCACAAGACTTGGCCTGCTTTGAATGAGGCTTTAAAGAGGAAAATCATGTCATCTCTGCCTCGCTGCATTTGAGTTCATCTTTAGAATGATAAATCTGTCCGGTGGACAGAGCCAGGAGTTCATCTTTAATCTAGCCATTTAATCCCATCTGTGCATGAAAATGAAGGAAATTGATCTGGCCCAGTCAGTGAATTGGAAATGAGACTAATGTGCCCTAATACCTCAGTCTGCCGCTGATAGAACAAAGTGGGCGGCTGCCAAAGACTCCATTTTCAGGGAGCGTGACTGGATGGAACGTGAGGATAATCTTGACAGCTGCCAGTTTTAGCTTAGGTGAAAATGGAGTGCACCTTCAAGCGTCACAGTGAATGTTCTTTAAGGCGCCTTGTTGTGTTTGATTGTCTTTGCCACAAGATCTTGCTTAATAGAAGGAGGTTAATTAATTTATCAGTAAGTGTCATTGTTCAGCACACACTCACACTCCCACACATGACATTGAAGAAGACCGGTGGTACATCCTTGTCATCCTTCCACCATGACCTGTTGTTTTCCTTCATTAACTCTGTAATGAAAGACAGAAATGAGTAAGAAGTGAAGAACATTGTATCAATGTGACTACAGTAACCTGGCTCTTTTTTATTTCACCTAAAACTACACTGTAAAAAAGCTGAGCATTGTTTAAGTTCAAGGGCACTGCATGTGTTAGATTTTTGAGTTTTTCATCAAACTCAATAAAGATTTGCTAATCTTTTGTTGAGATAATTTACTTTTTTTTTCTTTAGATACTCTTCTTTAGAACTTGAATCTCTGAGTTTTAGAAACTCCCATTTTTTTTTTCAAAAAATCACAATGAGCTGTGAATCTGATTTGTCATTATTTGGGTACTTGACAATTAAATACACTATCAAAAGAAAAAAGTAAAAAAACAAAAGCAAAATTTCAAGGCAGCTTACTGCAATATATTTTTGAGTTTTTATCCCAACTCAAACTCTTAGTTTTAGAAGGTTAGTTTTAGAAACCCCCTAAAAAATGTATTTCAAAAAATATGGAGTAAACTCATTGATATGGAAGTGAATAATGGTTGATATTTTGATTTTTTCAATAAAAACTTTCTAAAACTTCTAAAAAGATTAAAGTTTTCTCAACTAAAGATTAATTTATCAATCAGCAAAACCTTTTACAGTGTGGTTGCAATTGAAAATTACTTAATTGTTAATTAAGTAATTAACCACTATTCACTTTTGCTTATCTGAAGAAGAAAAGTAAAGGGCAGTAAATGTCTTCAAACAGGTTAAGATGGAGGTTAAGATGGGCTTAAAACAAAAAAAAAAATCTATTGCAGTAAGTTGCCTTGACATTTTTAGTTTCCTCAACTTTTTCATTTTTACAGTGTAAAAACAGCTGGCACAGTATTAGGCAATGACACACTAATGTTTTGTGTGGTAGTCACCTGGGACTAATAGAGCCTTCTGTGAATTTTATAAGGAGCCACATGCTGACCTGAAGTTCGCAATACATTAAAAGTGTTTTTTATTGTTCCCTCAAGACTTTGACTCTCAGCCAGCTCTAAATTGTTTCCCGATATCAAAGAGCTTTGCACAGAGCTTCACATTCATAATGAATGAAGACTGACCTGTGTGAAGGCAGTGGATTAGAGAGGCATACTAAACTACTCTTGCGTTTACACTTTGCTAGCCGCTGCTTGGCAGGCAGACACACACAGAGGAGACAGGTCTTTGGTTCTTCTGCCTTGACATGAAAGGCTGAGCGTGACTTCAGAGAGCACATCAGCACTCATATCCTCCCTCTCCACTGACAGCTACCATTGCGTTTGTCACAGATCACAAAGGACGGCAACTTCAGAGAGCTGCTCTATTTGTCAGGTTATGGAAATAAAGATTGGGAGAAAGTGAGGGAATTGAAGGTTGCCGCACTGTCACCACCTGATTGGCTGCAGATTAAAAGATTCCAGGCGAATGTAATGCTGTGTTTTATTCTTCTGTCAAAGTGGTCACCCCTGAATGTCTTCAAGAAGCTATTCATTCTACTGATAAGTGTATAGAAGGGTCACATGAGAGCAAAGTCAAGCATATTTTTGAGCTGTAGAGTCAAGGAGGTTAAGATTCATCAATCACAAATACATCATAGGAAATATCTGTCATTGCACAGTGCAATGCAGGCTCTTATTCCACATTTCTATGGTGAAAATGTGAATGTTGTGCACCTTTCAGTACCATGTGTAAGGATGAAGACAGTGGGTGATTTTGATAACCTGTTCACACACGTGCACACAAGACTAAGAACACTTGAGCCTAATTTGTACCTCTGTGAAAAAAGTGCTTGTCGACGTGTGGTAGGACATGAATGGTAGAACACTGTATCTCAAAAGCAGTTCAGATTCACCTTTATATAATGAGACTGCATTTTTTTCTCCTACAGCTGTGATTAAATGTAGGATTATTCACTGACAAAATCAAACCTGTTCTGCCTTCAGAGGGTAGCAGTGAGTATCGAAAGCATCCACCAGACTGATGGTAGTACCATGATTGATATGCAGCTGAATATACAAAGGTTGAAGAGGTACACACATTGTTTACGCAAATAGTACAGAAATTTGTGTATGAAAAACAGTGTTAAAAAGTAGAAGTACTGATACAACTTCTGTACTCAAGTAAAAGTGGAAAATGTACAGTAATCAAAGTATAAAAGTCGCCCTCTGAGGGACATCTTGCACAGGGGGGAACTTACCATTAGACAATTGCCCTCGGCCCAAAGCTGCCAAGAGCCCCTCTCTGGTTAGAGAGTTTTTGTTGATGTTTTGTAAGGATTTTTTTTTTGTTTATTTTTTGCAAATTACTTGTTTCTAAAAAGTTCATACGCTAAAACGACATGAAAATGTTTAATTCTTGAGGGTTTCAGAGCCTGCCTACTAACTTGGACTGTAACATGATCTTACTATGCCTTTGCAGAAATGATTCAGCAAAACAGCTGCCAACTTACTTAAACACATTGCTAGGCTAAAATACTAAAAGACAATACCCAACGTAGCCACAGCCTGTTCACCCTGCTGCGTCTGCCAAGAGATACAGAAGTATCTACTGCTTTACCAATAGGCAACAGAGTTGCTTCTTTCCTGAGGCCGGGAGACTAATAAATTCATCCTCCACACTCCACCATACATCTGTCATCCATGAAATGCACTACATCAAGAAATCATCTTTTCTAGGTATTACTGTCTCATCCATTTAGGTTGAAATCTATCTTTATGTTAAGAAGGCTGTGTGCAATGATGCAAAAGTAAAAATAACCAATTATTTCCCTCAATATATTAACTAAAGTAACAAGCCTATTTTGAAAATGTTTGAAATGTTATTTGTGTACTTCCCACCACTGTTGATGTATATATGAACAGTACAGACAGTTTGCATGCTCTTTGTGGCATGTCTTTCTATCACACTAGTTCTTTTAAAGATGGGGATCCGTGTCCTTCCTGTGACCCAGGTTAATCATAAATTGTTCTTTGTGTTCAAAGTATTCAACATTTCTCAGGGTTTTCCTAAAGAATATAAACAGGCCTGAGTTGAACTTGACCTCTGGCTGCTATAGTAAGAGCACATACCATCCATGAACTATGAATTCAGAGTGTTGTGTGACAGTTCTGTCAGCTGACACTGTGTCACATGACACATATTCACTGAGGTATACATTAGCCTTAAGCCTTATTTGTACTTCAGTATAAGAATGTGTCATCCAGTATGCCACAAAATTCAATATACAAAATCAATTGTGAGTGTTAGTAAGGGGTGTCAGAAACATTTTACATCTTGTAAGGTCACAGCTGTGGTTGACTGTGACATGGAGGGAAGCTTCAACTGGTAATAACAGGAGGACGGCAAACCATCCAGGAAAACATCCAACAGAATGGTGCAAATGCTTTGGAGATACATGTACAGATGGATTTGAATGGTCAGCAGTGTCGTGTGCTGACACTTTTTCATGAACTATGTTTGTCTGAAGGAAATTACAGTGAGTGTTTGCAAGCGCTGGAATTTCATTTTTTGAAAGCAAAAGAAAAATATATGGCTAAAATTTTGCGCTGATGCTGTTGAGTTTTTGTTATAGATTCATCATTTTTAAACAAAGTTTATTTCTGGATCTTTCTTAATACAATTTTGACAATTCACTGTCTAGACACCTTCATCCTGTCATAACATTCAGAGGGTATACAGCATAGCCTACGGAAGGATAATAAGTAAACAAATAAATCAGAATTAATACACAAGTCTAAAGCATCTACACAACTCAGGAAAATATTACCACCAAATATTGGAGGGTTACAATTTTAGGGTTACCATCTAATCGTCTGTCCACAAACGTGGCATATAATTAATTATCTTTTAAATATTTTAATTTCTTTTGATATTGACCTTGACCCCTGAATTTTAAATGAAATATGACTCTTTGCACTGCATATGAATTACTATTGTCTTGTTCTCATATACAAGCACAGCTGAGCCTGATTTAAAGGTCCAGTATGTACGATTTATGAGATTTATTGGCAGACTGTGGCAGAAATTGAATAAAATGTATTATGTATTTTAAATTATGTATTTAATAGAAGTTAACTCCACTTTTGAAATAATTTACACAGAAACCACATATAACACATATGTCATTTTCTTGTTGTAGTGTGAATATAAGCACTGTAAAAGTAGTTTGGTTTAACAGGCTGTTCACTTCAAAGACCAGACGGAGCAGAGAGTGTATTCATATTTCACATTAATTAAGCTGACCTACCTTCTAATAATTAACCTTGTAAACAACACAAACTAACATAGGAAGTTGGGCTAAAATCAACACATTTTCTACTTTGCCCATAGTAAAATATTGCTTAAGGGCATAAACAACTATAAAATAGTGAAAACAGCTTCATAAATCGAGGGCTGAATTTCTCCAACCAAGCAACCCAAGTGACCATGAGATGTGCACCTGTGGGCCCTGCACATTTTGCACAAATTTCATAGCCACCATCTTTTTTCCTACACACTAGGAAAGTGAGAGCGAGATGACGTGCAATCTTCATGCTCACCGCTAAATGCCACTAAATCCTACACACTGGTCCTTTAATTCAGCTTGTGCTAACTGTTCACCAACTGTCTGTTTTGTAGCTTTTGTGTGATAAAGAGCAGCTTCAGAACAGAGTTGCGGATTATTCTTATATTATTGACGCTTAGTGGGTGGAGACCAGGTCCCTGTTTTCTATTACCGATGCAGAGGTTGAGTGCTCTGTGTCTGGATACATGGCACTGACAGCTTTACCATGAGAGAGATGGAGAGCTTTTCTCTCTATTCGTCCTTTGCTCTTATTACTGGGCTGTTCTGCCGGCCTTGAGTCCCCACCCTGAAAACCAATTTCCTTGACAGTGTCACCCCCATATATATTACCCAAGAGTCACCGCAGCATCAGCGCGTCACGTCTCCATGACACTCACTTATGTTCATCAGTCTTAGTGCCATGGTGATCATGATACAGTTAGCTGCACTCTCACATATTATCCCCAGTGCAGCAGCAGCACTCATTTCCTCGCAGTGCAACAATAGAGAAAGATCCCTTGCCATGCTTAGAGGAGCGATTCACTTGAGATATAATTACTTATAACCATGCACTAATGTCCTACATGTAGCTTCCCCGCTACCTCTGTGCTGCTGAGGCCGGTAAAGGTTTTTTTTTGTTCCCCATCCAATCTCTTTTCATCTCCCTCATTTGCACAGCTTAGTGTAGCAATGTCCCAGGAAATGGGTCTATTAGCTATTCTTCTCAGCATAGAAAGAGGAGTAATGTGGTCAAGAGGCACTGGAGTGGGGGTAAGATTTGAGATGGGAGTTAGCACGAGTGCACGGGGGTCGAAATCACAAAGACTATGAGGTGAGAATTAAATTAGAATATTCAGATTCATGTTTCTAGTGTCCTCGTGATAATTGGGAAGAAGATTGGATAGGGTTTTGCTAAGTGCTAATAATCAGCTGCTCCTGCCCCGTCAAACACACTTAATTTCTCAGTGAAAGGATAGTAAGTGTTTTCTTAGGATGTAAATGGGTCACATTCTTCAGCATCTCAAAGGGGAGAGGGGGGAAATGCTCCAGCTCCTCCGACTTTACAGGAGTCAGTGGCTCGAGAAGCTGCTATAACATTGACTTTGATTAGTCCAAATATAGGATATCAGAGTCAGGCACCTACTGTACAGTATATTTCAGAAATAAATATTTGCAGTTATGCAAACCTAGTGCATTTAAGAATAGATTCTGATGGTGTACTTGGATTTCAAAGTACTTTGTTGTACCCGCCATGTGGAACTCAGGACTAACTACATTTCTATACAGCATTTCCATATAGTTTACAGCATTACGTGATACAGCAATAGTGTCAATACCAAGCTCTCAGAAATAGTGTGGAGTTTTGAGGCAATGTTGGTCACATGCAGTGACGCACACTGTCCCCAGAAAACATTTTCACACTCACAATATAAACAATGAAACAATGAAGACACTGTGTAAAGTCTCAATCAATATTTCTTAGTCACAAACACAGCAAAAAGGCAGAATTTTATCATTTCAGTCCCAAAAATTTGAAGGTCTAGACGAGCTGTTGTTTTAGGTTGTTATGCAGAAGTGAAAAACCTTTTTGTGTCCACAGCAAGCAACTGTTATACAAATGAATGGGGCACCATTTGGGACAGTGTCCAGTTTATCCTAATGTATCTATGGTCAAATAGCCTGTTAGATAAGGACAGCAAACCAGTGTGTGCAATATTCTGTATATATTCCATATATAAAGTTGGGATGCTGTGTAAAACAAATAAAACAAAATTTGATCCTTTTTATCTATACTCATTTGGAAATCATACAATATAATTAAATTAATCTGGATTAAGTTGCTCACTGGGCACAAATGCCAAAAGGTTTTGCAGACTTCAGCTCCTTCACGTTTTACAATTTTTGAGCTGAATGGATAAAAGTCTTTCACTTTGTGGCTGAGACTCTCAGAAAAATGTATTCAGTGACTCTTCTGTAAAAAATTATGCAAGAGAAAAAGGTGGAGTTGGATGGTAATGCAGGTTCTCTTGAGCACTTCATGTGCTTTGAAGTCTAAATTATCTGAAATGCTTTTTTGAATACATTGGGCAAGTGCAAATATTTATGTCTCATATGTTGGCAACGTGATAGTATTATTATTGGGTGTTAAAGGGGCATTCTCAAAAGGCTCTGTCATTCACAAGCATGTATTGGGAGAGGTTATCCCATTTATGAAACACACAGTCTCGGGAACCTTTCCTAATACTGTTGTCTTAAACACAGTTTTACACACTGTCCCACCTTTTTTGCAATTGGGTTGTAGCTCTTCGCCAAGAGCAGTTCCAACTCTGAGGAGTATCAGTACATGTTTTTTTTCTAGGAAAGCAACAACTCTGTCTTGTGTTTTGTAATGTTAGCTGTGTACAACAGCTGTAGCTTGGTACGCTGGAGAGCTTACACAAGGCAACCTTAATAAAATCCAGACTACTCTTGAACTTTTGCAGCAACTTCATCAGCCAAGCAGTTTGTCATTTTTACAATACAGAGTCAGGAGTGTTAAGTGCATATTCTAATCACTTTAAGTGTGAAGTGCTCCCAATACTCTGTCGTTTGCCAGTCCTTTGTTTTCAAAGTCTCATTACTGGGCTGCGCTCTTCAACTTGAAGTGCTAAATTCATCTCACATACATTTTACTTATTAGAAAAGTGTCTTTCAATACAGCCATGATCATTTATAGGCAGGTTTAATTATTTAACAGTTCATTTAGACACATCAATGATATGATCTACCTCTGTATATGTTAATAATAAACAACTTGTTGAAGTCAAGATGAAATGGAAAAATACCTTTTTAATCACATGCCTGCCTTTCCTGTTTCATTCAGCAATTCATCACGATACAGAAGATAAATCAAAAAGCTGCTTCATCTGGACTTTAAATTGAAATAATTACAATTTATTGGAGTTGCTGGTAATATACAGTATCATGGATGTGTTTAAATTCACTGTAAAACAATTAAGCGACAGAATATAAATTATAGGACTGTATTGACAGCTACTGTACGTCATTCATACATTAAAACTTTTTAAAATGACGCTCCTACAGTAACATCTATGCTACTGTTTACAACAAAACACTGTATATAGTTCATTCATTTCCAAAGATACCTTTGCCTTCAGATTAATTAGCCATCTTTATGAGCAAACACATAAGGAGTGCTTCTCCACCTCCCTGACAGCCCTGTGTACTCCTCCCAGCTGAAATGACTCTAATAACTGCCTACACTGACTGACGGCTTGATGATCTGTAAAATCATTGCTGGTTTTATTATATGATTCATGCATAGTCATGTTGTACAAGAAGTTCAGACAGAGGCAGTATTAAGCTTGTTTCTCGGAGACTCAGTGTGAGCTGTAGGGGGCTGTGGAGACTCAGCAGTGTGGTGGTGTCTCAGCAGGGCTCAGTGTCTGTGTGTGAGGGAGAGGAGAATATCATGAGATGGGGCGGGGGGGCTGTAAATCTGAGCAGCACCTGCTCCCTGGACTCTGGCGCGTGGTGTGAGGTCAGCAGCACCAGATATCCCATCGATCATATTTATTACATTCATCACAGCGCCAGTTTGTTTTGGCAGCTGATCGCACTAGGGAAAGAGACAGAAAGAATAGGCTTTTTATTTGAGGGACGGGGAATTCTTTCAGCATGAGCAGTGTCTTTGCATTTTTCTCTGCTCGGGGTCTTCAGAGAGAGCTCAGTCACTGATGTTGGCTCTGAGTCTCCGTCAAAACCACAATTACTGCAGAGTGATATTATAAGTATGGTTCTGGAAAGTTTCTGGAAGAAATAACTTCGAAAAAAAATATTAATGTGCCATCAATTCTCAGCTCTGTGGCAGATTGGGTTTGCAGTTGAGGTTTGTTAGGAATATTGAAAGAACAATTTGTGTTTTTATATCTTTGATTGATTTCTTTTCAATAATATGAAAGAAAACATGTTGAAAACCAAATTATTTGAGTGAGGGATGTTTATTTAGCCCATAAAAACTGAGGAAAGTATTTTGGTCTGGGCACTAACTGACTTTTTAGCTACTGTAGCAGTGTGGCTCTTGGGATGTCGGTCTGTCTGATGATCAGTCAGTCCACCAATTTGGTCCAGACTGAAATATCTCAACAACTGTTGGATACTGATTTCAGTGGTCTCCTGACTTCTTCTCCAGCCTGGCGGTAGACTTTGTGGTTTTAAGTGAACCGTCTCAACAACTGTTGAATGAATTGTCAAGAATTTGGCGAACACATTCGTTCCCCCCTGGAAGAAATGCAATATCTCTGTTAATCCCTAAACCTTTCATCCATGACCATGTGGATTTAAGACCAAACACCTTTAAAACTAATGACATTTATATCAGCCTTCGCTTTACTTTCTTCATAATGCTAAATAGCAAATAGCAAATAGCAAACATCAGCATGTCAGCATTGTCATCATAAGTGTGTTAGAATGCTGACATTAGCATTTAGCTCAAAGCACCAAAAGTACAGCCTCACAAAGATGATAGCAAGAAGTAGACTCTGTAGTCTAGTTCAGTAATGTGCTGCAATCTCAAAATCCATGTGTTTTGGTGAAAAGGGAACTGACCCTTCCTAAAGCTGCCTTTATATGATAAGAAATTTGCTCTTGGCTCACCGCAAGGTAGGGGGCAGAGAGGCAAAGCACAGCACTATGTCAATACATCACGTCTGTCTGGCGTACACCCCAACTTAAACATAGGATTTAGCTAAGTGGTTTGACCACTGATCACGTGTGGGCACAATAAGTCCAGTCCCTTTTTGATCAATATGAATATGTTGTTTTCAACATACACCAGCCAAGCACATAGTTTATCTACATAGTTGAAGTTGACCTTGACCTGCCCAACTGACTGTGACCGGCTAGTATTAGCATGAGGACTGAGACTGCGTAGGGTTACAAAAACAATATCAGGGCAAACCAATCAGTGATAGAGTAGGGTGGGTCATGCCTATGCCATCCTGGGGAAAAATATCACGTACAGGAGTTTGTCCCCATTACAGGCTTGCTCAACTCTTACAGGAGCACAAAGTTTGCCATGTTAAAGAGCCAGTTGTATAGTTTCACACTGGTGACAATGTGTGAATGATTATCTTTCAATTAACAACAGAGTTGTTTCATCTGTCACTGTCTGTGTCTTCACCAAGTCATTACCAAGAAAAAATTTACTGAATGAATAGAAAAGCCTTTTTCAAAAGCTAAATCTTTACATCTAAAGCTCACATACATATGTAGTGCAGTTGGTGTGTAATACTTGCAAATAATGAAGAGATCTGACCAGGAAATGGCTCTTTGTGCTTCCATTTAAATAATGGTCAGATTGTTGCTGTGATTGAGCTCTGCTCTCGATCAGGACCTTGCCTTGTATCTCGCTGCCATGTGATTGGCTGAGGTCCAGCAGAGATAAGAACAAAGGCATCTTTTGGCGCAGTTACCCTGAACACCACTGTCAGTTAATAAAGCTCTCCTTTCTCTAAACCAATTAAGCCAATTAAGCATGAAACGCAATGCTGCTTGTTTCTGCCATTATGCATTTCTATGAGGGAAGGAGTGAGACACAGGTCATTCCATGAGCTTATGAAAAGGGAGCAATCCAAGGACAGTCAGAGACACTTCAGCATGGTCTAATTGTGATTAAATCTGGTGATGCCAGTGTAGTCACGCATGGAAAAGCACAAATTGGACACTGCAATGCTGAAACGCTGCACAGTAATGTTGAATACTTGCTGCAAACATAATTTAACTTTAGATCTTTCCATTGGAGCATCATCTTACAGGAGCAACTAATAAATGTTTTTCTGACAACAGAAGTGCAGAACATTCATGCTAACTTCCTGAACGTCTGTTGCTGCAAATATTCCGACATCTGACTGTATTTTGATGTTGCTGCCAGGATGTTATGTGATAGCTGGGTTATTTTAATCAGCCTCCACAGGCCATGTCGAGGCTGACGCTAAACAGATGCTAATGTGAGGCCCATTAAAAGACACGGGGAAAGAGGGATTCAGTGTGCGCAGGCAAGCGGAAAAGCAACAGCCTGTTTATCGCCTCATCCTGCTTTGTGCTCCAAACCTCATTGCGGAATCCTGTGAAGCCCCCACTCCTCTTTCTTTCTCCTCAGTGTCTGCCCCCCTCCCTCGCCTCACATTTCTTGCAGCAGCGTCATGCATGGGGGCATTCCTTGAACAGAAACAGATTTGTTTAGTTCTCCGTCATTTTCTTTCACTGGACCCCTGTCTTTTTTTATCATGTCTGAAAGTTGAACAGAGAGGCTATAGTGAGAGGAAGAATGTCCTCACTCTTCTGTTTATGTTTTGTTACACTCTGCTTTGCATCCTACTTTGTTTTCTTTCGCCTGTCCCTTTCTCTATTCTGTGGCAAACTCTCAATATAATAGTGACAAGAGACATTTTTAGTCATGTCCAGTTTTTAAAAGACTTTTTGGCTTGTTTCTGAGGTTCATCTCAGTGGGCTAACTGTATTTATTCTGGGATGGAGCCCAGAATTACACATTCTTGGGCTCTGGTGTAGAGCTGGAGGGCCAGAGCATTGTCCACAGTCGACAGGCAGGAGGAAATGGACTGACAATCACTGATGTTCCCGTCGTAGACGTTCCAGAAATATGACAAGGCTGCACTTAGTGCTTCACTTTCAGTCTATTCTGATATGTGTCAAAGTCTAAATATGCTTGGTTTTAGTCAGACAGGCCAGCTGTAATTTGACTTTAAGTCCCCTTAGCTATATTTAAGACAAATGTACAAATAATGACGATAAGGCATAGCTTGGATTGTTTGAAGGAGTTGAATAAAATGCGAATAAATAGTCAGTGTATTACCTGTAGATGACTGATGATGCACCCCTGGTTTGGTATAGGAGTATAGGAAGCCAAGCAATGTACTGCTGTGGACAGGGTCGGGAGCAAAATATATTTTAGCCACCTAAATAAAATCAATATCAGCTTAAGTGTATGCTATATTTACAATATTTTCACTGCTTTAACTTGCCCTCAGACAGCCCTCACCAGACTCCACTGGCAAAAACATGCTTATACCTCACAGACCACTGGAGTTGCTGGTCTACCGCTGCCTTGATCTGTTTGTCTGTTTATGTTACTGTGTGCTTTTGGTATTTTAAAGGTTAGTTTGGATTCACCAAAGTCGCACTATAACACAACCAAAAGATCCTTGAGGCAGTGGGAGACAACTCCCATGTTCTGTGAGGTAAAATTACCAATTTTGTCCATTGCTTCAGACAGAGCGATATTATCCTTATATAAAGGGCGGTTTCCCAGCAAAAAAGGCTGTCTTACAGCTAAATAAAATGTTGAAAATATATGAGCAGACATGTGATATTGAAGTATAAGTTTGTCAGAAGTATCAAAATATCAATATTTTTTAGTAACACATGTTTGAAACAGTAATAATAATATTTAATGTTATTGAAAGTACTGAATTTATTTTAAAAAATAAAAATGTTAATAAAAGTGTTAATTCAGTCTTTATTATCCTGCCTGAAAATTGGTTTGCAGCATGCAAAACCAGTGTTCAGGGACTTTTTCTGCTTCAGCACTATGTGCAGGTTGTTAATTTATAAAAGGACTATTTTGTGTTCCTAGAATTACTTTTTTTCCCCCTTTTTGGGTCATGGTATAGAGTATAGTTTTTTTTAAACTAGTATTGTATCAAAGGTTGAATTGCTGGTACTGTGACTGTGAACTCTTCTGGCTAAAATATGTTTTGCTGCTGACCCTGTCCACAACAGTGCATTGCTTAATCTCCTACACTTGTTCTCCTGCCACTTCTCCGTCTGCTGTATATAATACACTGTCTCTTTAAGTACCTCATACAACCTCATTTCAGATATTCCAAACCATCCCTTTAACTATGGTGTTTACACTTTTCAAACATAGTAGATTTCTTTTGATAGTAGAGACTTGTGCAGTTAGTTGTGTCATAGTTTGTGCCTCTGGAGCCTCAGCAACCAATCAGAAATGATTTGTTGCCTCTTTTAGCTGTGACACCACAACACCAATATAATCTAACTTCCTCAGGAATTCATGCCATCTCTCCTCTCCTCCTTCACATCACTTCTCATCTCCCACCCCTTCCTCTCAGTCTTTGTAGGCCCCATGTTAACCATCTGTCATGCCACCTGAAAATCATCTTGTTCTCCAGAGTGCCATGACAGAGCAGAGAGACTTCTCCTCCTCGTAAGCCTGCTGCATGACAAAGCAGTCTCCATTTAACCTGATATATCCTGCAGATTCGAGCGACCACACATAGCCATTATGCAACAGTTACTTCTTACAGGAAGTTTTAAAAATAAGAGATTTCCATATGTTCCGAGAGGTTGGATAAATGTCAGTTCTGTCGAGTAAATGCAATTCCATATGTTTATACTGCTCTGTTTTAAGCCTGTCGGTCCTCCACTGAGGCTGGTGAGGAGGACAGGGCAGAGCTTGAATGGTCCAATGTGTAAGATTTACAGGGATCTACTGGCAGAATATGGCAGCAAATGAATATAAGTATGTTTTTGGTAGTGTATAATAACCTGAAAATAAGAATTATTGTGTTTGTGTTACCATAGAATGAGCCATTTCTGTAGGTTTCAACAAGTTAATTTTAAGGCTTTATATGACCATTATAGATGCAATTTAGGACCTGCCCACAGGCATGTCCATACTGGCATAAAAAATATCAAGAATATAAAGAAAATAAACGGTTCCAGAATTATTTGCAAAGTAAATGAAATTATTCACATTCAACATGAACATTCAACTGAATGGTGCAGGGTTATTGTATCATAGATTTATTATACAGGAATGTTGGCATGAATCCAAACACTGTCCAAAGGTTGCTTAGCTGAGTTGCAGGAGTTAACATTGTGTGGGTCGAACTTTGGTGATGCTCCTGATGTGAATACAGAGCAATATTTTAATGATTGCATTATTTTTTCTGACTTCCAATATGACTCTAATACCTTTGCATCCAGAGTTTCTCATTTGAGGGTTTTCTTGCACAAGGTGCAGCGGGCTGAAAAGTCATTATTTTTAACAGGTTTCAAACAAGCACTAAATGCGGTGCTCTTGAGTCAGAACGCTTGCTGAACTTGCACTTATCCATATTAGATTAAAGTAATGACCAACAATTATCAAACGTATTATCTTTAGAAGAAGCTTTTTTGACGAAAGGAGACACCATGTTAGCTCAACGCCACACAACAACACACTAGCCGGGTGCAGGGTGTGCTGCAGTAAATTCTGATTAGGCTGCACAGTTTACTTTAGTGGTTATTGGGATGTTGGTTTTGTTTTGTAGTTGTCACAGTGTGATCAGTACATTTTTTTTTCATAAAAATATTTTTGAGAATCTGTCTGTCTGAAGTTAATGTAACTTTATAAAAGGAACCTCAACTTCATAATCCAATTTTAAGACCTGTCAAAATCATATTTAGGACTTTGCAAGGCCTAAAATACAGATTATTAGATTCTCTTACACCAGGGGTTTCCACTCACCACTTGAGCCAAAATAATCTAATATTCCTGTTTGACATAACTTCAGACTTCATAACAAGGATCTGTCAAAAGGCAGTTTTGTCATTTCTGACTCTGGAAACGTGGGAAAAAAATCTCTTTAAACATATCACTGTGAAAACCTGGAGAGTGAGATGTGGCATTTGCAATGTGCGAGCTCACTGCTCTGTGACACTCAATACTGCACACTGGTCTTTAAAAATAAAATAAGCCAGAGTTTTATTCAGTTTTCTCTCCTATTCCGCTCAGCTTCAAGTCTGTTTATGAGCATAAAACGTCCCTGAGAGTCTTGCCCTTTTTGTCAGAGGACATCTCCCTCAGTCATCTTAGATACTGCTTCTGATTTCTGATGTGCTACTTGTTTGACTGTAAAATAGATCACAGCCTAAAACCTGAAGCAGGACAAAGTTGCCCTGCAGCTGTGTACTGATTGTCTCAGAAAATGTTAAAGCAGCTCAATCAAACACGGCCCTTTTACCTCATGTTATTCCTGTTTATCTTTTCAAAACACCTTGGAGAGACGTGCTGCCCATTGCACACTCACAAAGACTACAAATTTGAATTGCTGACTTATAAAAAGAAGTGTAGCACAATGAATAAATAAAAGGATGGCTCCTCAAGGACAAGACATGAATGATAAAAGGCTGTAGTGAATGTGAGGCAAGAGAAGTATGGTAACTATCCAACTAAAGTGCCTGTGAAGGGAGCTCAAAAATACTGTAAGTGTGCTGCGATTGACACATTCTGTCCAAGGTGACTCCAGTTGCAACTCAAACTCAAAGTTTCTGTTTACCTCCTCACATATTCAGGAGGTAAAACATTAGCCTGTGGAGTGAGAAATTCCAAAATATATAATTTTTTCTGAGGATTGAAAACTGTTCTCACTTTTCTGTCTGTTGGGAAAGAGTGTTTTGTTTGAGTCTCAACAGGGAGCATCTCTTTGAGGGGGGAGAGGTTTTGTTTTATGCCATCTTGTTTGGTGCGTTGGCGAGATGGGAGTGAAAGCCATTAAATAGTCTTAGTTTAGGGGAAAAGGGAATGTGGGCTCCTTCGCCTCACCCCGCCTGTGTGTCACCCTGTCACCTCTGTGCTGAGGGGGCCCAGGTTTTGTGAGGAGTCCAACACATCTGAAAGGGGACCCAGCATGTCGCCTACAGGATCCCCCGTCCTGCTGCAAGCATAGAAACATCATAAGAAAAGCCGGAACGTCCACAAACTCCCTTTGAATATTAAAATGAGAATTATCAGAGATGAAAAGGACGGGAAGATGAGAGACAGTCTCTCCATTGAGCGATTAGGTGGCGAGATGGAGAGGGGAGTGAACTTCAGCACGCACATTGTATATAGAGTTGCCCTCATTAAGATCCCATCGTCCTCTGGGGGGAAACATTGTCGCTGGATTTAGGAGACCGGCCAAGACTGCAGGGGTTTATGTATTTGGCAGATCTCAAGGGTAGCAGCATGAAGGACTCTTGGTGGGAAGTGCAGCAATGTTTGCAGTTTGTTGCTGTTTCTGAATGTTTTCAAGAGGATCTTTGGATTGGATTTTTATTATTTGCCACTTTTGAAGGAATACCAGCCTGCAGCCACTGAATTAACAAGTTTGTGTAGTAGCTGGCCCTGTCACCATGCAGATTGTGTGTTTACTGGTGGTGCTGTTTGCCATGCTGGTCATGCTGGGAGTTCCTAAAGACCATAAGGGTCCACACGGGACCCATCGCCAGAAGTCTCACTGGTGCAAACGGCTGCCTAATAATTTTGGACTTCACCAAAACCACCAGACTCTGAGGCACGCCCACAACAAACCACACAAATGTAACCACATCTCTCACAGTAAGTACAGAAAGTTCTGCATTACAAAAGTGTCATCCAAAAAACTAATGACTCATCCAATCTTTCAACAGCATGCAAAGTTGTTTTGCTTCTATTGAGTGGTTGTTAAAGGTATTAAGGCCTTGGAGCCCTTTGCAGTCCGGGAAGTGTTTCTTTTTTTTTTTTTTTTTTTTTTTTTATTCTTTTATACCTTGTATATTCTTGGCTGTGGTGTTAAAAGCTCTCCGCTGTCGCTGCTATCACAGGCCTGACAATATGTCATTTTTCCTGCCTCTGCTCGTCTGATCAAGGTTGCATGGGAGGGGGAAGAGACAGGACAGAGAGCCGCCCTGTTTATGGGACTCGGTCGTCATAACTTGCGCACACTGTGGTGGGTTTTTTTCTCTCATTTTGACAACCATAGAAGGAGGGTGGAACTGAACCTGAATGCAAATTGAAAAGTGTGGTGATACAGGTGGGGCCATGGGCAGAGTTCAAAGAGGAGCTTAAGCATGTGTATACTTTTTAGGGTGGGATGTGCTTTGAAATCTGAGAGTACAGCAATACCAGTAAAATCAATCTCTTTTTCTACAACCCCCCTTAATGTTTACCACTATGATACATTGCCATTTTCTTTTATCAACACTCAGTAATGCTTTGGAACTGAGGACACTAATTCTTGAACTTTTGAAAGTGAAATTATTTTGCATTCTTGCTTGATGTACAACTTCAGTTGCTCAACAGTCTGGGGTCTCTGTTGTTGTATTTTTTGATTCACAATGCACCACACATTTACAATAAGAGACAGGTCTGGACTGCAGGCAGGACAGTATAGTTCCTGAACTCTGTTACTGCAAAGCCACGCTGTTGTAACACATGCAGAATGTGTCTCGGCATTGTCTTGCTGAAATAAGCAGGGACGTCCTTGAAAAAGACATTGCCTGGATGGTAGCATATGTTGCTACAAAACCTGCAGTTACCTTTCAATATTAATAACTTCACAGATGTGACAGTTATCCATGATGTCATGGGCATCAACACACCCTCATACCATCATAGATGCTGAGTTTGAAGTTAGCACTGGCAGCAATCTGGATGGTCCTTTCTATCTTGAGCCTGGAAGATGCAACATCCATGATTTCCAAAGACAATCTGAAATGTGGACTGTTCAGGCCGCAGCACACTTTTCCACTTTGCATTAGTCCATCTCAGATGAGCTCGGGCCCAGAGAAGTCTGCAGTGTTTCCGAATGTTGTTACATGGCTTTTGCTTTGCATAGTAGAGTCCGAACTTGCATCTGTAGATGCAGTGACAAAACTGTGTTTACTGACAATGGTTTTCAGAAGTGTTCTCAAGCCCATGTGGTAATATCCTTTATATAAACAAGTCACAGGCATTAAATGTTGATTTCGGGCCTTGCTTCTTGCATGCAGGGATTTCTCCAGAATCTTTTAATGATATGGATTGTAGATGGTGAAATTCCTAAATTCCTGCAGTTTTGTGTTGTGAAACATCGTTCTTAAACTGTTGGACTATTCACCCATGCAGTTTTTCTCAAAGTGGTCAGCCTTACCCCATCCATGCTTGTTAACCACTAAGTCTTTCAAGTATTCCCTTCTCATACCAAATCATTTACATATTGGAATCCCTTTCCTATTATTCTATTATTTGCAGGTAATGTGAGAAAAAGAGAGATGACAGCACTGCCACTGATCTGTGATAACAGTGTCTGTTTTGTGTGACACTTATTTTTGCATTTATTTCATTTGCTGTGCTACATCAAAAGTTCAAAATGCTCACATCCTCTTGTAGCAGTCAGTCCTCCCAGAGACCCTCCTTCCCTGGTGGGTCTAAGTGAGGACTTTGCTGATAATTGCTTCTATGTTACAGTTCCCTGCTGCTGGCGAGAGGAAATTTTAGTATTTTCAATTGGCGGTATTCAGCTGAACAGCCACTTTAAAGATCCACGGCTGTAAAAGCTTTTAGGAAAACAGGGCACATGAGGACCAAGTGGGAATGGAGTGTGTAAAAGTGTAATATAACGCACACATGGCTGAATGAGAAATCAAAACATGCTCAGAGTTGAAAGACAGAACTTTGAACGTTTTTAATTTATTTCAACTTTCATTTTACCAAGATGTCCCATTCAGATGAAAAACCTTGTTTACAAGAGAAGCCAAGGCAGCACCTGTACAACATGACATTAAAAAGCAACATCTACACGATAAACAAAAATCCACAATAAAACGAGAGCAGCTATTCAAACACTGTGATCTCTCAAGAAAAACAATCACATGACTCCATCACCACATTCTTTATGGTGCACTTTAATTCATTACTTCATATAAATGTGTCTAATTTTGAGCTTTTTGTAAGAAAAACACAGATTTGTCAAAACACGGTAAATTAAAAAGCAACCACCTGGAGAAGCATAGCTGTTAACTACCAAAGCTGAGACAGGCTGGAAGTTTAAACAGAATTGCTTTATAAATAAAAAAATAATAATAATAGTACTCTTGTCTGAGAGTGGTCAGTGAGGTCCAACCCATCAAATAATAAAGAATGCAGTGGCGAGTAGGGAACTTTACATTTGTAATGAAATAAGTCAGTTAGTAAGCATTTGGCATCATGGGGGTCTCAAACTGGTGAAAGAGGACAAATTTCAGATTGGTTAAAATAGATGTAAGTATGTTTTTGGAGCAAACAGCTGAGCAAGTGTTGATAAACAGCATAATCTTTGATGAACAGCATATTTTCAAACCATTTATGTGGCTGTTAATCTTTTTATTTGTGTGAGAATAACTTGTTCCTTATGTTTTCATAATTGTGTTAAAGGTTGCATTTAAATTAAATTATCTAAATGAGAAAAAATGTGCCTATGAGGGCTGTTTATACTCTGTTTATTTCACTGTGATGAAGATGCTGCATTAAAACATTAGTCTTTGCACTTAATAGAAAGCCAGGACCTCCAGTTTAAAAAAAAATGTATTGAATTGTACATTAACTTGCTCATTTGAGGTCTCTTGAAGTCTTGTATCTTCATTGAGCACATATCAGCAGGATTTGTGTGAGTTGTCTGTTAACGCACCAGAAAGATAGCTGATTGGTGGGTCTGATTCCCAGGACGTCAAATACTAATGTTTTGGGTTTTGTAAAGTGTCCTGAGCACAGGAGACGTAAAGAAATACAGGCAGAGGGCAGGGTACAGCCTCCACCACACACTTCTAATGGGTCATACATTATGATTGAAAGGCATTATGTTTATATTATTCTATACATTGTTTTTTTTAACCTTCAAACTCATGATTTCATTCAGTGTAATTTAGTGGTATGGGAGAATAGACATGATGATTCTCCACTATTCAGTCCACAATACTGAAAGTATTTGGACCATGACACACTGAAAACCCCCTGTGCTTTATGATTAATGAATCACTACTAGCCACTCCTCAGCTGACACACCATATGTAGTTTTTTCTGATAAAAACGGGTCTTCTTAGATCAGTTCTGGCAGCTTTCACTGGAGGGCGCTGTTTGGCCACAAATGTTCACAGGAGCCCACATAGACACTGAGCTGAGCTGATCTGTGCAAATGTGGAAATGTTACAGCTGTTCTTTTTACTCATTCATGTTTCCACAACATTTTAGATCTTTTAATGCAAGATAGCTTGCATAGTTGTAAATTCTACTCGCCTGATTTAAACGAGGTTCTTGTGTCTGAATTTGGTTGTGACTCAGATGTTCTAAGAAATAGCAGGCTGCAGGCTAAATTGATCAAACCATTCCAGAGAAACTCAGATTTATTGAAGCCTGAAGTGGGGAAAAAAAAAGAGATGAGAAACACATTTTTATGTGGGTGAGTCCCAAGTTTATGTCACATTGGGGAAAATATTAAATCAGGAACACAGATCAGCAGATAAATTGTCAAACCAGATTTGAATTCACTATGTGTAGTCACAGTGCACTGATGCACATTAAATGTGGGTTCTTTTCTTTGGCTTTATATTTATATACTATCATATATATTTACAGTTTGGACACGTTATTAGTTCTCTGCGTATTATGGGCAATACAAGGCATAAGGTTTCATGTGTAAATTTTAAAAAAAGTGTTTAGTTTTTATTGATAATTTTTAAACATTTATACACACATAAAACTGGCAGATGGACTAGCAAACAAACCCCAAAAACAAAATAATTAAAAAGGGGAAAATATTTGTTGGAAGTTACACTTTTAGCATCCATTCTCTGTTTTATCAACTTAATGACTAAACAAAAAGTGTTTTAATAAAAAAAAGGTACACTTATAAAATATATAATGTCTGTACAGTTTTTAATCCTTAAATACACACAGAAGGATAAAAATATGATTTAGTTGCTCATCTAGTTTATAATATTGAAATATTAATGGACTGTGAAACCACAGGAGACAAAACAAAAGCTTAAAGTATTTTAGGGCCATTATATAATAACTCTGGAGATCCAAAAACACGCTGCGAAGTCCCTTTTGGAATATCATTGAAAGAGGCTGCTCCATTTGTTTTCAGTCATGAACCGCAGAAAGAATAAAAGCAACATGTCTGAATAGTTTTCTAAGCTTTCTCTTATTGTTGGACCGAGTTAAAGAAAATACAGTAGCCTGCTGCCTGCTGCCAGTGTGCGCCGTGCGTCTGCGCTCAGGCTGCGCGCTGGGATCCACGCGGGATTGAAGAGGTTAAATTTCTTCTCTGGGAAACATTGTCGGGTCTATGGAGGGGGTAGAAAGGCGCATACCAATTGACGAGGCATTCCGCTTTCCTTGAATGAAAAGCTGTGACTATGATGCCGTGTTTGCCCCCTCTCGCCTGAGGTTCGGGCTCCGCGACGCAGCACAGGAGCAGCTGAGGAGGAAAAAACGGGGGGGAAAGTGATGGAAAAGTTGCTCTGATCGTGTGCGTGGATCCGCTGGATGAGGGAGGACAGTCGCTGCAGGACGAACTCGCAGAAGTTTCCGATCTCAAGTGACACATTCAGAATCGGACTGAAATAATGTGACTGCAGGGACAGAGGCTTTCAGCGTGGACTACGGCGAGATTTTACTCACTTTTCACTCACTTTTCAGCCACGGTGGATTTAATATTTTAGCCTTTTTTTTGCACAAAGGATCTAAATGGTTTGAATGAGAGCGCACGGACGGCAGCAGCGGGATGAATTCAAAGAAAGGATAGAGCTCTGCTTCTCTGCTCGTATTCTCACTCATTTTTAACACATGCCTTCATTCAGTTGAGCTGAACTACTGAAATACAGCATGTGTTGAGATTTCCTGCTGTTTGGAACTGTTTTCTATTATATTTTTTTATCTTCCTCTCATCCACAACAAGAAGCCAAAGCAAGCTCTTGATAAACTGCTCTTGGACTGTTGTCACGTTTTGCTTTTTTTGGGTCTAAATCTGGCTGTTCTTTCTTCAAACTCTGGATTCTAAGCTTCTGTTTTCCAGTTTTGACATGAAGCAGCGGATGCCTAAGTTGCTTTGTGAATAATTTGGATTACACAAGAACATTTCTCATAAGAGAGACGTTGAATGATGTCTCCAACTTCTATTGGATTTGTATTTCTGTTAGGAGTTCTCCATGTGTGCTCAGGTAAGTCACTGATCATGGTTATTCAGGAGTAATCTTGCAGCTTTGGCCTTTTATTTGGGTTTTACAAGTTGATTTTTGAAGGAGGGGAAAAATCAAAGGAGGAAAAATACTAATTTTTTAATTATTTGTGCCACAGGCTTTAATATATGTATTCAGATAGACTACAGTCCATGCAAAACAAAACAGTTTCATTTAAAATCATTCAATAAACACCATTTAAAGAAAAAAAAAAAGAATACTTTAACTTTTTATCACCTTTTTTGTAAGTTGGAACAACACTGGAAGAACAATTCTGATTAACTGTCATTTATAGTGATTCTAGTTTTATCATTTATTGACTGACTTTATTGACATTATTATCCTAAAACCTAAAAAAAAAAAAAAAAAATCAGAGAGAATTCCTTAAGACAAAATCCAATCAAATTTGGGGCCTGTGCTCTAATCTGCATCAGTTGTTGGGGTCCTTGACATGAAAAAGCTTTGGAAACCCTGCAAGTCTCAAAATGTATTACTATTACACTTTATTTTCTAGCCTAAAGATTAAAAAAAAACTCAGATGGGGTTCCTAAAGATAAAATCCTACCAAATTTGTGGTGTCTGGACCATTGTACATCTGTTTTGAGGGTTCTTGACATGAAAAAGCTTGAGAAAACCTACAATAAAGTCTCCAAATCTATTAAAGTTTGCCTTCTCAGTGAATAATGGTTGCTGCATTACAAAACTTTCCCCGACCATGAGAAAACCCTTTTTGAACGCTGGACTTTTGTTAAACAGTGAGTGTGTTTTAGGCCTACTTGCTCAGATGTTTATAAGAGGATCATCTCTGCTGTATTTTCAGCTTCATGCTTTGAAATAAAGTATACACAACAGTGAAATTTTCTCTCTTGTCCACTAAAAACTCTCAGGGTAACGAAGGGTAATCTAACTTTGAAGAGCTGAGCACACATAAAGTCACACATACAGTGCTGCAGCCATGTGGGATGAGTGCAGAGAGCAGCTATCATCCTTCATGCAGACAGCACAGAGCCCCTGTGGAGACCATGTTTCCATGTATGTCGCTACTCCACTCATAGATAACTTACTGCTGAGTGCAACATTTTCTGTATGTTTTTATATGTTTTTATTTGACTTTTTTTTTATTCGGATTTGCACCATTTCTAAAGCGTCATGTGGAGCTACAGCAGCCTGGTTTCAGTTGTCTTTGTGTTGTGGTGCCGCCTGTATTGTTCCTTATTATCTTCCACATTATTCCTCCTCAGTCATCACATGGAAGTCTCTATAGAGCTCCTGCACTATTATAGCTGGGGTTTTCCAGGTCAGTTGCTTCAAAGTTATGAGGAAGCAAATGCCTGCCACCCCATTATAAGACATTAGGAAAAGTGCACCCTGAATGTGAGCTAGTGGAGCATTTTACACAAAGAAACACTTGTACAGAACCTGTATTGAAAAAAAGACAAACATGTGTAAGGTAGTTTATTGGTGTAATACTCCTGAAAAACTGACTGCACAGAGTCAATGCAGTGACAACCAGGCCTTCTGCTACTGTTTAATGTAGCTCCAACATACGTATGTAAGTATTTAAAGGGGTAGTTCAACCAATTTCAAAAACACATATTTTTTCTCTTACCTGTAGGATCACCATGCAGAAAAAAAGCATGCATCTGCTCATAACAGCGCAGAATGTAGACATTCATGGTGTGTTCCTCAGCTAAGCCTGCTAACAGTCTGCGAGAGTCATTCTGTAGAAAGAAAATAGTTCCTAAATGAAATGGCTCACAGCAAAGTCTGTGGATTGTTGATTGCTTTGGTCAAGATTTCTGGAAAGAGGCCTCATGCGAGAACCACTCATACAAACAGACTCTCGCTGCAAGTTCTCTTTAATCACTACAGTTTAGGAGAACTTGCCGAAGTCACAATTTTTCTCTTATTTTGAATTTTCTCTAAGATATGAGCACAATTAAAGAGTGGTCTAATCATGTGTGCAGTATGTCATCTGTTATCTAAACTTTTGCTTTTCACCAATGGATTGTAGCCTATATTTCATTACTTTGAGACAATTTTGAGTTTGAAAAATCATATATAAATTACAATTCATATTTATGTTGACATTATTCTTTTTGAGGCTGCAGTTGGAACAGTTCTCAGTTTATTTAGCCAAATGATATCATCATTAATTCAAAATAGCTGTTACAATTACTGTCAGACCTGTTTGCCAGTTTAAATGCAGGTTTCAGTAACTCATGAATGTGCCCTCAAATATGCACAGGTGGCATTCATCACATCTATGTGGGTCATTTGCACAGTTATCTGACATCAGGAGTGTTTGCTGAATCTGACGTGGCACACTCACACAAACCCACTGTACAATAAAACGGAAGAAAAAGTTAAGAATAGAAAACGTTCTTGCATGATGTCTATTGCTGTTGAGTTTTTCAGATGTATTTTTTAGTCCTTTGAGCACCACAAGCTGATTGCCATCTAGTTCCATTGTATTCAAGAGAAGGCAGATGTCTCTCCACAAACTACAAACCCCAAACTGAACACCAAAATTCTCTAGATGGATAAATAGCACTACAGATGTGAGGAAAAAATCTATATTTTTAATCCGGGGATGAACCGTCCCTTTAGTTAATAGTGTAATCTTTTGTCCAAACTCTTGTGAAGTGAAGTATTTCCGCATCTGAGTATAAATGTTAGGGATCTCAAGCAAGCTCAGACTGAAAGGTCTTTATTCTGTGTCTGCTGGCTGTGTTGTTAGTCCATTTTTTGTGTCCGTGTCTTTATGCACAATTTCATCATCCATAGTCAAATGTTAATCGTGCTTCCTGGTTGGTTTCCTGAATTGGCTCTTTGTTTTCTGTGGAACAGCAGCAGTGATTTGGCTATGGTAAAATCTTCTGACACCACAGTCCGTTTGAGGAAACACTGTAGCACCTAAACAGGAAGTAGGGTCAGAGGTGAGCGTTTTAGAGCTATAGGTGGTGGCTCCATCTGCTCCACCCCTCGGCCAGATCCCGAGGCCTGCCCGGGCTGAGCTGCTAATGGTCCTGTCCTGTGAGAAAGACCCACAGACACCAGGGTTTCCAATTACGCCTGGCTGTGGGGATGTCTGGGGATGTTTTCTGGGGGAGAGGCGTGAGAATAGGGCCTGCTAATAGAGATGGACTGGACAGCAGATACTCAAAGGATTGGTCTTGGATTAAACACCAGTGTTGGGGAAAATTGGATTACACGCCACTTGCCAGGAAAAGATTTCATATTTGCTGCTAATTGGAGGGTTAACAACTTCATTCCAGTGTAGAGGAGGTATCAGATCTCTTAAGTAAACTCTCAGTGATGTTTAGTAACATCTCTGTGGATAATCTCAAGATTATTCTCACATCGCTGGCCTGGTTGTAAGATAGTATTTTTATATGTGTGAAATAGAGGGAGAGACATGAGACAACCTTTGCCCCTGTCAAACTGGTGGTGACTCGCTTATTGCTGCCTTGCCCTGTCTGATGGGTGTAAATTGATACCTTCATCTA
Source organism: Lutjanus erythropterus (assembly GCF_056507025.1). Taxonomy (NCBI): domain Eukaryota; kingdom Metazoa; phylum Chordata; class Actinopteri; order Lutjaniformes; family Lutjanidae; genus Lutjanus; species Lutjanus erythropterus. The sequence continues at coordinate 41,125,244 of NC_139320.1, forward strand.
TCACGGCTCGCCCTGTTATCAGCCGATCGGTCCTCCTGCTGTACACTAAATGGTTGTTATCTCTCCTCCAAGTGCTCGTCAGACCTTATACTCACCTCTGAGGTGCCATTCAGATGAGGGCAAGAGGTGGCCATACTTCTCACACTCAAATACACTTTGGATCACTTTAGAGAAGATAAGGGCTGCTAGAGCAATGCAAAGTAACAGGCAGGGTCTGATTTCAAGGTATTATCAGATGTCTCTTTTCAAAAATGTATACTAAACAAAAATTTAAACACAGCACTCGTTTTTTTTCCCATTTTTAATGAGTTGAATTAAAAATCTGAGACTCCTAATCACACAAAATGTTTATTCCTCTCAAAGTTTGTTAAAATCTGTGTTAATGAGCACTTCTCCTTCACCAAGATAATTTATCCACCTGACATGTGTTGCATATAGATACTTAATAAACAGCAGGATTATTGCACAGATGTGCCTTGGACTGGTCACAAAAAAGGCCAGTCTAAAATGTGCAGTTTGATCTTGAAAAAAGCCATTTACTGCTCTCCACTCAGCCCCTGATTGGCTAATACTCGTTGTGTTTGTTGGTTGTGTTGGTTAGGCTTAGTCATGAGAGGGGATTGGTTAGGTTTAGGGAAAGAAGAAGAAAAATGGCATCTGTAGTGAAATAGCCACAGTCCAGTGCCTAAGAAATATGTACATCAATCTGGTTGATATGTAATAATGTACATCCGTGTGTTGCAAACTCTTTGGATGATTATATCCAATCATTGCGGTGTGTAGAGGTGTGAGTATGTACTAGTGCTGATAAAAATATGGGCTGTGGGAGTGGTGCCCTGGTAATCAGCCCCCAGCCCCAGCAGCACCTCGCCATTGAGGTCTTGACAAATTGACTTGTAAGTGCTGATAAATTGCCGAGCCCTTCCACCTCCTACATCATGACGGTATGACAGGACACAGCAGGCTCCAGGGCCAATTAATGACCACAGACCACAGGTGAGACCCATCTCTGTCTCCTGTCTTCTTCCTACGATTACCTTTCACAAGGCCTGAAAACATAGTCATTAAAGGCAGCCTCTTTCTTCCCTTCACCGCCTCGCACAGTCACACTTTTTCTTTCATACCAGTTTTCTAAAATAGTGTTCTGGTATGGCAAATAGCCTTAAAGTAATGTTGTTTTCCAGAGTTGAACCCTCTGAAGTGATGTTGTGTGATGGCAGTAGTAGTAGTCCAGGCATTTAACCCAAAACTGTGAGTCAACCTCACACAAACTGCTACACAAAGAAGCTCAACAGATTTAGAGTCCTCAATGTGCTCTGAATGAAAGAAAAAAAAATCTTAAGGAATCATATAAAGGGAAAGTTTTGAAAAATGCCTAAATATTATCTGAAATGCAAAACCAAAAATGCCTAGTAGTGCAAGTATTTCGTGGGGAAAAAAATTAAATCTCACGCAAATTGCAGCAGAAAATCTGACTTGTTCCTCATAAGAGTCTCTTCTATGACATTTAAAAAGCCTTAAGAGATCCAAGTTCTGATTCAAAGGTGTTTCTTAACTATACCCTTGGACCACTTTTTTGCTTTCTAAAATAATGATTTAAATCAACATCACTATTATAGTATACTTGTATACAAGGAAATATAAATTGGCACTAATCCATATAAATGTTGGCATTGATTAACATAAATTTAAAACAAAATTATTATCACTTACACATCACTTTCAAAATATTCGTGACTTCCAAATAAACATGAATACAAAAATGAACACAAACATGTTAGCTTTTAGGGGTACAGCTAATGATTGTTTTCATTATCAATTAATCGGATTACTGTTTTTACCAATAATCGATTATTTGTTTAGTCCGTCAAATGTCAGACAGTGGTGAAAAAATTGTCTCACTGTTCTAAAAGCCCAAGATAACGTCCTCAAATGTCTTGTTTTGTCCACAACTCAAAGATATTCAGTTAACTGTCACAGAGGACTAAAGAGACCAGAAAGTCTTCACAATTGAGATGCTGAAATCAGAGAATTTACATTTTTGTTTCTTCAAAAATGACTCAAAACAATTAGTTATCAGAATAATTGGTGATCAATTTAAAAGCTAGCTTTTAAGTAAAACTTGTATACATTTCAGATATTGAAAAAAAAACAAAAAACCCACAAGGTCATTTTCAACTTATGCATCTAAGGTTAAGAATTTACTTTTGCACATACACTGTACTGCATCCAACTTAATGCCTCATGTAAAACAGAGTTTCTGGTTGATTTTGGACAGCGCTGAACCCTTTGTGTGGACATCAGACAATAAGACATGCATCAATCAGTTTTTATATGGACAGCAATAGGAAATTATTAAATTACTAAAATCATTACTTTCCCCCACTTGGGTTTCTTCAGTCTTTTAATCTGTTATAAATTACATATTTATGAGACTTGCTGTTGCAGTTCGTGTGAGGTCATGTTGCATATAGGTGCCTTGAGAAACATAATGGGAAAGAGTCTCAGGTCTGCTGTTGAAAAATCTCACACCTGTGTGAGGTGACAGCACCCATAAAGCTATATCTCTATAACTTCCACTAATACACATTAATCTGATCCTAATCCAAATCAAGCAGGGTTTTACACCCTAAGATCCAGGATTAGGCAGACTTTGGCTTAGTGAAACCACACGGAGGAATGTGGGAGGGCAGCCTGTGTCCTCTTCCTGCTCATGAGAACTGCGACTAACTCATTAATGACTGACTATATAAACATTTCAAAGCAGTTTGTTTGAGGGAAGATAATTAGGCGGTGACTCTTAATGATCTGCTTTACCCCAAATGCTCTTCCTTTAATGACCTAAAGCACTGCTTAATTGGATTAATTAACAAATCCATCTGACGTCAATAGTTTGTAATTTGCTGTGGCTGCAGCTTGACTGATATGCATGTCTGCACAGAGAATCATGCGGATTTAGATCATTTTGTAAAACTGAGGAGGATCCATCCCAATGCCCTGTGTTTCAACCTTCTGGTATTTCAAATTCCTCAGGAATTAACTGCCTTGTCTCACCAGGCTTCGCTGTAGACAGTCAGAACTGTGGAGACTTAATGCTCACTGCATGCTGATAATGTTGTTATGACTTATTTAGCTAGCATCACTTTGTCTGTCAAATTGTCCGTCACTATAAGCTTTAAAAATGTATAGCCAGACAGAGTTAAGCTGCCTCCACTAAGAATACTGTGGAACTTAACTTCATATAAGCTTTTTAGTCTGGAGCTGCTGATACTAGAAAACAGCAGGCGTGTCCAGGATATTACACTCATGGGTCAGTCGGTGTAGCAAATGCATCTTGTTCTGACAGTTGACGTGGAGGACAAACATTCCCTGTTGCCGGTCCGTGCTGAAATTATAAATGGCGGGTCCTTATAGGATGAAAGGTGTTGTCTGGTTTCTGTCTTGGCTCACAAATAGCATGCTGAGAACTCCCACAGCTTTGATTCTGGTTATGAAAAATGCAAAAAGTTTGTATTGCAGACAGGTTTGGGAGGGTTACCTTTACAATATATTCCAAAACAATGACTTATTTTAAAAATTAAGTTAAAAATGTAGCCAGTAACCTAATCCATATATCACAAAGTTAAAATAACATAACCTAATTACTCAGTGTTGCTTTTGGATTACCTCAATACCAAATATGGTGAAATTGTCTAGCCTAATATAATGTTTTATCTTTGCTAGGTTTATTAATTGTCTGTCCAGATATTCCTTCCTTTGTTATGTTACATTTAGACAAATAGTGGTAATTATGGACATTTAAAAGTTCTTTGTAAAACACACTTTGTACTTTGTAAATTTTGTTGCTAGAGGTCTCTCACATTAAAATAATAACAAAAGACGAAATTTGATTAAGTCATGAAGTAGCGTGGGATCATGGGAGATGTCTTCACTGTTAAACAACCACCATAGCTGATGAAAATCTATCAGACATGATTCAGGCAGAAATCATCTTCATTGATAGTAATGTATTAAAGATTTATTCACATTAAGTTCAGGCTTTCATCACACGTATCCCGTGTTTTCCCAGAAATAACGGCAACTAGCTAGCAACTGCTAGCAAGTAATGCACCATAATGTGACAAAATGCAGTAACACAACTCAAAAAAATATTGAACATTTGTCTAGCATTTTTTAATACCAGACATTTTAATGCAAAAATATTACATATTATAGCTAAGTATTCATATTTAACACTGAACTGTCAAGTAAGCTGCCATAATTGGCATAATAAGAATTACCATTAACATACTGTGGGAAGTTAGCATTGTGATCGTGGTAATGCTACATTAACAAACTGATTAATTTTACTTCTCATGATTAACATAAAACTGCATGTGCACATTGTTTATGGAAATATGACTCAAAATATACAGTCCCTGGGAGTGTATGATTGAACTTTTTTCCATGGTCTAGTTTTAAATAGCTAATAAATTATAATATCAAATTGCAATGCTTGTAGAATTGCAATACTTGAAAATCACCGGACATCAAATTAGCAGCCAAGTATGTTGATCATATTGAATCAGTAGATAAGTGTATCATCCCAGCACTACTAATTACGTTACTTGTCTGTTACTTTTCAGACCTTGATGGTGTGCTTAGAATTCCCAGAGCTTTTCTTCCTGTTATGAAAAATGCAAAAAGTTTGTATTGCAGACACAGTAATTCACAAGCAAATTACGTAACGCTAATCCACATTTAATTCTACATTGCATCTTCATGTTTACTTGATGTAGCATCACCGTGGATTAGTTTCCCCATGACTCCACTAATATAGACATGAGCATGGAGGAAAGACGGAGAGGTGGGGAGCGTGTTTGTGTATGTGTGGGGTGGTGAAAGGGGGCTAGCTAAAGGAATCTCTTCATCCTCTTACCCATCCCCCTCCCCTTTTTTTTGGCCCAATTTTTTAAGACTTGCCTTTTTTTGTGGCCGGTCAGCGCAGAGCCTTTCTTAAATAAAAGCCGGGCCGACACGCAGAAAAAGCCTGTGGGGACGGGGAGGCAGCATTGTGTCGCCTTAACAGGGCGATTGTAAGGCATGGAGGAGGGGAAGAGAATGGTTCACGAGGGATTCAGGGTGTGAGGAGCGTAGAGGGGGGGAACGTGGCTACACAAAGGCTACCCCAGGGTGTGGAAAGGGGGGATGGAGGGAGGACGAAGGGGAGGACGGAGCAGTCAAACATACCATGATACACCACCAGCTCTGGGAATACTCTTGATCTGGGTCTGTGTGCTCACATTGCATATTCCTACTGGTCCCTCATGGCACAGAATCTGCTGATTAGGGTGATAGTGGTGGAAAACATGTGAGGCAAGGACACTCATGTTGTTTTTTTTTCTTTTAAAGGTGGACATCTGGGGAGAGGTGAGGTTGATTTTTAAAAGTGCTGAGCAAATAAATAGTACAAAGCATCAGTGTGGTATTGTGGGTTTGGTTTAGTGTAGAACGGCCGCAACATGTATCTAAATTCTGCATATTCAGGATCTCCCTGAAGGTTCGTCCTGCATGGGCCTGGTGTTTGCTGTGGTGGAGAATCCAGCCATGCTACCATGGGGTGCTCCTCTGCCTTGTGCATTTTAAAAAGGCTCAGACCTCCCTCCTTTTCATTTTCTCCACTGGGGAGACTGAGAGGTGGCATTGAGGACAGGCCTTTCCCCAGTATCCGTCTTTTCTTTCTCACTCCCTGTGCTCAGGCCTCCTCCCAGCCTCTGTGACCATTCTATTAGCCTCTTATTGCAGGGCCTGGATACACTTTTGAAATGCTAAACCTCTCTTTCGTTATAACTGACAGGGGAAAATACCATTAAAGAGGCTGAGAGGAATAGATTAAATTAGCAGTTAAAAGAGAGACTGCTAATTAGTTGATTAATGTCTTTGGTTCCTCCCCCTCTTAGCTGTGCTGTCGTAGCTAAGATTCCCTCTGGTGACAAGCTTCTACCCTCCCTATCAAACATAATTTCCTGTTTATTTCAGATTTCGAGACATTTATCCACACATTTTCATGTTCAAAAGCCACTCTCATCCTGAGCTGCATCAGCAACTTTGTCTGAGTTCCTGGGGGCTAATTCTGTCACACAAAGACCTGTGGTGATAAAAGTAGGAGGGGTGCGCTCTATTTAAGAGGAAGTGCTGGAAAACATAATTAATGAGAAGGTGACCTTGAATTTCACCATTATAGGACTGCTTTTGGAGCCGCTCCCACCATTCAGCTGTAACCATGGTGAGGAGGATTCAAATAACTGGGTGAATTTCCAACATGTAAATACATGGTCGCTCTGAGTTGGGAGATTAACTCTAATCCCGATCTATTATGGGGCTTACCTACTTTCTGCAAATTGGTGACATTTTCCTTAAATCTGATGTAACTGTTGAAGTGAACACAATAATCCCAAACTGTTTCTTTGCTGTTGATAATGTGCAAGGTGCCACTTTCTGGTTCTAAAAAGTGTTGAACCCTTTGAACAGGAACGATACTTTTGACTAACACTGAAAGCCTTGGTATTTACACCTTTTCAAAAAGCTTTTAAACTGTACTTTTCAATTTTGAAAAACTTGCAGAGCTGTTTATCAGCCCTCTCTTCCACCATTTCTTTCTCCTTCCACTGTACAATCCTCACTCTGTCTCCCTCCCACGTCCCCCTCTCCTTGCTTCTACAATGAATGCTCTAATTGAATAACAATCGTAGACCTCGGGTGAGAGACAGGTTCTGCAGGCTTTAAGCACAAGATTGCTTTTACTTTTGGCTGCATGTCTGTCACCAAGTCTTAATCAGAAGCTGTCAAAGTTCAAACTATTAAAAGTGCACTTTAGGTTTTAGAGCCGCACCTCTATTTCCCTATATGCACTTGGCTTTAGTAATCTCGCCTTTTTTTTTTGGCTCAGAAGGTATTGTTGCCAACTGTCTGAAGGTGCTCTGTGATAAATGCCGTCCTACTCAACTGTTTTGATTCCTTCTGACATTCAGTGTTGACAGCCGGTGTTTATCCTTCGTTCATTATGTCCCCTATTCAGAGGACTCTATTTACCTCTGGCTCCACCTCCGCTCAATGCTTTAATGATAATGACAGGCATGTATCTGACATCTTGAAGTATATTTGGCTTCCTCTTTCTGGGAAGCCAAAGCCGAAATTATTCAAAATGTTCTTTTTAGTCTTTAGCTTTTGCCCTTTGTACACATGGATTCTGTAATACTACAATGAAAGACACCAGCATTTTACATTGAACCAAACCATTCTGGCATAATCTTGCCCCAATATGTACTTTTGGATAGCATGCTGGCATTCAGGAAGCAAGAGAGATGTGACAGGTGTGACATGTTACACAACGTCATCAGCGCCTAGTGTAACATAAAATATACGCATTAGGAAGTGACAATCTTTTCTAAACAATGACGACGTCCTCTGCCGTATGGGGCTCCCAGGCCTCGTTGTGTCCCCAGTTTTTGGACATTTTCAGTTGTTGTTCTTTGTATTTGAGTTAGCTGAGCAAAGCTCCTTATTGCTTTTTAAATCCCCTTGTGGTGGGTTGGACACGTCATCAAAACATCACACACTGAGGTGTAGTGCCGTTTGTTTAAGTACCCAAGCGTGCCCATGCATGCAACCACACGCTTTAATTTGTGGCTTGTTTCTGGTCATGTGACCACCGTCCCTATGGGGGCAAATTTAGGTGCATTAGTCAACTATAACTGACCACAGGATCAAATGTTAGATAGACTTTATGAACAGTTTTGTGTTGACAATATTAAGCAACAGTCAGTCCACATGAATGTTCTTTCTCTTTGCTGCGAGTCTGCATCACATTTTTCTTATCAATCAAATGTCTTAATGACAACTTTGACTATTCCATTTGTTTTTCTTGGCTTTCTAGGACAACATTCCCTTTAGTGATCTTCAAACACTTAAAAAATGAATTGTTGGAACTGCAGATTTTCTACATCCTCACTTATGGAAAGTGGTGGACCGTTGTCCTGGTGCACTCCAGCTGTACTAGACCTATGGTCACACCTCTGTCATGTCCTGCTGCCTCAGCCTTTTTACACAGACATAGGTTTCTGTCATTACCTCCACTGCTGGCTTAAAGGCAGAACAACAGTGCCTCCCATTCCATGTTCCTGCCTGGATTTCAAATGATATAAAGTATTGTCCAAAAAAAAAATCTGTCTCGTTATTGGCTGAATGACTGCTGATCACTTTTTCAGGGAGACACTGGGAAAATCAATGTAATTCAGAGTCAGTGGAAAGAAGAAGAGATATCCTTGGGGTGGTTATTTCTGCTTGCAAAACAGTTTGAAAGGATCTTGGTGATAGGGATATTTCGTCTCTTGCATTTGTCATCACAGCTGTCTTGCACGGATCTGATTTCCCCCCCTCCCCCGCTGTCTCAAAGTCTTAGAGGAAGACAGGTTTTCTTTTGATTCAGATGTCTGTCGGTATTTCTACTGTCAGGTGAAGAGAAATGACAGATGGGAATTAAGGAACTGGGATACGTTTTTGATCAAGTCGTTTTCAGTCGCAGCACGACAAGAAAACAGTGTTTGGTCAGATACACTGTGTACCTGGACAGTTGGTATGTGTTTTGAGGGGGGGGACGCAGTAAGTGGGTGCTGGAAAGCAGACAGGCCAGTGAGCAGTTGTCTACAGAAGGAAATTTAATTTTAATGCCAGACTGGGCACAGTCTCCCCTCTGTGGACGTCTAGAAAAAGGCTTCCTGGCAGCCTTCGCCCCTTCATTAATTTTGACCAAATATTTACTGTGCATCACATGGCATGCCTTACATCCCACTCTCATTTTTCCAGTCCAGGTTTTGAACAGTTTGGGGCGATTTGTGTTCCATTTGGCTGGACTTGGGCCATGCCCCACTCAGCAGGCCCATGCTGGTGTCTCTGGGATCTTGCCACATGAGAAACTGGCTCCACTGAGTCTTAACCTACGCTATGCCTCTGGGAGCCACGTTTCACTTTAATAATACCTCGTATCCACAGCTACACTGTATGAACTGCTCTCACATGTGTGCATGCACATGCACAAGCTTTCACACATTGACAGGCTGATGCTATGTGCTCCATGCTTACCCTTTTAACCTAAAGGGTACCAGTGGGAAGTGAGCCAAGTTTCTGCACTCAGACATTACCGTTGTACCCTCGTAACTGAAATTCTCTTTCAACACCCAGCTGTCTGAGATTTGCTTCAGAATGTGTTTGGCCGAACATTTCAAATAGCCTACATAAGGTCATCGGCTCTGCTCTCAGGGACTGTAATACAACACTGGTCCAACAGTAGGCCTATCAGCCGCTGCCATCAGCTAAATAACATTTAAAAAGCATTAGGTGCTTTTTGGCCGTGCCTGCCCCGATTCACTTTGGCATCCCTTCAGAGCTGTTCTTTTTCTTGGCAGTGAGCCCAAATGCCATACTCCCTGTAGCTGGGCTGTGCCAGCTGAGTGTGCTGCTGCTCCCTCTTCCTCCTCCTCCCCTGCCTTCCCAACTCCCTGCCACCTATCCCACTCCTCTAATGGCCGGTCACAGGAACAGAAACACTGCAGCCAGTCCCAGAGAGTCACCTTGGGAAGAGCAGACCACCACTGCACCACACTTTTAATGGACATAAAACTGAACAGACAGCACATTTTGAATTAAATTAAAGAGGTACTACACACTTGCATGTTATATTAATTATATTACTGTCAGGGATTGAAATTAACTTTTTTCCTCAGTGTCCTGCAACTGTCACAAATTCTCCTTTCAGCTGTCCCACACAAATTGGAGGCCTTTTCTTTTTCATTCTACATATTTAGTGTAGTTTAATAACTTTAAGTAAGTCACATCACCCCATTGACTCACTCTGGTCCACCATGGAAGATCTTGTAGTTCTTTCCTGCACTTGTATCTTAAAATTGAAATTGCACTGGATGTTTGGCTCCAGTCAGTTTTCATCATTCTTTTAGTCTTTGGTTGAGTTAATTGTATACTTCTAACTCAATAAAAGCATCACTGCACACTGCAGTGCAGATGCAAATCTGTTTCTAATTGGTGTACATGATGAAAACACTCACATATGCACACACACACACACACACACACACACACACACACACACACACACACACACACACACACACACACACACATACACGCACACACACTTTGAACATATCTCATAGCAAACACAATTTTATTTTAAACACATAGCGTAGAGATCGTGTTGCTGTCGCATCATTTTTTCAAATTTCAGCAATTGATCATTAAAATGATAAACATTCCATGACGCATAAACGTAACAGAATTTTCCCTGACATTGTATCTTTGTGTCCCAGGTGCTATTTTTATTGTCTCTGTGGCAACAGGACATCCTTAACTTCAAGTGTTGATTACTGTTCTGTAATGAAACACATCAATGTGAGTGTTAATACTGATGCTTCTAAATAGATTTATAAAAACCAGCATTTCATGGGTTGAAAGTGATTCAGATGCCTCTACTGTTTTAAATCATCCTGAACCTTGCAAGGCCAATGCTGACATAGAGTCAGCCTTTTGTAACTGCTCTAAATCTTGAAATTCATTGTAAAAATGATCAAGATGCATCATTTACAAGAGATTACACATCTTTTTGCTATCTCCCTACTTAGTATTTTAAATGTTGGCACTTGCTGTCTGTCTCAGCTGAGCTGCAACTGAGATGAAACTTTTACAGAGGGCCACAAATGTGCTCCTAGTGACTGTCAAAGCGGACTCTTCTAGTGCAGACAGAGAATTTGACAGGAGGTAGTTAGTTCAGACTACTAGCTGTCTCTGTACATTGTTTAATATACAGTCTATTAGTGTACATCTGTAGCCACGCCCACTACAGCGGTTGTCTTGCACACCCCCACTGTCCTCCTCCTCAGCCCCTTGTTCATTTTTCAGCCTTTTTTTTCATGCAAGTTAGGCTCAGTATGCTTAAGGTGAAATTTTCAGCATACTGGTTTGTTTACATTGACCCAACAATGGTATTTCCATTCCCCTGCAATCATTGCATAATACACTGTGAAATAGCCTATCCACTCGTGTTAAAAGCATGTATATCATCCCTGCTTTTAACCATATATTTGTTTTTCAAAATACCAAACAAATTGTTTGGCTGGAATCTAATTTATTAATCTCTCGAGGATATCAAGTCTAGCAGCTCCTGGAAGAAGAAGTCAGCAGTGAGACACCCTCTGTCCCCTGGTGGGAAATAAATGTACCAGCATATTCAATTACCCCTGCTTCTCCTATCCTGCTGTTGCAGGCTGCTTTGATGTATCACTGAGAACACACTGGTCAAACCTCATTAAAAACAGGCAATGCTGGAAAACAAAAACAAGAAGTAATTGCCCACTCGCACTCCCTTGTGCTTCGTTTTTCCATAATCCCCCCAATGCTCCAAAACCTGACTCTGCTGCATATAGAGGCTTCATAATACAGGGTCTAAGCCTGGTACATATTAATTGCTTTTCCTGGGATCTCTGCTTTGCTGGAGGAATGACATCTTTGACACCAGCGCTGGAGTTCTTTCATGAGAAGCGCGGGCCATGTTTTCTTCTCAGGTCATCGCTGTGAATATGCAGGGTCGATTTGAGGAGCCTGTGAGTCTGCTCAAAGTCACACACAGACATGCACATTGTGAACAGATTGATAGATACTCCACAGACTGACATGCACACATGAAGACTGGCTGACTCCTGCTCAGTTCAGCCCATCTGCCTGCACGGTCTCCAGAGCCAGTTTGACAGGCAGCTTCCTAACAAGCATTCCCGTCTTTTCCACTACAGATTTCCTCCTTGTCTCAGTGCATGGATATAATAAAGCATAGGAACGGCGTTTATCCTGCAGGAAGGAATTCTGCCGTCATGGCCTTCTGCAGAGTTTGACAGCTTTTATTTGTGTCTAATGACGCTCACTGGAGCAGCTTGGCATCAGGAGGAGCTACAACTCATCCACAATTGTGTCCCCTGGGTTCTTGTTGAAAATTCATTACAGTATGTTTTCCCCATGTCATGCATGTCTTTTCACAGTTAATGCCTGCTGTTATGATGCTGACAGTTTATGTGAAAGTACTATGGACATTTAAATTGTATTATTAATGAATAAACCATCCATCACCATCCACGGAGTTTCCATTCATAACTTGTATCCATGGCCTTAGATAAAAAATAAAGAGTTTCTAAAGACAGACAAAACAAATATTTCCTTATTGTAGTCAAGGAAACTTTTCCTTGGTTGTCGGTGATTTAAGAGGTGTTTCGTGAGCATCAACACTCCTTTATCATACTTTGCAATCATGCCTGGTGTTTCCGAAATGTGTCAGGCCTGTTTGGGAAAAGCCTGGAGAAGTAGTGGAAATACTACTCCTATTGTCATACCTCCAGATGGGGGCCCCAGAGCAGGATGGACCCCAGCCTCCCAAAGGAGAGCTCTACTGGGGCTGTCTCACTGCCGGCCTGGTCTGCATTGCCAGGGGAGAGCCAGGGATGTGTTTCCCAGCTGACACAGTTAGGAGCTGGAGCTGATGCTCCAGGCCAAGGGAAGCCTTTGTTGGATCCCATCCCGATGAGCAACCATGATTACACCAGAGCCCCAGAGCTCATGTTGGTAACCTGTGGCCATGAGCAAAAGAGAGAGTGCTTGTTGTTTATGGTCTCGTCAGCAGATTCATCACCCCATTTATTGTATATGACAAACGAGTATCAGGATGATCACAGACAGTTTGTATCATCTGAAGTGGAGTTGATTGAGGTACTTAATGATAGTCTGTATGTTACCTACAGTAGTAGCAGGTCCTCAGTTAGGAGAATCAATGAGGAGTACCATTTTAGGAAGCAATGCACTGCTATGGACAGGATCAGTGACAAAACATATTATAGCCCCCTTAAAGAAGCTTAGCTTAAGTATATGCTATATTTAGAATATTTTACCTTGGCATCTGACACCGTGTTCCAAAAGGAAACTGCTATTATATAACTCTCTAAACCAACCAGATTTCATTTGCAAAATCATAAATTTTACTTCACAGAACTGGGGTGTTGCTGGTCTACTGCTTTAAAAAGGTTGGATTCACCAATGTCACACAATAACAAAAATAAAGTGACAGATCGAGACAGCAGTAAACCAGCAACACCTATGTTCTGTGAGATAAAATGATTGATTTTGTCATTAGGGCCTGGTCTGTTTAGAGAGAGTGATAATTGGCTTATATAACAGAGTTTCCCATCAGAAAAGGCTGTCTGCTAGCAACGTAAAGTGGTGAAAATATTCTAAAGATAGTGTACACTTAAACTGATGTTTTTTACGTGACTAAAATACATTTTGCTGCTGACCCTGTCCACTGTTGTCCACATGGCTTCTGTGCTGGTATTACTGCTGCCTCTCCAAACTGGAGACGTGTCTGTCAGCATCCCCAGTAGGTAATACACTGACTATGGACAAGTACCTCATACAACCCCACTTAAAATTATCAGGACTATGCCCTTAATAGTTTATTAGTCCCCATTTACAAAAGTGCTGAAAACTGAGACAAGTGTTGTGGTTTAAAAGTCATTGACCTTACTGTTAATGAATGGTACCTTTCCTGTGTACCAGACGTTCCTGTTTGAGTTACTGCAGTCTGTGTTTTTTTCCCCAATTACTTCCTTAACCTTGTACAATGTCTTGGCCTAATAATGACATAACAAAGGAGCTTTGTGTCATGTTTGCATTGCAGTCTGCAGAAGCCATATTACGCTCAAATATCAATAGGAACATTGTAATCATCTGTGAGCGTGTAGACTTTCTATAATAGCAAATACAGATAAACAATCAAACAGACCAGTGTTGAGTTGCAGTGTTGTGTATAAACTCTCAGGTAGTGTGTTTCAGGTCTGCTTTGATTAAAAAAGCACAAAAGTGGATGGTGGTGCTATTTTTTTGGAAATGGATATCTGCTCTCAAGTGCTGCTGTAGTATCAGCGCAGTAACCGTACCCCTTTCTGTTTGGTAAACGGAGACAAAGAGATGAGGAAAGAAAGAGGCCATAAAGATATCCATCATCCCCTCCACCTCCTCACCTCTGGGTCCCCATACACACCCCCACGCAGGGCTCTAATCCTGCCTCTTAGGAGTGTAAGCGATAGCCTTGTGTAACATTAAAAACAGGTCTGATCTGATGCAACTGGCAAAGTCATTCATGCGCTGCATTCCAGGGTGGGATCCTGATGTGGAAACGGTGCAAGATTCAGTTTCACTTTCCTGTTAATGTCATCTGATCAGTGGGAGCACCGTACCCTGCCTTTTCTCTCTGTTTCCATCTCCCCCTCTTATCTCTGCCCTCTCCCTCCGTTATCTTCTCTAATTCAACAGAAAAGGCTGCCTTTTCTTGTGATTTCAGTCATTTATTGGCCCGGCACCGTCCTAAGCAGGCGTGGCTCCAGTCTCTGCCTGGCTAACCCGAGGGACACGCCCTCTGCTCTTATCTCTGCCATAAATCCCTCTTAAGTCCCCTAATCACAGATTAATGGCACTGTAGATAGGGAGTGCCCTACTGTGCTCGGTCTCCCTTATCACCCACCCATATTCCATATCTCTTTCTTTGCTCAGCTGGACATCTGATGTGGAGTGTGATGATATGGCTCCTGCAACACCTCTCAATTTTAGTATCTGTGTTTATGAGATTCGGCGACCTTGAGCATCTTTATGGGGGGAAATTAAACTTTGCCACAATAGTGCTCATATAATCACATGCAGTGCAATCCTCGCTATAGATCCTTTGATCTATGGTGAGGATTGAACTGAATGACACGGCATTGTGAAGGTGTTTTATCTTTCAAGGAAGTGGATACATTATACTGTCACCCCACGTCAGGAGACTGCACTGACAACAACAGACCCAAATTGTCTCAGTGTCCCTCTCCCCTGTGAATTCTCTGGTGTAGAGGGCAGGTGCCTGGCTTCTTATCCTCCCTCTGACACTCAGCTAAGATAGGAGTGGAAAAGAGCCATGAGAGACACAGGCACTTTTACTTTTTAAGTTAGAGCAAAAGAACACTTTGCACATGTATTATATGAGATAGATGCATAGGAGAGGGAGAAGCGGAGGGGAAAGTTGCAAAAGAACTCCTGCTCCTCCTAACTTGCATTATAGGATTGTTTAAGTTTTAAGTTGGGGAAATCACTGGACTTAAGTAAGCTAAAGTGCAGCAATGAATCATGCATTCTGTGTTCATTATATGCTAATGTTTTGCAAAGGTCATAGGTTACACCACTTATTTGTATGCAGTAAATGCAGCTCATTAAGTCATCCTCTCCTTGTGATCACTTTATTTGAAGTCTTAAATGTACTGAGCAAACAAACATTTGAATACAGCGTAAAAATAACTGTGGTCTGATTGTGTTTATTTGCCATCCCGTGTGCCTCATCTGTTCAGTTGAGTTGGATTGACTGGATTTGAACTTAATACTTAAAGTAGAACGTTTGTTTTTGGCCTGCTTTTCTTCTTCTCTCCATGTTTATGCAGAGAGTGATTAGTAATAAAAATGCAGGACATATGATGTTGCCTGTGGGGGTACATGAGCCTTTAATTGCAAAGGGCAACCATGCTGTGTTTGAGGACTGACCCTGCCTCTGATAGAACTGACCCTGTCTGGCTCATTCTTGTCCTGAGGCTGCTCAGAGTTGAGGCCGCAGTTCCAGGGCCATCTTCTGTGCTTTAGAGTAGTTGGATCGATTGTCTCCTCGCAGACACGAAAGCTTTGTAGCACCACAAACAAGATTTTATTGCATTTTCTTGTAGTTGATGTCTTGGCCATTTACAGTAAATGCTGTCAGTGAAATTCTTCCATTAGTGAAATTGAGAGATATTAGGTAATCATACACAATTAATAGTGCAGCTCTTGTCTTAGTAATGGTGTCAATAGGAAGTATGGCTGCTGAGGGAGCCCTATCACCACATAAAACTGAGCATTATGAAATCCATAAGTTAATAAAGTAAAGTTTAAACTTATATAATGTTTTCCCCTTTCATACTGGGATATACAGTAGATAGGGTTGAGTATTATTTAAAAAGTTAGAAAACCAATACCAGTACTAGTACCCGTAAAGTGACAACAACACCAATCGAGTACTGTAACTCTGTATAATTCTCAATGAAGTGAATTAACTACTCTGCAGACTAGTGTCTTTGTCAACAGTGACAAACAACTCACAGCTCAGGTCTCGTATTAGCAGGTGGTTGAATGGATGAGATTCAGGTTATATACTTTTCTCTGCTGTTTAAAATCCCTGCATTTTTATAAACTACGCTAACATGGTCATGGGTTATACAACTTTTCGCCCACGTCCATGTCTCACTCCCTCTTCCTCTCCTTGCGGTTCTCATGTATTGGTTCAGTGTTTTTGCCTGTGGCATTCCTGTGGCTGCTCTGAGAAACACTTTGTGTGTTCAAGTTTGCTGTTTGTAAAATCTTCTTAAAATGCGATTAATAACTGATAATTATAAACTATCCTGGCCATTCCAATTCACACAAAAACCCTGAATGTCACCCAATATTTAGACATGAGGTTCTCTCAACATTCACAAATCTGACAGATTTCCAGTGAAGTCCAAGAGAAGTGTGAGTGCCCTGCTCAGTAGGTCACATATGTTCCGATATATTTGCATGATAGATAGCAGCCTATCTCTAATGCAAATTAATTCTCTATCAGATTGAGGAAGAAGGCTTATCTCGTGGAATATAGGTTCACAGTACAACTCGTGTTGCAGGATGAAAATCAGTTTAGCCCCAAGACACAGATGAATCAATACAAAGCTGGTAGCCAAAATGTTAATATACAATGTATGCCTAGTGATTTAATGGACAGCTGGATGACCTTGGATTCTTGAGAACCATCACAAATCTCCTGATCATGCAGTCTATTAATGATTGGAGCAGGGAAAAGCCTGGATATCACAGTGGGCAAATACCCTGGAGGTCTTTATGAATCCTGGGATGCATACAGGCTCTGTGTGCGTGTGGGTCAGCGTCTGGGTCTGGACCCTTGTGGTGGCTGTATGGATGGGTCTGAAGCTGTTCAAATCAGTGCACTTGTTGTTGCTGTTGGGCTCTCGCGGTTTGTTGTTCATTACTGAGATTGCTTTCAGCAATGAGAGAAAAGTCACAGAGAATTGTAGGTTTTTTTAATTACCTCCACAGCAAGCAAAGGCTCCCTCAAGCAGAGTTAAACTTTGTGTGTGTGTGTATGTGTGAGCAAACGAGAAAAAAGAAGCGCAGAACTGCTCCAGCGAGTGAGAGGGTTAAGGGAGAAGGAGAATC
Source organism: Lutjanus erythropterus (assembly GCF_056507025.1). Classification (NCBI taxonomy): domain Eukaryota; kingdom Metazoa; phylum Chordata; class Actinopteri; order Lutjaniformes; family Lutjanidae; genus Lutjanus; species Lutjanus erythropterus. The sequence continues at coordinate 41,142,593 of NC_139320.1, forward strand.
TTGCCTCAGGCTCCGATCGATCAGATCCTCGCAGTAGAAGTCCCAGCTTCCCTTTGGTGAGGCAGTGTATTGCATTAGCTCATCTCACATTTTCTGTCTGGAAGCGAAGAAGGGGGGAAGAGGGGGATAGAAAACAGGAGAGAGGGCGGTTGAAAGCAGCAGAGGAGAAGGAAGGGCAGTGCTTTGAAATAAAGAGAGGGTTGGACGATTCAAAGCGAAGTCAGAGAGAGGCGTTGAGCGGCTTGGTTCAGTAGTGAAACGTACACTCTGCTCCTCTCTTGTTTTTGTCTCAGATTTGGTCTTTGGTGCCTGCTGTAGAGGGAAGGAGTGAAGTTAGTAGAGATGTACAGAGGTCCGTTTGGATATCTGAATTTGAATATCTGCAGATACTGATATACTGATGCCAGCACTATTTTTTTTTCTTGATGTTTATTTTTTTATTTTATTATTTGTAGTAGTTGGGGTAGGAGAAAAAAATAAATTCTCTTAAGTATTGTGATTATTTTTTTTTAGTCCTCACTCAATTTTTTTGAATACAGAATTGATTTTTAAAAAATGTACATGCATAAAAAACTAGCTCTTATTCCGTTTGCTCGATTCTAACACATAATAGAAATTTCCACGGATGTGCTAACAGAAATTAGCATTGTGACTGTGGCACTATTATTTTAACCAATCCATTTCAAAATGTGTGCTGTATGTGCAACTAATAGCTGCTGACATAACACTCTATACTGGCCAGCTACAGCAACCTCAAATGGTCAAAACTCATCCATTCAAATTCATGTTGTTTTTTTATGGCACTAGCTTGATGAACAAAAACAGCTAAATTTAGCACTTACCTTCAAAAAATATTTATTTGACTACTTTCATCTGCAGTATAGCAATGATGCTGCTGAAATGAAACTCAGAAACTGACTGGCATATGATGAGCATTGTTCTCAGAAATATTCATAGTATACAATCTTTAGAAGTGTATGATTAAACTTTTTTGAATCACTGTACTTGTCAATCATAATACATATCAAACTGACACCCAAGTACTGTTATAGTATGAAATCGGGAGATAAATGTATCGTCCCAGCCCTAGTAGTAGTAGTCAGATTACATGAGACTGAAATTGAACCTTAGTCTTGAAAGCTTGTGTAGTTTGTGTAATGAAACGTGTGTAATGGCATCTGTGAATCGTGGACATTCATATGTGCTGCTAATTTGCATAATTTCCCATGATGTATTGCTGAGATGCAAGTTTTTTTCAATTTCATTTTCCAAAATGAAAATATTAGTGTTTGTTAGTGTTTTAATGTCTGTCATGTGTTTGTAATGTGTTTGTTCAGAGCATGGTGCTATTTTATTGTTCCATCATGAATGAGTTGTAGTACATTTCTTCACTCCAGCTGTGTTGTAGAACACTCATTTGAAATGTGCTACTCAGCTCTCAATTTTCACCACTTGGTCCAGTGTTAATGAATATAAAACACATGGTGTTGTGGAATTTAGATCAGAATGTGGACTGGTGTTGAGAGTCCAATAACTGATGAATGTCTTATGTCAGTATTTGTGCCCACTACCAATACAGGATCAGTTCTGTCCCATCTCTAGAGGTGAGCTTGTTGGCCTGTCCTCTAAAAACATGCACCTGTAGAGAGGAGCATGGGAGCGTTTGTGCCATGACAGAATAATCCTTTATGCTGCTTATGTCTTTTTCCCCTGGCGAGGGGTAATGGAGCTGAAGTAACTGGGGTCACTCAAAGTGTCTGTGGAGATCAACACGCACATGCACACGATGAATTCAATCAGGGACAAGGAAAGCATAATAGCACTGTGTAACTGATCCATGTTCGCACCCACTCACTGCTCAAAACACACACACACACAAACACACACACCCTCCCAGGAATCACACACTTATTAGAGTTCAATATGAGCCGCTGAATCTTTATTTACTGTCTTATTCTTTTCAGCTTCTCTGTAACAGGACACTGTAGCATACTGTATATTGTCTTCTCAGTCAGTCTGCATCTTAATCATGCAGATCTGGTGTAATCATCCACAGTAAACAGCCACTGATCAAACACAGCAGTGCCGGCTGCAAAGCTCTGCTCACAGTGGGCCACATCTAAATAGTTAATGGTTCCCCCATAAAACCCCAAACTTCAGACCATTTCAAATTAGAGAGGAGCTATCTAAATCAGGAAGGGAACAGGCAGAGGAGATAGCAGCGGAGCTCTTCAAAGTCCTCTTTAATAATACATATTAGCCTGCCTTGTCTGGTGCAGGGCGGTGGTGGTGGTGGTGGTGGTGCAGTTGCTGTAGTGGTAATGGGCCTGTGGATGCTAGCATAGTGAAGAGTGCTAGCTCAGACCAAAGGGTTGGTCCTCGTTAGCAAATGGTCCGTAGGTTCAAAAGCTTATGATGGGAGCAGGTTACAAATGGGGGTTAATTAGCCCAGAAGTGTTTCAGGCCCCTCCAATAGCCAGGAAGCCAGATATGTATTTTTTATAAAATGTATTCAGCGTCACATAGTAGACTAATTCAGTCTTGCTAAAGGCTTTGTATGCCACCCTCTCTGATTCTCCATCTGTTTCTGTCTGTCTCTCAGAAATGCTTTAATCTCTACAAATATGTTTTTCATGCACACAGACTATCAATAGAACGACATACAGTACAGGACCAAAACAGCTTCAGAATTACAGGGATTTCTGTGTGAGACTTTGTCTCATCTGTCGCGCTGCCACTAAATAATTCATCATGAACTGACTGGCGAAACTCTAATTGCTCCAAATAGAGTGGTTGTTAGTGTACTGGCAAATTTTGAATACAGTAGTCTCTGGCGTGAAATCCATTACACTGAGTCTGTCATATTCCACCATCTCATCTCAAGATCTCATTTACTATTTTCAACTATAGATGAGAGCAGCCCATCCAGGTACTTTCTCCATGCATCAAGTCCCTGCCCTTTTTGGGTGAAAGCAGCCCCTCTAATTTGACCGGTGGTATACACAAATTCCAAGGTCTTTGCCAATTTAATGGCGTAAAATAAAAATACTGTATTGCTTTTTAGCCATTATTCAGGAAACTGCTGTTTCTATTTTTACAGCTTTATTTTCTGAACTTATTGTGTGATTGTATGTCGAGAGAAGTAGAAAACTAGTTGGTTTCAGCTCAACTGCGCACGTTCCTTTATACTCTTTGCAAGATTCATTATAAGGAGATAGGTTAGCTCAATTAATTTGAATTATTTAAGTAAAAATACCCTCTGACACTGGCATGGGACAAACTGTTTCACCGAACTTCATTCTAAAAGGAGGTGCTTTATAGTAGACTCACATTTTTTCACAGTGAAAACTTAAGTTACACCATCAGTAAGACTCTTTTCAGATTTCTTTCCATCCGCAGTGACAGTCTGCACACATCATTTACTCAGTAACATCATAAACTTACCTGTGATGATGTGTTTCCCACAGTTAACCATTTTCTTCCTTTTTATGGATAGTCTGAGGCCACAGATCTCTTCTTTTACTGTCCTTCACCCCTTGGTGAAGTAAAGAAAATCATAAATTGTCTTTGGCATTATCCACTTGTGGAGGGCTTGTATTGTACATTCTCATGACAAGGAGACATGATCTATATTTCACTAGCATTGCTGGTATTGTCCCTTACTAAGAGTAGCTCACTAGCTGTTATGATCCCTTTTTCCACTTTTATTGTAGGAATACTCAACCACTGCAGTTTGTGACCATGAGTTTTAGAAAACACACGTGCAGCATATAACATGAAACATTAAACTGTCCAGAACTGGAGCCTACATTAAGTCTCAAGGGAAAACCCAGCGTTCGCATAAAATTCATGTAAGAACAACAGGAGTAGAAGAAGCATGCCCAGAGTCGACCCTTTGATGGGAAAAGTCAAAAAGTCTGCCCTGTCATAAACGTTTAAGAATGACTTGGGTAGACTCATGATCATGATGTCCTTCATTGGGGTACTGGATTAATTATATTGCATTGACCACACTCCACATTTGCATTGAAGTGATTAATCTTTCCACTGAGCTGTCACTGATTATGCTGACTTTACCTAAAAGATATGGCGGCCACAAGAAGATGCCTTCTCAGCACCAGATTTTCTAGGGTAATGGGGGGATGGGCTGAGGGCACAGAAACAAGGCAGTGTGGCAAGTTCACGGGATGCTGGGTAAATTAATTGCAGGCCTGTGCCTCCAATTAGACCTGACTCTCTTTAATTGGAGCTGAATGGGATCCAAAGGCCTTATGCTGCGAGATATGGCGAGTAGTTGAAAATTCTCTCTCACCCTCACACACACGTATGCATACCCAAACTATTGTGTGGAGCTACACAATGCATTCAATGCATTCAAGTCCCACCCTTCAGGAATTAACAACAGGAAGCTAATTTGCATGTAAAGCAGGTTTGATAGCTACAGCTGACTGGTCGGAGAGAGCAACAGTAATGGCCTGAGATAGCACCGGGGTGTTAACCCCCCTGGCACTGCTGTTGGCACTGCCATTGGCTGCTCTGTCCTCTTTTTACTCCTGATCCTTCATTGTTTCTAGGCTATGCAGTGAATCTATGTCTTATCTTTTATCTCTTAATTTCCTTGTACCTTAAAGGTGTGTCATATTCTTGTTTACTGTTGCCTTCTGCCTCTTCTGTTTTGCTCTTTGATCAGAGAAATGACAGACACACAAAAGTGCAGCAGTGCTAAGCTTTACTAAAGAAGCTGTTACTGTAATTAAAGGGAGACTTTGTTCACTGATTGGTACTTTATTTGGTCTTTACTGCCTGCATCAGCTGTCCCTCTTATCTTTAAAGCATATGTTTCACAGCTTTCACATGTTATTGTCTGTATGTAAATATGATATATATATATTAGTATATTTTATGGAGTTAAGATGCATTCTTGTGGGGCATCAATATTCTGAGTCTATATAGTACCTCACAAGTTAAATATTGTGTCTCTGAGCTGATCAAAAACCAGAAAAGGGCAGGATAGGTTGACATTCTTACCTTACAATCAGTAATCAGAACATGAGCATAAATATAGGTGTAACTCTAAAGAATTGAAAGGAATACTAACCCTGTATGTGAAAGTGGCATTTCAAAGATGCTACTGTTGTCTGGTAATAACATATATTCAGAGTAAGGTGTAATCACCTTTAAAACTGTTCTATTCAGACAAAGTCCATGACAACGGGCCTGTAGGCCATAACTGTCATATTTTAAAATAACAGTCTAACAGTAAAAAAATAAGGACTTCAGAATCAATTTAAAGGGCCAGATCTTTGCAGATGTAAACTTTCTTCCAGTACCGATACTAGTATCAAAATGCTGCAGACACAGCCTAAAATGCTGAATCTGGTATCAGTGAGTACCTGACACTATGCACCGACCCGATATCCGATATATAACTTATTAGCCCCGAAACAGGAACCTGCTACTTCCCAGCTACAGTATGTGTCATACTCCAGATTTTTCTGGTATCAGAATCAGTGTTGGGAAGAAATGATATCAGAACATCTCTAATTTCTTGTCATTTCTTTTTAGGATCCCGTCTGCGCCAAGAGGACACCCCACCCCGGATTGTGGAGCACCCATCTGACCTGATTGTTTCCAAAGGGGAGCCCGCCACTCTCAACTGTAAGGCAGAGGGGCGGCCGACCCCCACAGTGGAGTGGTACAAGGATGGAGAGCGGGTGGAAACAGACAGGGATAATCCCCGGTCGCAGCGCATGCTGCTCCCCAGTGGCTCCCTCTTCTTTCTACGCATCGTCCATGGACGACGCAGCAAGCCGGACGAAGGTTCCTATGTCTGTGTTGCCCGCAACTACCTGGGAGAAGCAGTGAGCCACAACGCCTCACTGGAAGTAGCCAGTAAGTGCAGCATGTCTTCCTATTTCCTCTTCGCCTCTAGTGTGGGTGTGAATGTAAGAGTCTGGGTTTAGATGCAGCTGAATAGCAGGCTCCAGTTTCCTCCAGTGTTTCTGTGCTCAATGTGTTCATTGAGTTGGATAATCTCTTAGGAGATGGGCAGGATGTGTTTGGCCCAGCGGTCTCCGTAGGCCTGCAGAGCCTTGGGGGAGAAGTGGCCTGATCATTCCAGGGTGAGTGCCTCTCTAAAGGGCCCTTGGTAGGTGGTCAGGAGCTACAATGGGAACAAAGCCCTTTCTGTTTGGCCCTGCTTCTGCTTTTTGTCAGAGAGATAGATATGAGGTTTTATATCGAAAGGAATGCAATCATTGCATCTGTGTTTAGTCATCTTTTAATGAAGAGCTTTCCCACTCATTTCATTTCATTGAAGTATCAGGGATTCCTTCTACTCTCTGCTGCATGCATGCAACAACAGTCAAGCTTTGATGTAAAGTGGATTTAAGCATCTCCAGGTATATATATTAGCAAGAACATCTGGCTGTCACCGGGCAAGCAATGTAAGAAGAGACAATGATCTTTCTAAACCATTTAGTCTTTTTGTGAGTGGTGACCTGTGTTGACAAATTTGTTCCCATGATTATTTAAAGGCTGCTTTCGTTGGTGAGGTCAGCTCTTCAGATATATTATCTCTTCGCTCTCTTGACTGGCTGAGAGTGAAGGCTGAGGAGGAGAGCTCAGATATCAACCGCTCTTCCAGCATGCCCAGAGGCTGTCACCAACCCGCTCACTGTAATCTAATCAAGATGGGGAAAGAAAGAATTGTGTGTGTTTGAATGTGTACGTGTGTGAGTGGATGTGGAGTGTGGGGGGTTGTGGGGCTCGGCATGGACTCTGGCTTTTTGAGGGTAATGGTCTTTGGTATGAGGTGTCGGTCAGATAGAGTAGGACGGCTTGTGTATTTTAGGATTTAAGCAGTATTAGTGGGATCTCTGGAGTGTACAGATGCCACAGACTGCTTTACTGTGCTTGACTGTTTTCAGTATTTTCCATCTTCAGTGTCAGTTAAGTGAAATGTAAAATAAGATGCATCAAATTGGGGACATTTACAGGCTTCTTGATCACACACTGGGTTTTTATGGTGTATTCCATGAGCTCTGCTTTTAACCTGACCCTTCCTAAGTCCTGCCCCCTTTTTTGCTCTGGAAACACTGGTCATTGTTGAGAGGTTTTCAGTATAAAATTTGGTGAAAGGATTTCAATAATTTTTAACATTTTCACAATACAGTAATTACTGATAACAGTGATCATTTTGGTCACTATATTCATGGTATGAAATTTTCATACATTTCATTAGGTTGCTAGTTAGCTAGCATTTTGATGCTGAGAAACATGTTAGCTAACTAGCTATTCATGAAACAACAGATGAAAATTAGGTAGTATTTGGTAACATTAGCATATTTAAGTACAGGTAACAGGAAAAGAGGAAGTTGACCGAGGTTCTGCTGGGTTCCAAGCTTGCTTGAGTTGTTATTGGAGCATTGAGCAAAAAGGGCTGAGACTTAGGAACGGTCATATGAGGGGAGATAAGCTGCAGAAATGCAGTTCAGAGTGGTGGTTCTGGTCCAGTTGGTGCGTTATGCTAATATATGCTGCAATATATAACACAAGCCAAGTCTGTCAACATTAAAATTACAATTCTGGGAAGTTTAAATGTAATTATCCAAAGTAGGCAAATTAATTTTCTGAAATATGAATATTAAAAAATACAAGCGTTTGGCATATATTACAAGTTTCCATGGCTCAGAATGCTAAAAATATATTTCCCTAGTAAAATATGATATATAGTGTTTATTTCAGAGGTGGGTTTTTCTAGTAGAAAAACAAGACACTTGGCGGGATGCTCGAGGACCAGAGTACAGAGTAGCACTGGCTTGGCCTCAAGTTTGGGCTGATTATTCTGTATAAGGTTCAAACAGACCCATAATGACAAGCCACTGCGCTCCAGCCCTCTCTCTCCCTCTTGCTTAGCTGGTGTCTCTCACTCCCCTCTCTGCAGCTCATGCCTAACTACATATAATTATGTTGTCGGAGCAACCGGAATGGAACCCTGCCGAAGAAAAAAAAAAGGCAGTAGAAAAAGAAAAGGCCCAGACACACTGAAATCTCTTTACAAGGCTTCATTTAAACTCCAGAGTGAAGAAACTACAAGCCATAAATCTGACCCACGAGCTCATATAAGAAAGTTTTAGAGCATTTCAGACCCCATGTTGTCATTAAAAATGCTTGTCATACCTTAACTGTTATGAGCTGAACATTTTAGACACGGTATTTTATGCAGACTCAGTCGAAGTTAAGGGAACAACTTTTAATTTTCAATGAAACTCCAAAAAAGGAAGTCGTGGTTTTAATTGTGTTTACTTTGCCGAGCTCTCTCCCTCCTAACGTTTTCACTTTAAAAGCTAAAAACACAACTTTTTGAAGATGTTATTCTAAGAGCCTGGCTTTTACAGTTTCCCTTACTCACCAGCGATTGTTAACATAATCCAAGTTTCAACAAGTCCTGTTTTGTCAGGCTAGGAGAGCTAACCCAGTTTGTTTGGTTTATCATTAACCACATGTACAGTGCAGCCCGCAATCTCTCTATCTTAGACTCTTAACCCATAGCCTGCGCTAATGCATTTACCGTGAATCCTGTTTGCCTTGTGTATTCAAACAAGCTCAAGATAGGATTCTTTTCCTATTATGTTATTGTTTTTTTTGTATTAGAGATGTTGACGTCAAATAATGAACTTCCTTTGTGCTCAACGACTGCCAGTTGATAAAAGAACCAGCAGTAGGGCCACAATGAACTTTGTCCTGAGTTACTACTTAAAAATATTTGAAACATTGCAATTATATTTCCCTAACGTGCATGTTTAGATATTGAAATTTTTCTCAATTAATTTATTACTTATTTGATCCATAACATGTCAGAAAATGCCCAAGATGATGTCCTCAAATATTTTGTTTTGTCCACAACCCAAATATCTTCAGTTTACTGTCATATAGGACTAAAGAAACCAGAAAATATTCACTGCTTTCATACAGACTCAAAACAGTAGATCAATAATCAAAATAGTTGGCAATTAATTTAATAGTCAGTGGGTGGCCTGGTAGCTCAGTTGGTAGAGCGTTCGCCCCATGTTCTGAGGCTGTGAGTCTCCTGCAGCGGCCTTGTGTTAGACTGTGTGTGTTAGACCTTTTCTGCATGTCCTAGAAATTAGACATAAAAACCCCACCCCTCAAAAATTAACAGTCAGTTAATAATCGATTAATTGTTGCAGCTCCATTTAGATGTACTGTAATAGAAAATGCGCTCACTCTTATTTAGCAAGTACCTTCAAACACATGAGCACAGTGCAACATGTGTGTGTAGTGTACAGTGTACTCTGTGATATGTCACAGTAATACACTTTACCCGGTGCTCTGCGTGAGGCCCTGAGAGGCTCTATGAATAGCTTGTTTCTCTTTTCCTGGACGCGCAGATAGCAAAGTGAGGTAATGGACGGCACACTGCTCCACTTGAGCAGGCGATAACCTCAGGGCCTGCTGTCTAGTGGCCTGGCTGGCTGCACAGTGCTGACCGCACAGGGTTGGCTGTTGGCCTTCTATCCACACACACAGACTCCGCTCTCTAGAGGCAGGGTTTACTTTTTACAGCCACTAACAACAGAAGCGAAGGGATGTTTACTTGAATTCGGTCCATTGCATATAGCTCCATTCAGCCAAGTTTATCTCAGACTTGCATTGATCTCAGTGCTTCTGTGAATTCTCTGTCACCGCGTGCAGCCAGCTGGCTCCGCTGATGCTCCAATGAGTGGGGGAAGGTCGGGGCTTCGGATGTGTTGAAGGAGGCAGAGTTCATCCTGACAGATTTGGGGCCATGCCTCAGGGTCATCTGCAGAGCGGAGGACAGTTGGCTGGCATGCGCCAGTCTAAAGGCAGCGCGGTTACCTCCCACTGATCAGAGGACTCGCCTGTCTCTCATGCAGGAAATCCCTTGTAGTGCATCTGTTGGCTCTCAAAGACTCAGGGTCTTTACATTGTCCCCTTCAGCAAGACCCTTTTTCTTGACACCTAACATCTGAGTTTATTCTTGGCCTCGCCTTTTTGTGTCCTCTTTACTCCTTATTATTTCTCCTCTTATACCTACTGAAGTGGAACAAGCCTTATGAATGCTTATTTTCCTACCTGGTGGCACAGTAATTATTTATTTGTCATGGTGTTTGCCTTTCATTAACTTAGTGTGTCAATACATTATAAAAGAAAGTTGAGAAAACGTATAATTTCAAGGAAACTGACTTCACAAGATTTTTGAGTTTTGAATTGAAATCGAAGTTTTGCTGACCTATAATCTTTGAGATAATTAACTTTTTATTCTTTAGACGAACTTGAATATTTGAGTTTTAGAAACCTCCCAAAATTTCTAAAATTGTTCACAGTGAGGTGTGAACCGGATTTGTCATTATTTGTGTGTAAATGGTTGCAAATGAAATGGTAAATTCTTAACCATTATTCACTTTCACTTCAGTGAGTTTACTCTTCAATTTTTTAAATATAAATTGTTGAGAGTTTCCAAAATAAAATTCACATTTGTCTGAAGAGGAAAAATAAATGATCTCAGCAAAACATTATAGGTCAGCAAAAGTTTATTTAGTTATTTCAGTACTTACGAGTTTGAGTTTGTTTCAAAACTCAAAAATCTAGTGAGGCCAGCAAAACCTTTCAAAACTTAAGAGTTTGAGTTGGGGTCGAATTAAAAATGTATTGAAGTAAGTTACCTTGAAAGTTTGATTTTTCTCAACTTTTCGTTTTTGCAGTGTAAAGTGCAGCAGCTCTGTTTTTGAATATCATTGGTCATCTCACACCTCTTCCTCCATTTCTCTTATTTTGGGGGGTTCATGTGGACTCCTTTTAACCTCCCCTTTCTGTCTGGCAAATATGAAAGCGTTCCAAACAATAAAAAATGAGTCTGTAAGTTAAAGAGAATGAAAAAGTGAGTGAGGTACAAAAAAAAAAGAAACGGAAGAGAGTGCGAGAGTGAGAGCTGAAGGAGAGAGAAAAAATCAGGACAGCTAGCAAACCCCAGCAGAAGCAGCAGTGAGTGTGCTGGCAAGCTGCCAGGGGACTGGAGGCAGAGTGTGTTACAGCTCTGTGGCAGTTATTTGTCTCAGGGAGGTTCAGAGCAAATTGGTGCAAACGGCACAGCCAGGGTCTGCTTCATGAGTCAACATGCAGCTGAGGCGTGGGCTCCGCACCACAGACTCTCCTTGGCCTCCTCTCCAATCTGTTTTATGTTGGAATCCAGACCCTTCCACGATCATAAAGCCGAGCGGGTTGTGTATGTGTGTGTGAGGCTGTTAAAGCTGAACTCTTCCTCACTCAGTGTAAAAAGTTTTTCATGCATGCTGTTGGCTTTAAAGGGACGGTTTGGATTATTTGGCGTAGGCCATATGAAGTATGTATTGAAGGTGTATTACTTACAGTAGATCGTGGTTGGCATGCTTCCAGTATGGAGAAGCAGAGATGAGTACCATCATGTAAGCTAAGCAATGTACTGCTGTGGATAGGGTCAGCCAAATATGTCTGTCTTCAAACCAACCAAATTCCATTGTTGAAATCAGCAATTTTACTTTGCAGAACACAAGAGTTACTGGTCTCCCACTATCTCGATCTGTTAGTTTGTTTGTGTTGTTGTGTGACTTTTATGTTTTGAAAGGATAGTTCAGATTCACCAAAGTCACACAGTTACACAAACAAAGTAAAAGATTGACACAGCGGTAGACCAGCAACTCCTGTGTTCTGCAAGGTAAAATTACTGATTTTGACTTTGAAGATTGGTTGGTTTGGAAAGAGTGATCTTTAGCTTGGTGGTCTCCCATTACCCAAAGGCTGCCTGGCAACAAAGTAAAGGGGTGAAAATATTCTAAATATAGTACAGTAAAACTGATATTGGTCTTACAACTACACTTCAAATAATCCATACTATCCCTTTAAAACAAACCCATGTTCATTCATTTAATAGATCTTTCTTTTTATTTTAGTGTATTTGCCATGTGTGTTGTTCAAGGTTGTTTCATTCCAGTGCTGTTACTCTTGAAATTACAGTACATGGGAAACAACTGCCTACTGTCTAATTACACCCCCTACAGCATAAAACTGTCAGCTCAGTCGTTGTGAATCCTCTGCAGTCTAAGATATGTTCCTCACATGCATTTCAATTAGTCTTTTATTAATCCATATATGCAGAGAGTGATTTTTATCATGCATGTTGCGTGTGGTCTGTTGAACCTAGCATATTTAGCACTTGGGGGTGTTTGCATAAATCAATGCAATCCATGTAATTAAACCCGTAGAATCTATTTGCTGTGTTTGGTCAATACTTAAATGCCATTTTGAGTACAGAATTTCTGCTATGCAAAACGAGGCCTGCATTACAAAACCGTGTGGTGCTCTTATAGCATGCTGTGCTTGTTAGTGACCTGAATACGTGCCTTAAAACTTGGACCACGTTGACTAAATATGCAAAAGACACATCCTGGCAGATATTGGCTGACATAATTGACCCAAAACGCAGATGTCACTCCCTGCAGTGACAGCAGCCCGGAGTTGAGAGAAAGACTATGCTCATGTCTCTTTCACTCATGCAAAAATATGTCAAATGTCATACTGATTTTTGGGATTTTTGGAGCATGGTTTTCACAAACACAAAAGCATAACCTCGCCCACACGTATCCCTCCCCCGCCAAAACTGGCACTGCTGGCTAGATGCAAGGCCAAGCGCTGAAAGTGCTCAGCAAAGGAAAGAGAACGGCGTAGCAGTGGATAAGAGCGAGAGCAGAGAAGCAGGGTAGCTTTTTAGGTGAGTTTTAGGTGCTTTGTGTGGTTTTTAAAGCGAACACTGGCAACAAGTCGAAAGAGAATCACACATCCTGCAGAGTGAGAGAAAGTAGTATGAATGGATTGGCTCATATGAGAATGAAAGAACTGGGTGAGGCAAGATTTCCTGTGTGTGTGAGTGCGTTCGTGGTCTGTGTATGTGTTTGATTCCATCAATCTGTCAGTGTGTCTAGTGGTTGAGTGAACAGTGTCTAGCAGAGTGTTGTATGAAGGAGGGTGTACATGAGCTAAAAGGGCAGGTGTACAGACACGAGTAAAGAAGTCTGCCCAAAGTCCCATCAATCACTCCATGCTCCACCCGTCTCTGACAGCCTACTGGGCCAGGGAAGACAGGAAAGACACGGCATCCAAAAGTACACCAGAACCCCCTTCATCCCTCCTTCTGTCTCTTGTCCTCTTACAGAAAACAAAGGATGAGGACAAATCTGGGAACAGTTTGAGTTTTAGAGGCATAAATAGAGCAAGACATGATTTCATGTGATTCCCCGTGACTCCCACTCTATCTTATCATCTGCATTATCAGATTGTCATGGGTGGAATTTAGGAGGAAAATGCACCATAAAGCAATAAATACAGAGCCTTGGTGAAAGAGCTACTTTTTAATGGCAACATAAAATACTTCTTCAGAGGGTGTAGCTTGAATCAGTCCCGTTAGTGAGATAGATATTTAGATAAATAATTAATCTCTCTCTCTCTCTATAGCAATAGAGAATGAAATGCATTAGATGTGCTAAGTAGGGTTGTTCAGATATGATAACAGTAGGGTTGTCATGGAATCAGATTTTCATTACGTGATTTTTGTGGCCAAAAGAATTCATGATAATGACATCATTGCAATATCTATAGAAAATCTGAAAAACTATACTATCTGTCAAATTAATCTTCAGCTTTGTTTACTGAGCATTTGTCTGCATAAAGTGTGTAATTAGATTAAATGGGTAATGAAGAGGCAACCAGATGAACTGATAAACAAAAGAAACTGTGCATTCGTGTAGAAAATGGCTGGTCCCCTTTAACAAAGAAGGGGAAGGGGAATGCTGACTTATGGAGTCCACTTTAGGCACTTTCCTCTGTTTCTATGGAGGTTTTCTCAGTCCATCCATTTACACACGCTGACGTTGCCCAGATATCTCAGGATGAAAAAGTGGAGCTGCTGCTCAGCTCTCTGTTTGGGTGTCTGCCTGGACACTTCCCTAAACTCTTGTGCGTCAGAGCTGTTTTTTTTTTTTTCCTGGTCGCCACAGTGACTGCTAATTCATCTCTATGTAATCCTCGCCTCTGGCTATAGTACAGAACAGGATCATGGGACGGATGGGTGCAGGGTCCCAGGATAGTGAAGTATGATATTAACATTATGAAGTGCTAGTCTAGAGCAGATAAGATACTGTATGTGAGCTCTTGAGTCCAGTGGTCCTGTACGAGCACTCAGGAGGACCACTGATAGCAGAGTCCATTCACTTCCTTTCCTCTTAAAGGGATAGTTCGGAGTATTTGATGAGGGGTTGTATGAGATACTTATCCATAGCCAATGCATTAGCCACAGTAGACGTCGCCCAGCTGCCTTTTAATTAAGAGAAGCAGAGAAGAGCACCAGCATGGAAGTTAAGTAATGTATTGTTATAGATGAGGTCAGTAACAGAAGGTATTTTAGCCACATAAAAAAGGTCCACCTAAGAAAATCAATATCAGTTTAAGTGTACCCTATATCTAGAATATTTTCACCGCTTTGCTTTGCCGTTGGATGGCTTTTCCTGACAGGAAACCATTGTTATATAAACCAAATATTGCTCCCTCCAAACCAACCAAACTGTATAGGCGAAATCAGTAATCTTGCCTCGCTGAACACAGGAGTTGCTTGTCTTCCGTTGCCTCAGTCTGTTAGTTTGTTCCTGTTGTTGTGAGATTAAAGTGTTTTAAAAAGACAGTTTGGATTCACTGAAGTCACACAATCACACAAACAACTTAACAGATCAAGGCACTGGTAGGTCTTGTGTTCTGTGAAGTATAATTACTGATTTTGCCACTGGAGTCTGGTTGGTTTGCAAAAAATGATATTCAGCCTGGATAATTTTCCCATCAGAAAAAGCTGCAGTGAAAATATTCTAAATTTGACGTACACCTTTTTAAGTAGCTAAAATACCTTTTGTTGCTGTCTCTGTCCACAGCAATTCATTGTTTAGTTCCTGTAATACTCTCAGCTTCTCCAAATTAGTGACATGCTTATGTAGTGTAATACACTATCATTAAGTACCTCAGACAACCCCACATTAAATAATATGAACTATCCCTTTAAAACAATCTCTATTGTTTGTGTGTGTGCATGTTAGTCAGTGTATTTTTTATCGTGTTTCCATATTTGTTCGAGGTGTGTCTTTGGCTCTGCTCCACATGTGATAAATGCTCTTGGTGTATAAGCTGTGTGTCAGTGCTTGTGAGAACCAGATGAATGTATGCTGCTGACTCTAATCTCCACTTCTTCTGTGGAGACCTGGGTATTACTCTTGTTGTGAGGTGTAATCTCCTCTTGGTCTGAGCCTCCACTGCGGCCACAGAGGCCATGCGTATGTGTGTTTATGTGTCTTGTGAGGTTTGCGTGTGCGTACGTGCCTGCAATCTGGTGTCTGGTCATATGACGAGGTGTTCTGCTCTGCGGACATGCTCTGGTTATTAAACCTAGGTTAAGCCCTCACTTGAAACCTTCTATCATGCTCCTCGATCCGAGACGATGGAGTTAGGGAGGATTAAGGGGTTTGGAGACTGGAACTTGAGGGATTTTCAGCCAACATTTTGGCAAAGTTAGAAAAATGTGCTCAAGGGGTGCACTCAGTCCGCTTAAGGTGAGACTGCGTGGACCTTGTGATGGCTTGCTTTTTTTCTTTGTCTTCACTATTTAGTCCAAGGAGAGACAGACCACCTATTGATAGTTTTTCAACTACCCTCTAACTGTTAGCAAAGTGCAGACATCTAGGTGTAACATCTAGCTTGGCAAAGGTACAAAACAAGAGAAATGTCAAGGATGTACTTGACAAACATGCTCCAAATTTCTTTCAGTAGTAATACTTTCAGAGTTTCAGTTGTTTTTTTAAAATGAAATGAAACAGGTTATGGTTCTCTTTGAAGCATAGTAATATTCAGTATATTTGCATATTGGCTCAGAAACTATGACATACTAGCATCTGTGTATTTAAAGGGATAGTTCAGATTATTTGAGGTGGGGCTGTATGAGATACTTATCGATAGTCAGTGTATTACCTACTGTAGATGCCGTTTGGCACACCCCTAGTTTCGAGGAACATACGGGATTACCAGTGTGGAAGTTGAGCAATGTACTGTTGTGGCCAGGTGCACACCATATTTGCAATATTTTTACTGCATTGCACTGCCACCAGACAGTCTTTTCCAACAAAAAACTGTCGTCACATAAGCTAAAATTGCTCTCTCCCAATCAACCAGACTCTGTTGGAAAAATCAGTAATTTTACTTTGCAGAACACAGGAGTTGCTGGTCTACTGCTGCCTCGATCTGTTAGTTTGTTTTTGTTGTTGTGGGACTTTTGTGAATCCAAACTAGCCATTTAAAACACACTGAAGTCACACAATAACAAAAACAAACTAACCCATCAAGGTAGTAGTAGACCAGCAACTCCCATGGTCTGGAAAGTAAAATGACTGATTTTGTCAATGGAGTTTTGTTGGTTTGGAGAGAGCAGAATTTGTCTCATATTAAGACAGTTTTCCATCAGAAAAAGCTATCTGACAACAAAGTAAAGTAGAGAAAATATTCTAAATATGGCGTACATTTTTTTTTTTTTAGGCGGACCTTTTTTTTAGGTGACCACATCAGTACAGCAGACCAATGACTATCGATCATAGTACCTCATACAGGCCCACATAAAATAAAACTGAGCTTTTGCTTTAAGTGATCCTGACAATGGACTGTGATGGTTTCTGTAATTTGTAGTTTCGTAGGGTTTGTGGAGGTGTTGAGAGGCAGTTTTGGTTGACCAACAGTAGCCGTATGAAGACAAGCTGATTCTGCTCAGGTTCAATGTACTGATAACACGGGACAGTGTCTGGACCACACTTGTGCTTTATCAACCTTTATCTGATAAATGTTCCTTTTCCAGCATGCTATCTCCTCTTTTCCTCTCCTCTCTGTGTCTGTTTCTCCCTGTGCCTTTCCCTGCTGTGTTGCTTTCCCTCACTCAGTCTCCTGTGACTTGATAAAGATTGAGGCAACAGAGACAGGGTTTACATCCAAGACCCTTGTGAAGGAGAAGGGACGGGAAAAAGAGGGAAAAAAAAGACGTCTGAAATTTTATCAGAGTTGTAGCATGTTGCTGAGCCTGGAGCATGACAGACAGGAAGAGCTGGTGAGCTAAGCAGTAGACCCAAACACTGATAATGATCTGCCTCATGCTATCTGACTACAAATGAAATGCAGTCTGCTGGCTGCTGACTGCAGAGTATCGCAGACGTGCCATCAGTCAATGACAAATGCAAACAGGGGATACATGATGGCATTCAATTGTCATCTAATTGTCCTTGGTTGCTGTGGGAGCTAATCTGATCATTAAAGCAACAATTGGGAGAAAATGAGTTTCTCCTTGTTGTGTCACACATACAAGAGTGTCTCCTAAATTAGGAGCGGTATGAGTGAGAGTTGGGCCTCATTATCACAGTGCAGGTCTTATGTAAGCTTTCTGTTATCCTGACCTTTCTGTAATGCTGGCAGTTCACTTCTGAGCCCCAGATTTTCAACATACTAGGTCTCATGTTACAAATAAAGAGATTACCGCGGTAATGATGCACTAATGACAAAGGACATAAAAAGAAATGCTTGAACAGTAAAAACAACAAACCAACACTCGACATAATTGAAAGTATGCGGGTCATATCGGAAAGGTTTTGTTCGACTTGTTTGAACATCTGTCTCATCTAATTAACTTGGAGAATGTTGTTTACGCACCTCAGGCCTAACTACATGTGCGGGGAACATAATCATCCTCAATGGAGTGTATGTAAACATATACAATGGTCTAATTAGGAGCATAAGAAGAAGGGTGGCTTGAAAGAGTGATGAATAGAACAGATACACTCTCACCTTTTCTTTGTGCCTGTGTGACCTTTCTAACCAGGGTGTGGCAAGGACACAAAAGGATCTCCATGTAACCATATACTGCAAAGAGCTAGATAAAAGACAGACAGGGGGACGTCATGTGTAAATGGAGAAAAGTAGAGAGGATCCATTCAAAATTCAAACAGTAGTCAGTTGCTGTGGGTAAGTTTGAAATAGCTGACATCTGACTCAGAGAGGCCCAGTATTGTATGACCATAGTGCTGCTCTTCAGGCTCAGGGGTGACATTTCTATTCTCCCTTCCAGACCCCCCCACTTCTGTCTCTCTTGCACTAGTATCAGATTCTAATCTGTCAGTGGTGTCTCAGCTCCATTTAGCGGATTGGCTCCCATCTGATGGATGGGACAGAAAGCCCTTCAGTGACCAGACGGGATATAGCTAGTCCCTTTTCCCAGAGATCTGTTCCCTGAAAACAACTTAGGATTTGACACTCACCTACACTATAAATCATTTTAAGCCAGTTCAGCTTAAAGGGAAAATGCATTATTTTTCATGTGGATGTCCTGTCAATGTTGATGGTAAATATAGTCAACTAAGGCAATAAATTCCTCAGTGTGTGTTATATTGACTGAGAAAACATAGCTGTCTGTTCTTTCTGCATCCAGTGACATCACTGGATGCGAAGAAGAACTACATGCTATTTCAGCGTGGATTCCTAGGCTCCACCTCTGGGTAGTCAGGCGGCGTGCTATATGAGTATTTTTGTCATCTAATGCTATGTTTTGGCCAACAAAGTAATAGCCATAGGCTAGGGTGGTGATAACACAGCTGTATGGGTGTGGGAGTCAGAAGCTCACCCACAGTGCATCCTCATACATGTAGGCACTGCTGTACGGCTCAGTGAGCAGGAAAACTCAGTTTTCTTAGTCAGTATAGCTCACACCGAGTAAATTTATTGCCTCAATTGACTACATTTACCATCAACACTGATTGGACTTCCACATGAAAAGTGGAGAATTTTCATTTTAAAAATATAAGTTCCCTTGCTGCCTTAAAAATGTGACGTAACTGAACACAGGTTGACAAATTTGTCCAAAGTCATCTTATGAGGTTTGAAAATATAAAACCAGTTGAGTTAAAGTTAAATGACCTTGAGAAAATGTCAAGTTCAATAAGTTCAATATTTTAAGTTGAATCAAATAAGTGTACAGGGATAATTACTTGGATATTAACCTTAATTATAGTCAGAATTGTTTTTGTCATTATGAAATGCATGCACCTGAGAACATGCGCTTTAGAGTTTTAACTTTCAAACTTTTTTTTTTAAACTTCATTTAATGAGTTGAGTGAACTCAGAGCAGCACATTAATTTGACTCAAAAGGCTTCAAGTCAGAGCAACTGATGTTTACAAGGTCTGAAATTAAAAAATAGATTTTTTTTTTAACTTCAGACTATTACGAAAATGTATGTATTTACATTAAATTTACAGGAAAAGATTAGTTGATTCCATCAAATTCCTGTATGATGATTTGTTGCAATGGCAGTTTTCAACATATACAACTCTGATACTTCCCTACAACCTTACAGTGAAACCACTCATGCCATGTTTGTTTGGACTTTCTTTGTGAGCATTGTGCCGATAATCATGGTGTGCTAGCAGATGATCTCGGGACCTGGCCTTTGCGTCCAGTCTCATTTTTTCCCTGCCAATGGGATTAGTGGAGAGTGCCGACTCTGCAGGTGGAGCCGTAAGTTAATTTGCCCCACTGTTTGGAGCTATAATAGCTTATTGATTGCCTGACAGAGATGCAAGAAGCAGCATGGAAGGGCACAGAGAGGGTAGAGAATAAGTTAATCATCGCTCAGTGTGTTGCCAGGATTTAATCACATTACCCAAGGTTCACCACTGCCATGTAAATTCATTTTCAACCTTAGGAGTTGGATAGACTGCTCTGAGAAAGAGAGGGGGACCCTGCTGATTTTGTGAAACCGTTCCTCAGCTGCGGTCTGGTTCCTGCCGGCCTGGTACTCCCTGCCCAGCACCCGCCTCAATCCTGTGGGATGCAGGCTCCCTGCCCAGGGGCCCAGCTTAATTCATGCTAAGCTGTTGGGTTAATTTTAGCTATGCTACCCACTGGTGACCTCCATCTGCTATAGTACTGCTCAGGTTGTCTGAAAAACATCAGTCTGGCCTCCATGATTCAGACCATAACTCCCAGACAGCTGCTTGGGCCATCACTCATTTCTTCCACTACTCTTTCCCAGGCTAAAGTGCTCCTGTGCAGTGTGCATGTGTATACAGTATGAGCAGCAAGGTCTGTGTGTGTTAGAGTGTGTGCATTTCTCTGAGGAACTCTGGCCCATTAGCACTGCCATCATATACACATTCTCACTACGGCTGGTTACCTGGAAACTGCACATGCTGCTTTTATTTGACTGGTGGCCCTCTAGCTGCCAGCACAGACTGAGAGAATGCTCCCCTATTTTAACAGCTTCAAGCCAAGCTGCCATTAACACTGCACTGTACATCACTACATGGACTGTAGCAGAGCTAAGTAACTCTGTTTCAACCCCAGAATCACCAGCCAAGACTGATTGTGCCATCACTTTGGACTAAACTCTGCTGCTTACCCAACTTGTACTCACTCCCAGCAGGTCAAATACAGCAGCTTGATCAGTGTCCCTATGCTTCAAACTGTAACACTGTAGGCACCCCTCCAGAGTCATTTCTTGAGGTGCCCTTCTAGTGCTATGTTTTGATGTGCTGTCAAAGTCAGGTGATGTCGTATAAAGAGAGAGAAAGTCTGCCTATGGAGAACATGAGCTGGATGGATGGTTTTAGTGGGTGATATATTAAAAATGTCTCTCTTTTACCAAATTAAGATTGTAAATCAATTTTAAGTCAATCATAAAATGGACTTAATTCAAACTGTTGTTGGTTTTTCCACTGTTCCTACAAACACCAACTCTCTTCGGTCAAAATGAACCCTTAATTTACAAAGTTAGATGTGAAAATATTCTGGTTCGACAGGCTGTTTTCCTCTCACTCGTCCTCTGGCTCAGTCGGTGTGTAATGTTGGTTGAATGAGAGTGCGGCATTGAGAGTGGCTCTCACTCATTCAGACCATTAAGTCAGCAAAAACAAAAAGCAACAAGCAAACAAAAAAATTACCCAAAGAAATTTCCCAACAAACCAGCCACCAATGGACAGCCAATATATTAATCCGATCACCAAACCCTAATGGATGGATCAAACACAAGCAAGACTTTCACCCTGGGTTCACATCCTGTGTGAAATCAATTTTCAATGTTGACTTCTTTTTATCTTACAGTTTAACTTAATGCATGTACAAGACGTTACATAATGTACATGACTTATGTAATGTACATAAGTTACCTTTATATACTAACTTTCTTTAACCCAAACCACGATGTTTTCATAACCCTAACCAAGTAGTTTTGTTTCCTAAACCTTCCCAATCAGTTTTTATTCCTTTATTTTTATAGTCTATCTGAAGGTTGCGTATTTATTGTTGCTAACTCGACTGTGAAGTGCTGCACATGCTAAATTGATGCTACAAGGCTTCAGTGTTATAATTTGAAGCGTAGGGCCACAGACCAAGCTGCTGCATTTGACGAGCTGGAAGTGAGAATGTGTTGGCCCACCATGCTTCCTCTGGAGTTTCTGTGTGAGTATCACATTGTCTTGTGTTTACACAGAAAGCAGAGGAAACGTGTTTAGCAGTGGTTGGAGTTTGCCCATACTTCAACCTGGCCTCTATCAATCTGTCTGCACCCAAACGCTCAGCTAACCAAAAGCTAAACAATGGCACAGAGAGGTGAAAGAGTGAGATAATGTAAACACAGAGACAGAAAAATGTTGACCTTATACCCCATCACACACACACACACACACACACACACACACACACACACACACACACACACACACACACACACACACACAGTCACTGACCTGATGGCCAGATTCCTATCTGGCAACAACAGGAGCAACATCTGGCAAAATTGTCCACCTTCAACCACATCTAAACCTCATCAGGTCTCATCACCAGCAGGGCTCCAGGTACAACACGTACGTAGATTAGTGTCTTGTCAGAAGAGCCTTGATGTCATTTAAAATAATTGCACGGAATCTGGTGCTTTGAGATCAAACGAGCAGAAGGAGCGATGGGAAGGAACAACAAAGACAGGGATAAATTGTCGAAGAGAAAATAGCGGACAAGCTGCAATTAAGCGTGAGAGGATGAGAGAGTAGATGGAGGTGGCTCCAGTTGGACGGAGAGTCTCTCTTGGCTCGTGAGGGGAAGATAAGGGGACAGGTGGTGTTCTGTTCTCTCAAAGATCTCCGACAGCTGGCAACTCTCTAGCTATACGCATGCTGCCATAGAATTTATGTGTGCGTGTCCCTGTGAGTGTGGTATGCGTGTTTGTGTGACATTTGTTTGTGAGTGCGTGTGTGTTTATAGCTACATGTGCCTGCATTTGGTGGTTGTTTGAGCACTTGCCAGCTGAGATATCTCCCTGAAGTCAGTCTCAACTCTCATACCTAGACTTTTTTTTTTTTTTTTTTTTAGACTTTCCTTGTTCTGTTTTCTACTCACTGGCAGCCCTGTGGCATAGGGCCATTTTATGCCAGTCTGTTCTACTAGAATATTTTCTTCCTCTGTTTTAGGGCTTCAGTGTGTAGCAATAGTCTGTGAAAGCCTAGCAGGTTGATTCCTGTTCTGACCCAGTTCAAACTCAAGGAGTGGTCTGTTCATGTTACCCAGCCTGATGTTTGTATTTTCTGTTGCCACTTGAGTTGCCACTTTGCCTCTGCCATACTGCTAAAGACTAACGTGAAAGAGTAACTTAAGTATTTTTCAACCTAGACTCTAAGTGACTAATGGGGACAACACATTTTGAAATTGCTCCACTATTAAGGGTAAGGTACAGCATAAACTATAGGTATATGTTTTGCCACTGACAGGCTCAGATTGTTATTGTTTGACAGTATTATGGAAAGGATTGCTATAGAGATAAACCTTTTTTTCAAAGAGTAAGATATGTTTTAAGCAGAAAAAGCAATTTTATTACTCTTGCCAAACTCAACCAAACTCCCCCTGCAGAAATTGTAATTCAATCATTGTCATCATCATTTTCATTCAAACTTGATAGAAACAAAATAAAACCAAACCAAAAATATCTTGGCTTGTCTTTCCAATGTTCCAGCAAATCATCAACTCTGGTTTTGACAAAATAAACCCCTAATTCACATCATTAGATGTGAAAATGTCATGAGAAAAGCAAGAGGGAGGTCAGACATCAGAGAAGCAGTTGGGGAGAAATGGCATGTACAGCAGTGAAGTAAAGGTTTATTTTTGTCAAACCAGAGATCGCGATTGTTGAAGGAGTGGAAAGACAAATTTTATTTTGTTTCTATTTTATTTTTGTTTGAATAAAAATGACATTAAAATTATAGTTTTGCAATGGAGTCTGGTTAGTTTGGCAAGAGCAATAAAACAGCTGTTTCTGTTTAAACAAAATGCATCTTACTGTTTAAAAAAAGGTTTATCTCTTTCACAATCCTTTCCATAATATTAACAATCACACTAATAACAATCTGATCCTGTCAGTGAAAGCACTTTTAGTGGACTTATTTTGACTGTGTGCACGTTATAGTGTTATATTAAAGTTTAGCTTCTGACGGTTGCAGCAACAGTTTCAGAAATTGTTGTCCCCATTAATCCAAGAGGATTAATGGGGACAACCCAAGAGGTTAAAACATGGGCAAATAATAGGGTCCAGGATGAAAACCTTAGTTACCTTTTAATATTTCTGTCTATTATATTGTATCCAGTATTGAATTGTATTAAAACTGACAAATTAAATACTATACATTTCCTTATTTAGTCTAAAAACAATCCTTAGTATTTCTTTGTGTTAAGTTTGCTTTTCTCATAAATTTGATTTCATGACCAATGAACACTTCTCCATGCAAAGCAGATGCCGGGATAACAAATGAGCCAAAACAGAAGGGACTTAGAATTCCTCTGTGTTGGCCTGGCAGTATGTAGTGTTCATGTACTCTGGTTAGTTCAGAGATCTTTACTGTGTTGGCTTTGGGCTCGTTCCACATACAGCTCTGTGTTTGATCGGGCGGTGTAGCGGTAGCCACTGAGAAGAGCTCGTGTCATCTCAGTGGCAGGCTGCTTTTGTTTGCAGAAAAGAAAAAAAGATGGTACTAAATGGGCCAGAGGCGGTTATTTGCTGTTGGCAAACAGACACTGTCCTCAGCGGTGAAGCACTCAGTTGCCACTGTGGCCTGACAGCTGGCTTTCATCCCCTGGCGCTGCAGAGTTTGTTCACAATGCAAGTTGCTCTTAAATGTAATTCATGCTCTCAAAGTCTTCATGGCAATCGCACTCTGGTGGAGGCTCAGAATAAAGATTCCCCTCCAGCACTGCTTTTGGTTAACAGAATGTGAATCCATTTCGTAGACCATTATTGATTGATGTCAACTGGCATAAGTGCTCTCTTTTTTCTCTGTGTTTTGCCAATGGTTTCTTTGAAGTCGCTGTGATTCCTTTCAGCTTCCCACCTTCAATGGAACAGTTGGCCTGCACCTGATCCATTGATGTTCTCACCCCAGAGGTCACCTTGACTAGGATGCCCTCTTCTGGGCGGGGAAACTTTTTCATATGCAAAAATAAATGACACTGTTTTAAGATGAAAGAAGTCTCCTCAGTAACACCATCTGTATTCACTTTCCACTTTTCTCTATCAATATTATTCCCCACCTGTCTTGATTATAACCTAAATCTCCTCCACGTATGAATCACAGTGATGGGAATGTATTCCTGATCTAATCAGCTGTTAAAGTAGTCCCATAATGACATTGAATACCCCTTCAAGACCATAATTACACATACCTTCAGCCCATTGGGCACACATATTTCATCATTTATGCACATTGATTCCATCAAGATTCCTGTTGGCTGATTCTCTCTGAAATGTGCATCTCATCAGGTAATCATTTAGACTTAAGCTCTTTGTAATTAGCAATTGTTGAGACAACTCTCCAGATCAATAATTTCTAATTGCCTTCAAACACATACACATGCATCTCCCAATGGAAATGGCTTCAAACAAGGAAATAATGTTTTTTTAGTCTGTTTATAGTTTAGTTTTTCTTTTTGAAATTCCCTTTTTAATTGATCAAAGATCCATATATCCATTAATTTTCTTCTTTTTTATATATTTCTTAAACTTTAAAGATGTTATTATTTTTTTTTAATTAAAAAAGATAGATATACAATAAAATGACACTGCTGCTGTCGTTGACATTCAGCAGTAGGTTCTTTTCTGTGCACCTGCAATTGATTTCCACCTGGTATGAAGTCTAATTGGTGTTTGAAATCTGGCCGATGATGGTGG
Source organism: Lutjanus erythropterus (assembly GCF_056507025.1). Classification (NCBI taxonomy): domain Eukaryota; kingdom Metazoa; phylum Chordata; class Actinopteri; order Lutjaniformes; family Lutjanidae; genus Lutjanus; species Lutjanus erythropterus. The sequence goes on from NC_139320.1 coordinate 41,167,937, forward strand.
TATCATCCACCATTGCACATTCTATCATACCTTCTATCTGACCTAACTGTGTATCACCAGTTAGTTATTCAGGATAGTTTTGTTTTTCACACACCAGCTAGCACTGAGATTCACTATTCTGTGCCTCCTCCTGTACTTGAGGCACATGTTCAGTATCTGACCTTCATAAGAGTATAAAAGTTATTTTCTGAAAAATAGCAGAGAAAGAAATCAATGCTGTGAGAACAAGTCCTTAGCAATGACTAGATCACACAGAACTTGGACTCTTTTCAGATTCACTTTGCCACAAAAAGAATTTCTGCTGCAGTACTTTCAAGCTTGGATTGTATCAGAAAATATGGTTTCTTTTCATCCCACGAAAGATTCCAAATATTTCCCCCAAGGCAAAGCCACAGAAAGCCAGCTTTGTCCTCTAGACACACAGACGTTATTTTAGCAGTCCTCATACAACTATAAATATATTCATTTTGAACATCAACTGTTATTCATCTTGACCATAAAGTTGTAAGAAGTCCTATAACATTCACTTTGGCATGTTCTCTAGGACGCAAGGGATATGTCAGCGATGACTTTTTTGTGATACAGAGCTGTGGATGTCAATCAGATGGCAGTTTTGTTGAAGTTCTGGGGGCCTGCAACAAACCAAGAGCCTGTAAATTTAGTACTTTCTTTTGTTTATGAGTGAAAATAAGCTCCACAAACCTGACTGTTGTTTTCCAACTTGATAAAAACAGCAGGTTTTCCGCAAAACAAGCGTTTGTGAGAAGGTGTCAGGATGTTCCCAGGAGAGGTGAAAAATCAGGGAGGATGGTCAGAGGTAGAGAAAAACTAGGCCAAGTTCTCAGCAGACAGCTTTTTTGTCTCATGTTGTCTGGAAACTGTCACAGGAGAGGAGATCAAGGTGACCATTCTGCTCATTTCAAACAACCCTGGAGCCCTTCATGGCCATTGGCCGCTCATTCCTCAGGGCAGGCGGAGCAGGGCATAAACCCTTAAAGCAGCTTTTAAACAAACAGTCTGGCGAAGAGACTGTGTGTGGCTTTTCTGTTCAAATGCCTCTGTCTTGTTCTCCAGAGCAGCGTGCGAGCAGTCCCGTATCCCTGTCTGATTTATCTGTGCAAGGTGAGATAAGACTCTCCCTCGGCCCGACTGTTAATCCTCTCAGCCACAGATGCAGAATGAGCATCTATCCAGCCTGTAGACAAAAGGTTTGCTGGATGGAAATGGTAGGCTAGACATTAAATTCACACCTGTATTACCTCGACTATCTGGCTTTTCTCAGGAATTCAGTGAAGTAATTGGAAAATGTTTTATCTTAACAGGTTTTCCATTGGTCATTGGGTTTTGGAATATCTTTGAGGAGGCAGGGAATGTCAAGGGATTTGATAAATCCGAAGTCGCATATTATAAAGCCATTCTTCAAATGTGTTGTTTTAAATGAATTCTTTTTCCAACTTTGCCACATAGTACGGTAGTTTGCAGCTGATTTTCTCTTCAGTAATCCCAGATGTTGTAGAATGAGACTGTGTATCACTTTAGTGCTTGTCTGAGCTACAACCACTACAAAACCGTACAGAAAGGGTCTCTGTAGGTCCTTAAACAGTCATGAAGCATTTCAAAAATAAGTTTCATGTAGCACAGTCTTAAAGTTAATTTCACCAAAATTAGCTGGTTTCATTGGTCATGTGTGTAGAATGTAAAGGGTTTTGACTAGATTGTTGCATAAAAAAAGTTTGGAGTAAAAAGAAGTTGAGAGTTTTGCAACTGTTGTAGCTGAGTTTCAAACATGTTTGAACACACGTGTGACTTTACAACATGTAGCTCAATTTCAGCTTATTTTCATCTGAGTTTCAGGCAACTAAAGTTGTGTGAAAGTTTCACCGTGTGAAGCCAGCCATTCAGTCAGATGGGATGTCAGAAAACCATGAAGTAGCCTTTACCAAAGCCTGGCCCCATCACCCCAGCATGACTCTCTCTGCACTAACAATGTTTACTCCTGCAACTGCAGTAAGCAACCTCATTGGATCTACGCGAACATTAAAAGCAGAAGTGCTCTAGACTTAAAACATGGTACGGCAGTATGGACACGAAAGGTCTTGAATTACATTTATAATGGTCTTTAAATGGTCTTAAAGGTCAAAACCCACAGAAACTTTGGATAGAATACAGATTTTAGGTCATATAAAGTTCTGAAAAGTCATGGAATATTACATACAAGTCACAGTGGAAACTCAGTTACAACGTGCACAATGCAGTGCCTTATTTCTGGATTTTTCCATCCAGAAATCAAAGTTCCTCTTAGTCCCACAGGATCTGTCGCGAGTGCTCATAGTTGCTAAGTGCGGTAGGGACCGCATTCATCGGTCAGCTTTGATGTCAAGTTAAAAGACTGTTGGGGTTCACTCCTGTAGAACTAAGTTAAACAGATGCTCACTAAGGCTTTTTCTGCAAATGATCACAAGTGAGTTTGTGGAACAAAGTGAGACAGATGAGACCCAAGGGAAAATCTTTCAGCAGGGATGTGTGTCTAGGTTGAAGTGTGGGTATGTGTGTTGTATGTGCACTTTGGATATATGGGCAGACACCAGACGAAACCGATTTATATCCTTGACATGCCTGTATTCATCAGGGAGACTCAGCATCACTCTGGCGTGCTGACAGCATTGACTTGTAATTGGCTGACAGACTGAGCACCTCTTCTATTGGTCCACGCCAGAGACGTTTAACTCCAATATGGACAATGGCCCTTGTGTCGGGAAGATAGAGAAACATGGACAATAAACAATGATTAACTTATAAAGAGAAAAAAGACTCATATTTCTTGGACCACATTTTAACTACCATGCATGCTGCATCACTGAAGTACAACGATTGCCCTCAGCTGCCCTTTTTTTTACTAATATTATTCCTTTGTTCCTGATCCAAAGAAGTGTCATCACCATAGTTGCGAAAATTACAGGGATTGGCGTTGAGATAATGAAATTTTGTTGTGCTGTGCGTATTGCTCAGGGTGGAATTACACTTTGAGTGATGAGTGAAAGTAGATGGAGGTAGTGCATTAATAGTGTACAGCTGTAGAGAATAAAACTAGCTGGATGTCATCAAGGTAATCAAATGAACTGTGCTATCAAGCGGAGTTTTAATGAAATACTCTGAGTGATCCCTAGTTCACATAGCACACTGCTTTACAACAATCTTCAGTTATTAATGTGAGCCAAATGCGTGCTGAGAAGGACTTAGTGATTAGAAGTAATAAGAAACATGACGTGGTGAGGCAGGCCCGGAATTGAGTCATTTTTTTTAGGGAAAGGCCACTTTGGCCTTTGATAAATATGAATTTTATGGGGCGTCGCAGCTGTACCAGGGCCAAAACCAATGTTACAATAACAATAAGTGATAATTACATTGTATAACACAAAACAGTATTAGTACAATTAGCTGACAATTAGCCTGATCAGTCACTGCCAGTAACAAATTATTAGACTTTAAACCATTAATCAAACCAATCACTGTCTTCTTGAAACTTCAGGCAACCTTGTCATAATTTTACTGTAGTAGTTTGCAATTGTCTCTGTAGTCAAAAAATACACCTAAGATATTAGCAGTTTGAATTAAACCCTGCACTCTTTTGGGAATGTATTACACCAAACTCCTTTTAAGAAATATGATATATTAAAAGTTCCTTATGTTTCCACAAAAACACAGAAGTCTAGAAACACAGGATAAAAGGTGTCATATTGTTCTCATCAATTCTGCATCAATATAATGTATAAAGATAAACTTTATTTCAAGTTCAAACTTTTCATTTTGGATTTTGTCACATCAGCTTGTTGTGAGCCTCTGTTAACCAGCTGCACTATTTTAGTCTATATAAGAGGAAACCATTTCAAATTAAGATTTCTAACTGAAATATATGCTGTTTGGTGGATGTATTCACTGAGTTTGAGACCAGCTTACACTTTTAATTTGCCATCTATCGTGTGTGTGACGATATTTGAGGAGGTTTTTTTTTTTTTACCAAAGTAACTATCCAGTTTTCTGCTTCACATTTGGTCCTGGTAAAGTAGCAACCCATCAGATCTCATACAATAGTTATAAACACTACGTATGTTTGTTTGTACTTTGGGAGTAGGAGAAATCTTGTGCTACTGTCGATATCCAGTGTGACGATGGAGATGCAGGGAAATGTGACTTTATTTATTTGCTGTGTCTCGTGTTGCTTTAAATGCGCAACTTTCAGCAACTTCCAGCACAACGGTATCCACAACACCGACTGTTTGTCCTCGGTTGAATTCTGGCGCTGGTCAGGTACAGAATCATTCATTTTCTCAAACCCGTGCACCTGTCATACTTGTACATGGATACTGTCACAGAGAAAGTGATATGGAAGTCTCATAGACAAAGTACATAGTGTTCAGCAGTGGAAATGGAAGCTCTTGAGCTGCATCTCTTTGATGTAGTAGACAAAAAGCAGGGATAGTGTCCCTGAAGAGCACTTATGTTCAGGATACATCCCTCCCTCTCTGAGGCCCAGCTGCTATCATTTTTAAAAGCAGGGTTTTTACTGTACAGTAACTACCATTTACATGATAATGCTCCTGGGGTATATAAACCACTAACACTACCATGTATTCCACTCTTTCCACTCTTTTTTCCCCCCAGTGTGGTGCCTATCATTATACTGTGCACACTGGCACAGAGCTGAATGCTAAACGAGTGATAAGAATAAATAGAGTGGGTTTTAGTTTCCAGACATTACTATTCCTGCAGTCCTCACTATTATTTTCCGCAATGGTGTGGTCTTGGTGAGCAGCCTCCGCTCAGCGCTTGCCGGCGACTGGTATCTGTCAGTGCGCAAGTTGGGGGTCCTCAATCTCCCCTTCCCTTCTCTTTGACCTCCCTCCTTGCACCTTTAATCCTGTCTGTCTCTGTTTATAAACTTTATACATTTTGACAGCCGGTGTGGGGAGAAAGGCGCGTTTGGGGTTGAAAAGCACTCTTTTTTTTGTCTTCCTGAGCCCCACTTCCCCACTTCTCAGCCAGCAGGGAGAGACACTTTAAGGGCTTAAAAATAATCACTGGCTGTTTTCAGTGAGGGCCTTTCTAATTGAGCCTGGACTGACCCCTGAATGTGACCGTGCCGTCTGGTTTCCATCCCAGCACTTGATTGAAATGGGAAAAGTAGACAGATTCAACTCATTCTTATTTATTTATGTTTGGTCGTCCCCTGTTTTGCATGGCCCAGCGGTGGATTAGCACTCTATAGATGGATGCACAGTGGAGGGGCCCCACTTCCCTGACACACTCAGGGGGGCTGGAATGTGCAACACACCGCCAGGACTAATGGTGTATGAGAGGGGGGTGGTATGAGCTGTCTACCTCAATACACCTCTTTACTGTGTGGGGAGCTGCATTTTTACAATTCTGAGCCTCACAATGCTTTCTATGGCTGACTCTAAAGTAGGGCTGCAACTAGCCATATATATATGTTTTCCATATCGATTCATCTGTCAATCATTTTTTTGTTTAATTGAGTTGTTTTTTTTGGTCCATAAAATGTCAGAAAAAAGTGAAAAATGTTGATAACTGTTTCCCAAAGCCCCAGACGACCTCCTCAAATGTCTTGTTTTGTCCATAGCTCAAAGGAATTCAATTAACTGTCAAAAAAAGACTAAATAAGTAGAAAATATTGACATTTGAGGAGCTGAAATCAGAGAATTTGGACTTTTTTTTCTGAGAAAATGACTCAAATTCCAAATATCAAAATCTAGCGCTGAAGAATAGCAGCATTGTAGAAACCACAGTGTGGTTTGTGCAGCATGCAATACAAATCTCACATTTAACACTGGCCAGAAAACGGATGTTTTTAGGTCTGTGAAAAACACCTCTCATAAACAATGTTGACAGCATGCTTGTGTACCAGGAAGTGCGAGCAGGATGCAGGATCTTTGTAGGTTAAACACATCTGTCAGGGACACAACACTGTGTCCATTTATTCTAGTTTTACATGCTGTGTGCTGTCAAACTCTGACTGACAGCTAAATCTGCTGGCTTATATTAGAACTAAGCCACTGTGTAATTGAATATTAGTTAAATCCTCGCCATACTACTGAGATTTGACCTAAAAAAAACAAATCTGTAATTGGAGTACAGTGCCCCCCTTAGGCATCACAGTTGGCCTCCTCCTATTTTTTTTTTTTTTTTTTTTTTTTGTAATTTAATTAGGTTATCAGACTTTTTTTTTTTAGTTATCATCTGTTCTGAGGTCTTTCTCAAGGAACAACCATATAGCTATGCTTGGTTTTTAAAGCGCAACTCTATTTGTTCTTCTGCTGGGTTTTCAAATGGAGACTCAGCTGTTAGCAAAAAGCAGTGACATAAGTGAGAGTGCTAAAGTCCTCCATTCCCTCAGCTGAAGGGGTTTAAAATGTAGTAATGTCATCATGAGGAAACCTACACTGAGTCACGTGGAAAAATGTTTTTAGAATGTTGTTTGGAAAATAGCATTTTGATTCTAAAACATACTTACGTCGACCAGAATTTGAATGTTCAGATTTGAATACATGGGGAACACATCTGGATGAACACCCACAAAGAGGAAAGGACAACATATGACTCTTAATTAAATATTTATTTAATCAAAATATAAGTTTCAGAAAGTAATTTAAAGTATGTAAATCAGAATCATCAGCAGTGTTCTGCATGTGTGAGTGAGTGCACAGTGAGGTGTCATCGACAAAGGAAACAGACACGAGGAAAAACCTAACCCAAACCACTAAACCACACTGTAGATATAAACAGGTCATTGTAAGGTAGAGAAATCACAGCGATTCTTATTTTCAGGTGATTATACACTGTTGAGAACATACTTAACACATACATAAACATAAATAATATTATTTTTCATTTCTGTCATATTCTGCCAGTAAATCCCTGCAAATCTTCCACACGTTTCCTTAAATGGATTTTGAAGATATTTGTTTGCATTTGCCCTGTTTTGACAGTCAATTTGACGAATCCTTTTAAGTTAGGATGACTGAAAATTGTGCACAGATCATCTGGCATCATTAGCTCCTAGCCTTTGAAGATCTCTGTGCACAGTATACAACTGTGTATAAATAAAATACCAGACTGGGCTTTGTTCATCTTTAGTTTGTGGCTTGGCCTGCTCGCTACTTTTTAAACTCTCTTCGCTGCAATAAGGGCAAAGTAAGAAATACTGTTATTGAAGTTGAAGTTAAGCGACGAAAAAGTAGAGAATCAGTGCCATGTTTTAGCATCTTTGGAGAGTTATAGTGACATCTTCAATGCATAATTCACTTTACAGTGAGCTGCCTGATTAATGCAGAGGAGTATTTAAGTGGCGCCAGGAGGACATCAGCTGAGACGGTAAAGTTGTTTGATAAAACATCTCTAATTAAAATCTGTGTTCGTCTCCGTTGTGCTTTGTATATATTATCTGTATTTCACTTAGCTCTCTCGGGAGCAAGATAAATTGCATTAATTAAGTTAAGCTCCAAATGAGCCCTTTTTTTTCTGTATTTAGTGATATTTGTGGCTGTAGATTGCCATTCCTGCTAATTGAAAGGCTTGTTAACTAGGTAACAGCCAAGAGATTTCAAAAAGCCCATCTGTATCCTTTAGTTGCTTCCCCATATCACTTTCTCCATGCAGATGTCTGCTGCAACTGTTCAGTTGTGTCCTCTGTTTGTCTGTTGAGATGTGTTTGTCCTTCAGAGGTGTAGTGGGAGTTTTGCAGCAAAAACACAGGTCAGTGGTCTGAGCGTCCCTTTGGTAGCAGCCATAGAATAGAGAGAAAGTGAAGTAGAGGCAGTACTAGTATCTTAGCAAAGAGTTTTTTAATCATCTTTCATTTTGTGCTCTGGAGCTCAGTAAGTTTTCCCTGTAGATGCTTCTCCCACTGCAGCCTCACAGTCACCCTCTCACTCTATCCTCCAAACCGCTCTGCAGTAAAATTAGATTTTATGATTTCGGGTTACTGTATACCCGGGATGCATAAAAAGTTCTGGATGCTTTGCATGAAACCACCACAATGTGTGAGCAGTAAGTTCAGAAATGACAGCATGAAGTATTGTACTTTTATTTTTGTCCTGTTTTTTTAGAAGCACAAGTTTCCACATTCATGTTTTCAATTTTTAATGCCACAGCCTTTTAGAAAATATGAAAAGTTTAAATGACAGAAAATTCGTTTTTTAAAGAAATAATCAAAGTAAAGAAACAAACAGCTGCTGAAATGTCTCTCAGCACCCCGTTATTGTAATTTGGAGGATTTCTGGGGGAAGAGGAGGGAACAGATGATGGATGTATGGGGAGACTCATCTTAACACTCTCAGCAGGGGTGCCAGATAATGCGGGCCACTTAGTAGCTACACAGGAAGGAAGGACATGACTATTCTTTTTTTTTTCTTTTCACACAGCCTGTTATTTACAAAATCTGAATGCCAGATCTCCATCTGTTAAAGCCAAATTACAGCAGTGCTGTGTGTAATTCCTCTGCATTCAGAGAGACTTTAATTTTGTATATATTATATATAATTGGATGCATCATAGTGAGTATTGAATATACATAAATATGCACAAAGTGGGAGTGAAACATACACTGATTAGTAAATAAAACCAACTTTAAGAATTAGTAAACAACATTTTTTTTCTATAATTGCAAGCTACTTTCCCTCTGTCTTCATTTTCTCTCTCTGGCTCAGCATCTCTCAGGACTCTCTGTGCCCGAGCAGTGGTAGAGTTGACATTTACCCCTCCTGTAGACAAAGAGCGCTGGCAGCGTGAATGGGGAATGGAGGGAGTAGCCGGCAACTCCGGGGCACAGGCCAGATGGATTAACTTGAAAGGCATGGCATTGTAAACCAAATTCAAATTAATCCCTTTTTTGTGTCCCTTGATGGAACAATGGTTCTTTCCTGGGCCTCAGAGAGACATTGACGCTGAGGGGAGAGTCAGGCCTTCACCGTATCCGACGCTCTATTCACATCACTGCTCTCAATTACCTGACACAGAAATAAGGCACTTTCTCAACACAGGAAAAAATTACCTCCCATAATTCAAGGCAGGACCCATGAACTGAATACATTTGAATATTAATTCACGAATCACATCTTATAGTAAATATGCACCTCTGGAAACTGGTTTCATTATCTGCCCGGTAGGTTTTTTTTCTTTCTAGGTCTGACTCGCATTTTTAATGCAAAAGCAGCGTCAGGATTTCCATATAAAATAGTTCTCAGTCCATTTGGCTCTGTCCAGTTTTTGAGGGGCATGTATGTTTCCTCTGTGGCTCTGACTACACTGTAAAAAAGTTCAGACAACTCAAAAATTCAAGGCAACTTACTGCAATAGATTTTTGACTTTTGATCCCAATTAAAGCTTCAATCCAAAATCATTTTGGAGATATCGGCTGTAGAAATGTCTGCCTTTTCTCCAGTGTAATGGGACTAAATGCTACTTGGCTAGTGGTGCTCAAAGCACCAAAAATACACTTGAAAAATTCAATATTAGTGTCTCCATCCAAAAATGGCAACTCAAGATATCCCACAGACATTGTTGTGAGTAGTTTCATGAAGGAACTACTTTCTCACAAGATCTGTGGATTATCTTGAGTGACCGGGTCATGATTTTGTGAAAGAGACATTTTTTTTTATTTTTTAGTGCTTTTCCTTTTTACAGTGTAGCTGACACAGCCTAACAAATAAAAGTGAACCCCAAAGTCCCTGAGCCCTCGTCCTGACCTCACCCCAGCATCTCCAAAAGTTTTACCACTATTTGACCAATAATGTTTTTCAAATGCAGTGCGGCCTCCCTGTCATTATTGTAAGAATGTCCCTGTCTGCCAGCTTTTCTCTGTTTTCATTGTGTTTCTCAATGACCCACGCTGTTTCATATTCTATTTCCTTAAGACATTTTTATGGGAAAGTCTGTTGGTAAATCACTATTAAATTCCTTTTGGAACCGCTTCTTAATTCTTCCTCCTCCCCCTTATTTGTGTGTGTGTATGTGTGTGTCTTTGTGTGTGTGTGTAATTCGCAGCAGAAGTAGGACAAGAGGTCCCACTGTTACAGCTTGTATTATTTGACGCAGCCATTCATTAATTATCTTCCCGGCACAGTCTTCCTTATCGCTCATTGTTTCCTTTTTTTGTTTTTTTGCTTCGAGCACCTTGTTCCGCGCCGTTCTAATCCCAGCTCTTTGTTAAATCATTTGCCGAGCCAATATCCTTGGGAATCTGTGGAAGAATAGAAAGAGCACAGTACATGTGGCTACATACTGAGTGTCTGGATCTCACACGTGCTTCTTTTTGCCATACTGTGGCATCTAGGAAGCTGTAGAAAGTACGGACTTAAAGTTTAAAACCTTTAGTGAGATAAACAGTGATTGTCCTCGCCATGAAGCGGGGCACACTGAGCACAGAATAGATTGCCGGATGTCACTCTGCTTTTTTTCTTTACACATCAGTCCCTGGGGCTGTTTGTTGCTGAGTGGCTTTGAGGACAGATTTATGTCGCGTTTGAGTCGACCAGAAATGTTTGGATTTATCACCAAAGGCAGAGAGACACCTCCGACTCCTGAATGTCACACATGCTTTAGCTCTGCTGCCCTGCTCTGTTGATGGTGAGCTAAATGATCCATAGCGGTGTATATATGGACTGCACCTCCTCTCATTGGTCACAGCCACTTGCTTTTTATTGAAACTACCTGGTTAGTCCATACAAATGTTGACTTATATGTTAACATCATTGCAGTTCAATTTATTGCAGGGTCATTCAAAGTGATTACTTCTGTCCTGTTTTAGCCTCCTGATCAGTTTTCTGTTTTAAACTGCAGGTTTTCAGGTTTTCAGCATCTATACAACAGTTTTTTACCCTTGAGCCTGACAGAGTGTAAAAAACAGAGTTTTTTTTTTTTAAAAAAAAAGGCCAATTTGTTGCAGGTTTCCAAAAGGAAACACATGAGTTTAGTGTCATTGTTTTGCAATTCCAAAAAAAAAAAAAATTGGCATCATTAGAAGGAATTGTTAAGCTTGATTGCATCAGATTCTGAATGATTGGGCAATTTGGAACTGGTTCTTGAGTCCGATCTCTAGTTGGGGGATAGTTTACCCACTTGTAACCCTGCAGGGTGCAGATGTGCGGCTTCTCAGCTTTGTAGCTTACTCACTTTTTGTCCAATTTGACAGTTGACTGGAATCATATGCATCCAAGCTTATCACTTCCTTTTAATGATGCTATCATATTTTTCAGACGGTTGGGAATTGCAAAACAATGACATGTGTATGTTTCTGAAAACTTGCAAAGGAGTCATGGTGGCTCTACAGATTTCTACCCTGTTTCTACACTTTATTCAGAGATAATGAGAGAGTTGCATTGTCACTGAAAACTTGAGGCATAGTATTAGGTAATCAATCCTCAGCTGCTGTACCATCCAATCTGGAGACATTTTCTGGGGTTTGGTCCTAGAGGTGACCCCTCTGGCATCCATCACTGTGGCCTGAGTGGCATTGCGCTAAACCTCAAATTGTTTACTCACCAAGCTATTAATAAAAAAAACTTCACTGACAAGCACCTCGGTGACAGACGGCAAGAATGCCGGACAGTCACTTATAGACAGTAAGGCACATGGAGGAGAGTTATAGACAGTGGGAGACTGAAAGTATGCTGAAATCCGTTTGTGGAATAGGGCGTGAGGGGCAAACATTGATATTCGTGCCCCTGCTGAGCTCTGGGTGCCGTGATGAATGGCGCTGTGTAGCGTTTTACTGCCTTGTACATTCCTGTGTCTGGGCTGTTTACTGTTACCACACCTCGCTCCTCTGTATGTAGTGGTAACCAGCAGGGTAACACTCGGTGCTGTCTATGCCAGGAACACTGCCCCAGCGTGGTTATTGTGACCCTGTTTCAAACCTAACTCACTCAACTGCCAGAGAAGTGAGTCACATACCAGCGGCATAGCTTCATGGCATGAAGCTCAAGAGATCTGAAGTGTAGAGAACAAAACAGTGTTGCAGCTGTAGATGGGAATCAATGGGCACAATTGTGGACATGACAGAGGGGATTTAATGTGCAGCGGCATTTTAAACCATTAGCTACCGTCTCTTGTCTTGTTACCCAAACTGTCCATGTTGCACAGCTGTATGTTTTTTCTTTCTGTCAGATAGATTCCACGGCTCGTTAAGGCGGGATTTAGTGTCAGTAAATCCACATTAGCTGCAGGAAGGACAGTGACCTTTCTAACTGTAATTAGACAGGGGGTCCACTCCAGCTCAGCCACTTGAAGGCCAGCCACAGAGACAGACATGACTTCCATCATAATGTGTGGACACCAGTTGATCGGTTGGGGACAGGTGGCGATGTCATCATGACCTTCAGTTGGCCTGTGCATGTGTCTGAGGAGTCCTTTGGTCTGTGGCTTCATAGAGGCTCTCTTGTCTCGTTAGTGAAATGTTGATCGTTCTAACGTTAAGTGAAGGACATTAGCTGGTGTGACCACTCTTCAGAGGACAGCGTCTCCAGTCTGGATGTTTTCACCTGCTAAATGATGCCATTATAGCCAAGTGTTTTAACTTGCTGTTGTGGAGAATGCTGACAACCGTGAGGGAAACATTTGCCAGTTTCAGAGGCACATTTTCCCCTCCTTTAACCGGTCTACTATCTCGGCGCCATCTTGGCATGTCCCCCAGTTAACATTTGTGGGAAGAAAGAGGAAATTCAGCATTCAGTGACAACTGTGAAATCATCTGAGATGGAGGTAAAGTGGAGGATTAGGCTGGGATCAGGCCAGAAGAGTGCACAGTGACTCAGGGAGAGAGAGATTGAGGAGGAACAGTTCCCAGCAAAATGCACTGAATAGATTTTTAGAGCCTCTGTAATTGTCTTTCTCTTTGTCTGCTGTCCTGGAAAACCACCCACTCCTCCTCCTCGCCTTTTCTTTTTCCCTCCCACTGACGTTCTTTCAGCTTTGTAGAGCTTTAGCTGAAATCTTATAGGTAATAACCAATAATACAATTGCTGAATGCAGATGTTTCGGTTGCACTTTATTTGACTATACAATAAGATGTAACAGGCTGTACAACCTTTATTAGACCCTTATTAAACTTACTTAGAGGGTAACTTGAGAATTTGCAGCAGAGCTGTAGTGTAAACCAAAGTGTATTATTTTAGTTTAATTTTTAGACTATTTGATAATTAGATAAGGTTACAGTACAGTTTTGTCGTAACATGTCCCTATTTACTTTGTAATGAAATATAATAGGGATCTAACAGTGAGAAATAATACACTTTAGATTATGGTACAGTTCTGTTGTCATGTGACCCTAATAACCCTCTAATAAAGTCTAATAAGCATCTCATTCTAATTTTGAATATATTATGTCAAGTATTTGTCTAATTTAAAACAAAGCACAGCTTGTTATGTCTTTTTAGCATACTGTAAAATAAAATGTGACTTACATTTCACTGATCCAGATTTTATTCTAAAAAGCTTGACTCTCTTATGCACTTTCACTTTAATTTGTTGCTATCATTGTTATCTCCCCGCTGTCACATTGAACTATTTCTGGTTGTTTTTTTATTGTGTCTTCTGGAGTTGTTTATCTCCCTGCTGGCCTTTTCACAGACACCCTGGTATGTACGGCAATGTGTTGTGACACACAACACACTTTCAAGCTGCTCTCTTTGCCTCTCTCACCTGTCTGTTCTTATTTCTTCACAACATCCCTTTAACTCTGGTTGTTTTCCTCAGAATTTATCCCAGCTCGTTTTCTGTGACAAACAGGAAGGGGTTTTCTGTGGAGCTGTTAGTCCACCAATATACTTTGTGTCCTTTCATTCTCCCTTTCTCCAACCCTCTGTCCATCATCTGTCCAGTCTCCCCTTTAAGTTTTCCTGTGCCCTAGTGTTCCTCTTCTCTGTCTGACGTAGACTTTCTTGATTCCTGTTGGCATCTAGCAGCGGTACCGTTTCTTCCTTTCCTTCCAGCTCAGCTCCGCTGGATGACTGGAGTCCTTGTTGAGGTGTTGTTGTGGCTGTTGGCCCAGGCTGTTTCTCAAGGGGCTCCTTCAGCTTGTCTCTCCTCCCTGAGTGTCCCTGGCCCCTGGCCCCCAACTCCCACACCCCCCTTCGCCTCACAAAGCTGCTGTCAGTTCACAGGCCACATGTGTCAGGCCTCAAGCCCTTATTTAAGACCCAGGTCCTGCCTAGGCGTCACTGTTCCAGCAACAGTAAGGGCACCATGAAAGAGAGGGTGTAGGCAGCCATTCAGCAGCCCGGAAAGACACAGAGGAAGGCTGGACAAGAAAAAGTGATGGAAATAAAGCAAAAGCACTCTCACTGGAACAATTGCTCTCAGCCCAGCTGACACTGTGAACTCTAAAAAAAGTACTCTGTGTGTGAAGAGGTAGAGTGACTATTCACCCACACAGAGTGCCCCCCAGTTCATAAGGCTTTATAAAAAAGTGTGAATATGGTAGTTTGGCTGGAGGGGACAGTGGAGCTCAGCCAGGCCCATGCACAACAGCCTCTCTGTTCAGCTTTCTCTCTCTCAACAGCGCAGGAGCCCAGACACATTAACAAATACAAGCCTCCAATAAAACACCACCGCTGGACAATGTTCCTCCAGCCCTGCCAGTGGTCTGATAGGCTGTATACGAGGCCCAGAGAAGCCATGCCATTCATTCCATTTCAGTGTATTCTGGGTCTGTTTTTCTTTATTAGGCTTAAATACGGTTGACTCACTCCATATCTCAGGGTGCCAGTGATTTTATTTTTTAACACATGCACTCTGAAAAATAGAGGTACTAACTAGAACTATATAGGGTTCTTCGGCTGGTCCCCATGGGAAAAGCCTTTTTGATTATGGTTTTATTCCACCTGGAGCCCTTTCAAGGGGTTCCACCTAGAACGTAACAGTAAGGGTTATAGCAAGAACCATCTTTGAAAGGGTCCATTCAGAACCTCCCAAGAGTGGGCTATGGTGTAATGCTTCCACCCAAAACCCTCTCTGAGGGTTCTATCCCCTTCTAAGGGTGCTAAAAAGAACCATCCATCCAGGGGATTCTACTAAAAACGCTTTAATACTCTAAGGATCATATCCAAGACCCACCCAGAAAGTTCTACTGAGACCATTTTATAGTCTATGGGTTTCATCTAGAACCCACTTAGGGGTATCTAAAAACAGACTTTTTCCTGAGCGTTCTACAAAGAACCATATTATATTCTATATCCCATGTTTTAATAAATTAATTAATAAATTACCTATATTTAAATTCAGAAAACATTCAAACATTTTTTTTCAGTGAGTAAGAAATGCATTTTAATCTTGTAATAATGATGGACAAGTCTTTTCTTCAAAAAGTTTCCTTCAGAAGCAAATTGTTCTGGGCAGAACTTAAGCCCTTCAGAAACAACCATTTTGAACCCCTTATCTCTAAGAGTGTACTGCATACAGCCATTAGCTCTTGTCTTTGTACATTACTGTTTATTGGTTACCTTTCTGTAGCCATTTGTCTCTGCAGCAGCTCTGGAGACACTCAGTAGTTTGTGGATGTTTTGAGGTGACGTCGTCTTTAAATAGTACGGTGACTAACCAGGTAGAGACGACTGAGCCTGTCAACAGCTTCTTAAAGTCTCCCTGTTGGGGGGTCACAGGAGACAGAAGCTCTAATTGACAATCAGTGATGAGTGTCTAAACAGACTGTTATTACAGGGCTCCCAGGGCCTTGATCAGGCAGTGTGGAGAGACACACAGACTGGAGGGGGCAGGGGGAGGAGCAAGGGACAGTCAAGACATAAACATGATTGTCCTTTGCTTTCATGGGAAGACTAACACTTAATCCTCAAGATTGATGTAGCTTCACACTGCAGCACAAAGAGAAAGAGAAAGATTGTGGTCCAAATGTTAAAGGTTATGGTTATGTCTGACCCTCGGATGTGTGTATGGACTGGATTCTGTCTCGCTTCTCACCCTCAGAGGAGTGCTGTATGTAGTGTGTGTGGTGGGCAGGATAATGATGGTTTCCATAGCCGTAGAATGTCCATCTTTGTTGCGTGAGCAGAACCAGCAGCAGTTTGTGGACAGAAACAAGCTCAGACGCAGACAGAGTAAAACGGGGACAGGGCAAATTAACATTTTTGCCAAGACCCAATTTGACTAGTCGTTAAAGTTTCCTCACTGTGGTCAGGAGGCCATATTGGGCATGAAAGGTTTGAATTAAAATGTCCAACATGAGTGCTGCTAGATGTTTGTGGATAATACCTTTAATGGTGGGCATTTTCGGTGGTATATTAGCGTTTTTTGTGATTTCACATTTCATTACTTCCCAAACCTATGATAATAAATCATGAGCCTCATGAGACTTGAGTCTTGGTTTACAATGCCAACCTCTCTTTCCCCCATGTTTTATACTTTCATTTTGTTTTTTCCTAGTGCACTAACTGCATATTCCACTTTGATATATAGTGTGCTAGGGCTGCACAGTTGATCGAATATTAATCTCAATCACGATTTTGGCTCCAAAATTAAATGAATATTATGGACTGTGGCGGGACGAGACTGAATCAAGACCAGGGAAGCAGCATGTAGCCATTATGTCAGAGCTGGCAGTAGCTAACATTGATGTAATATAACTTTGTGTATATCTGCTGCACAGCTCTATGTGACCCTCTGGTTATGGTTTATTATAAGCTAACATATAACTTAGCTACCAGCTGAATTTCTGCAGAGAAGGTGGACAGCCGTAAACAACAGTTCAAACCCTTTGGCTGAGACAAGACCGAGGAAAAATGTGGTCAGTATCAAGATGAGACCTTCAAAAAAGTGGTCTTGAGATCAAGACACGTCTTGAGTACAAGAACACTACATAGAAAACTCCTGTAAATAAAATAAGCACCTCCTAAACTGACAGCCAGCCACGCTGCAGTGGCAGCCTGTGCTGACTATCCTCAATGTCGTGGCTGCAGTCAGAGTAAAAGAGTAATAAACAACAGAGAGCAGACGGGAAAAACAAACCTCAAATGTCTGGAGCGTCCGTTGTTTGAAAGTATGTTGGATTTAATGCAAGTGATGTTAAGCAAGAACAAATCATATGTAAACAGTGGATTAGACTTGTGTCTGTGCTGCAAGCAACACAACTAACTTCTTCAACCACCTGAAAAATAACAGCAAACTGCAGTATGATGAATGTATTAAGTGCTCTGTTGATTTAATTTTGGGCAAAAAGTACAATTTTATCCATATTTTGCTTCTAGTGAATAGGGACCAGTCTTATTTTGATGAACAGATTTCTACATTAGCAGGGATGTAGCAAAACCTTAGACTGTATGGAAGCAAGGAAGTGAAAGCAGTGCCCTGTTTATTCAAAATCTGAAAATAGTGCAATAAAAATATTTTGTTCCTAAAATCAAAAAATAAGCGTGATCTCAATATTAGAAAATAATCATGGTTATTATTATGTACACAGTGTTCTTCACACAGTAAAATCTTGAAGCTGGATGCCAATGGTGGATCTTTTTTGCTGGCAGGTATTTCCACACAAAGCCTCCCTTGTTGCTTCCCATTATCCTCTTTTAATTAATCTATCTCCCAGGGCACATAGTGTGCAGTAATTAAGGGCTAATTGCACCCAAGGTCAGTGGATTTATTCATTTATCTGTTCATTTATTTTGTAATCAGCCTTTTGGAAAGTAATTTTATCTGTCACTGTTTGGCATTTGAGTCCTTGGCCGTAGCGGTAACTCCTCTCCTCTCCCTCCTCTTCCAAGTTGAGCGGAGGTGGTGATGGCGGGAAGGAGGAAGCCAGTGACACGTTAAGGTGTCACTACTTGCCGGGAAGGCCCTGAGGGTGGTTGTGCTCCGTGTGGACCCGTGTAAAGGGGTTGGCTGCCTCAGGACAAGCTGTCTCTAGAGGTGGTTTTGGTGTGATGATGGTGTGTTGGGTGTAAATAATGGTGTGCTCCCAGTGCTGGCTGGGGTCACTGCCTAACGGAGCTGCTAACATATTCCTGCTTGGTTCAACAGATTGTCCCTTTCTCCTCATATTAATCTTTTTTAGGGTGAACAGATTTGTTTTGCCTCCTGGTTTCCTTTAATCAAGCAGCTCTTTTGTCTGTGCCAGATGAGGAGAGAGTCCCTGTGATCCCCCTTGTTCCCTGCACCGGGTGCTTCACTGTGGCTCGCTTCATGTTCGGATTTTTAGCCCTTTATTAGTACATCCTCACACAAACTGACACACACACAAACACCCAACCTCATCCATAAAGGAATGGCCAAACAGACAACCCACATGCCCTTGCACGTCGGCAGTCAGTGGGGTTTCTGCTCAGCATGTGTGCAGTAGCCCACCTTGCCTCTGTCATGTTTTCCATATTAAAGTGCTGGTGTGGTGGGCTCCTGCTGGTGGCAGGGGTAGGGGCCCTGTCCCACGGCTGTGCATGTGGGCCTAATCCCCTCATTAACTCAGCCAGTACTGGGCGCAGATGGCAGGTTGGCACTGAAACAGGGTGCACACCCCTCCTGTCTTCCTACCGCTGTCAGACCCTGAGATCCCTCTGACTACTATACGCTCATTACTGTTAATGGATCGCTGTTGTTCGGCCTGGACTGTGCTCGTGTGTGTTGGGAGTGCACATGAGGGCATGTGTGTGTATGCGGACATGTTTTCTCTTCCTGTTGTTTCATCAAGGGTGTTGACTCTGTTCAGTTCGGTTGTCCGTTTAATGAAGACTGATGAAAGATGTGATTTGTACAGGGCAGTCGTTTCAGCTGTCACTAACACTTTTTCTAAAAACCCATCTGTACTGTAAATACTGCAGCAGCCCTTCTTCTTCTTCATGACGTGATGCTGTCTGATACAGGCAGTAGAAGAGGCAGTCACACACATGTACACACACCAACTGCTTTGCTCCTCTCCCTCTTTCTCTCTATGATTGGAAACTTCTACTTTCATGTACTCCACTATCTGAAGTGCCTATATATAGTGCCCCTGATTATCAGAGGTCCTAAAAGACATTTACAAGGCACTCAGCAAAACTGACTCTGCCAGCCCATGAAATAACAAACTGTTAAAAACGTTCTTGTAAATTTTCCTCCTACAGGCTTAGGGAAAATATGAGCAAACTGACAATCTAGACACAGCACTTGAGGTGCTAGAAGCTATTGCACTGACAAAAACCAGAAACCCTTCACTTCTTTGAGAGTGCGCATTTGTCGGCACTAAACAGGGTATGTGGGCTGGCACTCTGGTTAAATATAGCACGTGTTTACAAAACCTCCAATAGCACTTTTTCACTCACTTATTTCTAACAGTGCACTGGTGAAATTTATTTAATTAAGATTGGGTAGCACCAACAAAGATTAATTTAACATAAAATTAGCTCTAAGCTCTCATTTTAAAAAAAACAAATCATAGTAGAGTAAATCCAAGTTTGGTGACTGAAAAGTTTAATCACCCTAGAGATGCTTGCTTGAATGATGTCTGGACCTTAGTAGTAAGTATAGAAGAGGGGAGGAAACTCAGCTGCTCTGTATTACTTAACAAAAGTTGCATTGTTTGCTAGCTAGCTAGCCAAAAAGGAAAAAAAAAACACTGAAAGAAAGAAGAGATGCATCATAGAACTCAACTGAGTTGAGTCTGGCCTTAACTTTCTTCCAGGAACTTGATGATTTTTCTCAGTACATCTCAAAAAGGCAGCTATTTAAGTTAAGTTATACCTCAATTGTAAGTTTTAAGTTTAAAGTTAACAAGCAACAGAATAAACTTTAATCTTGGTTTAGTGTAAAAACCGAAGTGAGGTTTAAAGAGAGGTTTAAATTGAATCTCTCTTAAATTGAAGCAAGTTTAAATGTTTGGTCTGAAAGTAAAACAATGATTTAATCAGGTTTAAAATGAATTCTTGTTGGTACAGCCGAGTCTAATTCCATTTTTCTGACCCTGAGAGGTGCTGAACAAGACTGGATATAACTTTTATTATAAGCGAGTGGAAAAGATATATAGTGCTGGACTTGGGCCAATCATGGACAGATGAAAGACTGGTGTGTGTGTGTGTGTGTGTGTGTGTGCGTAAGTGTGTGTTTGACTCTTTGAGCATTTGTGTGTGTGTGTGTGTGTGTGTGTGTGTGTGTGTGTGTGTGTGTGTGTGTGTGTGTGTGTGTGGAGGTCATTCTGGGCTTCCTGTTGACAGCTGCAGGCTGTGGGCAGATTTACTCCGTGGCAGATGCTGCTGAGGGACACAACTCTGTCTTAAGTTTATGTTGTGTGCCATTTGGCCGCATCTATTTATGGACTAGGGCTGTACAATGTGAATAGGTAGACTAAGCAAAGCTGCTTTCAGTAATAAAAATGTTTCTTTGCATGTGTGTGTGGGTTTAGATCTGTTCGGGTGGCAGTTAGCTTGGTTGGACACCCTCATTACCAGACATGCACAGGAAGGCATGGTTGATTTCTCTCTACAATGGGGCACGTTGGGTCTTGAAAAAATCCACAATAGAGTCACTGTGACATCCTGGTGCCTCCTTTCATCTTCTCCTTCCTCCTGTCCATGCCTCCTTCCATGCTGCTGTTCTGCTCAATGTCTTTACAATGTGATGTCACATGTAATTTGTATCCCTGCCTGAGATTTTGTGAAAGAGGATAAATCTGGATATTCTCAGTGGGGTGAGTGAACACGGCCACGGCTCTGAATTTGGTCAAGTATGTCAAAGACTGGTACCAAATCATCATCCCTTGAGATTGGAGGAATGGTCTGGCTTTCTTCTTGTAAATATCAAAGTCCATTCATGTAGGAGAGCCATCATCTAAATCTAGGAGACCTTTTGGGCGGGTTCACACCAATCTTGTTTAGTCCAGTTGAACTGAACCCTGGAGCATTCACCTCCTTGGTGCAGTTCATTTGGGTTGAAAAAAAAAAATTATCTTCCTGTTTTGGTGACTGATGATCTAGTAGCATGTTTGCTACCATAATGTTGCATGGGAACAAACCTGGACTCATGACAAAGTGAGGGATACCTGCTGTCTTATGAGACGTTCATATGCTCGGCCCTCCAAAAGTCCAAAAGTGATATCCAGGTAGAAATTGACAACCACAGAAAGTTGTCACTATGTGTCTTGTGCTTCCATAATTTTGACTTTTTCTCCACTTGGACTAAAGAAACACTCACTCCCTTGGGTTTTTCAGTGAGCCAGCAGAGTGACTTATGAATTTGTGCTGTATGTGTTGGCACTCTAAGACTAGGGGCCCAAATCCAAACAGAGCACATGACCTTAACCAAAAAGTCAAACATAGGTTTGCCACCAGAGGACCAAATGTGGAAATACTGTAAGTTCATCTGCTTAGCATTGAAAAATGCATGCTACAAGCAATTCCTCGGACTAAATGAAAAGGCAGATAATTGAAAAACTTTAAATTGATAACTGTGAATCATTTTGTAAAGCATTCAAAATGCTTTTTGTGTGTTCCACCACTTTCCTCTTTTCTCCCAAGACACATACAGAGCCTGCCAAAGAACTGAGCAGGTTAGGCTATGCTTTGAGCAATGAACACGGATTCAGTTTCATTGCTCAAACATTTACCATTTTGTTTGCTATGTATCAGCCTGCAGTTTGACAAAGGCGACCATTGTACCGGAGGGACATTTTTTGGCTTTTCTTTTCCTTCTCTAGGCTTCAGCGCTGCATATTGGAAGGGGGCTACATGACAGATAAGTTTCACTTTATGCCCACAACAATCACGGCTCTATTGTTCGATCGAGGCAGTTTTGTTTGCAAGCCCTTGACAGGAAAAAAAAGATGAAAAGGGGAAAACAAGTTGATTGCATGTTACTCTAAACCAACAAGACACATGCCAGTGTTCGCTGCATTTGCTTTTGCTACTGTCTAGGTTTAATTTTAATTTCTTGGCTTGTTCAACATTTCCTCTTTTTTTTTTTTACACTTCGTGTTACACTAGCCAACTCGCACATTGGTGGCTTCAAATAGCAGTGAGTGAAAACTGGAAAATTGAAACATATATTCACAGAAATATTGCCAGGAAAGTGTCAGTGAACTGTAGATAGCATGCTTATGTTTAACAGCCCAGCCTGTCTGGTGCTTTACTGTATCAGGATCTGGAGAGCGTAGCTCTTTTTGGATGGAGTGCCAGAGGCTTCTGTTTTTGTGTTTCTATTAGTCACTTCCCATAAGCAGGGAGTGTTAACACATGGGTTTTTCTTTGATAAACAGACTAGATTTACTGGCTCTTCGTTGAAATGGGAGACTCTTCCCTTTTTACCGTAAAAATCTGGTACAACTTTAAGCATATGTTGCCATTTAAGCATTTTGCACTCCAATAAAAATCTGATTTGTATTACTTTGTGATCTTTGTATATAGTATATATTTCCAAATATCTCCATGGAGACCATTTGAGTTTAATTGTATGGGCATTAGTTATATAATCTTAACATTTGTTCAGCAGTGTTTGAATGATCCACACGTTCTTGACCCAATGACCTGTTATATGTGAGTATGTCAGTGAATTTTTATTTTGAATATCCATTTTTAAGTGTTGGTAAGTGATGTTTGTTGTACTGTGGTTCAGACTGGTGAGACAGGCTAAATGAGAGCCAGACTGTTTTCTGTGAGCCCTGTGGGGTTAGTCGTGTTGACGAACAATATCCTGGCCCCCTTGGTCCATGACTCCTAAGTGCCCCTCAGCTACATGACCTCCTTTTCTCCCAGCATCTCTCTGTCATCATACTACTTATGCCAGACCCCCACTATGTCAGCTGTCCTTTCATCAAACATGGTCCTTTCAGATAGATGAAGCTTGAATAACAGTGGCATGGGCCTGTTGACAAGACACAGAATGAATGATTTTAGCTGCTACTTTGGAGATCTAGGTTGTATTAGGCAGCTTCAGGGCTCTTTTGTGATCCCCTCTATGTTTTTATCAAAGCTCTTTCAACCATCGATCCATCCACCTAGATTCAGGGCTGTATTCAAAACCTCCTACTGTGCTAACAGTATGAACCGATTTAGCCAAAATGTAGTATGTAGTATGCAAACAAAATCCGTAAGTCAGAAAATTAATTTTCAAATATGGTCGAGTGTGAAGGATGAATTGAGGAGTCTCACAGCCACAGGAAAGAAGCTGGTCTGAAGTCTGGTGGTGCAGCAGCATATCCTTCTGTATCTCTTGCCAGGCAGCAGGATAAACATGCTGTGGTTGGGTGGGTATTGCCTTTTAGTATCCCTCCCTCCTCCTTTTTTCAGCACTGCTGAGGTAGTTTCAGTTCATTTTTCAACAGTCTGCCCTCCACACCTTGCCTGATGGTAACTACCTTGCTTGTCCTTTTTTAGAACATGAGGGGATGCAGAAGACATGATATTGTTTACTTCTGCTTTCCAAAAACAGGAATCCAGCTAAGCCTGGTCAGGCATACTGCGAAACACATCAATTTAACAGTTTAATACTACATGCCACTATGGAAAGCAGTATGTTGTAGGTGCTTCTGAATACAGCCTAGAACTCCCAGCCTGATTAGATGGACAGTCATAAACAGGATATGAGGTCATCTTCCTTATGAATCAGACTGACTGGAAAGCACTGCGGTGTCACTTCTTCACCACCTCTGCCCTTTCTTTATCTCCCATTGGTTCCTTATCAGGGTTAGAGTGGCTTCAATATTGACCTTGTGGGAGAGGCTTTCGGCCTTGCCCTCAGCACAGAGCTTATAGTGTTCGTTGTCCATTGTTTGCCATTCTTTACTGATCCGAAGGAATTGATTAGGGCATTTGCTGACTTTGTGGGCAGAGGTTAAGTGTCCTAATGCCGGCTTGACTAATGCATTCCCTCTTAATGACGGCGGTAACAGAGATGCCCTTTGAACACATGACTAACAAGTGGGATTGTAATCCAGAATGTGTCAGACTTTGGTGATACTGCTGCTTGATATATTTTGCCTCCAGCTTGAAATGTTGAGTAAATTCTTCAGTTGGAGAAAGAGCTCTTCTTCCCCGTCTGTTTTCTTGAGTCATCTCCAAAGAGGTGGCAGGGCACTTGTCAGGGGATGCTGTCTTTTACCATCATCCCCCAGGAGTCCAGCTTCCCTATGTTTCATCATAATCAGGACTTTGTATTTTCCACATACTGACAACTCAGAGACAAAAGGATGAGTTGCACACTGAAACTACCTGGCAAGAAATGCAAATGTGAGGAAACAAAAGAAAACAGAGAAAGTCTGTGGATTTAATGAAATGTATAAATACCCCATAGGAGAATACTGTATATGGAAGTGTTTGAACAAGCATCCTATGGCTCTGTTATATTGGTCTTGGTTTGGTGCATTTTTGTGCCTGTAGATATATCTAACAGGGTTGTTCTGATACCGATACCAGTATAAGAAAATGCCTTCATTATGACCTAGACCAATCCCATACAAATGACTGGACTTAACTGTTTTGGGCTCGTGGGAAAAAGAAAACAGACTCTTTACCACATGGATTGAACTCTGATATTTTTTTTTTTTTTTTTTTTTTTTTTACACATTGATATCAGATTGTTACTCGATATTGGGCAATACGGAAAGTTCAGGCATTCAAATCAATATCGGAAAAGAAAAAATGCTAGCTGAACATCTCTGTTTAGCACTATAACCTTCTTGCAACAATATGTTTGAGCTGGGTGCCACAAGAATAAAAAAAGCTGTCTACCAGGTGGGTGTATTATTGGATTCTTTGTCCTCCCAAGATTGTCTGTAATATCTGTCTCTAGATATCTGGATAGTGTTTCTGTGATTGGAGTGCTGTGGACTAATCCTTGATGCGAAAGAAAGGGAGAAAAGGGAAATTTGGACCAGCTCATACCCAAGAAAGGATACACTTGACCAGCTTATTGATTTCCCCCTTCCCTACCTCCCTTGCCCCCTCCTCCCTGCCCAACCACTCCTCTTTCCCTCTCCAATAGACTGCTGATGAGCCTGCTCCCCACAGACCAGCCGCCAGCCACACAGTCAGTCAGGGTTCTCTCCGTCCATCTCGAGCCCTGCTAGGCAGAAGATTTCTCCCGAGGCCAAGGGGAACAAGGCATATTCTGTTACAGCCAGCGCAGGAGGAAGAAAAACGTACTGTTACTAGATATGAGTGAAATCAGATCTGTTTGACTTGCCCGGCAGCTATGACCATTTTCCACGCAGGCAGAGAATGTCAGGACTGAGTGAATGGAATGCAGTTATTCACCGTGCACCTGACAGATTTGTGAGACTGTCAGTATTTAAAGTAGATCTGATGAAGAAATATTTTATTTCCATGGGGAGATGGCTAGGAAATAAGTGGTAGAAACACATACCACTCCAAGGTGTTCAATATAGATCATATTTTAGTGCTTCATTTTTCAAAAAGTGTGCTTACTTTTTCCTCCTCGTCAGGCTGCTCTTGTTGCACCTTCATATCTGCAAGAGTGATGCTGCCTGGGTCTGCTGACAGTCAGACTGGAGTGTTTTCTAGAGCCCCACCGATAGGCTGATGCCAATACCACTTACATATTTACACTGTTGAATTAAAGGCCCAGTGTGTATGATTTACAGGTATTTATTGGCTGAATGTGGCAGAAATGGAATCAAATATTCATAAGTATGTTTTCATGGCATGAAAATAAAAATCGTTGTGTTTTTGTTATCTTAGAATGAACCCTTTATATCAACAGAGTCTGCCATCTTTCTACAGTAGTTCAGAACAGACAAACCAAACACTGGTGCTGGCTCTGGTTTCATAAGTAGGGTGACAAATTAAGTGCATCTTCTGCATCTGATAGTTACAAAAAACAAAATGCATGTTTTTTTTTTCTCTTTTTTCTCATTATTTTCTCATTTTAAGTTTAACTTTTAGTTTGCTTATTCAGCAAGTACCTCTGCCAGACAAAACAATTTTAAATGAGGTGCAGTTAATGCCATTTCTATGCTATCGATTAGTTATCAATTACATTACATTTCCAATCTGTTAAATTCTCAAAGGCAATTAATGATCAATCATAAACATCCCTATTCATGAGTTTTGCAGCCACTGTAGATTCTTGTACATGCTTGGAATGGGAGATGAGTGTTTGAACTTTGCAAGGTCACCTCTAGTTGCCATTGAATCCCACACACTGGTTCTTTTAAAAAAAATATCAAGTATGCATAAACTACTACCTGTATAGCTGAGAAACAAGCAAAAAAAAAAGTTTAGCATATTCTGATTCTGATATAGACTGATATATCTGTGATTGTCTGGTATTGGTTGAGAATATCAGCCATCCGATATGACTGTGTGGCTATAGCATTTTCCACCCTTTCCTCATACTCTGAGCGTCTTGTATCTTGCCAAATGTGTGCAATAAATGGGTGCAGAGCAGACTGACGGCCGGGAGAGCATGTTCCCTCTAAACCTGCTCTCAGATGTCTAAACTAACATTCAGCCTGCACTTCAAAGGCCTGTGGGCGTTGACACACTGCCCTCCTTTGTGTTAGCGTGTATCTGAGTAAATTGAAATTGAGGAGCGAAAGACAGGGCAGAGAAAACAATGGGCTATAAACAAACCAGAGTCAGGCTCCATAACAGCTGGTGGTGTCTTGTGAGGCTACAGTGTTTGCTCCAGCAGTGTGACAGATGTACTGTAAGCCCCTTTGCTGCTTTTATTGTCTGTGTGTTTTGTGTCTGTGTGTGTGGGAGTGTGAGTGTGTGTGTGTCTGAGTGGTTGAACAAGTATGGTAAGAAGGAAGTATAAGGGGAACATTCCAGTGGAAGAGCTTGACAGATCAAGCCATTATTTGCACTTCACTGACCGTCTTTGGCTGCATGAAATCAAAAAAATTATGTCTCTTTCTTTCTTTCTTTTGACTCTCACTTTCTCCATCTATCTCACACACTTGAACAGCCAGTAGGCTGCCGCCCAACAAAGAACTTTTTGCTAACGAGAGCGTGTAGCACAATTACAGCTTCTTTGCTCAGTGGCTCAGGTTCGACAGAGTCCCGCTTAGGCTGTCTCCTGTTTTGTCCACCCACCGTCATGATGCTGGATCACTGGCAGCCCCACTAATTGGATGGTGTTGTATGTGCGTGGAGCTCAGCGTCCCTCTGTAGCCCTTCATCTGGGCAGATGCTGCGGATATGGTGGATGTTAATGTGAGATGCCACAAGCTTCATCATCTGGTATCAGTCACTCTGTAATTGGAACAGCCCTGGTGGTTGGTTGTAGCCTTCCCAGGCCCTGTTAGAACCCCACCCACGCTCTAATGGTGGATTCCCAACCATGTGTGGAGGAAGATTCTTGGAGTAGGAGGAGAAGAAGAAGAGAGAAGGGAGGGAATGAAAAGGGAGCCAGAGCAGGAGGAGGAGGAGGAGGAGGAGGAGGAGGAGGAGGAGTGTGATCTCTTGCTTCCTGTCCCAGTCTTGATAGTACCCGTCTGGTTGCCAGGCTGCTACCCATCCCCCCCTCTTTTCTCTGCCACTGAAATGATGATAGATTGATCTTGCCCAGCGGAAATGACTTTTTAACGCCCACATTTTTTGGTAGTCATAGATGGGGGCTGAGGTTTATCGAAAATATTTGTTGTCTTCAGCATTTTTGAAACAAACTGTGACAAAAAATAGTTTTTTTTTTTACAAAAATATGTATCCATTCAAACCTCCCCCCAAACCAAAAATTTGCTTGTGGGCACATGTTTGTGAACACATGTGCATAATACCACGTGTGCGCGGGTGCATTTCTGTGTGTGTGCTCTTTATAAAAGGCAGCTTGTGGAGCTAATTAAAAGGCCTTGTGTAGGACAGAACCATTCATCTTAGTGATGGGCCCAAGCTGTCACTTAACCCACAGTCCTGTGGGGGAATGAACTGCAGTTCCAGAAGCAAAGGACACAACACACACTCTTTCTCTTTCTCGACATCTCAAAGATCCATGTGTTGAGGTTAAATATTAATTTAATTTGTTATTTTCTGTCAATATTAGAGCTGCCATGATTGCACGAAGAAAACTGGTTGCCAACTATTTTGATAGTCAAAAAATCAGTTTAGGCATTTTTCAAGTGGAAATGTCAAACATTTGCTGGTTCTAGCTTCTTAACTGTGAAGATTTCCTGCTTTTCCTTGTCATTTATGATAGTAAATGAAGACTCTTTGAGTTTTTGAGCGTTGGCTGGATGGAAGAAGCAATTTGAAGATGTCATTTGGGCTTTGGGAAATTCTGATGAGTATTTTTCTCAATTTCTGACATCTTATAAAATATTTAATTGAAAACAGCCGATTAATCAATGAAAATAATCATTTGTTGCAGCTCTAGTTAAAATATTCAAATGAGTGTTATTCTTTCTGTTCATCTCTTCTTTGCCACTTGTCCGTGATGGAAAAAGTTCCCTCCTCCTATCAACCTTCCCCCACTAAAGGTGACAAGAACAGTTAATGTTGAGATGTGCTGCCTTTGACAGAAGGATTAAGATATGCAGAACTCTCCCCCTAGATTTTCTGTGCTCAGCAGGGCTTTTTGGATCACAGGGCAATTTTATTAGCTGTGATGGGACTGACAAAGAATGCTGGCAATGGAATTTGTAATTGATGCCTTCTTAGTATGCATCT
Organism: Lutjanus erythropterus; assembly: GCF_056507025.1. Taxonomy (NCBI): domain Eukaryota; kingdom Metazoa; phylum Chordata; class Actinopteri; order Lutjaniformes; family Lutjanidae; genus Lutjanus; species Lutjanus erythropterus. The sequence continues at coordinate 41,196,541 of NC_139320.1, forward strand.
CAGGCCTGCATATCCTTTGGCCTGCCCTGCCTGGCCCCTGCCCCCTGCCTCATTGGTGAACCCAGGCTGCCTGTCCCCTTGCCCTCTCATTACCACCACAGGCCCAGGGGTGCTGCCAGGGCACTGAGAGGTGAAGCAGCTGGGTCAGGACACAATTCTGCTTCTGAATGCAGTGGCACAATGTATATGGTTAAAAATCACATGTCACATTTTCACGGATGAACAAACTCAATGCTATCTTTTATTGATTATGGATGATGAAAATTGATTGAGCTTCTCTGCCCTGACCAGTATTATCTTTGTGTATGCACAGGGTAACTGCATTCTTGTGCAGCTGCAGCATAATAGGCATACTCCTATTTCAAGACTGGTTGATCATGACCAGCTGTAGAATACACACATTTAACAGACAGTACCAAAGCATCCTGAGCTATACCAACTTTCACTGCTGCTTTGAGATCAAGCTGCAACAAACTCATTATTAGAAATTGTTACCAAACCTAATGAGAGAAAACTCCAGCAAAGCACACTATAAACCAAAATCCACAATGGACTCAAAGCAAGTTTAAACCAAAAACAAAAAGACAGAGGAATAGAATATTGGTCTTTCTCTTTATTCCCGGTTGAGCCCGCAATTTGTTACAATCTGGCTCAAGGATGGACAGAGTAAAAGAGACCACACACATGTCTACTTAAGAAATAAATTTATTTTGCAAACAAGGTGGAAGCCTTCAGCCAGAACAGGTGAGCTGAATCTCCCTGATGACCCTGTTCTGCCTACTAGGCATCTAAATGGAGAGACTGGGTCTTCACACAGTCTCGCTCACTTCTCTTGCCGTGTATAATTACAACACAAGTAGTTGCTGAGTTTGTTTCTTCCGAGCTCTTTATTTACTGGGACTGTTTGGTTGAAAGTCCAGAAAACCAGGTTATATTTGCTGGGTGATGGGTTACAGATAAGTGGGAATCCATGCATGACCTGGGAAGCATTTCACACTGTGCAACATCCTTCAACACATGTGTTAGGAGACAGGCGCAGCAGTGAAATGTTTAGTGATTTAAAGTCACTCTGACATTTTGACTGATGTTTTCTCCGTGCATCACAGGGTCATCCCAGGTCTGTCTGCCCCTTGCCCTGAACAGCCCTCCCACCAAGCAACAATACTAGTTTTTCTTCTGTTGTTGCACCATTCAAGATCAAATTACAATAATTACATCGTCTAAAAGGTTTTGGCACATTGAGTGCTGTCTAAATCCTCTAAACCCACTGTGAATAATAGGGTACAGTCCGTACCTGCCTTGTGAATCAATAGTCCAGGGCAAGATGGGGCGTTTTTCAACCAGGAGCAGAATAGTTATTGTCAAATGAGGTCTCACCAACTTGAAAAACATGCAGAGTAAGAGCAATGAGAGAGGAACAATGTCCTTCACATTACCAACCATCACCTTGGTCCATTGCTGGCCCATTGTTGGAGTTAGTAGTGTGTTATGTGTGCCTGTGCTGGGAACTTCTATGCTTGACATAGTGTTGCAACACCTGCAGAGCACATAAAAGCAACATGTGTGTATGTGTGTGTGTGTTTTGTTTGTAGGGGAAAGAGGTCGATCCCTGAGGGGGTCTATTGCACTGAGACACATAGGGAGCAAAGGGTCACTGGAAAGGGAGGGGAGCTCAGAACCCTCACCTCCACATGAACCTTAAACTAGTGAGAGACAAGCATAGAGACAGATAGGGGGGTTGAGACTTGAGCTTGAACATACGTCTGCAGGGCCTTAGACAAATGATAGGGATTTCCTCTGCCTTACTGACCACGTCTGAGTGTCTAAGCCCTTATCTTTTATCTGTCTGCCTGGTGTCTTGAAGAATGGACGTACCATCTAACTAGCCCCTTGATACCCACAGTTTAGAAATATAATAAACAGAGATTGAGAAGCAAAGTCAAAGAGATCAAAGATAACATTGGCAGTAAGACGGCTTGTCAAATGATAGGCCTTTTTATGGCTTTCTCTCCTCCTCTTTAGGAGAAATTTGTGGTAAATGTTGGAAAGTACATTTTCACAGTCAAAATATGTTCCAGGAAATAAGGAAAACTTCTTGTGGAATGATTTTTCTTAAGCAGAGCACACATTTACTTTTCCAACTCTGTTAACGAGCAGGTGGAAAGCCATTAAATCTAAAAAGTTTACAGTTTGCTGTCAATTTACAAGCATTTTTACTCTAGAAAATGAAGAAATCATATGAACCTGTTCAAATATTGGAGTGTTGTTAGACTGTTATATTGCTCGTGTTGTGAAGTGTGTGTGTGAGCTGGAGCTGCTAATGGAGTGAAGCAGCATGAATCTCTCCACGGGGTAGACCTGATGTCGACAGTGCTGCAAGAGATATGGGCTGCAGTGATCTGTGTGTGTGTGTGTGTGTGTGTGTGTGTGTGTGTGTGTGTGTGTGTGTGTGTGTGTGTGTGTGTGTGTGTGTGTGTGTGTGTGTGTGTGTGTGTGTGTGCGCACTGCTGGGTGATGGATGGACAGGTCTGGGGTTAAAGCAGGGTCATCCTGTTTGTTTTGTTGTGTTTAGGTGGAGATGGGCTGAGCAGGGCCTCAAAGCTTTACTCTGTGTTAATAAAGTCTGTTTGCCACACTTCATCACCATACCTCAAAGTCTGATGGGATGTGTGTGCAACCTCTCTCCCTCTCCTCTGTATCTTTCTCACACACACACACACACGCACACATTCCGAGATAAAACGGGGAGTGTTGAAAGATACTTAATCACTATCTTCAGGTAAGTGTGAATGATTGTAGTTCGTAATAACTAATTGCTCCCCCTTGGTTGCAGTTAGCTGCATATCAGCAGTGCTCCGCAGCACTTGATAGTCTCTTCATCTATCAGCAGAAAATCCTTGAGTTTTCCTGCCCGATTATTCCTGACTGTAATGTCTTACCTTCACTGAAAGCACTACGTCTCATCGGGACAGAAAAAAATCACAATGATGGCTGACTCCACTGATGGAAGTAAATACACGCTCATAGAGAAATAGCCTACACTCTTAGAAATAAGGGCTCCAAAAAGGTTCTTCATTGAGGGCTAAGGTTGTAGCCATTTGCTTCTGAAGAACCTTTTTTTTTTGAAGGGTTCTTTGTAAGATGAGGGGTTTAGTTAAGAACCCTTTTCATCCAGAGAACCCTTTTTTAAAAAAAAAAAAAATGTTAACATTAGTAATTGTAACAGACTGAATGTTAAAATGATGGATGATTTCATTTGTCTCATCTGTAGAATACAATATGGTTCTTTGTAGAGCCCTCAATACCGTATAAACCCTCTGGGTCGGTTCTCCATGAAACTTGGTAACCTGTTAAAACACCCTGAATGGGTCCTAGTTGAAAACCTTGGAATATACAAGGGTTCTTGGTAGAGCACCCTGGGTGGGCTCTAGATGAAAACCTTGGAACATGAAAGGGTTCTTGGTAGAACCCTGTGGGTGGGTTCTTGTTAGCACCCTTATAGGCCTTTTCCACCAACATATAACTGGCCCTGTTCTGGTTCAACCATTTTGAGCATTTCCACAAAAAGTAAATTGTTTTGGAACCTGAAATGTTGGTTCCCAGCAGGAACCAAAAATAGCAGGTTTTTCTTGGGAACCAAAGTGGGTGTGTCTTAATCTACAGGTTCTTGTGCGCTGTGTAACACAATCTGTTGATGACACCCTTGATGACAGTTGTTCACCCAAACTGCTGAAAATGCAGGCTGAAAGTTCCACTGATCCCATACAGAACTGGTCCAAGAACCTGAGCTAATTTGGTGAGGAAGGGCCTAGAGAGGGTTCTGGGTGGAACCCGTTTGCCTTAAAATGGTTCTCTCAAAGGAGGTTCTGGGTGGAACCTTTCACAGTTGGTTCTAGATGTAACCCTTTATGCTGGGTTCTAGATAAAATTCTCTGAAAGGGTTCTAGTCGGAACCTCTATAAAAAAGTTCTACCAGGAACCAAAAACAGGTTTTCCTATGGGGACAAGAACCATATATGGTTCTAGTGAACACTTTTATTTCAGAGTGTAACCTTTTATCCCTGCGTATCATCTATTCCATCACTGAGCTGTTTTTATTGATGTATATATAACAGTGAAATCGGTCGCCAAGGTTGGCCTTGTGACCTGAACTGTCTTTATTATAGCAGTATATGAGGATCATTTATCCATAATGGGTTATAATTCACGCTTGCTACAGTAGATGACCTGCCGTACAGTTTCAGTCACATAAATTACCCTGGCAGGAGTCGCTAAGAGAGCGCAGGTGAGAAATGCTGACCCATCATCATCAGAATAAGGATGCGTCTCCGGCTCGCTTTACCAAGGTTGATCTCCTCAATCTTCCCTTTTTCCACTAGAAAATGGGCTATTTTGCATCTGTAAGCACCCCAATTTCAATTCTGTTTCCACTACGCTGCTGCCTTCTTGCTCTGTGCATTTTCAACAGCTGCTGTTGAGGTTTGCTGAACTTCCAGTGACACTAGTGGAGCTGGTCAGAGGCCAATACTCACAGACTGTTGTCAGGTCCCAGGTGTGACTGTGATGATCATGTGTGCCCCATCAACATTTCCCAGATAAACAGGGGTTCACAGTTTGTTAGATTATTGTAAAACATTATATCAAAGACTTGAGTGCTGCTCTCTCCCCATCACCTGTGTGAGGATGCTCCTGTGGCCCCCTGCATGTGGCTGTCAGCTGCTGATGTAATGAAACTAAATGTAATATCCAAAGCCCTCACCTGGAACAAGGAAGAGCACTGGGCCATATCCTCACTTTCACGCCAGACTGTCCCCAAATAAACTCCATATATGTTAGCAGTGATCCCCTGCACACCCCTGTCACATTTATCTTCTCAGCCTGACTTGGTTTATCTAGGTTCCAGCATGTCAACCATGGCGAATTATCATATAAAGGGATTCCATGTCCTAGTTTGTGAGCTGTGAGTGGAGCTACATGGCAGGACAGGTGTATCAGTGCTGTTCGTCTGTTTCTGTGTATTGCATGAATATGTTTGGTTGAGTGTTCACATATGAGAGATCATGTCGGTACTTTGATTTTTGATTTTTGAGGAAAAATGGACAGTGAAAATGATCTGTTGATATTCATATTGACATACTAGCAACATTGCACCAACATGGCATTTTACTCGCAAGTGGAAAATCCCTATTGTTGATCCCTGTACAGAAAGAGGTCGGTAGTATAACCCAAGCGTCAGTTGACTCATGCAGGATGAATCTGTTGGTGCAGTGCTTTTCACCAGCCTGAATCTACCTTTCCATCAGATGAATGGGTATAGATACAGTTAATTTGTCTTTGTCAGTTTTGTGCACAAAGGCACCTGCTATCAGCACAGTCCAGCAGTACCAAGTGTTAGTCAGACAGCTGGATTAATCCTCTGTTTATAACAAATCACTTCCCTCTTAACCTTTGAGAAAAGGTGGGAGGAGAGGTTGAGGGATGAGACGGGCAGAGATGATAACACGAGATGATAGTGTTGCTGTTAATGAGCCCTGGGCTATCATCACAAGTAATGACTTTCACAGAAAAAGGCTTTTATTTATGTCTTCCTGCACAGCTTCTATACCTGTAAACAGGCGCCAACCACTGCATCCATTTGTTCTGCAGCGTCTGAACTACACCTGCCACCTCTTTGGGGGGCAGAATTTCTCTGTATATCCAAGGCAACAGTGTTATGATAAACTTCATAGGGAAAGAGACAGTTTTCTGAAGGATGAAAGCATTCCCATCATACGTTTCCCTCGGGATGTGGTTGCTCTCAAAGCAGCCCTCCTGCCAACAGAGATTTGGGAGATTCCAGAAGACCTTAAAATCCCAGGGAACATGAGGGAGGGCAACGAAAATACAACACGGGGAGAGACGTCCATAACTAGCATAAATGTGTTCTCATCAAAGTGAATATTTCCTCTAGTCCCCGCTCTTTTCATCTTTTATGTATTTTCTCTGACAAAACATTTCTTTGAGGCCTCATTCTCTGACAGATGTGTTAGTGATAATTAGGTTTACAATAAAAAGAGCACCAGACATTTTGAACACTTCTTTTCAAGGGAAACTTTGGGTAGCTTTTCCTCTAGAGATAAAAAAGTCAGAAAAGCTCACAGCAACATATCTGCCTGTGAGTTCTTCCTTCCTCCGCTCTCCCTATTTAACTCACTTGTCTTTCCACATGTTTCTCCACACCTATTCATTTTGAAGTGGTGCTCTGTCATTACCTGAGACAGAGGTGGGTTCATGGTGCGTTTCGCAGTCTGTAGTTTCCCGTCCTTCCTCTTCTGTTTGGCCCTGCATGCAAATAAACTGCCATGCTGGAGGAGCACTGTTTCTGGTTATCTGCTTCTTGGTCTTCTGTTAGTGTTCTCTTTTCTCTCCACTGCTCCTTCAGTGAGGCGAGCAGACACAGCTGGGATTGGATGGTATTTACACTCATCTGTGTGCTGTTCACCATGAGTGGTTGCATTGCATAGCTTCATTACATGAAAAGGAGCAACCAATGCTCTGCAGACTGGAAGGGCATTCTCTCGCTCACTTAGATATGGTCCACATATGATACAGAATGCTTAGCCAGCTTACCGATCAGTCACATGTAATTACTGTATGATTAATGGCTGGTTTATTTAATTGCATGTCAGAGCAAGTGTTCTATTTTTGTAGTTTGCTGTTAAACTAGGTTTGAAGAGTTAGGCTGGGTTGCATGAACAAAGATTAACTTTTTAACCTGATTAAATCATTGCTTAACTTTAAATTTTATTGCACCAATCTTCAAAAACTAGGCTAAGAAAAGAAAGGAATAAAAAAAAAAGGAAAATGGAATTTAAACATCTCTTTAAATCTAGCGTTAATTTAATTCTGTTGAGCTAAAACTTTAAGCTCCAGTTTAAAATTTGGCCTTTTTGAGATGGATTGAGCAAAATAATCTTACTGTGTTGTTGAAAAATTAGAGCTTTCCTGCTGAGCCATCATGAGTTAGCTAGGTAGGCTAAATAACTTTTTAGCTAGCTAGCAAGCAATGTAACTTTTTAGATCACTTCCAAAAAATCCCATGTTTTGTTTGTTTTTAGCTTGTTTGCAAACAATGTAACATCTTAAGGAAACATTTAGACGTAGAGCCCCACCCCTTTTATACTTACTATGTCCTGAAAGCACTTGCTAGCAAATTTATTTTAAGCAAGCATCTCCATACTGATTACACCCTTCTTAATTTCAGTTTACATCCATAAACTTGGATTTACAAAACGGAGGTCAGTTTTTAATAGTGCAACAGCATTCTGCCTAATTTTAAACCTGGATTAATTTATTTAGAATTTAGAAATAATCTTTGTGCATCCTGGTCTTAGTGTTTGTCTTGCTCAAAGTTTGACATGTCCCTGTCTAAAGGTGAGAGTTCATGACTGAAAATAGTCAGGTCAGTGTGGGGTGTTCTTTTCCACAGTTTGTCTCTAAAGCTCCTCTTAAATAGCTGCTTCTAAAATGCACTTGCCTTTGAAGCTAGGTCAATATGCATGTGTGTTAAACATATGCACAAGCTGGATGAGGTTTTCTATTTTAAAATTCTCCCAAGGATGAAAGCAAGGTCAGTGGCATTACGCTCAAGCATAAACAGCTATTTGAATGTTGTGCTGTGTTTAGACAGGTGTTAGAGGGGAGGTAAGTGCATCTAAGTAGTGTTTACACACATATTCCAGTCAACCCACCATATTCCGTGGGCTATATTCCCTTGGTAAATCATCAACAGTGTTTTTCCTATGGCATTTTCCACGCAGTTTATTATGCTAATTGCGGTGCATTCATGGTGTTGTTAGGCAAGTTTGCATAATGTGTGAGGGCACACGTTGGTGCTTATGTGTCATATGTGTTTGTGTACAGTTGTGTTTAGACTTTGAACAAGATTTAAGTCTTTGCTCACATAAAGTCCCTGTGAGCCGTGTCTCCGTCTTTTCATTACTGTGTCTCAATGACACACATCTGATCTGTGTTATCTTTATGCATGAAGTTTAAGTGGGATAGAGAAAATTGTTTGAGTACGCACAAAGTAAGTCAGGCTGAGAGTAGAGGGGATAGCAGTGTGTTGGCCTAGAAGTGAGAGCTTTGGTAGACATAATCTCTTTTATGCCTTTAATTTGGGAGGATTAGTAACCTACATTCTCTCCTCTCATCTCCTTGAGGCCAGCCTTTTATGGATGGACACTGCTCTCTTCATTGCTTCTTGTCTTTTTATTCAGCTCCAAACAATCTAGTTATTCCTCTGCACTCAGCAAAAACTTGCTTATAACTCTGGGTATTTGAGGTTTGGATTGAAAATATGGTAACTGCCTGCACATACAAATGTATTGGTGCATGATAGAGTTGGGCGTTATGTTAAAATTTTCCAAGCGATCATCGTCAGACCATCCATCGGCGATTGGCGATATCATCGTCCCCGGTCACACCCCTTCCCGTCTTCTCTAGTCTCAGCTGGGAGATGTGCGCAAGCGGCGAATTCACTATGTTAAGCATGCTGTGTAAACTCACTACATCCAATAGACGAAATAAACTGTGTAGAAATTAAATGTTCTCACTCTTATTTTCCATTTAAAATAGAGAAATACAACCATTCACCTTCTGAATTGAAGTTTCTCTCTTTTACCGAATTAAGACAACCTTAATTGTCTCGTTAACTCCTCGGAAAACACACTTCATTTAAACTTGACAGAAAAACATGTAAAACTCACCAAAACCGTCTTTGATAGTCTGTCCACTCTTCCAACAATCACCAACTCTGGTTTAGTCAAAGTAAATCCTTAATTTAACCACGTAAAAACAGTGTAAAGAGTCTGACTCTGCAGGCTGCTTCCTCTCACTCCTCACCCAGCTCAGAGCACTCATAGTCGGCTGAGGCATGATAGACTATATCATCTTATCCCCCAACCCTAGTGCATGATGTGATTTTATTCTTTTAAAACACTTGTTAAAAATACCCTGAGAAAGATATGTATATAATATTTTATACCACGGAGTTACATACTGAATTGTGTCTTTTTAAGAAGAAATTAGCCTTTGTCTGTTTGTATGTTCATCCTTGATGATAGATGCAGCTCCTGGGGTGTGATTGGTGACAGGGACAATTGCCAATCATCTTTATTCTTCTGGTCAGTCAGATGAGTGGCAATGTGTGTGTGGGGGGGTCCTGTTGTAAGAATGCATTGTGATTATGTAACACACACACACGCACACACACATATGCGTCCACACACCCAAAACCACTGCAGCATGATAAATTCCTATCACCTACTGTTGTCCTCCATTGATCTGGCAAACAGAGGCCTTCATTGATTGCGGTCACCCGCAGATTACAATCAGAAGGATGCGCAGTCCGAGGTCTTCTCTAAGCCTGAGGACACAAAAGACAGATGCTGGGCTGTAAATGTTCCTGCATCTTAATCTGTCCAGATGCCACCCTCCGTTTTCCCCCTTACCTCCCACACACTGCGCTAATACATCTTGTTTTATCTGTTTTAAGTTTTTATAGTGTCCTTTGAGTGCCGGGGAAGGGGCTGGAATTATTAGAGCTATTTGGTTGTGCATAAATCACAGTATTTGATGATGAATGACTTTGAGTGAATGTTCCATGCAGCTTTGTAATTGCTGACAGAGAAATAGCTATTTTGCCGCAGCATAGAAATAGATTGATTTATTTAAAGCATAGTTCATAATGTGTTTCCAGACTTTGTACTCATTTTTATTGATGTCTTCGTTTGATATTCACATCAGCACATTGAACAAACTGCTGCTCCTCTGATGATTTACACTGGACTCATCAGTGTGTCTGCAATAATTCAGCTCTTTATTTGTGTGACCCAAAATGAAAGGGCCCCATTATGTGCCTTTTTTATCACAGTATGTACTATATTGTAAGGAAATGTATCCCACAGATTTAGATTTACCGTGTAAAATGTCATTCATGTGTTTTTTAGAGCCATAGCATAGAATTAGAGATACATTAGTGGATAGAGAGGAGAAGTGGGCTGACAAAATATGGAGAAAAAATATGCACAGGAAGTCTTCCTAAAAGTATTCACAAAGTTTTGGCCAAATAAGCATTTTCTCAACACTCATTTCCCACAGTTCAAATTATTTAAAATGGAGTTGAAAGAGGTATTGATTGATGTCTATACAACAGATGCCAGGCATGCCCCCAGTTTGGAGAAGCGGCAGCAACAAAAAAGGTCCACCTAAAAAATTCAATATCAAATTAAGTCTACGCTATATTTATAATATTTTCATTACTTTACTTTGCTGTCAGACAGCCTTTTCCAACTGGAAAATACTGTCATGTATGTTACATATCACTCTCCAAATCACCCAAACTCCATAGATAAATAAAGTAATTTTACCTCCAGAACACCAGAGGTGCTGATCCACCACTGACTCTATTTGTTAGTTTGTTTGTGTTACTGTGTGACTTTGTTACCTCTGATCTACCCGTTTGAAACACCAATGTTATACAATAACACAACCCGACAAATATAAGTCAAACAGCTCGAGGCAGCAATGGACCAGTGACTCCAGTGTTTTGTGAGGTAAAATTAATTTCACTCATGGAGTGTGGTTGATTTGGACAGAGCCATATTTGACTTATGTGACAGTGGTTTCTCATTTGTAAAGGCTGTCTGACGGCAAGGTAAAGTGGAGATAATATTCTAAATATAGTATACACTTACATACACTTATTTTGATTATTTTATAGGTGGCCCTTTTTTATGTGGCTAAAATACCTTTTGTTGCTGACCCTGTTCACAGCAGTACATGATGTAACTTCTGTGCTGGAGCTCTTCTCTGCTTCTTCAAACTGGGGGCATGCCAACCAGCCTCTGCTGTTGATAATACACTGACTGTTGACAAGTACCTCATCCAAACAGAACACAAACATTTCCTATGTTCATACATTATATGATAGGTCTGACAACATGCTTCATTTCAGCTCTGCATGATTTCGATTTAGCACAATTATACACGAGCCATGGAAATGGCTGTGCAAGAAGGAGGAGCGGGCTGACTGATGACCCTGTCCTTCTCCCATTTACTCCTAATCTCTGTACTGATGTGAAGTAAATTGTATTGCTTCTCACATCGGCAAGCAGCCCCCTGCCACCCCTGTCTGAGCCAGCACAGTGGCTCTCCTTGAAGAGGCTTCTTGTTAAAGACTGACCACTGATCAAGCGCCAAAAGCCTTCCCAGGTCAGACCAGAGTGGCCTCTTGACCTTTGTCTGCTTAACTCCAAATTATGATGTATTAAGGCACAAAGGACTACTAATGGCTTTGCATGTATTAAACATCTGTGCTGCTCCTTGATCAAAGGGCCATTTACAACAGGACTCTAAATATGCTCACAGGAAGTAGTGGTGAGTAAAAAAGGTCAGAGGTCAAGGCAGGCGTGTGAAGTGGACCTGTGGCTAATTATTGGCTTGTGGGGGCCTTTGTACTGGGAGCCAGCTGTAAGACAGGAGGACTGAGGTCTTTAATATCCTGTTTGCAGTACCTAAATGTTTCTGTGTATCAGAGAGGAGCATTCCTGCAGGACAGAGATGGAGGCTGCTGCTTTGATGATGATTGGGCATGTCCCCCAGTCTTGGAAGCAGATGATAATCTGCGGTGCATGTGCCTAGAGAGAGAATGCCACACTCTTGATTGCGGTGAACACCATTTCCCAGCCGTTATCGCAGCGCATGATGGTAGAACGGCGGGTCAGACTTCAGGACAGCTGTGTTACTCTTCTTACAAAGTGAGTGAGCATTGTCTCAGTTTAGAGTTGTGGTTTCATTCCTGTGGTGTCAGAAATTATACAGTTGGTCTGAAACGACAAAATCCGCTGTTTGGACTTGACTCGGCCACAGAGTGCAGCGCTGTTTAGCTCAAAAACCCTCAATTTGCTTCAACTTAAATGAGACATTGAGAAGTCACCAGACATTCCTGAAGTGAGTGAGCAATCACTCTGTATTGTCAGGGCAAAGAAATGATAGAGTTAAGAAATCAAATAATTGAGCAATGCTGAAGGTAGGCCCCAGGTTTATGGGTTACCACAAATATTGATTGGTTTACTGGAATATGAGGTTTTCTGTTGGGGTTTTTAGGTGATTTCAGTCGTGTCTTTTGTGGGTGAATGACTGAGTTAGTTGAGCAAGCAAGTTTTCATGCCTGTGCCTGTGCAATATAAATGAGTAATCCTCAGAACTTATCTTTCTAGAGAATTCCTCATATGCTTTGAAATCTCCAACTATTTAATCTCTTTACAGCAAACAAACCAAATCACCTTATACTGGAAGACCTTCAAGGAGTTTAAGTACTGTTAACCTGAGCAATTAGTTATCTCCTGAAAGTCAATAAGTCATTGACCCCCTTAATTAGAAAGTGAGAATAGATGATTCTTAATTGTTCCATTTATCTCTGCTCCAGATGTGCTGGAGGACTCTCGTTAAAACAGCATCTTTCCTCGTGACAGGGGATGAAATATCCTGAGAATGACAGGATGGCATTGTCTTAGTAAAAAGCATACTTTGTCCTCCTCTTTGTTTATCCCCTGGATTTAGTCCCAGTCACTTTGACAAGTTTCTTTAAGAGAGAGTGTAATTATAGTCAACCTCGCTGAAAATTATAGTAAACCTCATGAACACTGGCAGCGGCACAGAGAGCTTTTGAAGAGGTGGATACATGACATTATTTATTAAGTAATAACCCTATTAAATGTTACTCAGTCACAGATTTGGCTGGCTTCAGTTTCTCTAAGGTTATAATCATCATTTTTTTTCTTGAGCTGACTGTCAACAGAGTGTGCTGAATAGTAATTATCTTTCAGTGTTCACCATACAGTTTATTATTTTAATCATGGCAACCCAAAGAGCAAATTCCTGACATGTTGCCAGGAAATTAAAAACAGGTGAAATGTATGATTTTAACCCGATTTACTCACAGCAAATATGCTTTCAGAATTATCTCTCTGTTAGGTCACAGAGTGTCGAGATCGCTAATGTTGAGCCTTCTTTCTTCCTCATTAAGAAGGAAGTTCCTCAAGGTTCAGTCCTTGGACCACTCTTACTATTACTTTATATAATCGATATTGCCTTTTCATTGTACGATGCTAATTTACATCTTTAAGCAGATGACACTGTCATCTATGCCTGTAAATATTCCATTTATGCTGCTTCTCTGAACCTACAGCTATCATTTAATCTCTATACCTTTGTAACTCAAAACTGGCCCCAAACTGTGAAAAGACAAAATTAATGTTTTTATGAATGCAAGAAATATTGACTATGATGCTGTTGTAGTTATAAAACCATAATAGAGATAGCACAATACTATAAATGTCTGGGTATGCCTGGATGGATGAAAAACTTACTTTTAAATACAAGCTAGATTACGCTGATGTTATTTATGGGTGGGCGGGGAGCGTCATGCTAAAACCTTTGGATACAAACAAATCTTTTCACCTCAAGAAAGTATTAGAGAAATATGTTTTATCTTTCATCCTCTCACTTTCTTGATTTCACCTATGTCAGTTTCTCTTCTTTCTTACTGAATGTCTCTATAGGCTATGTTTCTGTCTGGCTGCCTGTCTGTCTCTCAGTGGGGGTATATACTAGGTCTGTAGCAAAGGTCTCCCCTTCTACTCTAATTGGCCAACTCCCTTCTCTCCTTGCCTGCTAGATAATTGGACATGCAACCCCAACCCTCGCATCCCAATCATTGGCCCTCTCCAGCCCCCTCTACATTCTACACACCTCTCATCCCAGTGTGAGTCTCTCTGTGGACCCGTCTTTGACCACCAGATCAAAGGGAATATACAATCCAGCACTGTCCAAACACATCGCAGCTCAGGCTTTTTCCCCCCCTGCTCACAATACCACATATCAGTATGAGATGGATTTTTATGTTCAGTATATTGCATCCAACATCTCTCTCCACTACCTGAACCCCTGGAGACAAAGAGCAGCGTCTCCTTCTGCAGTACATGGAGAACAAGGTAATTCATTTTGGGGTAGCCCTGCTGGAATTATTCATAAGGGGTTCAATATCAAAATATTCCGCGCTGCTCTGGCCCTTAATAATTCATGCTTAGCATCCATCTTCATTGGTACAGGGAGCAGAAGAGTCATCCGTCACTATAGGGAACCTTGGTTTAACTAGTACCCACTGCTAGTGTTGGTTGTCAGGGTTTACAGAGGTAGGGCAGGAGGGAGGGAACAAAAGAAGGAGGCGTGTGGCTTTGTCACACTGACGAGCGGGCCCCCCCATCTCTGGGAAGGTAGGCTGAGCTGTTGACCTTTGGGAAAGGACCATTGGCTTCAGATTGAGTGATGGTGTCAGCCGCTAGTGTAAAACACCTCTATTAGGAATGCCTGGCATGCTTGGGCGCTTCTAATTATGAAGAATGCAAAACAACAGTCAGGAGAGACAGGAGAGGTCGCCTTGCAGTCAGCCATACGCCAGGCTTACTCACCAGCTACTGCTGTGTGGGACCCACCACCGCGTGACTACTTGTCTTACCTCACATTTTCTTCCCTACCCTTTGTATTGCAGTCATTTTTCCCACCATTATAGCATATTCCTACCACTGGGTGACATTCTTGAGAGTTCTAACAGTGCTTTTCCTATGTTTTCATACATTTTTCTAGGTGTAGTGTACAGAATACCCATTGCACAATAGGTATGCTGCTCTTCAGCTTACTGAGTGGGAGTTCAGACAGTCCCAGGAGTCTTTCTAAGAAAAAAAAATAGTCAAGATCAAGTCAAGAACCTAGACCCGGAGAAAAATAACTCAACATTTGTGCTTACTTGAAAACAGGCAGTGATATAAGCCATCTGTGTGCAATTTGACTTGACTGTGTTGTCATCCTGATCCCCCGTAAGGTATCCCTGTGAGGGAAAAGCCTTGTAACTTTATCAGCAGATATGCATAGCTGCGGAGCAGTCAGTGATGAAGGGAGGAATGGACAGGCGGAAGGATGGAGAGACGGAGAGCGGAGAGAGTCCCCAGAGGTTTTTGCACTGAGAGACGGAGGTCAGCATCAGAACACAAATAGGCTTCTTTATTTTTTCCAGGAGCTGTGAGGGGGTGAGACAGCACTCATTTCTCCCCCCTCCACCTCCACATCCCTGCCTGATCAGTCACTGAGAACTGAAAGCTCATTATACCGCACCACACAGAGGCAGAGTAGAGGTGCTAAGACCAAAGGAAGGGGCTAGATGGAGGAAAAGCTAGGACTCTGAAATGCCATCACTGGTTTTCTGCTGGCTGCCAATATATTCTGTGTCTTAAATGCTGAATTGGGACCATACACTGTAAAAAAAAAGAAAGAAAAAAAATCAACATTTTTTTTTCTCATTAACTTAAAGGTTCAGTGTGTAAGATTTTCAGGTGTTTATTGGCAAAATGTGAGAAATATTAATTATTAATAAGCATGTTGTCATCAGTGTATTTTGAGGTGATTCCTCAAAATAAAAAAAACTGTTGTGTTTTCATTTTATTTATTCAAGTTGATTAAACTTAATGACAAGTTGAATGGACTGTATACAGAATTGAATCCACTAATTAAAGACTAAAGTGTAACAACTCATTCTAAAGAAACAAATCCAGACTGACAGCATTATTTGAAAATTAAAACTGTGTTTTTCTAATTAAGTCAACTTAAGTGTCCTGTGTGTAAGATTCAGAGCGTTTTATTGACAGAATATCCAAAAGTAAAATATAATATTTAGAAGAACGTTTTCATTCATGTACCCTAACCCTAGATTGAGGTGTTTTTACCATCTTGCACCAGCATGTTTCTTCTGCAGCCCAGAACCAGAGCAGTTTCACAGGTTTTGCGGCTGCTGTAGGTTCTCCTACATGCTAGCATCTGGAGAGTGAGGCAAAAGCAAGCTCAACACTAACTGCCACTAAATCTTAAACAATGGTCCTTTAACTTTTTTGAAAAACGTTTTTAAGTTTAAACGGATTGCTTATTTTTTACAGTGTATAACTGCTAGGCTGAAATTTCCACCTTTCTCCATTTCTGTATCAATAAAAATCCAGATACGGTGGTATATTTTATAAGATGATTAAGTGTTGTAAAACCTCTCAGTATTCATCCTTACTTCAGCAATAAAACATATTTCCCCTGTGCGTATTCAGAATAAGCCAACTGGCAGATTTGTCATCTCATACAGTTTTACTGTCACCAGCACCATAAAACATCTCTATTTATTTAGTGGCAGCCAAGCGTTGCTGTTTTCTCTCAAAGGAATGTCCTTGTGCCCGCCCTGGTAACCTTGAGCCTAATGGAGGAGGTCAATCTGAAGCTGAGGGAGATGGGGCTCTTTAAAAGAAGGAATACAGAATAGAATGAGGAAATAAAAGACTTCAGGGTTGCTAATGATAGCAGAGAGGGCAACGCTGGGAGCCGGGTGATTACTCGTTATCTGGAAATTCATCTCCTGCCCTCTCTTTATTCCTTCTCTGGCTTTTTCTATCTCCCTTCCTCGCCCTCTCTTTGTCTCAGATGGGTCTGAAACAGCTATTGTCAGATTTTCTCACATCTCAGCAGAAATTAATTCTCCCGATACAATTGTTGCCTTGGCATCTGAGGATTTAATATTCCATTACTTGATATGCATACATCTTTAAAACATTTATTTTCTGTCGGTAGGAAATGAGCAGGGCCCAGCAGAGAGTCAGTGACAGGGGAGGGCGAGAAAAGTGGAGTCACAAATGAGGTCCAGGTGTGCGGGTAATCAATTTCATGGAGTTTGGTTTTGCAAGGCTGCATGCTGAAGGAGACTGTCATAATTGGGCCACCGTTTCAGACAGGTAATGGCTTTACAGCGTTCATTCTTTTTAGGATACACACACACACACACACACACATTCTTGCATGGACCCAAAGAAATCACTTGTGCTCAGGCCGTTGAACACAATTGAGACAGATAGGTTTGTGGCATCGTTTAGTAACCCCCATGTTTCAAGGACTTTTGCAGTCTTGTTCATTTATCACAAGGGAAGGGCTGTTTTGGAGGAGCTTTTCTCAAGCTGTGGTCAGATTTATCACAGAAAACAACTCAACTGTTTGGCTTGTTAACATTAGCTTGATGAGCTGCCCAGAGCTACGGGTGCTGTGAAGTTAAAGGGACTTTTATTAAGGCTAAACTGTAAATAGATTCACATTACTAAGCTGCTACACACAAGTGACCACTCTGCTCATGGATCATGCTAGTTACTTGCTCTTGTTTGTCCTTTTTTGCTCTGCAACATGAGTGTGTTACAGCCAGTGTAGGAGGAAGTACTTACATCTTTTACTTACATAAGAGTAGCAGTAAGACAGTACTACTATGTTACAAAAATCTTACTTAAGTAAAAGTATAAAAGTATTAGCATCAGTATATACTTAAAGGACTAAAAGTGAAAGTACTCAAATGCAGAAGGGTCCATTTCAAATCACATATATTAGAGCCTGACTGATATATTGTTGGGCTCATACTGCTGACCCAATGCAAAGTAATGCAGATTATTTTCAGTTTTTGTTGTTTTTTGTTTGATTGTTTTATAGGTAGCATTTTATATATATATTAGTTATTTATAATGATTAAAAATACCAATGAAAGTTTCAGTGCCCCGAGTAATTTTGTATTTTATATATAGAAATGAAGAATATTGGCTGATATATCTGAACTTTTTACATGCACTTATATCATCATTGGCATCAGCTCAAAAAAATCTATAGTAGTTTAACTTATAATAAAAAATCAGTTGAATTGTATGTTGAATTAATTTTCTAAATCTGCAAAGTCTCTAATTAGTAAAAGTACTAGGATAAAATGGAAAGCTCAAGTAAAGTAAAAGTGCCTCTAAATTGTACTAAAGAACAGTAGTTGAATAAATGTGCTTAGTTATTTCCCAGCACTGGTTACTGCGGCAGAACATCATCAAAATCCTGACTGGGTCATGACACTGCAACTGATCTTACAAAACAATAAAATCCATAAGAGATTAGTATTATTAATAAAAATTATTATATATTCAACTTCATTTAATTTAGAAATGACTGTGTAAAACCAGGTTCAGGACTATTTTTAAGTTATTTTGCATAAAAATCACAGTCAGCCCTCTGTTTGGCTGTTCATACTGCCAGTAAGACTCATGTGACTGACAGAGCCACATTCAAGTGTCTGCTCAGTGCTGCTCTTGTTGAGAATTGTCATTAAACTGACTTGCTGCCTTTATGCTGTAAAGAATACTAAATTAAATTATGAAACTTAATCTTAATTGGTCCCAATTAACCATTGTTCTGCTAGTGCAGCAGAAAAAGTGAGGAGGAACCGACACGCACTGGCATTTACACAGACATCTAATGACACACACACACAGAGACACGCAGACACACACAGAAGAACATGCATCTTACAGTCTCTTGCATTTTTTCCTGCCTTAATGGATCCAATTACTCTTTCAAAGACTGCCAGCACTGTACCTTATGGTGAGCCAATTGAGATGGAAATTCAGTTGTTTTTAATGGACACTCTCTCAATAATAAACCTGTGGGGAGAAAGATTTTCTAGACAAATTGCGGCTCACGTGGTAAATGTACATTATGCTAATGTGAGGTGCAGAGAGGTTGTCATGTCTCATGAGGTAGGGGGTGTCATATATTCCCCCTTTTATAATGGAGGAACCCTTGCTGTAATTGCCCCTAGTTTTGTACCTTAATGGGAAGCGAGGGGTTTGCTTGCTGTGCTGAAGTATGTCACAGTGTGTTAAAATAGCACAGATATGGACACATTTATGTGCATATCCCCTGCTGAGGGACGGTATGGCATGTTTAGCCAATCTGCATTGTTTATTAGTCATGGTTTGGATGCTGGATATACTCCGCTGCTTTGTTTGAGGGAGGCAAACGATGACAGCACAACAGATGCTCTGAGAATTTGGTCCAGAGTGTTGTGGCACAGCTAACATAAACTCACTGCAGAACATTCCTGCTGGTCCGTTCACTCACATCCAGCAGTGGTGGCAAAAGTACACAAGTACTGATTCAACTTCTTTACTCAAGGAAAAATGAAAAAGTACAAGGTCATAGCATGAAAGTAAAAAGTTGACCTCTGAAGCACATTTCTACTGGCTGTTTCTTTGCAAAGCTACTGAACCTCACCTGTTCTCTGCAGCTAAGTTGCCCTCTCTTCTCTGTCATCTTGTTACGCTTTTTTTTTTTTACATCAATTTGGTTTTGTTTGGTCTTTTTCATCTTCTGTTGTTTTTGTCTGTAAGGTTTTTCATCTTGTTGCATCTTTTACATCTTTTTGTCTTATCATGCCTTTTTACAACTGTTTCATCTTGTATTTTCATTTTCTTCTTTTACATCTTTTTTGTCGTTACGTCTATTTCGTCTTGTGGTATCTTTTTTTGTCATTATGACTTTTTCATCTTGTTACATCTTTTCTTCTTGTGTCTTTTTCATCTTGTTATGTCTTTTACTTCTTTTTGTCTTGTTACATCTTTTCTTCTTACATTGTTTTTTCCGTTTTGGTACGTCTTTTTTGTCTTTTTACATCTTTTTCTTTCTGTGTTTTGTCTTGTACATCTTTCTTGTTATATGTTACGTCTTATTCATCATTACGTTGTTTTTGTCATTGCGTCTTTTTTCTTGTTGCACTTTGATGCAAAATAACTCAACTGCTTCAAAACTAAAATAACAAGCTGCTTTGAAAATGTAAGGAGTAGAAATTACAGATATTTGTGATCAAATATAGAGAGTAAAAGTAAGTTGCATGTGAATACTCAAGTTCAACTCTACTGAAGTACACAAGGTATTTGTACTTGTATCTGTACTTCCCACCTCTGAGATCCAGTATCGTCTGTCTGTGGTGCCCCTCAGGCTCATGTTCTTGGCTCGTCTCCTGACCAGCCACCAGGGTTACTTCCCCCCTCCCCTCGCAGGTTCTCGATCTCTGACACTTAGCAGACAGGAGCCTGGGATGGAGACCACCGGACACAGAGGCGGTCACTATATCCCGTTTCACCAGTGAGGATGAATAGATCTGGGACAACCAAACACGCACTGTCCCCCCAGACTGCCTAGGGCACCACGGTCCGGAGAAAAGAGGGAGGGAGAATAAGAAAGAGTGACTGAAGTGCATTCCTGAAAGGAGGAGAGATGGGATTGAATGACAAGGGGAGGACGGGGGGCCACTGGTGACACTGGCAGCCAGTGAGATCAGGTTTTTTTCTCTGAAAAGTAGGCTCAGAAAAACAATGACTCGGGCATCTGTCTCGAAGGGAGAAACAGAGACTGGGATCCTGTGCCATGGAGTGCTCAGGGTTCACGGGAATGCCTTTAATGTAACCCTGCCCGGCCTCTCATCGGATACTTCATGGCTCTCCTTGTAGAATGTAACATGAATCAAACTCTATTGCTGTATCAATTAAAGCGGCACACTCACCGTCTCGGACGATCCCTCTTGTAGTTGGAAACAGTACGAAGGAGAGGATTACAGTGAATAACAGAGGTTTGAGTGCCAAGATGACTTGTCTTGTCCTCGGGCCATATCCTACATTAGATAAGGATCAGCATTCCTCCACTCTACAGATGTAGGTCATGTAGCCACAGTGGTGCAACCAGCATTTGAGTCTTGCTTCATTTGTTTTATTACCCATCACTGCGTACTATGAATTTTCTGCCTTTGCACCTCGTAGATCAAATTGAGTATCTTGCTCCACTTTGTTTCCTCTATTTTGCTGCACCCATGCAACTGAGATGAAATCAAATCAACTTCTTTCTCTGGGCCACACACACATTATTCACTTAACACTTACTCTACAACAGTAGAGCATATGCTGGATTTTAGAAGTGGGGCAGCAAATGAACTCATGGTTCATTAACAAAAGAACAAAGAAAGAGAAGGAACACATAAAACCAAAGACTGGAACTATATTTATCAATATAACAGGTTCTGATTTCCACAATAATGGTATACCAAAGGTTAGGGATGTAACAATACCAAAATAGTTGGGCACTGAGAATCAATTCCAAATAACAATGGATTCCAAAAAAAGAAGGGTTTCCTATGGTAATGTTTAGCCTTGGTAATTAGTGATTCACACATCTCTGTGGTGAAGACCGCAGGAGGACACTCAAAGAATCGAAATAAGACCTGAAATCAGTAAGCAGAATTGGAAGGAGAATGATACAAAATCCTAAATAGCAAATACAATAAAATCATGCTAAAAAGTCAGCAAAACAATGAAAAATTACGACTTGAAAAAATAACCTTTATTAAATAAATAAATAAATAAATAAATAATAATAATAAGAATAATAAGAATAATAAGAATTATGATAACTGATGTGTACAGCATTTTTGTTTGTATAATTTTTTCGTATTTTAACTTAAAGTGTGGCATTAATAAAATAAAAGTAGACAGCCATGACTTAAGCATGTTTTAAAAAATTAGGTCTGTACAATTGCAAAACAAAATCAATGCAGCAGTCAGTAACAGTCCTTTTATAAGATACAATAAATATACATATTACTAGATATCACAGTCCGGTGTAGTGTTGAAGCTTTTGTTTTTATTGCAGTATCATGATATTCGATGTATTGTTACATCCCAACTAATGCTAGAATAACAAGTATTACAAGAACAGTAGTACAAGAACTATTATGTAATTTCTTGTTTTATTAATGCATCAACGTATAAAACCTATAAAATCACACACGCTTTTAATAATAAATATATGAAGCCTAATTATCATCTATTTGTATTGTTACATAAAAAGTACACTGTCTTCACTACCTAATCTTTAGTCACTTTTCAGTTCTAGTCTGTTTTAGAAGAGTATTGTAATTTCACATTGTTGACTAGAATTCAACATTGTTTTCCTGAAAAATATGTACAAACGTTGAAGTAGTATTTTGGTTAGGGCAGCCTGAGAGATTTTAGTCAAATTAAAAATGCAAAAGCTGAAGAATAAAATAGTATTTTGAAAAATGAGGGGTGACTTTCCTGTCTTCCCCAGTGGGAATTATGCCACCAGTCGCACATACTGTACACGCAAACACACACACATGTACACACTTTCAGAGGAAGTGTTACAACATCATGCCGGAAAGAAATCTCAGAAAATGATCCATTGGGAGCTGGGGGCAGGTTGCGGGGTAACTCCTCTGATGAAGTATTGCAGTTTGACTGAGGTTTTATGGTGGGAACTGCCAGAGTCAGAGATATCCATCTATCAGCCAGCCTGCAACATGCAGACAAACACAGGTCAGCTTGTCTGTAGCTCAGCTGGAGGCTCACCACACCCTGCAGATACAGATGGTCCAGTGCTGTATCACACGTTCCACTGCTGATTAGTGCTTATTTGTCTGTGATATTCTGTGAATATTCCCCCAGTGTCCATGCTGCTCCAGGACAGGAAGAGGCTAAATAGTAGCAAACTGGCTTTGATTTCAGGTCAATTAACGTCTTTCTTCTTCTACATTAGAGTGTATATTATCTTTGGGGAGGGGAAATCAGGGGAGGACTGTCTGTTGTAGTCTGTTGAGCTCATGTTGCTTGTCCAAAACAAGTGCTCAAACACAAACACTCACAGAGGAGTAAATAAACAGACTGACAGGCATGTAGAACAAAGGCAGACTGAAATCCCGGGATGAGTGTTTTTTGTATTTTTGTGAAAAAGCAGAGCCCGTTCCTTCTATTTTGAAGCATGGCAAATTTAATTGAATGTAGTTTTAAGATTGTTTCTTGGTACAGAGATATTTTTGGCACATTTTGCCGCACACTGAGAGGTGGTTGACATGGAAGGAGGCAACGCTTGGGCTTTGCTGAAAAGGAAATTGAAAAGAAACCGAATACCAGGAGTCAGATTTCATGAAATAATAGCTGTGACAGAAATGTGGAAAGGCGAGGCAGAGCAGAAACCAAGAATGATTTTCTTCTTGGCCCAAAGAAAAAAGAGACAGGAGAAGACAAATATATCAGGGCCATAACAAATGGGCCATTGTGTAGGCAATTTAACTCGCACACAGTGTAGTTGGAAGTAAATATTGCTTCTGTGGAACTATTATTGTGAGCTGAGGTTGGCCTGTTAGAGCGGAAATCTGATTTAAATTTCTTTGACTACAGCGCAGCACACTGCTGAACTGTTCCTCGGTTCTCTTTCTTCCAGGATTTTCTAGAGGGAAATTATTTTCTTTCCTCTTTGTCAAGAGAGAGTTCAAACCGAGCGTGGCATCCTGGATCAGGTCCATGTGCCTGTGGCCTTTGTGTTTCATGGTGACCTGCCAAGGATTCTGTGCCAGAGGGAGGAACTCGCTGCAAACCAGCAGTGCCGTCTTCTGCCGGGCCTTCGGGCCACAGGTCAGAGGGCTGCTGGCTGGAGCTGTCAACTCTGTTCTGCTTCTTAGACCAAACACAGGCTCACAGAGGCATACAATATACATGCACCAGTGGTCAAGCTCGCATTGCAGGATGCACTAACATATCAGCACAGTGAGTGCTCTCTTGCATGCTCAAGCTTGGTCTGGAGTGGGGAGTTGTCCATTTTGGCTTTAATTGTGTTGTTCTATGCATTAGCCCAGGGCTCATTATTGGCTTATACAGGGCGTGGGTGGATGAGGATGCATGCATGAAGCAGTGGCAGAGGGCTTTTAGTGGACAGATGAGAAGGTGGAGGGCCTCATCAGCCCGGGCATTGCTCTTGTATTTCACGTGGAGTGGCAGTGGATTGCTCTTACTACACCCTTTAGGTTGATCACTGCCGCTCCTTACTGCAGCCTGTCTAAACAATGGCTTTTGTTAGTGGTGGTGACTCGCTTGAAGCACATAATTTGGAGTACATTAGTGACAGACGCTGCAGTGCTTTTGCAGAGCTGTCTTGCTTACACCTGTGTGGCATTTGTAATATGTGTGTGCTTACATGTGCATGTGATGAAACAGAGAGGGAATCAGTGCATGTAGCCTAGCTGGTGAATGAATATTATGCTTCATCTCTTCCTAGAAGTTATTTCATTTTCTTTCTCATTACTGGAGTTATTACAGAAAAGAAGAAAAAAAATGTGCTTTGCATCAGGAAATGAAGTTTTCATGGGTTGTATCCTCCTCTGTGGCTGACCTTGTGTCTGCCCGTGTGTATTAGACTGGCACACCACCATCATGTTTTTGAGAATCAGAGAAAACACATGAAGATGGAGGAGAGGACACCTCAGGTCAAGTGACTAGAATCATATCCTCATGTATGCTTCACAACTTAAAACAGTTATAACCAGCATCTGGACCAGTAATCACTTACATCGTATGAGGGAACCAGCAGCGAAAACTTGGAATCAGAAATGTTTGATAAACACACATATTGCACTTTTCCTTGGCGACCTAAATTACAATCCAAAATGTGTAACTGGAAGTGGGCCAAGCAGATATTCACTCATTTCAGTCTGGAGTTCAAGCTGGTGCGTAGGCTTTGTCAGAATGTACACTGGCTCAAAATAAATTTGCTTTATGCAGGCGGCTGCCAAAACAACTTCAGTTGGTGCAGTTAACCTCTCAGTAAGAAGTTTGAAGCAAACATTATCCTGTACTACATATTCAACAGTATTCAAGCATGTAAAAGTATTGAGAGTGGAGTACAAATCCCAACTTGGATATGGATCTGCCAAACATTTTAAGCTGACCTTTTTTTCACAGCCAATGTAAACAAAACACCACATCATAACAAGCACCAACCAGTGAGAACAGATAATGTAGTTGTCTAAATGTCTAAATTCATGCAAAGATTACTCTAAAAAGGGATCATTGATCCCAAACATCCTTAATTGTAGTACTGACGTATTTTTTAAGTGCTTATGTCAGCAGGAAGCCCTGTAGCTGAATCATCAGAGGGAAATTTGGGTATTTTTCAACCTGGACCTTATTTTTTTCATATTTCTGTGCAGCCAGCAGAAGGGAAACTAAGTGTATGACATTATGGAAAAGATTGCTACATAAAGAAACAGTTTTTAAAATAGTATGATAATGTTTGTTTAACCAAAAACAGGTGTTTAACTGCTTTTGCCAAACTCACCAGACTTTCTCTGCAAAAACATTTTATCAGCATAATTATCATCTTCATTCAAACTTGACAGAAACAAAATAAAGCTCACCAAAAACGTCTTGGCTCATCTTTACACTGGTCCAATAATCAACAACCCTGGTTTGGTTGAAATAAACCCTGTAATTATGGGTTTATTTCAACCGAACATCCAGAGTTGGTGATTGCTGGTGCAGTGTAAACACAAGCCAAGATGCTTTGGTGAGTATGATTATAAAACTGCTGTTTCTGTGAAGGCAATTTGGTTGAGTTTTTCAAGAGCAATAAAACAACTGTTTCTGGTTAAAGAAAATGTAGTTTACTTTTTAAAAAGGGTCTGTGCCTTTGTTGTGATTCTTTGTATGTTGCAGCACTCACCCTCAACAGTGGACTGATGTTGTCCCCATTAGTCATTTAGCCACAAAAACATGGGAAATAGGGTCCAGGTAAAAAAAAATACAGAAGTTACCCTTTAACTGTCTGCTTCTTTGTATTTAATGCAGAGTCGTCTGGCAGGAAAGCAGCATGTACAGTAAAATGTGTGTCTGTATGTATGAGACTCAGTGAGCCAGAGATATCATTACTCATCACTATGCACAGACATACTGTATGGCCTTGTCTGTCACCACGGAGGGAAGATGCACTTCTGTGACTGGTTCATTCCCCATCGGCTCCTACAGTATCACGCTTAGGCAAGCAAAGCAAACCACTGCGATGTTCAGTAAAGGAGTTATTATTCTAAGGCCGTGTGCAGTTAAGGAGGGTTAGTGAAATAGATGGTGATAGATAGATAGACAGAGGGTCAGACAGCGGGATTGTAAGGACAGTGCTGGTGGGTTTTTAGCCACATGATGACAGAGTTGACACTGGAGCAGTGTCTGGCATGCCTGGGATGTCTCTGTTTACTAGTCAAGGTTTCCACTCACTTGACTTTGTTGTAGCCCTGTCAAGAGGTGAGGTGTCCACTTTAGCACCACTCAGTCACAGCATTGCACTTGCTTGTTTTCCAGACTCAATTTTTTTTCTTCCCTCAACAGCAGTTCTACACATCCCACAGGGTGGAAATGAGAAGGAGGGATGAACAGATGATGGAAAAATGTGATATACAGAGAGAAAAGGCTATAAGAGCAGCAATAAGAGAGAAAAACGAGACAGGGGTAGAAGGAGCAAGACTGAGAGAAAAATATTGCCATCAGTTGCTTCTGAATAATTCATAGATTCTTCATAATCGAAAAGCTCACTGCTTTTAAGATTTCATATTTTTATACAGCTAGTTTATGCTTAGGAGGCCTGATAGACGGTGGGCTAACACCACAGACTGAAGGAAGAGATATTAGAAGTGTGATATTCTGGAATGTTAAGTTCTGTCTGTGCTGTGTTTTCTCTCCCCAACCCAAACATACTGTAGCTCCCAGGTCATCGTCCATGATTTGTCTCTCCCCCACATGTATATTTTCACTGTCTCTGTTTTGATACCTGACCCAATGCCAATTAACTCCGCTATGAAAATTTGCCATATCAGACAACAGTGGATGAGCACCATAGCATGTACCCCCATCAGACATCCGCGTACTTTTGAACGCCTTGTCTGATGTGGAATCACTGGTCAACCAAACACTTGAACGTCCTTAAAAGCCCCGGTCGTCTCATCTCAAAGCCGTCTCTCATCACAAAGGCTGCGTGCTGAAACCACAGAGCCCGAGGTATTGAGCTCACATCCATCGCCACTTCAAAGACCAGCAGAATCCATAGGAGCCTTTCCTATTGTCTGCCGCGCAGGTGTGCTGCCTCCCACAGGCTCTGAAGGTCTCCGAAAGCCACAGAGCTCCGCAGAGAGGGCTTGCTGAGATGCTATCTCTCCCAGATACAGACAACATGCAGGGACTCAGACAATAGAAGGCATGTGGACTCTGGTACTGCAGGGTGGGGGGTGTTTGTAATCAGTGCTAAACTTTGCGGGCACATCAAATTGGTTGCAGGGGAAGTTAAAATATGTGTTTAGCAGAGTTTTCCATCTGGCATAATGTGACCCTGCTGTGCCAGTTTCATCCCACATTCCAAAAAGATGCAAATCAGGTGGAATAAAGACTGAAAAGTGGTACAGCTGGATCTTTTGCTCTTTTTCGGTTTTCCATTGTCAAAAGTTGTGGATAGTACCTGGTTCTTTTTTTGGTCTCATAATGCATATATATATATATATATGGTAATACACGGTGGTGTGAAACACTGCAGACCACTGACTAGTCTGAGATATTTATCAATAGAATTGTCATTTACACAACACAGACTTCCCACAGGCTGACCTCAATGTTTTTTTTATTCATTTGACCTAGATTTTAAAAAATGGCAGTATTCAAAACCACACTGTTGTCAAATCCACTATCGCAGCGAAGGCATTCCTCCATTTGGTTGCCAATGAAAGGATCTCAAAAGGAAAGGATATTCTTTGTGGTTCCTGAGTGTTTGTGTCATCTTGAAGATTATGTCACCATATTTTCATGCTATTATACAATCAGCTAAGAATCCCGCCTAACTGCAGTGGTATACAAAGTAAAAAAAAAAGCGCCTGTTTGCAGTTGTGTGTGAAAGTGTGCTCCCATTGGTCATTGTCATGGTTCATAACATGCTAGTGTTGTTGGATCATGTCTAGAAGTGAACCCAAGAGTTATGCAAAAATCTTAAGGAATTTGCGTGCATTGTTTCTTCATTGTGCATGGTGTGGAAATTAATTTTATTTTATGATATGACAATGATGTAGTTAGGATTCTGGGTAGGTCTACAACAAAACACCTGATTAGGATTTAGATTAAAATGTAACAAAATCTTTCTTTGGTTTCGGGTTCCTTTCAAGACATAACTGTCCGTATCACGACATTTTGAAGTTTCTTGCGTGCTTTGTCTGTTCTTCCAGTATGATACACTGCCAAGATAAAATGAGCAACTGCTGGCACCCATGGTCCGTTTTCATTCCTGGCATCCTCCATCTGTTACGCCCAGTCATTATTAGTCTGATTTTATGTAGTCTCACCCATACGTTACACTTTGATTGGACAGCATACTGATTGCATGCAGGATATGTCCAGTTTCTCCCATTAGCTGAGAGGACTTACTTTATAACCGCACAGAATATAACACTATGCTCAATTGAAATAGTAGAAGAACGCTGCATTGATGTCTCCCTTATGGCCTGTGCTCCCAGTCAGGTTTCACCCGCATGATGTGAACAGCTCTGTTTTATTTTGCTCTTCTCCACAACAAACTGAACACCCTCATCTGCTGCTCCAGAGGGCAACAAGCCCCATCACATCCTTGCCTGATTTGCTTTTTACCCTTTGTTGAGCACAATGTAGCTTTTTAGCTGCACGCACTCTTATCATGGCTCTGTTGGCATATTTGGGCTTGGCAGAAACTAAACATGGATTTATTTGATGATTTGCTCAGAGGGGGAGGCGGTGGCAGCATTTTGCGGAAAATTGTCTCCTCATGTGAGGCACGATAGGCATGTCTTATCTCAGTAGAGCTGGGAAAAACGGAGGGAGAGTTTATCTGCCCGCTGAGTCCCGACCTCTGTGCTGATGATGTGGAGTTTGTTGAAGAGATACTGAGGGACAGGATGATGGCTGTGGGGGATTCTTCTCTTGCTTCTTGATCACATACTCTCTCTCTCTCTCCCTCTGTCTCTCTGCCAAGGGACAGTTTGTTTGCTGGCACAGAGGAGTGTTTCGTGTTTGCTTTCACGCTTGCTTGCTATACGCCCTGGCTCTACTGCTCCGAGAGTGCGGTGAACTGGTCGGGTCAGCAGGTGCTAATGAGATGTACCACTGACCACACAACCCGGCAGCTCTTAACACATTGCTGTGTGTGTACACATGACCACTGACCTCAAACACACACTGAACCCGTTACACCCTCAAACCAATGTGTGGGATCTGGAGGCTAACACACGCTGCTATCTCAGCCAAGTATCCAGCAGCCACTTTCTGTATGGCATTATTTCTTATTAGATAAGAGCACCAACTGTACATGACACCTATTGCAATTGTAATGCAAGAACTTACTATTTTTCCCCAAAATTAACCAGATTTTCCAATTTCCAGGCATTCTACAAACTCCTCTTGAAGAATTTATCAGATCGATGTTAAATCAGGTCAATGCAATCGAAAGATCTTCATAATGACAAGAACTCAAAAGCTTGATTTTTCGTGTCCATGGTGTGGCGTTGAATTTCGATGTTTCACCACGACACAGGAAGTTGCTGTAACTTGAGTGTAAATGGTCAAATCTGCCCCAAACTTCGCATGTTTGATAAGAGTCTCAGCCTGAAGACATCTACAAGCCAAGATTCAGTTATTGCCATAGCGCCACCCAGTGGCAACAAGAAATAACATGTTTAATACTTCCATGTACTTTTCCGGTTTATTAAAGTCGCCTCAAATCTAGTCAGAAAAGATCAAGATTTTAAAGATGCTTTATTGTGAAGCTTGTGAGTTTTCATTGAACCACCTTGTTTTTTTTTTCTTCTCTTAAATACTCTAGACTGATGAGGTTTAAACTTTCCTTCACACAAGCTCTTATTTTACCTTGTCTCACCTCTTTTATAGCCTGATTTATACAGCACACCCAAGACAGCACTCTAGAAGTCCAGATCTCTAACGCATCCCTGCATCCCCCCTTTGGCAGAAAAACTCAAACATCTGCCCTCATCCCACCCACCCCCCAGTACTTCTTTCTGTCTTTCGGCCCTGCATTCCCTTATCCTCCAAATCATCCAACCAGTTCTTTCTCCTCCATTTCTTAAATTTCCTCTCCCCCTCTGCTCTCTGCCCCTCCTGCTCCAGATGGGCTCCTCTTTTCCTTTCAGAGTAATCTGTCTACGATGCGCGGGGGCTTTGGGCTGACCACATGCCTTTGGATGTTGGGAATGGCATCCGTGTTGAGTAGGTTTTTTTTTTTTTTTTTTCTTATGAGGGGGTGAACTAGAGGTTGCTGTTTCCGGTGGTTGTCCTTTTAGACACCTGCTCAAGAAAACAGCACAGAGGAGGAAGAAAGGGCAAGAGAGGGGACTTAACGGGTCAAGGTTTAAAGCTTGTTCAGATCTTTGCATGAAATTTTAAACTGGATAGCTTTTGTTAGAGTAAAAAAACGTTCCTACTTAGAGATTGAGCAACACAGAACTGAAAAGGAGAAAATAAAACTGAAAGTAGAACCAGTAGGATAAGTTGCCTTTTATTAAAAGAAAATTGAAACGTGCCAGCAGCTGATCTTTAATAAGTTCATTATATTGTACATTTGAGAGGTTTTATACCGTCCTTGCCAGGGCTTGTATTTTCCCCAAGAGGATTAACTGCCAGAGGATGCTTCTGCAATGTGATTAGATGTTCATATATAAATTCATCAGATGTCAGTGTTTTGAAGACCCGTCCCCAACTGCATTACAGAGCAAGCCAGACAGGGATGGGATTGAAAAGATATGAGACCAGTATTTAATATTCTCTTTTAATGTCACCCAGTTGTCCCGTGTCTCTTAGCAATTTTTCAGGCTCATGTTGTTTCACATTATGCAGCCATCATAACATTACAGTCTTTATATAAACATGATTTTAACAGATGTGACTTTAATGGACAGCTGTATGAGTTAGTTGTTTTTCCTCAGAGAGAAATTTCTTGACTTGAGAATTCGATTTAAGAAAACATAACAGGGGGAGTTTCCTCTTGCGGTTTCTGAAAGACGAGCTTTGTGAAAGCATTGCCAAGGATAAAAAGATGGAGAAGACAGACTTTGAACGGGCAGGCCGAGTTGTTGCTGAAGCACAAACACAGTTTAAATCACCACTCAAAATATTTTTAGACAGAATGCACCTTGACACTCCCCTCTGTTCATCAGGCTAGTCTCAGGCTGCCAAGCTTGAATTAGTAGCGAAATGAACGCAGGACCTCTGAGGAGGAAAAGATTTCTCTCCCACTTCTATAAATCTAGCAGATATTTTAGAGTCCTCTCCCTGAGTAGAGTTGGTGCAGTAGCCTTAAATTTCCCCCGCTGCTGGGCTTGGCTTTGTACCCTGGGGAGGGGGATCATAAATCAGCTCACCAGGATGTTTTAGCCATGTTAACAGTAGCAAAGTATACCATAAAACAAAAGAAGAAGAAAAAAATCTATGAAGGCACTTTTCTTTCTTTTGTCTGTACCTATTCTAATGAAAATGTAAAGATGGAAAATCTAGGGCTTAACATCACTCCTGAAACCTTACACAGTGTCAATTTCACAGGGATCAGGGTAATTTCTGGCACACTTACAAAACTTCCTTGGCATCAACCATACTTGATATTGCATGCTGGACAACTTGACAAATGCAGTGAAAAGCTATAGCACCAAAGTGTTTGGCAATGATCACGTACACACTCACGTGGTGGGCAAGTGCTGAAGATGAAATTTCAACTCTCTTATTTCTTTCTGGCACACTATTTCTGACAGCATTCCCTGCTCTCGCTCCGTTCCTTTTGGTATCTCTTCCCACTGTAACAGATCCCCTCTTAGATAGGGATATGGACATCTTTTCATCTTCCCGGGGTCCATCTGGGAGAGTTTAGGGGTCCATGTGGAAACCATTGAAACAGGGACGGCATCTGATCAGAGAAAGATGTGCCCCTCTGGAGCTGCAGCACATGTTTGGATGCCACTGGCCTTATTCAGAGGTGGGAGGTAACTAAGTACAAATACTACTACTGTACTTAAGTAGAGTTTTCAGGTATCTGTTCTTTACTTGAGTATTTTTTTCTGACTTTATACTTTTCATTTCCTACATTTTAACACAAATATCAGTACTTTCTACTCCTTATATTTTCAAATTTGAATTGCATTTGAAAACATTTGAGGGGAATTATTGATTATTTTTATTTTGCATCATTGCACGTCGCCTTTCCAACATCAAAACTGATTTCAACCTCAAAAAAAGAACAGATGATTCCTTGGTGTATCCATCAGTGCATATCACGCACAACAGACATAACAAGATGTGAAACACTAAACAAGACCAAAATAATGTAAGAAGACATAACAAGACTCAGATGGCACGATGAAACAAGATGAAAACAACATAAAACAAGTAACAAGATTTAAAAAAAAATGACCAGGATGTAACAAGACCAAAATGACATAAAACACAGGAATAGAACAAGACATAAACCAGGTAACAAGACAAAACAACATAGACATAACAAGACAAAAACAATGTAAAAGACATAAGAGATGAAAACAACGGCAAACATGTAACAAGGCCAAAACGATGTAAAAGACATAAAAGGATGAAAACAACAAAGATGTAACAAGACCTATAACAGCTGGCTATATTTTATTTCTTTATTTTGAGTACATTTCAGGGCCTGTAGTTTTTTTTTGAATCAGTACTTCTGCTTTTACAGAATCTTTTTCTACACAAGTATCTGTATTTCTACTTGAGTACAAAATGTGTATTTTTGCCACCTCTGTCCTTATTTGCGTTGTCTCACCCTCTTTAACATTCCCGTGTCCTGTATCACTGAAGGACCCCTCCATTTCCACACTTTCACTTAACCTCTACAACCTTTTTCCTCTGTTTGTCCTTTTTCCTCCTTCCTTCCCTCTCTGCCTGTCTCCCCTGTGCCTGGTAAAGTGATTGGAGAGGGATCAGCATGGTGGAAATGAAAGTGGCCATGACGAAAGGCTGAGGGATCTGCTGTAACATTACATTGGATCCCCTTGTGTTTTTTCCTTCCCCATTTTTCCTCTGTGCCTGCCTGTTTCCCTCCACGCAGCCGCTATCGTATTACTCTTCCCCGGTCACCTCCGCAACAGCCGCTGATGTAATCCTAGTTTATGGTCCCGACCGAGACACACTGTTCTCCTCCACAACAATCGCTCACTCCTACTGTTTCCTAAACCTCGATCAAATTGGACTTTCATTGGAAACTAAGTGTATTAGGCTACGATTTCCGTTACACCAATTTAAGATGAAAGCAAGACTTCTAACTTTCCTGCTTTGAATTAGTTTGTTTGACATATGTTACAGACTGAACATCCGTGCACCGCATGTCCACTGGATCTCATTAAGCATGCATTAATAAGGTGTAGCCCAAACAGACTGGCAGAATAATCAGTAGGGAGAACTAAAACACAAGCAAACACACCTGCCTTCCTGCACATGAGTGCTCACGCAAACATACTAGACTCTGACTGACTGTGTTGTAGCAGTGAGGGTTGGTGTACATTAAAGGGATAGTTCTGATTATTTGAGGTGGTATTGTATGAGGAACTTATTGATAGTTAGCATATTGCCTACAGTAGAAGGAGGTCAGCATGCAGTACAGAAGTATGTGGACAGGTAGACTATATTTATATTATAAGAGAATTGTTGCATCGACTTTAAAAATTAAAAAAAAACATGGGTAATGCACAAATGATGAATTCCATTTTTTTCAATCATCTAACTTGTTAACTTGATTGAAAAAAAAATATATAATTTTTTACTGTGGTTGTAAAAACGGAATGGAAATAGATGAGTACAATGGACATATATATTTGTGTGTTACCAATTTTTTTTCAGGGTTCTTTTGGAAAAGGCTGATGAAAATATTCTAAATTTAATTGATATAGATTTTTTTGGTTGAACCTTTGTATTAAGTAGCTAAAATGTGTTTTCCTGTTGACTCTGGGTGTATTCCGACCTCCGTCTATTGTGGATAATACACTGACTGTTGATAAGTACCTCAAAGAACCCCACTTCAAATAATCCGAACTATCCCTTTTACAGCTGGAAGGTCTAGCTGAGCTGAGGCTAGCAGGATATGTATAATGTTTGTAATTTCTATTACCTCTGACATGAAGCAAAGCCAGACCCACAGCCATTGTAAAAAAAAAGTCTCATCTCCACACCAGGATCTCATTCTTCCTGCCCTGGTCCTGTTTGCACAGCACCACTATAGAATAACACTGTTTCAGTCTCCGCTGTTTGCAGATAATATATCTTTGTTTTTGGAAGATAGTGAGAGACTGGGGAGCGTCCTGTTATCTGGTTGTGAGATCTCAGGCTAATAGAGAAGTGCAAAGATCTGCCGCAGATGTTCCAAAATGCTCAGATGAGGGTAAGCAGCAGGTCAAATGGCACTCTGCAGGAAAGCAGGCTGTGTTTATGGATGTAATTTCTCCGATGGTGTGAGTTATCCTGCTGACAGGCTCCTCTTACAGTACTACTTCCTGTCAGGGATCGTGAGTTATCCACCCCGTGCAAATGAGCCCGTATCATTACATGTCACATCAAATTAGGAGCATTTCTGGCGACTGTGCTGCCCTTACTGGTGCTAACTTATTTATCCATCCCTGTATCATCCCTCTCTTTTCCCCTCACGCACAGATGAAAGCCCAAACACACACATGTAAAAACAGACAACCACACAGATTTCTGTTCCTCAGGAAGAAAAACAAGTCGCCTCACAGTCAAGTCATATCGAACAGTTCCACGGCTGTTGTGGGTCATACACAGCTTCTTTGTCATTGTGGAGCTGAGGAGGAGGTCAGATCTGGAGGAGGTCTAGGGGGAGGGCTGCCGGGGCTCCAGGGGCCAGGAATGTTAATTGGGAAGATTGTTTTAATAAGGCCCTCATCTTTGCAGATGCTGGGAGAGGGTTAGCTGGTGGGGCCACACAGACAGGAGGGCAGCTCACAGTGAGATATTGTCAGCAAACATAACCGACACAATGTGAACCGAGCTGTGTAGAGCACGTTAAACACGTAGGGGGATTTAGGCACAAGTGGATAAAGATATTCCACGGTTCTCACCGTGTTTTCGCCTGCTTTTCTGGGGGTAAAAGGATTTACTGTAATGAGCATTCTATGGTTACAAATGTGTGATCTGCATATGTTCACCAGTTCTGTGTTGTGTAAAATCCTATTACACTGTGAAGACTCAGACAGACTAGCAGTCTAGTAAAGCTGAACACAGGCAGAGAAGAGAGAACAGCAGTGAGAAAAGAGTGAAAAATGTAGAGATTTTTTTCCACTTACCTCAAGTAGTATCTGTTTTGTCCAGGTTTTGTGATATCTATCTGAGATGTTGTCTCCACCTCAATACAAAGCAAAGGGATTTTGTTTATGGTGTTCACAGCACTGAAGAATTACATTTAAAAAATTCAACAGTGGCATCTCTTTCCAGAATCAATGTCCCAATTACTCTGGATAATCCACAGACCACACTGTCAGCAGTTTTCATAAGAACTATTTCTATCTTCGCTAAAAAGTAGTTCCAATGGAAATGTTTACAGCAAGGTCCTTAAAGGGAAAATTCAGCACTTTTGATGTGGATGTCCAGTCAGTATTGCGATAAAGAAGCAATAAATTCCTTAGTGCGTGTTAAATTAGCCAAAAAAGTTAAGTTCTCCTGCTGGCAAAGCTGTGCTGGCAGTGGCTTCATTTACCAGGATGCATTGCATGTGAGCTTCTGACACCCATGTTGCTGTGTATCACTGTTCTAGGCTGAGCTATTACTTTGTTGGCCAGAACATAATTTTAGGTAGCAGGCCTCCTGGATACTGATGGGACTGAAAATCAAAGCTGAAATAGCCTGTGGTTCTTCCTGCAGCTGATGACGTCGCTGTGACATCACTGGACGCAAAAGGAACAGCGGATTTTGCAGCAAGAGAACTCACTGAGGAATTTATTGCTTCGATTAACTACATTTACCATCAACACTGGCACTTGGCATCCACATGCAAAGTAGTCTTGTGATACCAGATGATTGGAGATCTTGCTGCCTACCAGTTGTCTGGGGATTTCTAAATGCAAACTAGTGACAGATTCCAAGAACAGGATAAAGAGAAGACAGACAGTCTACAACAAGACAGACCAGCTTACAAAGTTGCAGAACAGCCGTACACTTTGTAGCTCTTCCGGCTAAAGTTGGCCAGCAGCAGACTGCTGTTCACAGACTGACTCCAGACTCGTTTAACTTCTGCGTCTGTTTTTCTCACGGCAAAATTTTACTGTAGCAAGCTGTTGCACTGTGTCAGTCTCCGGTTAGTTTGCATCTGCTTCCACTTTAATTTTTACAAGAAAGTTGCGAAAATGTTTGTGAATGCTGTCAATTACATTTCTTAGAGAGGCTGAAAATCGGAATTGGCCAAAATCGGAATCGGCAGGTCGGACCCTTAAAGAAAAAATTGGAAATCGGAATTGGTGCATCTCTAGACATAACAAGAGAAAGTCATAGCCAAAATGCAGCCACGCTGTATGAAACAAACTAAAAAACATTTATGTAAAACATATAAAACAACATATAAAACATTTATTGGTGGCTTGTTAAGAATTTTCCATCAGTGAAAAATTGTAATTGAAATTGTTCTTCTGCTGCCTTCAGGATTTGCCTGACTACCAAAACCACATTTACTTTGAATTTGATTTGATTTGATTTGATTTATCTGCTTGTCATTTTCTCAAGTAATTGATCAGTTATCAGATTAAATGTCAGAGACATATTTGCAAAAAATGTTTCCTAAAGTCCAAGATGACGTCCTCAAATGTCCTATTTTGTCCACAACCCAAAGAAATACAGTTTATTCAGTTGTCATGTAGGACTGAAGAAACCAGAATATATTCATATTTTAAGACACTGTACTCAGATCATTTTGAGAATTTATTTTAATAAATGACTCAAAACAGTTAACTAATTATCAGAATAGTTGTTGATTAATTTAATAGTTGAAATTCATTGATGAATGAACTAATTGTTGCAGCTCTGGCTTTATATATATGCAAGAAGCAGTTTATTCCCCTGACACAGTTCACTGAGGGCAGATCACAGCCCCGTTGCCTGAGTCTGTGTTGTGCGTGAGTGGAGGAAAGAGGCAGAGAATGAGAGAGCATACTGTACAGGTGTACATGTGTGTGTCAGCTATAGTGTTACATCTGCTCTTTTGTGTCTCCATGCACAGAGCTTCAGGCTCATGACTGCACAGTGAGTGATGAGAGCTTCTCAATTCCTCCCCGTCCTCAGGGAGTTGGCAGCGCAGCTCCACCTATACATGAGGACATGTCATGGACATGCTTCTCTAAGTGCTGGCAGCTCAGTGTTGACTGCTGCAGCACTCCTATGACTATGTTATTAAGTAGGACTGGGCAGTATATTTGTCTTATATTGATTTTGTGATGTGAGACTAGATACTGTCTTAGATTTTGGATGTCTTATATTTTGATAAGGCAAATATGACAAAATGTCTTGGCTGCATTACAGTAAAGTGTTTTCATTTTCTGTTCTAGTTGTTCTATTATTTGCCTTTACCCACTTACTCATTACATTCCCATTACTGATGATTATTTATTGATTTTGTCCACATTGCTCAGCCCTATCACTAAGTTGTCTTTTGTTGTAAGCGTGGTGCAAATGAAGGTAATTCTCTGCTTGTAAAATACAGCGATTTACCAGCTTCTCCCACCTTCATCTCTCTCATTATTATTTTATTGCTTTGTGAAACTCCTAAAACAGTTTGAGAATGGAAACAGAACGAATTCCACTGGCATCAGCTCTCTGCTGTGTAAACAGAATATTTTATTTAGCCTGGCCAGCCCCTAATGAGGAAACTATACATGTCTCAGTAAATTTAGTAACTATGATACTTGATGCTGTTTCCACAACAGGTAATACACACTCCCTCAGAATCAAAACAGCCTTGAAATCGCTTTCATATGTAGAGTAAGTGTACAGGCTGATCTGTCATAAGCTGAGAAATCAGCCACAAATGGCTTGTCTATGTTTTTCAATCATTAAATTTAAATGTGATAATCCCATACAGATGTTTATTACACAGTTGCATTGTCGCAGCGGGTGTTCCTATCAGAGTTTTATAGGATTTATATTTTCTCCTTTTTTTAACATTATTTGGAAAGCGAGACAGAGTCATTCTCGAGCTGAGTGTTTTTTTTTTCTGACATTCCTGCCTGTGCACTCCCAGCACTCGAAACTCTCTTTATTTTAGTCCAACTCCTGCTCACCCAGCACTCCAATCAAACAGGCACTGTTTATTGAACTACGAGGTGCCAAGTCACTCACTCACTCAGTCACTCACATAAACCTGCCTCCCCACTGCCCTCTGTGCCTTTCGCCGTGTTCGCCAAGCGCCATCTCTCTCTCCAAGCCTGACGAGAAGACTTATGACCATTTAAACAAACACAGGCACTCAATGGCCTCTCTGTCTGCGCGGCTGTGGGCTAAGGTTTCCTTTATGTGGTGTGTGCGTGCGTGTGTGTGTGTGTGCGCCGCCTGTGCGTGTGTGTGCAGATGTTTGTGTTTCTTTATGTACAGACATAATTGCTGTTGGATACTAATGCACATGAGGTCTGCATGTGTTTGTTGAAGTGTGGAGGATGAAGCGCTGAGATTGAACCCTCTGCACTCGCCTCTCCGCAGCCTCACCGGGCCACAGCGAGCGCGGACATGCCCTCTGCTGTGGCACTGAAAGGTCTGCAATACCATCTGCCCTCGCTGCCAGTGCCAGGTATAGACTGTAATCACCTGGCACAGCACAGTGTGAATGCCTCTGTCACCCTCGCCTTACCCCTGCTTCAATCCACACACCAGCGAGGCCAGCCAGATTCATTCCCCTACATGGTGTGGTTTACATTTGTATCTGTATGTCTCTACGGCTAGTGGCACATGTGCTGGTCATTCTGTGGATGCTAATACAAACACAGCGTCGCAGTCTCATCTGACCAGCAGCTCTCAAGATATCTTCATATGTTTTTCAAACACTTTGTTTTTCTGTTTAATCCAATTTTTATATCAAGTGCAACTAGTTAAAAATTTTCGCTTGAATCAGTCATAATTAATTTATGATATCAGAGTTGAGCATCCACTTAAATCATGTGCTGATATAATCAAACCCTAATTCAAACCCAATATCAAGAAAGTGTGCAAAAATGTAAATGACAATATTTCTAATTCTCATTTCTGAAAGTCAGTTGCATTACACCTGTTAGAAATTGCCTCATTGGCTATCTTTTTTTTTTTTTTTAAGATTTTATTTTACGATATTTTTATTGGCCTGCAAATCACTAAATGGTCTCGCTTAGACTAGATGTCTCACTTGGCTTTAAGATACTTGGCCATTAGATCCCTCCAGACCTCTGCTAGGTGTCTCTTGGTTATTCCTAGGGTCTGATCTAAGACCCATGATGAGGTTATTAGCCTTTATCCCCTATTTGTTATCAGTTTCATTTTATTTGTTCATGTTTTGTTTGTTTAAATGTTTTATTTAAACGTATGTTCTTTTTAGCTTCTATATGTTAAGTGCTTGGAGTTGCAAGTTTGAATGACTGATTGACATAGTTAGATGGCTATTGTGGATTTGGGTTTCCAGAGGTTGTAAGAGAACATTCTGACAGACACATGTCTGCCTGTGTTTAGTTTATTTACTAATGGACTCACATGGTTTATTGTTCCGGCTCTGAGTGTTTATAAGAGATCGGGGCATCCTGTCTCTGCTCAGTGACATCATATCTAAGTCTGGAGGATGACCTCATGGCATTTGGGGTGTGCAGGTGCAAACCCTAAAGGCCAGGCGGGTAATAGTCTGTCGGCTCTTGTTGACATATTTACGGGTGTCCACAAGGTGTCCTGCGGTCGACCAAGCACTTAGGCTGTCAAGCATTTTTAACCATTGTGACTCTGCAGATGTGACCTCATATTGAATGTCACGGTTGTCTAGAGAGGTGCTGTTGTTTTCTTTGTGATTTATCAATATGGTATTTGGAACTAAATGTGAAGTCTATAAATTACTTTCAAAAAGAACAAAACATGTAGGAACAGGAAGCTTATGATGGCTTTATTGTCATGTCTACTATTATTTACAACTTCCCTTCATGTCAGTTTTATCTCTGTATTTGTGTATGCCTGTGAAGCTGTGAAGTTTATATCTATAATCATCCTTTCCAGACAGCATTATGTGCATGCTCTGTGCAGCTTGCATGCTGCAGGATAGGATAGAGTGTCTGCAAGGTGGGCAAGAGGGCCTGAGCTCAGAGCATGAACGAGAGCCAGATTGAGCAAGAGAGGGGAGTCTGCCGTGTCCAATCTCATCTCCCTGGCAGTGGGGTCAAGGAGGAACAAGGGAATGAGTAGGAGGAGAGAGAGAAGGGGGGAGGCAGTGATTCTCCAGAGTACAGTAGGAGTCCTGTTATATCTTAACACCCACCAGCAAAACTACAGATTTATGCGGTGCAAACACACACTCACACACTCTACGCATGCCGTTGGCAAATTATCTACCTGCAGCAGCCGTTGCAATAGAGTGGCATGGGTTAACACAGCATCGCTATGAGGCTGTCTTTGATGTAAGCTGCTCAGTGTGTGTGAGCTGAGAGAGAGGGAAGATAAGGGGGTCAAAAGCTGAGAGGGGAGAGAGAAATTCTGAGACAAAGTGGGAGATGCATGGAAGGAGAGAATGAGAGGTGTTTGTCCCACAGGACAGAGCTAGAGGCAAGGTGAACAGCATCAGTATGGAGGGGTTTAGCGCACAACAGAGCTGCACTGTGAATAAGGCAGTTGTTTTGCTTATGGCATAAACAACACTTGTGAAGGGGCAGAGGAATTATGTTGTACAGTAAGTAGAAATGGACCTGAGGGGAGCTCAGCCAACATAAACCCTGTTTTAATACACATAAATTTGTCATTTGACCAGAATGGGGCAGATTTTAAAGGGATTGTTTGGATTACTTGATGTGGGGTTGTGTGAGGTACTTGATAGTCGACGTCTTACCCACAGAAGATGGTGGTCGGTGCATCCCCAGTTAAGAGAAGCAGAGAGGAGTACCAGCACAGAAGTGATGTGCTGCTGTGGACAGGTTCAGAAACAAAAGGTATTTTAGCCACTTAAAAAAAAGGTCCACCTTAAGAAAAATCAACATCAGTTGAAGTGTACCCTACATTTAGAATATTTTCACTGCTTTACCTTGACATCAGATGGCTCTCTCTGAAGGGAAACTACATTTATACAAGCCAAATATCACTCTCCAACCAAACTCCATGGTTAAAATCAATAATTTTACCTTGTACAGCGCAGGAGTTGCTGGTCTACTACTGCCACAAACTGTTGGTTTGTTTGTGTTACTGTGTGACTTAGGTGTTTTAAAAGGTCAGTTCAGATTCACACAAGTCACACAATAACACTTTTGAGTTTAGTTGGTTTGGAGAGAACGATGTTTGGCTTACGTAACAGCAGGCTCCCATCAGAAAATGTGAAAAATCTTTCAGGCGTTGACCATTTTCTTATATTTGGTCATGATTGACTTGTCTCATTACTGCATCATAGAGAGACCTTGACAGCACATGAATGAAAGAGAAAACTGCAGCAGTCACATAAAACCATGAACATCTGGAGTTGCTTAGCCGTTTGATATTTTCTCTGTTTGTCGTACTGTCCTTTCATTCCCGATCTCCTGTCCTCAGGTAATATTTGAAGATGTTTTACCCTTGATACCCTGTAGACATTGTTGCAGCTTGTGAAGCAAATAGAGCAAATTTGTTAAGCTTAAAAGAAGCAGAACTACCTTCAGGAAACCTTCGGCAGAGAGACCACAAGGAAGAGAAATAGATTATCCTCTGTTATATGTAGCAGATTCTTTCTTTTTCCCTCGCCTCTCCTGTTCCTCTTCCTCTCTTTATTACCCTTTCCCTGCTGTTATCATTCATTCTGCTTCCCTTAAGGGGGCTAGCCATGTCCATTCCGTTTCAAGGAAAAATCCGAAGCCAAAGGCGAGACCCATGCTGTGCTCTGTGTCTCTGCAGGATTGACTCCGGGTGCCTTATGATAAATCTTTAATTCCCTGGTGGGTCTGTTTTTGTATCCTTCCAAAGATTTGCGGGGAAGCTTGTTGTACTTGGTTTAATTTCCTCAGAACAAAGCTCATCTGATCTTCCCACCCAGACTTGTGTGTGGCATTAAGTCTTCATTTTCATTAATGTTGGAGGGGCAGCACGGGAATCTCATTTTAATTTGACATTTAAACATCTGTTTTCAATTTCCTGAGGAAAAGAGCGCGTGCATGTGTGAGTGCGCGGCTGTGTGTGAGCGTATGGGTGGACGGGGGATAGTTTGTGAGGGTGATGAACCTGGGAGTTTTCAGAGCTGAGAACAGCCATCTCAGCTGACCTTTAAAGGAGGGTTTGGGTGTAAGAAATGATGGCAGCTAATTGCGTTAGCCTCAGCATGGCTCAAATTTGCTACCGTGGACCTGGGGAGCGATTTATCACACAGAACGGTACAGTGTGGTTAGAGCGAGCTGTGCCACTGCAAACTAAACCTCTGCTTTGATAGATCTGGTTGTTTTATGCACAATCAGCTGTTTGTCTTGCAGCAAGGCATGTCAGCCAGATGAGATAGGACGTGTTTTGTTCTTGCAAGAGGAAATGCAACACAGAATAGATCCCTTTACCTTCACAAAGAGTACTGATATCTGTCCAGGTCCGGATATTCACTCCGTTTCATCCCATCATCAGCATATTTGAGCAAATCCAGGACGGACAAAGAGGCGTCTTCATGCTGGGACCTGTGACTTTGGCCCATTTCCACACATTAACTGAAAATCTCTCTCTGTACACACACAAACACACGCACAAACACACATTGAGTTTGGCCTCCCTGTTAATAGCGCAGGAAATATTATCTGCTAGGGGACAGCTGCAGGCTCACTAGAGAGACAGAATGGTAGAGTAGGCTCATTATCCCAAACACAGACACAGACCACACCACACACACACACACACACACACACACACACACACACACACACACACACACACACACACACACACACTTTCAGGACAGCACACAGCATGAGAGCCTCTCTATCCCATTTTTTCACCCAGTTCTGCGTCCTAGAACAG
The DNA here is from genome assembly GCF_056507025.1 of Lutjanus erythropterus. Classification (NCBI taxonomy): domain Eukaryota; kingdom Metazoa; phylum Chordata; class Actinopteri; order Lutjaniformes; family Lutjanidae; genus Lutjanus; species Lutjanus erythropterus. Next base: position 41,239,554 of record NC_139320.1, read on the forward strand.
GAACAGCAACACTGTAAAAATACCCCAAAAAAGTTGAGAAAACTCTCAAAGAATTTTTAGGCACCTATAATCTTTTGTTTAGATGATTTACTTTTCTTCTAAGTAAATGAATCTTTGAGTTTTAGAAAAAAGAACATGTCAAAAAAGAGCAAATTCATTAAAGTGAAAGTGAATAATGCACTGCAAAAATGAAAAAGTTGCCAAACCGTCATATTTCGAGGTAACTTACTACAATAGATTTCTGATTTTTGAGTCCAGCTCAAACTCTTTACTTTTGAAATAAACTAAAAAAAAGTTTAACAACCTATAATCTTTTGTTACTTTTCTTTTTTTCCACTGAGTTTTAGAAAACAAAAAAATGTGTGAGAATGTGAGAAGTCCAAACTCAAGCTCTACCAATTGCTGAGATGATTTTTCTCTCCTTTAGATAAACTTGATGGGTCAGAAAACCTTTTTTTTTTTTTTTATTTAAAAGCCAAAGGGTTTTAATTGGGCTTAAAAATGTATTGCAATAAGTTGCCTTGAAATTTTGAGTTGTCTCATCTTTTGTTTTTACAGTGTGTGAGGCAGGCGAGCAGGGCCTAATTCAGTATGTATACAGGAAGGAGGGACGCTGGATGTCTTATTCAAACCAGGGGGGCCAGAGGCAACCGATTCCACCACAGCTCCGGATCTGACAGGGCTTCTAGCGGAAGAGTTGGGGCTTTGTACCCCATCCAGATCTGGGTCTGTCTGTCTGTCTGTCTGACAGACTGTCTGGCTGTCTCGTTCTTCTCCTCCATCCCAGAGGATTTTGTTTTCCACCATACGCAGATGTTCGAGGCTGTCTGCTGCGCTGCACTCAGCTGTGTTTATAACAAAGAGGTGTTGGTTTGGAGGAGGAGAGAGGGCAGCGAGGTGGGGGAGTGAGTGCTGTTAAGGAGGAGGTGGAGGTCACTGCGCTGTTGGTGTAAACACTGGATGATGCCAGCTCTCCCTCGGGCCTCCAACTAGTCGATGCAGCATCCCTTTTTTTTTCTCCTCTTTTCCCCTCCACACATCCCTTTTTATTTTCCAGAGGGACAGATGCATCTGCATGTGAGCTTGAAAGAGTTACAGTGAAGCCAGCAGGGGGGGCAGAGACCTACTGAGAGGAGACCATGTGCACTTAATGTCAGAGTTAAAGTTGCTGGAGCAGTTAGAGCAGAAACAGCATGAATTCTCTTTAATTTTACGTTCTTTAGTGTGCATACTCTTGATTAACAGGATATTGCAGCCATTGTTACTACTTGATGCAGTATTTATATGTCTTTTGTTTGTTACTTTTATACTAAGTTAAAAAAAAACAGCAAATAGAGATGTTTGAATCTACAAAAAAAAAAAACTTTTAAGCATTTCACTCACCTTGCCTTGTACAATGACGCTCTTCAGAACAGGTTGACCTTGCTGATACAACTGGAGACGGTGTTTCTTCACATGGAGCTGGTGCTCTAATGGATCGGATGTTTCGTGTTTACATTTGCATTCCTGGATGGCTGTATCTGCTTTTAACCACACCAATGAGCTCACTCACTGTGCAGCTGCTCTGCTGAGTTTGACTTGGATCAGACTGTGTGGAGAAAATTTAGGGGGTCACACACACATAATTGTTATTCGTCTGTGTACAGCACACTGTGCATGTATCTGTGGAAGGATGTCTCCCACTCATAGGCGGCAACTGCATATGAGTCACAGAATATCCCAGGAATTGTTTTGCTTTGTTTCTGATAAATGGTGTTCCCATGCTTAAAGGGCTAGTTTAAATTATTTGAAGTGGGGTTGTATAAGTACTTATCAATAATCAGTATATTACCTATGTTAAATGGTGGTCGGCATGCTCCCACTTTTGAGGAGCAGCAGGGGTACTGGTGTAGGAAGTGTAGTCAACAGCAAAACATATTTTAGCCACCTAAAAAAATCCCACCTTAAGAAATCCGTATTGGTTTAAGTGAACGCTGTATTTGAAATATTTTTACCGTTTTACTTTTCCAAAGAAAAAAGCTAAAAGTCTCTCTCTCCAAACCAACCAAACTCCACAGGCAAAATCAGTACTCTTATCTCACAGAGCACAGGTGTTGTTGGTCTTCTGCTGCCTCAATCTGTTTGTTTGTTTGTGATTTTATGTGTCTTTGGTGAATCTGAATTAACCTTTTAAAACACTGAAGTTGGGGAGCTCCCATATCTCAGTTGGTAGAGCATTCGCCTCATGTACTGAGGCTGTTGGTCACTGGTTTGATTCCCGCCTGTGGCCCATTTGCTGCATGTTATTCCCTCTCTCTCTACTCCCTTTCCTGTCATATCTTCAGCTGTCCCTGTCCAAATAAAGGCAAAAAAAGCCCCAAAAATAATCTTAAAACACTGAAGTTTCAAAATAAGAATAACAAACTAACTGATCACGGCAGCATGAATCAGCAACTATCATGTTCATTAGGTACACACTAGGTAATGTTACAGCTGTACAAAGGGAGGTGTGGGCGTGATTATGTAGCTGGGGAAGCTATTACCGCCCATCTTCCTCCAAACCCAGGTTCCTACTGTTGGATTGGATTCCAAGAAGCAAAGAGCAGTATCTGAGCTCTGCAATGACCAATTAAGTGCTTAAAGGGTTTAGTCAGGAATTTGTTGGCTGTCAGTAGGTGAGGGGTCCTGGAGTGAGCCTGACTTTGATCTGAGACTGAGGTGACTTTAGAGCAAGCTGAGGAGCGTGAGACAATGGACGGCAAACGCTTGTTCTTTTTTCCCCAAAAAAACGGACACAAGTGTTCACATTACTTTTCCATACATGCAAAGAAATAACACAGGGATAACAATACACATGCACACACTGTGCTGAGCTTGCATACTTTGTGTGTGGCCTGAAATTTACAAGCACAATTTTCATATGTTTTTATATGTACATGCAGTGAAGCTGGGAAAATGATTACTGGCACGCTGTGTGCAGGAGGGAGCTTGTTGCTTTTTCATTACTTTCTCCCCTCTCAATAAACCTTCAGTTTATCTTTAACACCGGAGATATGTAGTCCAGCTCGCCTGCCCCTCAGAAAATAGATTTGCATTGATCTGCTTTGTTGCAGCTACCAGTTAGTAATGATATTGATGTGATATTCTGATAAGGCAGGCAGCCAAAGACTAATGAATTTAGGTGAGGCAGGTTTTGTAATTTTGCATTCAGCTCCAAATGAGAATCAGAATTGCTCAGTTCATCTCTCTCATCTGTTCAGTATCAAATTAGACCTACCAATGAGGAGCTGTGGGCCTCTCATATCTGAATAATGAAAATCCATGGCTGTGTCATCTTTTTTACAGCACCTCTACCAGGAAAATCAATGCAAATCGGAATCATATCCTACCAAAGTACTTAGCAAGGCAGCAACGCTGGATGGGATTTAATGCAGATTTTCATCTGTGTTATGATCACTCGGGTGAATGAGCGCAGATAATGTAAATATGGAGTGTCAGGGAGAGATGAAGAAGTGATGATGGAGAGGCGATGATCAGTGGGTATTGAAGTGTATGGGTGAGTGTGTGTGTGCATGATTGTATGTAGGTCTGTGTGGTTCAGTCAACAAAGAGGAAGGTCATGCCTGTGAGAGATGCTGATGGGCACATATGTGTATGCGCTCATCCTCAGTGTTGTAAAGCTTATTGGCAGTAAGGTTATATGTTAGAAAGCCGGGCATTAAAACAGCAACTGTAAAAGCTGAATATATACAGTAGCATACACCACACATACCTTTTTATCTAGTCAATGTACCATTTTGACATGAAATACTAAGGTAAACACAGGTATTACTGATAGCACGAATTGAGGTACTGTTCCAGTCACGTAAAATACAGTCAGGGTGCTGCCGTTGTGCATGTTGACTCACTGGAAAGCTCTGCAGCACAAAATGCAACTGGACCTTAGTATTACTACTACGCCTGTGTTTGTGCTGTTACAAAAACATCTATATGTCATGAAAGAAATTTTGACAGTTTTCTGGGACAGTTTTCACAGCAGGCTAGGTGCAATAAATCAGTAGTGATGTTTGCCTTACATTTTGCCACCTGTGCAGAACTAATTATGCATTTCATAACACATTGACTGCTGTTTTACTAGCTGCCTTTGGCTTTGTTAATGTAGCCACAGCTTTAAGCGTTGTGCTTTTTTTTTCAACATCGCAGTCATTCATTGGCTGTTTTTTCTTAAATGAGGATGCACTGACATTTTGTTAATTATTATCCTCTCTTCTTCTCTGCTTTTTCGCAGTTCTGCGTGACGACTTCAGACAAAACCCTGCAGATGTGATTGTGGCAGCAGGAGAGCCGGCGGTCCTGGAGTGTCAGCCTCCACGTGGACATCCTGAACCCACCATATCATGGAAAAAAGATGGAGTAAACATCGACGACCGAGATGAGAGGATCACAGTAAGACTTTTATTTTTGTTTTCTAGAAATTGCAATGACTTTAAAGGGATAGGTCAGATTATTTGATCTGGGGTTGTATGAGGTACTTCTTGATAGTTAGTGTATTAGCTATAGAAGATGGTGCTTGGCACACCTCCAGTTTAGAAGAGTGACAGGAGTGCCAGTCTAGGAAGCTAAGCAATGTACTCCTGTGAACAGGGTCAGCAGCAAAATGTAAATGAACCACTTAAAAAATCAGTTTGAGTGTACACTATATATAGAATTTTTTTTGCCACTTTACTTGACAATCTATACTGTATAAGCCAAATATAACTCTCAAAACCAACCAAAATCCATGGACAAAATCAGCATTTCTTTCCTTTGCAGAACACAGCTGTTGCTGGTCTATTGCTGCCTCAATATGCCCAATATTTGGCTTATATAACGCCCTTTTTCTGTCTCAAAAAAGGCTGTCTGATGGCAAAGTAAAGCAGTGAAAATATTCTAAATTTAGTGTACATAATGTTTTAGCTGCCCCTGTCTACAGCAGTACATTGCTAACATTGTTATTGCTGACACGTAGGCTAATCTACTGGTGCCTAAAGGCTGCTCTGTATATAAGGATGATGTGTTTAAATGTATAAGATGGAATGACCCACTGATGCAGGTCAAGTCATTACCTCTACCTCAGTGTTTGTTGCAAGATTGATTTGTTTGGCTCATTATACACATATAGCAATTACCAAACCCAAAGCAGCCCATTTTGGTGGCTACAACCATTAATGACTGAGGTAGATGGAATCAGTCTTGCTCCATCGGTCAGCAGCAGTGCATTGATTAGGGATGGCCTGCTGATGAAATCAACTGGCAGAAGTGTAGATCAGGAGGGAGAAATGAGCTGACCGGAATCTAAAGGGAGAAAGTTGTGCTCAGCAGCAGCAGTGTCTGCAGAATCCAAACAGCTCTTTTCATTTCATTTAAAACCAAACCACCAATTATTCAGCTTTAATTAAAAACAACAGCATGACCAACGCTGCATTGTCAATCAGCTCTGCATGCTTGCTTACTAAAGGCCTGTCTCAAACTGTTTCATCCAATCATGACTTTTTGCCCATGGTCGTTTCCCTTGAGCAGGAAGAGACTTTTAGTTGTGTTTGATTTTACTGATTGGATGTGTGCTGCAGGGAAATAAAAAAACTCTGACTCAGCACTCAGCTAACACAAGCAGGTAGTGTGGAGGAAGTAGTTAGCTGTAGATCTGGATCCCATTTTCATTGTGCAATTGTTGAGCAGTCAAATAGTTTGGCTCCCAAGTGCTGACGATGGCGAACTTCATCGTACAGTCATGGAAAATCAAATCTTCCCCAGATAATAAATACAACGTACTAATAAAGACGTTCCACTCTGTGTGCCTGTGTGTGTTGAAATCCAGCCTGGGCTAGCTGTGCTCAATACATTTTCATTACTCTGAGTTAAAACAGTGATTTATTGCTGCTGGCTGTCTCCGGTGAAGGACTGTACATGACTAAACACAGTTTTCTCAGTGAAGGCCAGTTGAGGTTGGGCACACTGACTCCTGATCTCAGTTCAGACTCATAAACAGTGCAAGCATTCTTTCTTCTATCGTTTTCAAAGCTGCACAGACAAGAGATTAAACGTCCGTGTCTGACTGCTGAGCAGCATAATTGAAAGAAATAAGCGCATAATCTAGTTTAAAGAGAGTCAAGTCATATCTGTCCCCCGAGTTAAATCAGTAGTTACTGATAAGCACGAAAGCTCTGTGCCACATAATAAAGTCTTGTGGTCTTTGAATTTACTGTCTGTCTTGTGTTTTCTTCATGTTTGGGTCATACACATATCGTGTATTTACTCTGTACAAGCCGTACTGCTTATTTATGCCCACTGTTGCAGTCAGGGTTCACACCCTTTTTGTTGATCATTTTCCAGGATTTTTCATGGACATTTTCAGTTATGATCTAGCTGTTATAATGGTGCCACACTAATATGTTTTCCCCTGTAGAAGTCTGATTTAAGAGACATGAGGTGTACAGCTATAACTTATCAAAGTTTTTTTTTTTTTTTTTACAAAATGTATCTTAATTATTAAGTTATATTTATAACCTGAATCCCTTTTTTAATAATTCATTAATAATTTATTATAATGCAAACAGTAGCCTACAATTTTGCCTACTGACAAATGTAGACTAAATTTTACATACCTAAATACCAAAGAGTTGATGTTGCAAGGATCATTAACTGCCACAGTTTATCACACCATACTTTTTTTACTAGCAGAACAACTAGATTTTATCAAGGTTAATTACACACATTGTTAGCTATTGCTACAAAAGGTAGTAATAGCTACTAATAGGTGCTGGTATTTGACTCATACATGCATGCATGTAGTTGTGCTCCCATTCATTGTTATCCAACAACTGTCCAACACATATTTGAAATCACTGCTGCTAGCCAGAGTTGAATTACAAACATTAAGACTTTGCAGCAAAAAACATCGAGCACACACCAGCATCAACTTCAGAAACTGAATCAAACAATTTAAACAATTAAAACAATTTATTTTTCAGTTTAACCCTATATGAGGAAAAAAGCAATGTTAAACTTTAACCTGACCTAACAACCAGCAGTGATGAGTATTTACATTTGAGTTTCTGCCACATCAGTTTATGTCATCCAACCTGTAGGTGCTATGATGTGACATGACTTGAAGGAGTGTTCATAGTGCGTCAATAACATAACTGAGAGCAGCCTGATCAAAATACTCTCATGTATAAACTACCATCTGAACATTAATGTGATCCTGAACATAACTTAGCGCTCAGAGATGGCAGTGGTACCTGTTTTGAGGAGCTCTGACAGACAGCCAGTGGAGTTCATTCTCAGGTAGCGGAAACGAGGAGAATGTTGCAATAATTTTCCAGGACAACTCACCACATTTTCTATGTGTTTTCCATGACTGGAACATTGTTTTCCAGGTTTTCCTACTAGGTAGTATTTTAGACAAAATGCAACATCCCATTTTTCCTAAACTGACATTCCAGACAATTTATACTGAGAGTTTGATCTTGCGCTGTTATTAAATAAAAAAAAACAAAAAAACACCTGACCTTTATTCATCACCTAATGGTGAACTACATGATGTCGTTAATAGTAGATTCTTAAAGGCGAGGTACTTTGAGGACAAAACAGCCATTTCAGCTCAGTATTATGTATGGCTCTCACATGTGGGATTTCCCATTATTTTAGCTCTGCTTAATACAACAACACGCACACACACTATCTGTTGTTTATACATCATTTCTGCACTAACATCCACCCCCCCTACCCCCTGCATGGTGGAAGTAACCGTTGGGAACACTGCTGCTGTAACAGGCTACATGACTTAGAGTTGTGTCCCTGTAGTCTGCAGCAGTGTTGGGGATTCTGTGGAACGAGTGAAAACAGGGTCTGGTAGATATAACAGTGCTGCGCGGAGCAGCTGGTGCTGCTCACTGTAAACTTCCTGTCAAGCACAAAACCTCCCAGACTGAGCATTCCCAAAAGACCACTTTAAAAGTAGCACTAAGTATGTGTAATCAACTGTGGTGACAGACTGCAGTCTGGATGCTGTCCTGTGGACGCCCATGTTAACAGATCAAGTTGTGTTAGAATTAGGACTATCATGGGGCGATGTCCGGAGTTTGTTTATGGTTTAGTAAGTTTGGTATGAGCGAGTATCGGATTGTGGAGAGGGAACCAGAGGGGTGTAATCTTTATAATGTGATGAACAGCTGAGCTCGTCAAAGGGCCCCCTTGCATTGTTGTGTTTGGTTCAGTCCATTCCTCCCACCATGGGACATGCTGGAACGTGCAGTCTCCTTGGTGATCACTGGTGATCAGAGCAAGGTCCCAAACCACCTGCAGTGGGGATTTTCTCTCTGTGCTGCACTTTGCTGGGATGGGTCGCCTTGGCTTCGGCTGCCGCAGCATAAAACAGGCAGGAGAGATCTTCAGAGAGAGGCAGACACATCATAGGGAACCCTTGTGGTTTTCTATCTATTTTAGTCAGCTGTGTGTAAACACCAATGACATGCTGCGTGCCATCTCACATATATTCATGACTTCATGTGGGGCGGTGGTGAAAAGTTTCCCACTGTGCCATAAAAAGTGAGGTAGGTCTATTACCCTGTCGTGCTGCTGCAGCAGCTGGCCACATTCCACTCAACTTGGTCAAACAGGTCTTTCAGGAACAATGAGTAAAGGATAAGCAAACAGAAACAGGAAAAATGCCAACATTTAAGCTGAGACTATTGTCTGCTTCGAGCAAGAGTCTGTCGGCAACATCATAAATGGCCAAAACGCAGCACATTGTCCTCGTTCTTTTGTGCAATAGTTGTGGCTAATTATCAGCCAGGAAAATGAACTGCTGTGTGAATACCAACAGAGTGCACACTGAATGGAGGCTTTTTCATTATCAGCGTAGCCAAATGACATGAGACAAAAGGCAACAGGATAGAGCCATCTCCCTGTAATGCAGGGATAATGGTCAGATTGTTGGGGCTTTCAGCAGCCTGTGTGCTCTGCTGCGTTGTGTAGAGAGGATATGCACACAGAGAAAAAGAGGGCCACTGCTGCATTCATTTACTTTAGCCAGCTCTCGGAGTCCCTGCTGCTCTGGCACTCCAAATATGCCTGTGGAGAATGGAGAAACTGCCACAGAGGTAAGAATATGGATAGAGTGGACGGGGCCTTAAGTGGATCCTCATGTCAAAGCCCGGTGGACCCAACAGTACAACCCCCCCCCCCCTTCTCTGCTGTATGGTCTACCCTGACCTTGGGCCTTTGTGAGTGTCACAGTGTTTTAGCTGTTAAGCCTTTCCTCAAACAAACAGTAACATAATGATACTTCAAACCCCTCCAGCACCACAGGGTGCCCTAAATAAGCCAGCCTTCCGCATGCAGCCTCTTCAAGTCCCTCTGCCTCCTGCTTGACCATGAATATTAAACAGGGGTGAAGGGCTGAGGAATGTCTCAGAACCTGAAGAATGCGTCTGGCTGCAAAATTGTCCCTCAAGAATCTTAGATTCACCCTGTCTAGTTTATAAAAATTAATGATACACAGCTAACTAGTTTGCCATTATGGATCAGCAGCACAGTTAATAGGTTTAATAGGTACCATTTTTCAGTGCTGTGTAAAATAAATGATTTTTTCTGTTTGTTTGTTTGTTTTTTACAAATAGGTTGATTTATCTTTGCCAATAATATGTCAGGTTGATGATAATGTGTGTTTTAAGACATGCTTTAATTTATGGGGAAAAAAAGATCAAACACTAATTTGCCATAAATAAAAACTTTATGTCCTGTCCTGTCCTTAAAACAGCAAAAAATCAGTCAAGACAGATACTGTGGCTAACTTGATAGCGTTGCCTTTTTCTTGGCGGACTCTCACAGCATAGCAGAACATCTGCAAAGGACTGTGTTATTTTGGAGACTGAAATTGCGCTCTTCCCCAAGTCTGTTGGAAAACAATTTTCAGATACTTCCAGCTACTTCCAACAGTCCAGCACAGTAGAAATAATATAACTGGTGATCTATGTTACATGTAACTGTGTGTGTGGTACTGAAACTGAGAAATAAGAATGATAAAAAGAAAGCCAGAATGTTTCATATAGTTTATTACAGCTTTTAATATCAAACAAACTGAATTTGAACTGAACTGAAATCAATAACTTATCCAAACAATAACAGAGTAAATGGCAATTATTATTAAGTTTAACTGAAGAAAAATCTAGAAAAAAAAATTACTTATTCTGCTGTTATTGTGTGGTGTTTGCTGCCATCTGCTGTTTTTTTTTTTGTAGATGGCATCTACAAACTACAAACACGTCTCAGGTTACTTTGCTGCCTGCTACTTCTTCCAGCAAAAACTTTTTCTATTTTGACACATTGTTGGTGTGTCTGGCTAACTGCCTGAACTGAACTCCCAGCTCTAATAGTCACGGTTTGCCACTGGTGCTTGAAATAGCATTAATAGCATCAGGCTCAACTGTGCTGATGCACCCTTCCTTCTACACAGTGATATGGTTGGCAGATGTAGTTGAGTAGACAGAAAATAGTTCATATGTCAAACTGCTCACAACAAGGTGTGTGGATTATTTTGAGTAATCGCCTGATGAATTCTGGAAATAGACACTGATCAGAAAAATTGACCCTTGAAAAAACATCAGCATGATAAGAACGCTTTATGACAGAAATCATTGTAAGATAAAATCTATTTGACGTGTACTTTGATGCTTTAGTTTGGCCCATGTCCTCTTTGCTAAAATGGAAGGGGGTGGGTTTAAGACATGTACTGCAGCCAGCCACAAGGGGGTGACAATGGTGTCATCTACTTCCATTATTTTGAAGAGAAAGCAGATATCTATATGACTGATATCTTAAAAACTCAACAACTCACACCAAAACAGTCTAGATAGATACATATCACTACAGAGGAAAAATACGTATTTTGATTTTGGGATGAATTGTCTCTTTAGGTGTGTCTGTCATGTGCAGGTTATGAAAACCTGATTGTATGGGTATGTGAAATACAGCAATGTAGATTTACTGAGATATATCACAGCTTGCAAGTGAACACACATGTAGGAGGCTTGAGTTTAACATGCTAGTCACAGAATTTTGCAATATTGTGTGTCAAGTTCTCTGTCAGTGCTTCTCTAATGAGAGTATCGATTACATGCTTGCAGGAGGTGGTCCTGGTCTTGCAGGCTGATGTGTGCATTTAAAACCTTAAACCCCATCAAGGCACAGAGATCATTGGTGCACCACGCTATTGTCTGCCTCAACGCTGACTGGCATGGTAGCGAGCTGAGAGAAGGGCTGAGGGGCCTACGCTGGGGCCAAGGCTGCCTTTCTGACTGCCTGAGAACAAAGCACCTCCTCTGGCCTGTAATCAAAGCCCTGGGAAATAACAGACATGACATTCACCTGGACAAACACACATTCACTGCTGGGTGTGTGCGCTATGTTCACTTGCTCTCACTTGTAGTTGTATGCACACACAGAGACAAAATTCCAAGAAACCTATTCTTTAAAACATTCCCAACGATAATAGACATAACTGTCCTGAAGCTCTCTGTGGCGACTGGAGAAGTGCTTGCAGTCCTGCAGTGCCTCAGGTGTTCCCTCAGGGACCTGCGGTTGTGTTGGGTTGGCAAAGTGTTCTTTGGCTCAGTTTACCCTGAGGAAGAAGAGGCCAACAGTTAGTGATTTAGACTTCAAGTGGAAGCTGAATGGGAGCGACAAAAACTGACAAGAGAAAGTTGGTCTCGAGCTCTGTCAGAGCTAAAAAGCCAATCAGAAACACTCTTTAGCGCCGAGCCATTATGTGTTTGTGAGTACATTTCATCGTGGTGTTGTAATGGCTTTTTGGTAAGTAGCCTAAATGCTCACAGGCACTCTTAAATGCAATCAGGAAATGCTTTGTAACGGTTGAGCTATGTTGTTTTCTGTTTTCTCTGTGTCAACCACAGGCCCCAAGTGTCTCTAATGTTGCAGTTTTTCCTCTGAAAGTTTAGCCTCTCACCTCTTCTTCTTTCCATCTGTCTCCTCAGATACGCGGAGGGAAGCTAATGATCACAAATGCCCGGAAGAGTGATGCTGGGAAGTACGTGTGTGTCGGCACAAACATGGTTGGAGAACGTGAAAGTGAAATAGCTGAACTAACAGTGCTTGGTAAGTTATACTTTTTTTCTGTAGAGTAATACTTTACACTACTTGTGCATTATTTCCCCCAAATAACCACAGAAGTACAACTAGGCATCCTAACATGGAAGAGGATATGTTTCATAGTGTTATCCCTGCAATATTTAGAACATTCATGTCTCATTTATGCCCCCTTTAAGGACAAAAATGGATGTTAGTTTCAAACAATGTAACCATCGCTGCCCACATACATCCATATGTCCTCTACAGTGGCATGGATGCTAAGCAGTACATCAACTAGAGGGTGTTGCGGAGTCAAAAGTTATCCCAAAGAAGAAGAGTCAGAGGTTTCTGAAAACAACAAACATGGTGACAGTAGAGGAAGTTGTAATAATGTACCTCTTGAGAAAGAGACAAAAGTGAAGGCATCATCGTAGACAGTGGTGGTCTGTGGGGCTTATAAATGCAACATGTGGACAAAGATTTATTTTTACTAACTAACTTCCAGTACTTAAGGATTTTTAAAACTTATTTTTTATGTCTTATGGTTGTGTCTCACTTGAACTTTTTGCTACTCTGCTTCCATGACTACCAGAGGTGGTGCTCTGTGGGGTGCCCCTGTGGCTCAGTTGGTGGAGTGTGCGCCCCATGTACCAAGGCTGTCAGTCGTCTGTAGTTGTCGCCGGTTCAACTGCTGCCTGCAGCCCATTTGCTGCATGTCATCCCCTCTCTCTAACCTGTTATCTGTCATATCTTCAGCGGTCACTATCAAAATACAGGCAAAAATGCCAAAAAAAAAAAAAAAAGATTAAATTATAATTAAATAAATAAATAATGAAAAAGATTTAGTGCCCTGTTTTGTCTGCATCTGTAAACTTTCAGAAAATGTGCATAATTATGGACAAAATTAATATGGATAGAAGGCTCTGTCCATATCATTTTTACTGTGAATGAGCCTTCACAGTAAAAATGTTTTTCAATCATTCCTGTCCTCCCCGTGTCTGAACCCCTGTTTGGTACAGACTCACATCTCAGTTGTGTTGGCTGCTACAGGGAACTTTGATATTTGTTGATTTTTGAGGCCCCTGTGGACAAAAGCAATAGTGTTTCTATCGTGATAACCATGAAATGTAATGTTGAAAAATAAAATTATTTAAATAAAAATCTCCTGCATCGTTTTAACTGGCTAACTGTAAATTTGCCTGGAAAAATGTAAACACAGGCTTGCTTCATCTGATTTCACGAAAAAAATCCAGTTATCAGCATAGTAACTAGAAAACTATATAGAAATAGCCAGTCTTCTCGTGGATGACGTTATTAATTTATTTAGGTAATATGGAGGCATCAATAATAAACTGAGACAGTTTTAAAACCAGTTGAACACTCCTTGTAGAAGCTTTAAGTTTACTGTTTTATGTTCCAAAATGCAAATGTTTCTTTGTGTTGTAATGTGTCTGGTCAGATGAGGTCATCGTTACATTTCTTGACACCATCTGTATTTTTCTATGATTTACTGCAGTATAGGAACCTCCCATTTTAATCTGACACCCTTGATAACACATTAACACGATTTCATAAATGTAATAATATTACTGAAATCCAATTAGAAACACATTATATCACATTGTTATTGCTAAAAGTAATGTTTTGCATCAATGTGTTGCAACCCCAACACTGTTCTCTGTCCACACACAACTCACAAACATGCACACACACATCCACACACTTTTTTTCTGTTTGTCTGCGGTGAGAAACAGAATCCAGATGTTAAGCTTTGATTGTCTATCTCCCAGGGAACTAAATGGTGTCGCTGACCTTTATCAGATAGAGTGTGAGGTGACCTCCAATCTCACACTTAACTATGAATCCCACGCTGGCCCCAGCAGCTTCTCTCCTGTGACCAGCTGCACCCTATTTCACCATGAGTGACCCCTGACCCTGATACTCTCCTGTGTCCCAGGCAGGGAGCATGTCCAGACTCCTGATTTTATCGCCAGCTTTTTCACTTTACCTCCACCTCTTCTCCTCAGAGACCTCCTATAATCCGTCAGACAGAACAACAACCAAGACGTATTCGTAAAGATAAATAATTGTACTGAAATAACACTGTCAGGGCTTAAATGAGGTCAGCTCCCAGCTTTTGTGTTTGTCCATCTGAGTGAGAAACCCAGAAACGCTGGTTAATCATAAACCAGCCTGGTTAGTTTTTTGGACTAAGTCTGATGAAATGTGTTCAGAAAAACTGAAAATGGGGATTTTTCTTTAGCCTTAGAAAATGTAAAACAACAAATACTGGATGAACAGAGATAATCGGAGCTGGACATCTGGGTGACGGGGTTAAGAAGGTGACAGGAGGGGTTAGATTTGTAATTGAAACCATATTCTGTATCACAAAGTAGTAACTATTTCTTGTCCTTGTGACTCATGTGTCCCATCTAGTCTAGACTGCATTTTTGTCTTACTTGCTGTATGTCATCAACCATAAATTGGCTATTACCGTATCCTGTCTTGTCTCTGTAGACAAACTCAATTACTGTAGATTATTTCACATTATTTCACTGTTTTCGTTCCAGGACACCTCATAGGACCTAAAACTTAATTGTTTAAACTCATCTTATTTTTTGACTTTTTTCCAATAGTATTAATTTAATCTTAAATGTAATTTCAAATTTAGCTCTAAAGCCTGATTGTAAAGAACAAAACCTTGATTTATTGAGGGAATTAAAGCAACAGGTTTAATAACTTTAACTTAATCAAAATACCAACTGGGGTACCCACAGAGCTCAGAGGTATAGTTTTTGTCATACTTCAAAGCTGCTTTAGTCTATCATTCAAATTTTTCTTCATGACTTTTTCAATTTGCTCCTGATGACTGTATATCATTGTTTTTAGTTTAAACAAAGTCAGAAACATCCAACAGACCCTTCCCAAGTCCAGCTCCTTTTGGGACCTTGGTCAACTTTCTCCTTTCTTGATTTTTGTAGGCTACTTAGATCTGCTAGGAAAAAAACAACAACTTTGGAGATGGTTAGAAGATGTTGCTGGTGCACATACAGTCACAACTGCAACTTTCCGATCTGGGGTTCTTTTTCAGATTATGTTTATTACATAACTAATAATGATTTGATGGTAGGATGAGGGTTAATCCAGTACTACCATTCTGTGCTTTGTGATTTTTAATTTGTGTGCTGGTTTTATCTTTGCAGAGCGTCCCAGTTTTGTTCGTCGCCCCGGCAGTCAGGTGGTGTTAGTGGACCAAAGCGTAGAGTTCAGGTGTGAGGCCCGTGGCGACCCAGTTCCCACAGTGCGCTGGAGGAAAGACGATGGTGACCTGCCCAAAGGAAGGTATGACTCATCAAGTGGTCACCTTTCATCACACAATACCGCCCTCCCTCTCCCTTTCTCTGCCTTTGTTTGATCCTCTGCTCGCTTTTGTCTGTCTCGTCAGCTGACGCATTTTGTTCTGAGTGAGTCAAAGTTTTTGGCAACATTTGACACATGAACACCTGTTTTAATCCAGATATGAGATTCGTGAGGACCACACCTTGAAGATCCGTCGTCTGACCTCAGCTGATGTGGGCTCCTACACCTGCGTAGCAGAGAACATGGTGGGCAAGGCGGAGGCATCGGCCACGCTCACCGTCCACGGTAAGACAGAATACTGTTTATTTTTATTCAAATATTTTATTCACAGCCCCCTGGACAGCTCTTCTAAATTCATTTCCGCTTCAGTTTATTGTGCAGCATGATCAGATTTAGCCCAGCCACATTGTAATAATAGCCTTCAGCTTCAGTACTACACGGCCATCGCTTTCAACTATTCTCTCTCAATTAGCTGATTGATTTCTAATAAAAAGAAACGCAAAAATCCATAAGAGCTGTAGAGTTGGGCACACGGGAGCTGTGCAGCAATCGATTTCATTTGCCCTGCACAAGTGGCATTTCTCCAGAGGCCTGTCTTCCTTCGTGTTTTAAGACATACAGTACTATTTTTGAACCTATGGAATATCCGTTCGTCTCCTGTGGCCCTCTCCATTGGACGCCTTATTAACCCAGTTGGAATATAAAGCAGCCGGTCACACAGTGTGAACATTCAGAAAGAGACCATTCACAGGATCTGGGGGGCTGGGATCACCCCCAAACCCTCCTGAGGATCAGAGGAACACAGGGGCCATTTAACGCCAAACTAATGGGAATGTTGGGAGTCGGGTGGGAGAAGACAGGAGGGAAGAAGGAGGAGGCTTAGTGCACGGGAGATGAGGATTGGATTGGAGGACACTGAGTATGTTGGTCTTGGTGGCGGCTCACCACTGATGCAGAACGGGTTGGGAATTGGGGCTGGGGGCGATTGTGGTGAAGAGGATGAAGGGGGAGAGGTGGTGAGGTGGTGGTGGTGACTCTGTGGTGAGGTCAGTCATATTAATGTCACTCCCAGCAGTCAGCGCAGCAGAGATGTAAAGAGACAAGGCAATTTTATTCCTCTGCCAACCCCCATCCACAAATACAGATACTTCGTCTTCACATGGCCACCCTTTGCAATTATTTCTTGATTTTCTTCTCAGCACAACAATCTTTAGATTGGTGTGAAGAGCAAGATTAGACACACCTGCCAATACACTCATCAATATATCTGCTTCTCTTATTGCCTTTTTCACTCTTTCCCTCTCCCCCTGATGAAAGCTTAGTTAATGAAAGGGAACAGCATTGATGCAGTGGTTCAATAAGCTGTTCCCCTGGCTTAGAAACATATTTGAAATGCTAAAACTGTCTCTGTCCTCAGTGGAAATGAAACGTCTTAACCTCAGGCCAATTCCCTGTTGCCATGCAGAAGCAAAGCACTGACCCTTTATTCATACATCATGCCATTCAATCCACCATGTTATAAGAGTTAGAAAGGCGTGAAAACTGAAGTAAAAGCACTTAAAGTGATTACACTTAAGCAAAGAAGAACCGCTGCCATAGATTCGGGGGGCAAATGTCAATGCTTTCTGTGAATGTAAGATTTGGTGAAAGGCATAACATAAATCATAGGAATCCTTATTCTATTCTGAGAACCAGCCTCAACCTCAAAACTTTAAAGGTTCCTAGAAACATTTCCATCTACTCTAGTTAAAACAGTGAGTGAACACTACCGTTAGCTACTGTTAGCACACATTACAGTTAACTAATGTTAGCTAACACTACCATTAGCTACTGTTAGCAAACACTATCATTAGCTATCGTTAGCTACTTTGTTTGTGAGCTACTACTACAGGAGGAAAAATGAAATAGGCCAGTTTAAGTAGTCATTGATCTTTTATGATGGAAGCATACTGAAACATACATACAAAAGATGCTAACTTTGGAGCAGTATCTGGCATCCATTGTGTACAAGCAAAAAAAAAGAGTATCCATACAAATTAAACAAGATACTTAGCTAACACGACCATTAGCTCCTGCTATTTAACACTACTGTTACTTTCTCTTAGCTAACACTACCATTAACTGCTGTTAGCTAACACTACAGTTAGCTGCTGTTATTGAACGCTACCATTAGCTACTGTTAGCAAACACCACTGTTTGCTAGTTAATTTGTTTTAGCTACAGGTGGAAACATGGAAATTAGGGCAGTTAACAGTTTTCCTAAAGTTAGGAGAGGTTGTAATTTAAGTTTTGACTAGTTAGGAGGCTTGTGTAATACACATTTTCTGTCCTCAGGTTGGATAGGAACCTTGATTTAGGAACTGTTCATACTCAATAGCTTTTTTTCCTAAATCCTACCAAACAGTTAAGATAGGATCTGCAAGTTCGGAAGTTTCTGTAATATGGATCCCTGAGCTTGATCCAGACCAGGACATGAGAAGGTTAGGGAGGCTGTGGGCACTGAGTAGTCCAGCTAATTAAAGACAAGCAGGCCACAGTCCCACGCCCGGAAATGACATGCTTCTAATTACAGATGCGGGCATAGGAGAGGAAAGAAAAGCCGGGTAATTGTAGGTCTAAACAGGCCAAAGTAGCAAAAACGATGTATAGGTAGTGAGATGTCGCTGTAGTAGTGAAGACAACAGTAATGTGGGGGGGCAGGAGTTTAGTCTGTGGGTTTGGTGGTCAATGCTGTCGCCTAACATCAAGAGTCAAAGTATGGAAAGATTGCCAATTCACTGCATAAGAATAACTGAGCAGCTGGATAATGTAATTTCAGTGGTAGTGAGCTTCTGGCAGAGAGAACTACACCACAAAATCCGATATTGAAGGCCAAAGTGGAATTAATGTAAATATTCTTTGAACTCAAGTTTTTCTGCTAAATCTGCTTTAATGTGTAAATGGACTATAAAACCAACGGAATTAAAATTGGATTTCTAAAAGAACTGGTTAAATATAGAAATCTTTCCCTGCAGTGTTATTATGCAATTTGCTCATCACTGCAATACGGTATGTGCAAATTATATTAAAGATATAACAAGACACACAATACTCAAGATATTGTCCCACAAAGCAAATCCATTTTAAGAGCTGGACAGTTTCTGTGAAGAATCCAGCTCTGTGCGGACAGAGAGGGACTTTCACACCTTCCACAGTCAGACTGTCAGTGAACAATGTCGACATTGTAGAAGCGGTGCCTCAGGCTATTTTTCTTTCAATGTGCTCTGCTCTTGTTACTAACTTAATCAGTGAATTATTGTCTTACACAAGTTTTTGTCAGTCTACTACATCTCCTCTGGACTTATAAATATGTCAAGTAAAATATTTCTTTGATTGATGGAAGAAACGCATAATTGGCCAAGTCACTGGGCGTATTTATAGTTTCTTTGTAAAATCATTAATCTAAGCCACATGAGAATGAAGTAGTGACATGGGCTGTTCGGCTATTAAGTCTGCTTACAGGGTGTGCGTTTTTAACAATTTAAGAATCACACAAAGGCATTTTGATCTGGGTCTGGTGTGGTTAGATAATGTTTATTTTGTTAATTAAACCTCACCAGTGGACTTCCACCATAGGAATATAAAATACATTGTTTCAGTCTGTATTGGACAGAATCCAGAAAATCAACATGTTATTTTTTCTCAGCTGGTTAAGCTTGCCATTAACAGTGATTTGTGTATAGAAAGGTCTTGAATGGAAAGGTAGTCCCCAGAGCAGCGCTGCTAATAACCCATGTAAAGGGTCTGGAAGGAGGCTGGTGCCAAAAGAGAGTGAATGAGAGGAGCGTTCCTGTCAGCAGCCTGTGTGCTGTTACATTGATAATAAATATCAAAACATGGTTTGGTGCCACAAAAAGAACTGATGCTTTGTGTCTCTCTATCTCTGTATTTATGCATTTGTATTATCAAACAGACCCTCAGTGTGAATTAATCTCTGGCTGGGTTGCCTCAACAAGGATTATTTTTTAAACCTGATTAAATCATGGTTTAGCTTTAAATTATGTTGCACCAAACTTTTAAACTGTTTTAAAATTATAAAAGATTAAATCTAAGCCTATCTTTAAACCTCAGGTTAGTTTTTACTCAAAACCGAGTTCAACCTTAATTCTGTTGCACCAAAGTTGAAACTTGAAGAGGTTTAACAGCTGCTTTTTAAGATGGATTGAGCACAATAATTCTGTTCCTTGAAGAAAGCTGAGGGTCAGACTCAACTGTGTTCTGTGATGCTTCTTTCACTCCAGTTAATGTAATGTAGTCAACAAGGTTTTCTCAAAGGAGAAAATTGCTTCTTTGCCGAGCCATTATGAGCAGACTAACTGGCCTAACTTACTTTTTAGCTAGCTAACAAACATTTTAACTTCTTTTTCTTTTACTCTTGAGCTAGCTAGAAAACAATACATTGTTTTGTTTTGTTTTTTCTTTTTAGCTGGATTGCCAACAATGTAACATTTTGTTCATTTTTAGCTTAAAGCAAACAAAGCAAGGTTTTGTAAGGAATACAGAGCAGCTGAAAAGTTTCCCTCTCTATTATTCTTACTCTGTCCTTACAGGACTCAATTTATTATTTGTTTATTTTAATTGGGGTAAGAAAACATCTCTATACTGATTAGACTCTACTTAATTTCAGTTTTGAACACTAAAGTTGGATTTACTGAGCTAATTGCACAACAGAGCTCTGCTTAATTTTGAATCTGGATTTACTCATTTTA
Source organism: Lutjanus erythropterus (assembly GCF_056507025.1). Classification (NCBI taxonomy): domain Eukaryota; kingdom Metazoa; phylum Chordata; class Actinopteri; order Lutjaniformes; family Lutjanidae; genus Lutjanus; species Lutjanus erythropterus. The sequence continues at coordinate 41,259,770 of NC_139320.1, forward strand.
AATTTAAGATTAAATTTAAGAACTAATCTTAGATTAATTTAATCTTTGATGTCACACAAAGTTTTGAGAACCAGTACAGTACAGAAAATCTCAGAGAAGGAGAGAACTTTTAAAACATGCTACAAGCCTCCCAATGGGAGCTACTATTAATCATGCTAAATCCTCTGCGTGCAATCCGTCTCTCGTGTTGATGTCAGGCCCACTGAACAGCAGCACTGCTCAAATCCCCATTAATATCTCTGCTGCAGTCTTTTGGTACACAACCTGCCTCCTATTGGGCTGGAGGCCACAATGCTCAGTGTGTTTTCCCCTACAGCTCTGATCAGGATTATTGATAGAGACTTCCCTCCGCGCCATAAGCTAGTGGAAAACCCACAACAAAGTAGCCTGGTCAGGTTTAAGGCTCACCTCTCCCTCCAGGTCCACAACTGTGATCACAGCAGCATGGGAGAGGTAGGGTTACCTAATTAAAGGCTCAGACACACATGAATGGATGTGTGCAGGTGTTTTTAGTGGGGTTGTGTGTATTTGTGTGTGCGTATGTAGATCCTCTCACACACGGATAGCGGCGAGTGTCTTCTTCTGGGAGTGTTTGATGTGAGCCTTATCTGCATTTTAAAGGCCAGCAGGGGGAGGAGGGAAGGGCTGGTCATTACTCTGACTGACAGCGTTTATGTTTCCGTGGGAGCCGTTGAAGCAGACAGATTAGATAAGGTGAGTGATTGGCCGGGGGAGATTTACGGCCAAAGAGTGACAGTTAACATTCACCTTGTGGTTTTATGAATCAGGCTTACATTTGCAAGGCTGCATTTGAAGGACTGTGATCTAGCTGCTCCTCAGGGTGCTCTAAAGCTCATTAAGGGTATGAGGACGTTCACCTTCACACAACACCTGGAAAGAGAGGAAGAAAACAAACACAGCAGCATTATTGTATGGTGGCAAGCATAAAACATCTGTCTTGTGTGTTTCATGGTCTTTGTGTGCCTTTTTTTGGCATTTTGTTTACTTAATCCAGCATTTTTCCTGTCCTTGAGCATGTCCCAAGATGTTGAATCAGATGTTCTTCAGTATTTTCTTGTGTTAGAGCGCATTTTAATGCATTCCTGATCACTCATGGTAATTATTCTCTGCTGTGTGTATCATGTGGTCTCCAGGGCTTGAGTTGAGGTTGAAATATGACATGTCTTTTATTCACAGAATAATAACAGCATGATTACTTGTACCCATGGACATCATATTGTGTTATTTCCCTTATCTCTCTTCATTGTGTCATGCTGTTTATTATTTATTCATTCATCTTTGGGGTTTTGTTGTTGTGTTTTTGTTTCCTTTTTAGTCGTGTCTGGTAAGTTGAAATGTCACCCGTCACCTATTCACCGCCCTGACAGAGACAGGAAGCTGTCACAACCCCCCTCCATCCTCCTCCTATCACTTCTTCACCCTCCAATCAGAACTCATGTTTCTGTTGTCATGGGCAACAGTGACAAAAGGACATTAATGGGTAAAAATGTGCTCAGCTTGGGCCTCCAAGGTAAAGCCGCATCATTTCATTCTATTATTTTCTCCTTTTATGCATTACCAAACACCTCCATATGATTCATGGACAGATTATGTCTGTATTTCAGATGACAGGTTTCAGATTGCTTTACTGTATGCATAACACAGCTGCTGTATGCAAATGATAAAATATTAGCAGATTTATGTTGTTTGAGGATTCATCCAAAGTAAAAAGTGTAAGCTGGCTGCCCCTGGACCTCTACATTCAGGCTGTGTCTCCTCACATAAATGGCCTATTAGACCAGCAAGGCCTGGTGTCAGCTTAGAGCTGCATGGATGACATTGGGCTTCGACACCACACTTAGTCTGAGATGGAATTTGTCATTAAGATGCATGGATACTGCAACCTGGTTGAGGTCTGCGCTATTGGAGGGTGTCAGCATGGACAGATGGCTCAAATTTATTCCCCATTTCCATGTAAATTTTAATGGTCCATGCCCTTGCCCATGCAAATGAGGGGGCATGGGAGTAACCCTTGTTTTTTCTGTTCATTACAACCATAATATGCCTGCATTCTGAATTTGATCAGCCTACTGTTTAATCTGCTGTGCACACACCATGCAAAGTTTAGAAAGAGGATCTGAACCGTTAGATATTAATACCAGCACCATAGCTGCAGTCATATTTCTTTTGTATTTCATTCAAATAACCTAGACCACATGTAAATGTAATGTTATAAGAACTAAAATAATATACTGTGGCATGTTTGTCTATTCAATGGCTAACCATTCTCATGGCTGTCCTTCAGTGCCCCCGGCCTTTGTGGTGAGACCAAGGAACCAGGTGGTTGGGGTTGGCAGAACCGTCACCTTCCAGTGCGAGGCCACTGGAAACCCACAGCCAGCTATTTTCTGGCAACGGGAAGGCAGTCAGGTAAACAAACAAAATGACTCTTTATACATTTGGAGCACATGCTAGAATACTCATTCAGTGCTTTGGAAAGAACTAAAAATACTGTATTAGCAGTAAAAGTCCTGGATTCAGAATCTTGTCTAATCTCAAAGTAAAAAGGATTATCATTAAAATATAGTAAATTGTATAACTTCTGTTGTATTGCACCATCAAGGATTAATTTTACTATAAAACTATCTTAAAATGAAGAAAGATTCAATTTAAACCTCTCTTTAAATCTTAGTTTAGTTTTTATTCTAAACCTAGATTAAGTGTAATTGTGTTGCACCAAAATTTTAAACCGGTATCCTGGATTTTTCTTTTAAATTGCTGCCTTTTCTAGTCTTATGAGGCATGTCTTCTTTCTGTCACTCCAGGTGAAACAATTTCTCAGTTAATAATAATAATAACTTTATTTGTATAGCACTTTTCATACAAAAGGAATTGTAGCACAAAGTGCTTTACAATCATAGAAAAGAGAATAGCAAACCAGTGTTGTGTTGGTCCCTAGAGCACTCAAATGTATTTTTTAATCATTTATTTTTATTTGGTTAGCAAGCATCTCCATATTGATTTAACTCAATTTAATTCAGTTTACATTAATAAACCTGGACAAAACTGAGATTTGTTTTTAATTGGACAAAAGAGCTCAGTTTAATTTTAAATCTGGATTTACTCATTTTAAACCAAGTGAACTCTAATAAACTAATAATAATAACTAATAAAATAATTAACTAAAATTAATCTTTGTTGGTACAATTCATTATGAAGAATGGCCCATTTTAAATCCATGTGTGTTAAAAAACTGGATTATAATTAGTGATGCATTAATGTATTCATCTTGTTCATGTGTAGCAGGTAAAGGTGGAGTGGAGTATGAAGTAACATACAATGAATATACTCAAATTAAGAACAAGTACTTCAAAATTATACTTAAGAATAGTACTTGAGTAAATGTATTTAGTAACTTTTCACACCACACCAGACAGATGCTTGTCAAATAGCTGTTAATAAAAGTCTGACTGTCTGTACTCTGTCTTCATCCCCCACAGAACCTGCTCTTCTCCTACCAGCCTCCTCAACCCTCTAGCCGATTTTCTGTCTCTCAGACTGGGGACTTGACCATCACTGATGCTGAGCGCTCAGACATGGGGTACTACAGCTGCCAGGCCCTCAACATCGCTGGCAGCGTCATCACCAAGGCTCTGCTCGAGGTCACCGACGGTAAGCAGCCTTCCTTTAAACACAGTTTCTACACATTGCGATGCCTCGAAGGGAATTAGAGGAACACTGAAGGAAAACTTTGAGCGGATAAATGTTGGTGTTTCAGATAATCTTTGGCTCATAAGGATAATGCCGTTCATCTGAAATGCTGCGGTAGCGCTGTAGAGCGTATTAATATCTAAATTGAGGTTTGTGAGGTTTGGTCTGGCCTGTTCAGTGTGTTCCTGTCAGAGGTAGAGACTCTCTGGTGCCTGTGCACCCAGACCGTGGCTCAGTATTTGGCCTCGCTGGCTTCACACTGGCTAATGTCTCCTTTGGTATTCCATGGCTGGCTTGCTGCTGTCTACCGTTGGAAGACTGTGGCTGTGTGGTGAGGTCTGGATCGGGTCCTCTAATCACTCCACTCGCCAATCCCTGTCAGCCTGCCTGGTGGACTAACCTTGGCTTAATTTCCACCATTTCCCACAGAGATCTGGCCAGCTATTATTTTGTTCACGACACACCTAGATTCATCCCTTCATTTACCAAATGTCCTTCTTCATTTCAGGCCTACAATGGTATGCTCCGTATCTCTTCTCTCCCCTTCTCTCTCTTATTCTGTCATGCTCTCTGGATAATAATAACAGTTATTAAAGTGAGCAGGCTGCTCTGAGGCTACCACTTCTCCGCAGGCAGATCTGGTAATTACAGGTCATGCTGACAATGTTTTAGTAATTGCACCATCCCCAGCACAAAGGCAAATACAAAGCAGCCCAGAGATTACACCGCAGCGTGGTTCTGAGGATCTATGCACACATACATACATCATTATGTGTTGCCTTTACACTATGTTGAGTATTAATGTGATTGCTCCTCACCGAACGTAAGTTGCTAGTAAATCAGGGGGGCTGACAGCAGTGGTCATCAATAGTGCTGCAAATGATAGTAATAATCAGAGGGAGGGAGACGACCTATAGCAGGAACATGACGGATCACACACAGAACAGACAAAATAAAAATGAAAAAATTATTGGATGCATGTAATTAAAGTCTCTTACATGTTCTCCCTTTGCCTCTTTCATTACAGCCTTTCTCTGTCTGTCGAATACACATTTTCTCTCTTTGTCTTTGTTGTTTGTGCCGACTGGTTGAACAACCCCGGGTTCACAGGCTGCAAGGCAGGGAGGAGGAGTTGAAACGTCCTCATGCTAATAACATTGTCTGTTCTGGCTAGATGTTTTTTTTTTGTAAGCATTTTCTACCGTTGTTTTGTGTTTTTAACGGCTGGGGGGGAAGGGCTCCTGGGATTGTTGGCTGCAGGCGTTCATACGGGGTAGTGCCAGGCGCCTGGTGGAGCTGTAGTGAGAAGCCTGAAGTATCTGAGGCTGTTTCATTTTAATTACGGCTGCTTTTATTTGGCTAAGTTCAACTCCTGCTGCTGAATGATTAGAAAATTGTTTCCAGTTCTTAAAATTGGATTGAATTCCTCTCCCAATACCCTTGCAGTTTTCACATTGCTACATGCTGTTTGTCACATGCTCGCTGCCTTTTGTGTGTGGATATAATTCACTGAATCTGCTGAACACCTTCACAGTTTTTCTCTCTCCACCACCTCTCCTCATAATTGCTTGTTCTCCTCTTTTCACAGTTGTGTCAGACCGCCCGCCGCCAGTTATCCGTCAGGGCCCGACCAATCAGACAGTGGCTGTGGACGGCACGGTAGCCCTCAACTGTGTGGCATCTGGAAACCCCGCCCCCACCATTCTGTGGAGGAAGGATGGCGTGTTAGTGTCCACACATGACTCCAGAGTCAAACAGCTGGACACGGGAGCATTGCAGATACGCTATGCAAAGGTAAGACACCTGGACACATGTACAAACAAACTCAGATCCCTTTCTTACATCAAGCAAAGCTACTCTTCTGTGGCATTTGGAGTTTTTAATTTAACTATTCTCACCATTCTCATTTATGGTATATAGAAAAGTAATTATGTTTTTAATCAAGATTTTCTATTAGGCTGTCTTTAATGTCTAAGTCCATTCAAATAGACATCAAAGTTGTCCATATCGCATCCATAATGTGGTGGGCAAACCCCTGCTGGTTGGTAAATAAAGCATGTGTTCCCTGCCAGCAGCCAACCCTCAGTGGGCTGTCAGTTAGTTGTCGCGAGTTTGAAATGGAGCCTGTGAAGTCGAACAGTCTGTAGTTCCTGACTGTCAGTCAGCAAGCACAGTGGGTTCTGTGTGTAATTCTGTGTGTGAGTGTACGTGTCTGCGTGTATGATGCTGAACACACTCTAAGGGAGAGACGAGCAGGGGGTGCTGACGTGTCTTCCAGATGGAGGCGTCATGGGGTCAGAGTTCGCGTCAGTTTGTGGCGTTTTGATGAATGCTGACATGTCTTGCGATGACGAGATTGCAGTGTGATTGGACTGCCGGTGCGAGGCAGGCGGGAGGCGATGTGTCTGAACCCCTCTCCTGCTGCAGCCGAGCAAACTCCGCGGGCACTTTACATTAATGAACGTGCCATTTCTCCCTGACATTTTAATGAAGATGTTTTTGATGCGTGAGGTAATTTATTTATGTGCTCCCGCAACTGTTGTTGTTGTTATTGAGTCTTAATACATTTTCTTTAGCTACCAGACAAATAAATACCTTCAGGGTCATGGTCACACTCGGTTATTCGAAGAATTTATCTCTTTCTGTTTGTCTCTCTTCATTTTGCTTACACACCAGCAGCATAGTAGCCCAGAGCATACTATGCATCACCCAAAAACCATAACATAATTATTTGTCTTTCCCCACACACTTTGAAGGTAGTTGACAAAGCAGTCATCTGTAGAAAAGCAGCCTTATGTTTATGTTTATATTTCCTGTTTTGTTCATTAGCCTGTTAGCTCGAAGAATATTTCAATGTGTCCACCAAATTCAATTCAATTTTGCAGAAATGTAGGCCAAGAGCCAAGAAACAAGGTCTGCATCCAGCTGTCAGTCCAAGAGAAAGCTTTTCTCATGAACTCCTACGCATTCAATGAAAAAATCCGGTACATGTACCACGTGATGGTCTCTCTCTACTAACCTGTGGCTCCCGAACCTCACTAGGGGAGAATAAAACACTGAATTTGTCAAAAAAAAAAACCAAAAAACAAGCCTATTAATTATGTATGATTGTTAAAAACTACACAATACAGAAAGGGAATTGTATGAAAAGCTCCTAAAAATATCAGGAAAGCTTATCTCTGATGCAGTATTCACAGGAAATAATTTGCCAATTTAATTCAACTTGCTTATTTTATGTAAATGTCCCACAGTCACTACTTAGTTAATTGTACAGTTTATCAGTTGCTCTGTACTGTTATTGTCATGTATTCAATATGAAATTAAATATTCCTAAAATATGTCCCTTAGTCAGGGGTCGTCAGTTTAGTCAGTTATATAAAAGGGGTCCTTTAAGGAACAGGGTTGCAAAAGTACTGCCATACTGTGTGTATTTTGATTCAGATTCAGATCTAATGCAGATTTTTTCATTATTAAAATAACAAACCACATTTGTGTTGATCTTGAACTAAAATGTAACTAAACCACAATCTGTCACACTGTTGTTCACCATTTCATAATGCACTCTAAAATATCAGTGAGCCCCACTTTTTTCAAGAAAAGATTCAACCATATACCTTCCGTACAGTTTGCCACCACATCTGTTACACAAAGCAGTCACCTCCGTGTTCGGTACTCAGGGGGGATGGTAGCAAGAGAAAAAAGGTCTCCAATTAGTCTGTGATCCTGTGAAAATCTTTTCCATTTGACTAGGAATGGTCTGCCACTTGGCCTTTCCAGCTGCTTTCCCCCAGTTTCTGCTATGAAAGAGATGATATTGAGATTATCAGGCAATGACAGCTGCCTGCTACAGACTACACCAGAATGTCAATAAGCAGAGCAGCAATGGTGGGGGAGAGATAGTAAGAGGCCGAAAGAGGGAAAGAGACAACCATTGGTTCAGGAGACTCTGAGCACACATTTAAATAATTTCCTTTTAACCAAATATCTTCCTGTCTCCTCCTCCTTCAGCTTGGTGACACTGGCACCTACACCTGCATCGCCTCCACACCCAGCGGAGAGGCCTCATGGAAAGCCTACTTAGAAGTTCACGGTAAGTCTAGCCCTACATGTTTTGTCTTGAAAAAAGGGAGTTTCCCAGGGATCTATTCTTGGGCCTCTACATTTTCTATCCTATATTTGTGTCGAAATGAAACACTAAATGTTCAGTTTTAGCATTAAATATCTTGTCTTTGAACTCTATTCAATTGAATATAGGCTGAAAATAATTAGCAAATGATTGTGTTCTGTTTTTATTGAGGTTTTTCAAAGTACCCCAACTTTTTTTTGGAATCAGGGTTCCTTCCCTCTCTATTAACACCCTTTACCATGCTGGTATTGAGTTTGTTGACATCTGCAAATATCTGGTCATTTGATTGAACATATACCATAATTTCATGCATCACTTTAAAACACTTACTAAGAAACTCAAGTTCATACAGGGTTTTTATATAGATCAAAGTAATATTTGTCTTTACCCCACATAAATGTCTAGTCACATGCCTCTTCCTATCTTATTTCAGTCCTTGATCTTAGAATGACCTGCAGGCTAGACTCAATCTACCCATCCTCATCTCTCTAAACAATTTTAATCAAAAGCTAACTAAAGTTTTTCTTACAAAATGTTCTTGCCACAATTTCTAATTTATTTTGGCATACACTCTTTGTGTTCATTTAACCTCTTATGTTGATGCGTGGGCATTAGTCTTTTACACTGTTCTATTGCAGTGTCTTGTTTCATCTTCACTTTTTTAACCTGGTTAAATAAAAGTTATGTATTCTACTTTATAAAAGTAATGCTGGACATCTTTTGCATGCCTTTGCTTGGAAATAGCAATAAACTACATTTTTCTTCCCCATGTATTTCCGTCTGCCTGTTCTACATTAAGAGTTTGGAGTCCCAGTCCAGCCAAACAGACCTACTGACCCGAACCTGATCCCCAGTGCCCCGTCTAAACCTGAGGTCACTGATGTTACCCGCACCTCTGTCACCCTTTCCTGGAAACCTAATCTTAATGCTGGAGCCACACCCACCTCCTACATAATAGAGGCCTTCAGGTAAAACGAATTAGCTTGCCGATCAATAAAGAAAATAATTACACTGCCTTAATAAAACCTCTAAAATCCTTAATTCTCTCTGTTGTGTGTCCACAGTCATGCATCAGGGAGCAGCTGGCAGACCTTGGCAGAGCATGTGAAAACTGAGTCATTTGTACTGAAGGGCTTGAAGCCCAGCGCAGTCTACCTCTTCTTAGTACGGGCAGCCAATGCTTATGGGCTGAGTGATCCCAGTCCTATCACTGATGCTGTGAAAACACAAGGTGAGAACTATCTTCATGTGGATAGGAATTCAATATATAGAACAGTGGTGTTTTGGTTTTTCTGTTGTTTAAAGGGATAGTTTGTATTATTTGATACCTATAGGAGATGGTCTCCCCAGTTTGGAGAAGCAGAGAGGAGCAGCAACACAGCAGCAAAGCAATGAACTGCTGTAGAGAAGGTCTTTGGCAAAGGGTATTTAAGCCAGTTATAAAAAAGGGAACTTAAAAAACTATCAGTATCAGTTTAGCGTAGGCTATATTTTGAATACTTTTACGACTTTTCTTTGCCATCAGACGGCCTTCTCTGACAGGAAACCACTGTTATCTAAGCCAAATATTACTCTTTCCAAACCAACCAAACTGCATGGACAAAATCAGTAATTTCACCTGGCAGAACGCAGGAGCTGTTGGCCTACCACCGCCTAACCTGATCATTTGTTGGTGTTATTGTGTGACTTTGGTGTTTTAAAAGTCGAAGTCTCATATTCACCAAAGTCACACAATAACACAGACAAACTAACAGAGCCAGCAAGCAATAGACCATCAACTCCCATAATCTGCGAAGTAAAATAACTGATTTCGCCTATGGACTTGATGTGATATTTGGCTAATATAATGGCAGTATCCTGTCAGAAAAGGCTGTCTGACAGCAAAGTAAAGCAGTGAAAATAGTCTGAATATGGCATTCACTTCAGCTGGTATTGATTTTTTCAAATGGACCTTTTTTTAGGTTGCAAAAATACATTTTGCTGCTGATTTTGTCCACAGCAGTATATTGCTTAGCTTCCAACACCAGTACTCCTGCTCCTTCTCTAAATTGGGGGTGTGCCACCTGACATCTACTGTATTTAATCAATAAGTACCTCATATGACCTTGCATCAAATATCTGTTTACGACAAGATCATTCATTTTTGATGTCTCTTCTTCTCTATACAGATGTCCCTCCCACCAGTCAGGGTGTGGACCATCGTCAGATCCAAAGGGAGTTGGGAGAAGTGGTCATCCACCTGCACAACCCCACAATTCTCTCCTCCTCATCTGTCAGGGTCCAGTGGACAGTGAGAATCATTTTCTTTATAAATGCAATTGTGTTACTTGTTTTTCCTTAAGACAGCTGCAGCCAGCTACAGCTCACCATATGGATCACTGGTGCAGCTGGTCACCAAAGCTCCAAGGTTAGTTTAGTGATATGCCTTTGGTCAATTTGTCAAGCCACTCAGCCGAGCTAATGCGCTAACGTCCTCGCACCCTACAGAGGAAGGACGTTGCAGAGAGCAGCCCGGAACACAGTCCAAGTGTTCTTAGTGTCCATCTGGCATGGGCCTGAACTGGTTGACTGGCCGGAGACCAAAAACCTGCAGCTTTGCCCACAGTGGACCCTCAACCGGCCCAAAACCCCAACTACAGATCCCAGCTTTCTGCCGGCCAGTGTAGCACCGTATAGCAGTGTGTGGCGTGCCAGTCTGTGCCCTCTCAGATTGAAAACACTTGACGGCTGTTAAAATAATACAAGTGAGAAGGAAGAGGCGGCCAACTCATGCTCTTAAGTGGAAATGGCTTACAGATGTTAAAGCGGATAGGTGGGAGAGGAAGAAGAAGTAGAATTCAGAGCTTATGATGGCATTTCTTTGCTCTTACAAGCTGAATATTAAGTATAGACGTTCACCCACAACTGATCCGGTCAATTTTCTTTTTTTTCTGGTTAATTGTTTATATGAGGTAGAGGTGGGAACATTACAGACACAAAAGGTGATGCAAGGTAAAACAAGGCCGTTTCTTTGCCCCCCATTTCCCTTGTTTTCTTCCCTGTAATGACAACATGATGAACCAAAGCAGTGGAGCTGCAACTGAATGATTCGATTAATCGTTTAATTGATCGAGAAAAGATTAATTGCCTGCCACTTTGACAGCCAATTGATCAGTTCAGTCATATTTCACACAAAAATTTCAAACATTTGCTGGTTCCAGCTTCTTAAATGTAAGGCTTTGTTGCTTTTCTTTGTCACTTTGTCACTGACAGTAAAGGACAGGTATTTGGGTTTCTGATTCTTGGTCAGACAAAATATGCAAAACTGATCTGGTTACTGTATCTTTTAAAAGACTATGAGACAATAAAACTATACATGATGGCTATCCATGTTACATTGTAGATATTAGTGTATGGAACGGCTCACTGAGGGGTAAGAACAGTCCCTTTTTTTGCTTTTTGACATAAGGCCACCCCTGCATTCCCAGGTATTATGAAGTGCCACAGTGAGTGATGAATGGGACTGAGGAAACGGGAAAAGGATACTGACATGTCAAGACTGATTTAAAACATTACTGCCCAGTTACCCTGTCTCCTTGGAATGTTCCAGAAAAACACATGACATGAGGGAGACTGACATTACAGTCAAGCGCCACGGTTTCCTTGTTTTGTGGGGTTAAATCTATTCCCAATGTGCTGTTCCTAGGGTTCTTTTGTGTTGTGGTAAATGGTTGCACAGTTTTCAGGCTAATGAAGACCACCTGAGCCAGCAGCTTATTTTACAGGGGAGGGATAAAGAAATCACTAAAATCTTTACAAGCCAGTGCTGCTTGCCTTCCACAGGGACTCGTAGGGATATTAGCATACTAGTTAGCGGTTATTCTTTTCTTCTGCATCACAAAACAACATTAATTATGCCAAGATTAAACTAACAGACAAATCCTTTCAAATTACGTGTACTCTCTTTATTTAGCTACATCAGAAGCCATTATATTCTCAACTTCTCTGTCTAAAGATCCACTTTTCCTCGTCCTCCTTGACTTCAGCAGCCAGTCAGCACACTGGAGAGCAGGACAGGATGAGGCAGGCTGTTCTGGGAGTCTGGGCCCTATTTAACCAGCTCCAGACTTAGAGGAACCTCTGGCCAATGACCTCATACTGTGGTTTTTGCACAAATCGCTGCTGCTCCAAATGGCGCATAGACAGACAGTCAAAAAGAGATGTAGATGTGGATGGATAATCAGATTTCGTGATGTGATGAGTTAGCACCCCATTCCATACAGTGCCTGGTGTATGAGTCGCACGAATCCATCGTAGTCCAGTGTATGATTTTCCACTGTGAGCTGTGAAGCAGCTAATCAAGTCAAGCTGACGCCATCTTTGTGGTGCTCACTAGGTGGAGCAGCAGTCGCAGTACATCCAAGGCTACAAGGTGATGTACAGGCCTTCACCAGAGGGGCTGCAGAGGAGCGAGTGGGCCGTGTTCGAGGTGCGGACCCCCGGCGAGGACAGCGCTGTCGTGCCACAGCTTCGGAAGGGAGTCACGTATGAATTCAAAGTCCGCCCCTTCTTCAATGAGTTCCAGGGAACAGATAGCGATGTCAAAATTGGCAAGACACTGGAGGAAGGTGGGTGATGTGAACGTGTGTGACGAGTGGGTGCAAGGTTGCTTTAGTGCTTGCATGTGTGCATGCATGTTTTCATGTTTACACAATTTTATATGCGCAGCTTGCATGTGTGAGAGCGTACAACAGCTGTTCACAGCAGGCAGGGAGGGCAGGATTATGTTATGTTCAAATGTGGTGTATTCAAGCATGCTACGGTGAATGTTCAGCCCTTTTAAAGGCCCTATGGAAACCCATATACACCACTCCAGCGCAAGTGTTAGACTAATTTCTCATAGGGTGTGGTTGTGGCAGTCTCATGAGGTTTGGTTGAAACCCAACTGCAAATTTGAATCTGTAGCGAACACTGGAAAGAAATGTGAGAGCAGAGTGTGTGTGTCTGTGTGTTGCATGTGTGGGAGTGTTTTGATCTTTTTCTGCAGGATTCTCTCTTTGTTCCCAATTTTGTTGATAATTGTTTTCATAGCTCCAAACATTATGTTTGTTCTCCCATAAGCAGAAAAATGCTTTTTTTATAACATTCAGACAAACGGTGATTATGTCTTTTATGTTGCATTCATAATTATTTCAGTTTAATTACCGCTGGACCACAGGTTGGCATTCACTCACCACCATCATAACTCCCTCTGTCTGTTTTCAGTAAACAGTTATTTGCTTTTATTTACCCACAAAAGCACTTGCATTAAACAAACTCAGTTTTCAGATAAAAGCATGGTAATTTTGATTATTAGTCCTTTGTTCTCACCTCAGCTCCAGTTTCATACTGAGATAAAGGACAAATTCTGACAACTAAGTGGGATGAGAGGAGACAGCGAGAGACTACATGCAATCATGAAAAGAAAAAAATCAGTCTCACATATGAAGGTGTGTTTTTTTATCTTTTGTCTACTCCCCTCAGCCCCCAGCGCCCCGCCTCGTGAGGTTACAGTGACGGAGAGTGGGGACAATGGGACCGCCATCCTGGTCTCCTGGCAACCCCCTCCAGAAGAGGAGCAGAATGGGGTGGTCCAGGAGTACAAGGTAACAAAAAAAAAAAAAAACAGCCAGCAGCTACCTCAGGTCTGAGCAAGTGGGACACATATTGTAGAGACACACAAAGGAGACACAAACAGGGATGCAGACAGAGCAGATAACAGAGACAGACAATGCACAGACATGGAAATGTAATGAATTCCTGGTTGAGGCACACCTTTGTACCCTCCTCAGTGTGATGTCAGAGACAGGAAAGGAGAGGAGTCACAAAAAAGGGGAGCTGGTGGAAACTGTTGTGAAACAGTGCCATCTGGTGGAGAAGGTCGAATCTCACATCCTGTGGCAAAAGGTGAATGAAGAGTAGTGAGGGGCAGTTTCTGTAGTAATTATTAATAGGTTTCTTTTTTCTCTAATAGTAGCTGTAGTTGGTTTTAGCTGGTTATTCTACATTATTATGTGTTTAGTGGATACTTTTAAACATTTTTCATGATTATTATCATTTTGAGTGCTTAGAATATGACAACAATAAACAAGGGAAGAAAAAGAAAAAAATGCACACAGGTTTACAAAAGTGAATATACAAAATTATAGACAGATAGCAAAATAAAAGAAAAAAGGGATACAAAGCAATATGTTTTACATTGGATATAACACATTTGTCCCGAGGCTAAAAAATAAGTAAATAAAAACGTTTAAGAACAGGGGCCTAGATTTTGTTAAACAGACCTTCATTATAAAATCTCAGTCACTCCAGAGGCTGCAGGTGTTTGCCATTTCTCCAACACAAAATCATAGGTGGATACAGAGTCTAATTTCCATACTCACAAGATCAACTTTTTTTGCAATCGCCATTCCAAACAAAACAGCTATTTTTTTTTTTTAATGAAAAGAATTCAACATTTAAAGGCTGCCTCATTTTCATTGTTGATTAATCTGACAGTTCTTGATTAATTGATTAGTTATTTGTTACATAATATATCAGAAAATAGTGAAAAATGTTGATGAGTGTTTCCCAGAGCTTGGCTTGTTTTTGTTCACAACCCAAAGATATTAGTTTATCATCAAGCGATTAATAGATTATCAAAATAGTTTGCAATTAGGGCTCTGCATTATATCTGTCATATCGTGATATGAGACTAAATATCATCTTAGACTTTGAATATTGTTATATCATGATATGGCAGAAGTGTTTTCTTTTCCGGGTTTTAAGGGCTGCATCACAGATTGTTGCTGTTTTATTATTAGTCTTTACCCACTTTGTCATTTTATCCACATTACTTATGATTATTTATCAAAATCTCACTGTGTTGATGTCTTGTGATACTGTCACAATATTGGTATTGAAGTATTTTGTCAAAAATATTGTGATGTTTCATTGTGTCCATATTGCCCTGGCCTAGTTGAGAATTTATGGTATTATTTTAGAGAAAATGTAGAGATCAGATCTATATCAGCTGTCATGGAATACGTGCAAAATATCAAGATATTGTTTAGAAGCCATAATGCTCAGTCCTATTTGCAATTAATTTAGTAGCTGACAACTAATCAATAAAGCATTGCAGCTCTAATTTGAAGAATACAAACAACATAAAACTCAACTATCCTGTAGGTGTGATATCTGTGTCGAGGCAGGTAATAGAGTGTACAGAGTGGAGGACAACAAGCTATAAAAATGACCAAGGACATAACCATGAAGACACAGACCTCCATTATAATTCCAGTCATTTCTTTGGTCTGAGACTGTGCTAATGCATCCTTCAGCCTATAGCACCTCTCTCTACGTCCCCTTTTCCTCCTCCTTACCTGATAATGTATGCTCTCTTTGTAATAGGCCCACTTTGGACAGCACGGTCCTCTCATACATTATGCCGTGGAAGTCGTCCTGTATTTTAATTGGAAAGCCATTTTGTGTCAGGGAATATAGGTTAGTGGCGGAAGGGGAGATGAGGCAGAGCCGGTAAAAAGTTAAGCCACTGTTAATTTTCCAGGTAAATGTTTTCTGGTGATAGGCTTTAGAGTAATTTCATGGTTTTTAAGTCCAGCTCGAGAGCATTCCCTGCTCATTACCAAGCTCGGTCCCTAGCGGCTCTCACCGCAATTTTTAAGATACACAGAAACATTTCAGGGCTTTGTAGTTCCATCACAGGAGGGCAAACACATGCAGAAGCACACACGTGTATTGGAGGTGCGTGTGTTAACCTGGTTAACTGGTGGGAGGAGGTGGGGGTAAAGAAAGCAGGATGTGGAGGTCTGTAGGCCTCATGCTGGGGTGAATGTGTATGTCTCTTTGTGAGCCTGGTTTGAGTCCTTCTTGGGAGTGACAGCACTTAGCTTCTGCTCAAATTGGGTTATGGGGGTGATTACTGATCCCCATTTGTTTTTCATGGGCTTAAGGCTGTACTGAGACATGTTATGGCTACCTCAGCTCATACTGACCCTGTGCTGAGAACATAAAACATAAAGCCACGCTGTAAAATGTTTTCCTACCACAGAGATGTAACACAATACCCACGGTGCGCCAAAACGCCTCAATAGCAGCACCAACCAATTATGAGGACACAGACTGGTGGTGGCTACCACGCTAAATGTTGTCAGGAAACCCTCGCAACATTGCCTCCATCTCCACTTTTTCCTTGTCTCTGTTATGGCAGGTTTGGTGCTTGGGGAACGAGAGCAGGTACCACATCAACCGCACAGTTGACGGCTCGACTTTATCCGTGCTGATTCCCAGTCTGGCCCCGGGGATCCGCTACAGCGTGGAGGTAGCAGCCAGCACTGGAGCGGGTCCTGGAGTCAAGAGCGATATCACCTTCTTCCAGCTCGGTGGGTAGAAACAACCTTTATTTGTCTCTCACGCAGGAGGTCATATAATTACTTTGTTTTTCCTCCAGTGGACACATTTTGCTGCGTTTCAATGTGTTTGTCCTCTGGCGATCCTCACACTCACAATGGATGCCAGTCTGACAAATAATTATGGCATTAATCCAGTCATCTCAAATTAAGAGCTTTTCAGTAGTGTGACTTTCTGCCAAGTAAACAGACGATTATGTAACTCCTTTCTTTTTAGTAAGGGACATGTTCAAGCCTCTGCCTGCTTTCCCTTTCATTATCAACAGCAATGAGTAAAAAACTGTAATCGACGCGATTACTGTTATAAAACATCATCACACCCCACAGAAGAGTGTGATGAGTTAGAATGACAGGGAACTTTTATAGCTTTTGTGCTCTGAAGCTGGCAGTGTGATCAACATGAACACATTAAAGGGATATTTCAAATTATTTAACATGGGGTTGAATGAAGTATTTATTGATAGTCAGTGTATTACCTACAGAAGATGGCGGGTGGCATAGAAAAGCAGATCAGCACAGAAACTATGCAAAGTACTGCTGTGGACATGGTTGGCAACAAAAGGTATTTTAGCCAAAAAGGCTCAACTAAAAATTTCAGTATCAGTTTAAGTGTACGCTGCATTTATAATATTTCCACTAAATTACTTTGCTAGCAGACAGCCTTTTTTCCGAAGGAAAATCTCTGTTGTACAAGCCAAACTGGCAAAAACAGCGATGTTACCTTGCAGAACATGGAAGATGCTGGTCTACTGCTGCCTCAAAAAGTTTCTTTGTATTATTGTGTGACTTTGGTGAATCCATACTATCCTGTTAGATCAATAACACCAACAAACTATCAGATTGAGGCTGCAGATGACCAGAATCTCCTGTGTTCTGTGAAGTAAAATTACTGACTTTACTCAAAGAATTTGGTTTATTTTTGGAGTGAGTGATATTTTGCTTACATAACAGCAGTATCCCATTGGAAAAAGTGGTCTGATGGCAAAGTAATGCGGAGACAATATTAATATATAATTATAGCGTAGACTTAAACTGATATTGATTTCTTTTCAGAATGGCCTTTTTTTAAAGGCTAATTCTGTAACATTTAGGAGGATATATTGGCAAAAATGTAATATGATATTCATATAAATATTCATATAAACTGTTGTGTTTTTGTTACCTGAGAACGAGCTGTTTTTTATCCACATAGACCTTAGGTCTTTTTCTGCCATGTCGGACCACCATGTTTCTACAGTAGTGCAAGAGAGTTCATGGAAATCTGCCACTTTGCTTCTAGATGCCACTAATTGCTACACACTGGTTCTTTGAATGGCTAAATAACATTTTGTTGCTGACACTGTCCACAGCAGTACATTGCTTAGCTTTCTTGCTGGTACTCCTCTCTGCTTCCCAAAACTGGGGTGGGTGCTAACCGCCATCTACTGTATGCAGAGTATGGACAAGTACTTCATACAACCCCCACATCAAATAATTCAACTATGCCTTTAAATTGCTGCTGTGTGTCAGGGCTGTTGAGCCGGCCACCCCACCCTGCTCCGCTCTCCAGTCAAGGATGCAATGTTCTCTGCTTCTGCTTCGCTTCAAACAACAAAGGCAATAATGAATCGTGCTCTCTGGGCTCAGACATGACATGCTATTAATGCTAAGAATCACAGCGCAGACTGCACTGGGGCTAGTTGTTGTAATTTATTTCTTCTTTTCGTGTCCTTTTAGTCTAGACGGACAGATATTTTGAGATGTTTTGTCACTTCATATTCCCCTACGCTCTGAGCTGGCCTACTCATGAGAGGAATGGAAAACGTGAAGAATAGCAGGATGAGACTGAGATAGAGACAGAGAGAACTCCATCTGGTTTTAAATGTGTGATTGAGTGGGCTGGGATGGGCATGAAGAAGCACTGGCTGTGACTGATACAATTTCTCTCCCTTGAAGAGTTCCTGTGGTGATTGTTGCCATGTTCCAACAGTGGAGTGGAACAATGTGCCTTGGGGACCAGCGCTTCACCCAAATGCATTTGTCACACTCTGAGCTTGTATGCGTCATCACAGCCTGGATACCTGTACGCTCCCTTGTGGGCTGCTTAGTCACATCGGCACGGCTCCGTTCACTCGGCCACAAATCGAGAAGACAGCCAGTGGAATGAAGACGTGGACCGAGTGACTGAGACAAAGACAGACAGAAGGATACGGAGGGGTAAAAGCAGGGAGCCGGCTGCACAGGGGAAGTGTTTTCGCCTGTGGCTCAGAAAGTTGGTAGAGACGAGTGGCTGCAGCATTAAAGACTTGAGAAAAAGAGATGAAGACAAAGTAACACAAACATGAAGAAATTTCAGAATAGCAGGGGGGGGGGGGGGCGACCCAGAGAAGTCTTTCATGTATCACGCATGAGGGAGAAGCACAGAGAGAATAGACAGATGAGAAAAGCAGACTGAGAGAGAGGTTGTTGTGAACCGGCGCAGTACAGACGGAGCCTTTACAGTGCGTTTCACATTAGAAACAGCTTCAAGGCATTCACACCTCAGCTTCTCACAGATGTGCCTCAGTTTGCTAATTACTGTGGTGTCTGTGTGTGAGCGATGATCTCATCGGACTTATTTAGATTATGAAACCACCATAGCTCAGTGTAAATGATGCCTCTCTGTGTTTTCCTATCCAGTTCCATCAGGCGTGTGTGGCGCACACTGGCTGTGTTTGAATGTCTTTCGTCTGCTCACCTGCCATTGTTGACTGGGATTTGCGATGAAAGCCTTTTGAATAATAGAGAGAAACGACTCCATTTCCGCAACTCAGCCTCATACACACCCGCTGAGATGAAGAATCTTTTTGTGCGTCTGGAGAAAGAGAAATGTTCATATTTATGTACCATGCTGACTCCATTTATTTCTAAATATATTTTCACTATTTCAGGCTTTTCCACTTGGTTTGAGTTTTAGGTTTTTAATAAAGTTTCTTATCCTCTACTCTCCCCTGCTGTCACGTTCCTTACTACCTTCGTTTCGGGTGTTCTATCCAAATTTACGCCACCAAAATGTACCTATCCAGATCTAATCCTGCTCTATCAAACCACCGTTACATAAGCCAAATATCGTTCTCTCCAAACCAGCAAAACTCCATGAGTGAAATTAGTCATTTTATCTTGCAGAACACAGAAGTTACTGGTTTGCTGCTGCCGCAATCTATTAGTTTGTTTGTGCTATTGTGTAACTTTAGTGAACCAAAACTGTCCTTTTAAAATAATAACATAAACAAACTAACAGATTGAGGCAGTGGTAGACCATCAACCCCTGTGTTCTGCAAAGTAAAATCACTGATTTCACCCACAGAGTTCAGTTGGTTTGGAGAAAGTGATATTCGGCTCATATGACAGACTTTTCCCACCAGAAGAGGCTCTCTGATGGCAAGATAAAACAGTGAAAATATACTAAATTTAGCCAAATATCTGTCTCTTCAAACCAATCAAACTCCATGGGTGAAATCAGTAATTTTACCTTGCAGAACACAGGAGTTACTGGTCCATTGCTGCCTCAATCTGTTGGTTAGTTTGTGTTATTGTGTGAATCCAAACTATGCTTTTAAAATGACAAACAAACTAACATAAGGTAGAGCAGCAAATCCCGTGATGCTAAAAATGAATGATTTTACTCATGGTGTTTAGTTGCCTTGGAAAGCACGATACTCGGCTTATACAGCAGTGGTTTCCCATCAGAAAAAACTGTGTCAGCAAGGTAGTGGTGAAAATATTCTAAATTTAGTGTACACTTAAACTCTCTCCTCCAATCTTCAGATGCATCTGGGCGGATGACGGAGTCCATGAGCCCAGAGAACCCCCTGTCCCAGCAGATCTCAGATGTGGTCAAGCAGCCGGCCTTTATAGCAGGCATCGGAGCCGCGTGTTGGATCATCCTCATGGTGTTCAGCATCTGGTTGTACAGACACCGAAAGAAAAGGAACGGCCTCTCAAGCAGCTATGCAGGCATACGCAAAGGTCAGTACACAAGTGCAACAGAACACCCTGACACTACCAGGAATATCCACATGAATTTCTGATTTGCAGCTCTGGTTTGTGGTTAGAGCTGTGTTTCTCACCAACAAAATTTGGTGAGCAAATGCAGCACATTATTTATTTCTGTTTTAAGTCAGTCCCCTCCATCTTCTTCATCCCAAATGCTGCCATCCCACCTCACATCCCGCCTGTCACTCACAGAGAGCTGTCTTTGTAGAGCGCTCTAGGTGCAGTCTAACTGAAAGTACTCTCCAGTAGAGTACTTTAAGATGTGATGTGAGCTCCCGCTGAGAGTGCTGCATGAAGACATCTTTTATTTCTTTTTCATACTTCTGTCACGCTGATTCGGCAAGGGTGTGTGAAGAGTGTTTTTCAGTAAAGTACATTTTGAGGTCCAACAACTCCCCCCCTTTTTTTTTTTTAGCAACTCCCTCCTGACTGTGCTGGGAAAGAAAATGTCTCGCCATAATCCCTCTTTACCAAGGACATGCTGACATTTTCACATGCTTGAAGTACCCTTGCTGTCTGTTTAGAGAGGGCTGTTTAGATATGGAGGAGCTGAGCATTGAGCAATCCTGCTAATAGCATCTACTTACCATATGTTTTAAAAAAAATCCCAGAAAGAATCCCTGCTCTTGTGCATTTGAGCTGCAGCCTTAGTGCTCAATTCATCTGATTTCTTTTGTCAGACTGTTCTTAATATCTTTTAAATGTGGCCACTATCAGACTGCAGTGTGAACTAGTCCTGTAGAAACAGGTTTCATCCAAAATTGTAGGATGTCAGTCAGTGTCCATGTTTGTCAGCAGTTCTCTATAAGAGTTTTTCAGCAAGACACACCAGGCAAAGAGTGATATGAAACGTGCATGAATCCTGATATGACTAACACCAAAATACCTTGCAAAAATCTGCCCTGTTTCTGATTCAGGACCATATATGAACATGTGCTAAATCAGAATTGAAAAGATCAGATTCCATGTGATTTGTGCTGTTCACACTGTCATTACAAAGCCCAGGACAGTGTGAACAAAAACAGATCTGAGTCATATCACTTTATACCAAAATGAGCATGTCTATGCAGGTTTTTTAAATGCAGCTAAACCAACTAAATAAGGGTGATTAACTGTTTTTCCATTACCAGTTGACCTGTATGTTTTTATTTTTCCTGATGTGATGCTGATGTGATGAAAGTCAAGAGTGTTGAGCAGAGAGAAAGGTTTTTAAAAGTGTCTGTGTGTTCAGCTGTCAGGACTTTTGTAGCTTCTAACTGAATCTCTGCTGCTTCATAATAAAGGCTTTTAGATAACAGAATAACACAGGACTTGTGAAGAATATACAAGATGTAAAATGTTTATCCACCATTCAGCCGCTTGACTAAGTATGAGTGCGTCATCAGTAAATACACAGCTTCAAGAGGCTGCAGACTCTGCTGAGCTGATGCATCAAGTCAAACCAAGTCAAGCCAAGCAGCACATGTGTATGAAAAAGAAGCAGAATATTTGTTATTTTTGATGGAGGCAACAAGCCTTCATTGTCTCTGCCGAAAATTAACATGTCCACCCAGGTGTCATGTTTATATCAATGCCCATCAGAGCTGGAGCTGATAAAAACCTGTGACCACTGCAGAGTCATTTGACCCAGAAATGAATATGAAAATGTAGCCTTTTCCACTGAAGGTAAAAGCTAGATGCTAGTGGGGATTTTGTCCAGTGTAAAAGGAGCTTCAGAGTAGCCACAGCGTAACCCAGTGTTTTTTTTTTTTACATGACTTGAATTAAAGTGACAGGGTTCATGACATGCCCAACCTCTGCCCACAATAGTTGGAGTATAAAGAGAGCTATTAGCCTTTCTTTCAAAGTCTCATTTATGTGTGGGCTAGCTTAATGTGTGGCCTTGGGCGGTGCAGCTGCTGCCTGTGAGCGCTACCTGCAACGCCCCCCCCCTCCTCCTGGGCTCAGGTTTGCTGCTGACTGCCAGGGTTAGAGGAGATCCATCCTTCAGCCTTGAGAAACACATGGACAATAGACTGACTTAACTGTTTCTGCTGCTAATCTTTGGCTGTCACATAGAAAACACACAGTATCCGTGTCTAAATCCACTGCAGTCCTGCTAATAGTGGGAACTGTGAGTCACGTCAAAGTAAGAGACACATCACCTCACCTTTTCCTTGAGCTCTGTGGTATTTTACACATTTTACACATACCTTTGTGGTCCATAATGGTCACAACTGTTGGCTTTCTCATTATGGTTTATATTATCTTGAGCACTCTCTTTAAGACCAATATGTTATATATATATAATATTTTAAATGATATTTTGATTTAATTGTATTTAAGGCTGAAAACATACTAATGTTAATGTATAATTATAGAGCTGAAACAATTGTTTGCTTAATCGATTCGTTGATTGAAAGAAAATTAATTGGCAATTTGATAATAGATTAATCATTTCAGTCTCAAGCCAAAAAAAAAAAGCAGCAAACATTTTCAATTTCCAGCTTTCAAATATAAGGATTTGCTGATTTTATTTGTTATATATGACAGTAAATAAGGAATCTTTGGGTTTTTGACTATTGGTTGGACAAAAGAAGCAATTTGATGACATCACTTTGGATTCCAAGAAATTGTTATGAGCATTTTTCTATTTTTTTTTTCCTTTTTATAGACTAATCGATTAATTGTGAAAATAATCGTCAGATAAATTGATAATTATAAAATTATAAATATTCTTTTAACCAAAGTAAGACAAGTAGAGGATTATATGTTATTCAGTATTTTTTTTATAGAACATTTGCAGATTGTTTTTCCTTTTGTCAGTGTTTTAGTTTTTAGTCACTTTTTTCTTCATTCAAGTTGCACTATTTGTGTTTTTCTATTCATAGTTGTATATAATTATTAAAAAACACCAGTGGAAGTTTAGTGCTTCAGTGCCCTGATTTTGCATTTTATGTACAGAAAAAATAAGAGGACATATTGATACCTGATTTTTGTTTACTCCCTGATATCAGAATTGGCCCCAACAATCTAGTGTCAGTGGTTTTCTACAAACAGGTTATTCAGAGGGAATACAATGATGCAGAACAGTAACTTTAAAGACTTTTGAGTGCAGTAATGACCTGTGGTCAGGCAGTACAGAAGACTGTGTAGGCTGAGGTTACCCTCTGACTTTTTGTGTTTCTATATGTTTATGTTTACTCACACACACTCACAAAGCTCCTCAGGAGCACACGCAGTAGGCAGACGTGCTCTCCCTCCTCCTCCTCCTCCTCCTCCTCCTCCTCCTCCTCCTCCTCCTCCTCCTCATGCACCCAGACCACAAGAGGCCACAGTCTTTGTTGGAACTGGTTACTAAGAATGTTTTGAAAAGAATATAATTGCAACCACATGAAGCAACAGTCTGCACTCTGGGTGAAATAGGTTGAAGTGTATGTGTTCAACTGTGTGCAACAGTCTATTCTGGTTTTGTGTCTAATAGATGACATATTTACATTTGTAAACTGAAAAAAAAAAAGAAGTCAAATAGCTTTTTCTTATTTTCCTGCTGATGAACGCAATCATGCAAACCTTATGATGCTCTTGTTTTGATGAGAACTAATGCAAATTACAGCACTGTGCAATTTAAATTTTGTCATTCTATGGTGTAGGAGTCTTGAAAAAAAAAGTGAATGAAACAATCTAAACAAATCAGCTAAGCCTGAGATTGCAGCAACCAAATAATTACTCAAGTTGTACCTAAGTTACAGCTCCATCCAGCCTCAGATTGAACATATGTGACAATCTTGCATCAGAATAGATAGATTCATGTATTTCCATCACGTTTACAATTGTCACAGACTGTTGCGGAGTGCTCCCCTGTCTCCTCTTCAAAGACAGATAAAAGCCATCCAACTGCTCATATCTTTAGATTTGTCTGAGCGTCGAGGAGAGAGATTCAAATGTGATGAGATGATTGTGGCATTTAGAGGACATTTGTTGGCACAGGTACATGTGAATGAATTGTTTGAGGGAATGAAAGTATGACAGCAGCAGCATCCTTCTTCTCAGATGCTTATATTGTAGGTTAAAGGCAACATTTCTAAAATGCACGTTTAAGGCAGTGCAGTGGATGACTATCAGCATGCTGCAATGTTGCATCAACTGCGATGAATTCTGCAGCATGCTTCAAAGAGGGCAACAACAAACAGTACATTTTATATAAGATCCCCACAGACCACAGCACCCATTATACAGAATCTAAACCTGCCTACAGTAGGTTGATGATTTTCACTAGGGCCCCTTCCATTGCCAAAGTGTGAGTAACTGAGCTGTGTGGGTGACGATGTGAGTGTTGGAGATAGCAACAGATATCTCCCTGGTGTGTGACCCCCGCTCAGCAGGCCTCTGACAGTCTGGGCCAGGATTGAACCAGCAGCTGGCTCAACACTCACTTTCCCCCAGTTGGGGTCCAGGGATGTCTGCAGGGATCAAAGACGAGGGGGCAGCGAGTAGCGTGTGAATACAGGCTAAAATACTTTCTGTGGATTTAGGTACTTTTTTTGAAGTGGGGTTGTATGAGGTTCTTATCCATAACCAGTGTGTTACCTATGGTAGATGGCAGTTGGCACATCCTCAGTTGGGGGAAGCAGCAGAGTAGAGGCATAGGAACCAACGCCATGTACTGCTGTGGACAGGGTCAGCAGCAAAATGAATTTTTGGCACATAAAAGATCATTTTAAGTGTACATTATATTTACAATATTGTCATTGCTTTACCTTGCCATCAAACAGCCTTTTCCAACTGTAGATCACCACTATATAAACCAAAAAAAAACAAAATCAGTCATTTTACTTTGCAGGACACAGGAGTTGCTGCCTTGATCTGTTAGGTTATTTGTGTTATTGTGTGACTTTTGTGAATCTAAACTAACGCTCTGAAACTCTTAATACAATAACACAAACTACTTGATGCAGTACATGAGTAACTCCTGTATTCTGGGAGGTACAATAATTGAGTATGGTGTCTTTGGGGAGACAGTGATGTATGACATATGACAGTGGTTTTCCATCAGAAAAGGCTGTCTGACAGCAAAGTAAGGCTGTGAAAATATTCTAAATATAGCATGCACTTTAAATGATACAAATTATTTTAGGTGGACCACTTATAGGTGGCTAAAATATGTTTTGCTGCCATCTACTGCAGGTAGTACACTGATAGTACCCTTTAACAGGGACAGACATAAAAAAAAAAAGTTAACTGAGCCAGACAGCATCGATGCTTAAAATTCTACAATAATTTGAATCCTATTTTTTTTCTGTCCCAACAGTGCCGTCCTTTACTTTCACACCAACAGGTAAGATTTTTTTTTTTACTCTATATTAAATCTGTTTTTATTCATTTATGGTACAAGAGCTCCAGACTTGTCACATTATTTGTGAATCACTTCCTTTAATAGCTGAAACCACCACAGTCCTAATAGATGAGAGCGATTTACTGTAGGGAAGTCAGTCAAAGGAGGCAAACATTGGCTGATTTTAAAGATCTACCAAGAAGTAAACGTTCCAATAAACCGAATGTTTGGGTTGTGTCAGATTGTAATGCTTACAAAGAAGCCGGCCCGCTACAGTACTGAGAAGCTCTTTAAACTAGTGGTAACTTGATCAAAGGGCTGCTGGCAAACTCAGATGGGATTTAAGAGAATGACACACCACCAGTACTCCAACACACCAATTAAATAGGCAAGCAGCAGCGGAGCTAAGGAGGTTATCTGTGAATCGGAGTGACACAGCGTAAAAAAACAGATAAAAGAAAAGCTCTCTCTGTGAGTTTGTATTTACAGTCCTCTACTCCTTTTTTCTTTCACTCTTGGACTTTCATCCGCCTGAAGTTCTTTGTTCCCTTGAGGTGTGTCAGTCCTTAGTGCAATGGCGAATGTGAAACAGTGAATGGGTGAGGTAGTAAGAGTGAGACAGACAATACTGTACAGTTTGTGTTTGTGGTTCCACTGGCAGATCCCATCTGTGCAGAGGTCGTTGTATCTAAACAGTAACACTGCTGTTTTGGTCTGCCTTCAGGCTCGCAATCAGGTTGAATAATTTTGCAGTTGCAAGCTTATTTCACGATCTGCTGGAAATCTGTCAGGTGAAACACACTTCTCACTTGTGTGGTTTGGTTTCTGTCTCTTTAAGAGGAAAATCGGTGCCCTGGCACTAGGTGTAAAACCAGGACGTTACAGTGCATTATGCTGATTTCAATCTAGACCCAGATTGTGATGCTTTGGTTTGCAGTAGAGGAGAGCTAATCTGCAAGCTCTTCTGGCTGCATGCAAACACCAAAACCACACTTTCCTGTTTTGAAAAAGAGACTGGGAATCAACACGGCTGAGGCCCTACCTACCAACCTCCACTGCCACCACCTCTCCTCTCAGGGAAGAGATTGTAATTAAAGTTGGAAGTTTATCTCTCCTTCGCACACCGGCAGCTTAGAGCTCCTTGAAAGAGTCCAACTTGCGGCGCGCCGAGCTTCAAACACGCTGAACCCGAGCCAGAGAACCAAAGAGCTCTGCATCTCTGTTCTTCATAAGCCTCTTACATATCCTCCTCCTGCTCCTGTTGCTCTGCTCTCTGTGTGTGTGTGTGTGTGTGTGTGACTCAGCCGAAATGATGCAACACACATTCATTCACAAGCTCGCTCAGACTAATACACACACACACACACACACACACAGTCTGAATAATGTGTTGACCTTGTATGACAATAGCAAAGATGTAGATGTGATGACGTTGGTAATGGTGGTAAAATCATGTCTTTTCTCTCTTTTCAGTGGCATATCAGAGAGGTGGAGAGAATGTAAGCAGTGCTGGAAGGTAAGACTTCATTTATTGTTTTTAGTAAGAGTGTGAATGATAATATTTGAAATATAAAAGAATGGTTGCACAATAAATCACAAGTCAAGTCCAGTGCAATAACCATATTTTTTGATAAAGGAAAAAATGTGCAACAAAACAACATGAAAACAGTGAAATACTGTAGTGCTGCAGAGATGAAAAAAAAGTTTGTTTGATACAGACCTCAACAATTATCATATCATCACTGCTTTATTTTGATCTCTTCAGCCAATCTACTGCATATCATTTTAAATGTTTGAGTAGCAAAGACAGAATTACATCCAACTCTCACTATACAGACCTTTTGTATGATAAATAAATCCATTTTGTAAAAAAATATTCCTACTATATACAGTTTTCCTATATTCCTAGACTTATTTCATCCATCCATGTACTTTGTTCACCATGCTGCAATCTCATATACTGTACAATGTCAAATACATCAAGACAAAGAACATACTGTAACTCAGTCATCATATATAGATCCAATATCAGTATTTTTTTAAGGTAGAAAAATATAAAGAAAAAAAAAAACAATGATTGACTGAAATGAATGATTTCTTTACCACATTGGCAGCTCCATATTAAACACATTTTGGGAAACTGAATGATTGGAATTTAAAAACAAATACAGTATGATTTCAAATGCTCCTGAGTAGATGACTGTAGGGTTGGGCAGGTGTACTTCTCTGCAACAAACACTAGGGGGAGTGCTGTGACTTTCTATGGCAGCAGGGAGCTGAGGAGGGGTAAGGAGGTGCATTAAGTATGTTATGATAACAGGAACAAAGCCCCATGTAGTCTGCCAGGAGCCCATCCTGATCCTATACGGTGGAGAGCCACATCCAACCACAAGGCTGTGCCATAGCTTCACCCTAAAACTTCCACAGAGACACCCACAGCAGTAACGCCACACCTCTTCATGTTGTGGAATGGTGCATTGTGCACAAACAGTGAAACTGTGCAGAATTAGGCTCGGTAAACATCGCATCAACTTGCTAACACTCATTTGTATTTCCACTGGATGGTATTTGGCATGTTTTCATACAGCTGGGAAGAAGTGAAAATTGAGTGTGCAGACAAAAAAAAAAGAGGAAATATGTATTCATTTGTTGCCCTCTCTTTACTGAGAGTACACAATACTGACTTTAAATGTACATCAGTGTCTGTTGTTCATGTGTTAATGAATAGTCAGCTTGGAGCAGCAGCAGTAAATCCATATTCATTATATTATCCAGTTCTATGATTGAATCCCATATGCAGCATAGCTGTGTCAGCTCTGCACAAAGACAATGGCCATTCAGTATCAACATACAACTGCCGCCGTGATTGAGGAGCTATTGTGAGATTGTATTTGGCTGTACAAGACAAATGTGTTCATTACCCCAAAATGAGTCCAAGAAATGAGCCATTTGAGGGGGAATGAGGAGACGTAATTCAATGCTAATTCAGTGTTGGGATATGCAAACTGGGAGTCATTTTGTGGAGATTTGAATACTGAAACAATGTCTGACCCTGCTAGAGTAGAGTAGCCTGCATCCTCTTTGTGTGCTGGATTGATTCATTTCCTGAGCCAATAGGAGGCGATTTATTCTCAGCTCTTTTAACACTCAGTGGTTGGCCTCAGGTCAGGTTGTACAGTAGAATCCTGTTAAACAAGTGATCTTGTATTGTGCTGGGATTAAAGGCCAGGAAATAGGAGCAAGACGTGGAAACAATAGAGAGGGATGATGTGAAGAACTGGTCCGCATAGGTTCTTTTCTATCCTTCTGTACAGCTAAAAAAAAAAAAAAAAGACTGATAGAGATCTTGTGTGACACCATGGAATCTAGTCAGGGAACGTTTGTGGTTCACTGGCTGTTCAGGACGCACATTTCGCAACATTGGGAGTGAATTTTATCTGGCTGTCTAATCCAGGCGGATCGCTAATGCTCACGAGGGCTCAGGGAAAGTGTCATCGGCTGTGGGCAAGTCAAGCACACACAATTTATTTAGCTGGGCTTTTCTCTAATGTGCTCCCTGCGCCTGCGTGTGTGTGTGTGTGTGTTTGTGTGGCCAAAAGGCAAAAGTACTAAAGCCGGATTTCTATTTTCCTTTTTCTCAGCTGCTGGATAAATAAACTCCACATAATCTTCTCTTTCAAATATTATGTTACTGTGGGTGTCTGAGTTCATTCACATAAATGTCATTGTGGTGTTGGCTTAGTCTCTTACTATTGTGAACCATTTGGTTCTTTTTTTTTTTTTTTTTTTTTTTACAGGCCTGGTTTGCTAAACATCGGGGAATCTGCCACTCAGCCCTGGCTGGCTGACACATGGCCCAACTCCTGCTCCAACCACAATGACTGCAGCATCAACTGCTGCACTGCAGGCAACGGCAACAGCGACAGCAACCTGGCAACATACAGCCGCCCAGGTACGTAGTGCGCCCCCCAATACAACCAAAATAAACACTCCCCTCAAACACAACAATGCAGTTCTTGAAAAATAACTGTAGAGATAAGAAATGTAGGTGCTGAGGGAATCTGCGGTGCAAAAGGAAGTAAAATCTGATATCTGGGTTAGCTCCCTGGAGAGTTGTTCTGTGTATCTCTGCTTTCTGTAGGTCTCCACACGAAAAAAACCTGAAGAAATATTAGGATTAAGAGTGGCTGTGCGCTTGTGTGTTTGATTTATCTGAGGTTAAAGTAGAGCTGTTTTAGGAAGGAAATAAAAGGAGCACACTGAGAGGGGCTTATGGCTCTACTCTGTTGCTAATCGAATTGCTCTGCTGATTTCCATACTGTTGTTATAGCCAGTAATGTAATTTCCCCTAAGTGCTCAGTTATTTAAGAAATGTGCAGCGGGCGAAGGGGTCAAGGCTGGACTGCAGACGGTGGTCACAAGCAAAGGAGGAGAGAATGATAGAGGGAGAAAGGTGCACCTGGAAGACCAGATGGAGGGAGGAAAAGAATTAAGTATATGCTAAACATACACTGAAATGTATGAGCAGAGGTGCAGAGCGTGAATGAGATGAAGTAAAGTAGGGTAGGTGCAGAAGAAACAAGGGAAAGAGACATATGAAGCATCACCAGGTGGCCTTTTAGTTTATTCAGCAGTCGTACAGTTGTCAACAAAAGGGAGGAAATTTGGCCTCACGATGTTATACACTACTATAATAAACAACCCAAATTCCCCTCCGAAAATGGAGACATGTAATACAAATAAAAGCAGAATGCAATGATTTGCAAAAACTTTTCAACCTACATTTAATTCAATACAGTAAAAAAAGAAGTATATTTAAGGTTCGAATTTGATGCGTGACACACATTCCAAAAATGTTGGGACAGATGCATATTGCATATTACAGTCTGTTGTCGCCCCATCCCAACTTTGAAACTGCTTTGAACTTTTGAAATCTGTTGCAGGCATCAAATTCATACTGAGTGCATATTTACAAAAGATATTGACATTTATTCATTTGAACATTGTCTTTGTACTGTATTCAGTTGAATACAGGTTGAAAAGTATTTGCAAATCATTGCATTGCATTGCAGCCAAGAACTTCAGCTTGGATGACACAGGACTTAACGTTATTAATTTTCAGCCGTGACCTAAGTCTTAAACAACTTTGTTCGGAAACTTGGACTGCAAAGAAATGCTTTATGTTCTAAATTACGCACTTTGGGACTCTGCCTTTAAGGGCAGACCATAATTCCTATCCAGCTGTTCAGCCTAATATCCGTCCAGCCATGCAATAGTTTCTCCTAACATCAAAACCTTTCCCAGTGAAGATTAATAATTCATTTTGTGGACTTTATAGTCATCAAGTTGAGTTTCTTCTCTGTGCTAATCACCCTTCTGAGGTTAACTCTACCTTAACATGGTGTGAGATGTTTAACAGGGAATAACAGGCTAAAGGCAGCCCTCACTCTTCGCATGACGCCCCGCTGTATGACACTAAGGAGCTTGCCAGACGCATGCTTTGTGTGTGTGCCAAACCTAAACTCTGTGAACATTAAGAGGATCACTGACTAGGTGACAGAGCAAAGAAATAGGAGTTAATGTCCCTTTATCTCAGCCATAGGGGCGCTTTCACACATCAACCTTTGAAGTGTCGAGCTGTTCCATGCTGCTGAAATGTGAGGCGCATGGCACGAGCAGCGTGCACCTATGGCCGTCCTTGGTATTTACCGCAAGGCTGGCTCTCAGATCTGCTGGAGGATTTGAATATTTTATGAGCCAGGGAAAATTGGATCTGTCAGTGGAGCTGTGCTTTTACTGCGCGCCTCATTCCAGGTCTTTGATACAGACATGTCTCTCTGTCCCTCTCAATGAGCAGAGACGCTCCCACTGTCAGATGGATAAGAACAGAGATGACACCCACATTGAGTCACTGGTGAGACTGAGAGGAGGCTGAGCGAGAAGGTGTAATACCACCTGTGTCACTCACCTAAAGTAGATCATCATTTGGCAAACAAAACAGAGACTTTAAACTGAAATAGAAATGTCTCTCTGGTGGGCACAGTGATCTTTCAAAGCTTGAAATTAACATATAAATGTACACTGAAAAAAATAAACAACACTTGTTTTTGCTCCCATTTTTTTACAAGTTTAAGTAAGAAGTTTTTGTGCATACAAAAGGTTTTCCTGTCACATTTTGTTTTGAGCACTTGTTAGTGAGCTTTTCTCCTTTGCCTGACAGGTGTGGCACATACAAAATGCTGAATAAACAGCAGGATTGTTGCACTGGTGTGCCTTGGACTGGTTACATTAGAAGGATGCTCTAAAATGTGCAGCTTAATCTTGATAATCAGACACTTATTAGGCACTCATCTATGGTTATTTCACACAGGGCAACAAATGCCACATCTGTTCTCAGGAGGGCACTTAGCCCCTGATTGGCTAGTGCTTGTTGGCTTTGTTGGTTGGGCTGGTTAAGTTAAGGCATGAGGACTGATTGTTTAAGTTTAGGATTAGAATATAAGGGTAAGCCAATCGGGGGCAGAGTAGCGGTGGTCATGACTTTGCCCTCCTGAAAAAAAAAGTCAGAATCTGTAGCCCTATGTGAAACAGTCTTCAGTGTTCAGTGTCTAATAAATGTCTTTTCTATGCCTCTGTCCGTACACCTTGACGGAATTTCTTGGTACAAATGTCAACTTGGCCTTAAAGATGAACTGATTAGAATTTGGTGGTAAAACACGTCCATCTCATTCTTGTGAATGTGATATTTGAAGAACACCTTGACAGATTTTCTTCTAATTTGGCACAAACATTCACCTCCACTAATTTAGATTTTGGAGGTCAAAGGTCAAGGTCACTGTGACCTCACAAAACATGTTTCTGGCCACAACTCATATGTTAATTATGAAAAATTTTCACACAAATGGCTAATAGGATAAAATGATGAAGTGATGACATTTTATGTCCAAAAGGTCAAAGGTCAACTTCACTGTGACATCATAATGTTCAACTCCCTGTCAGTCCTCAGTATTCCTCTGTAAAAATAATCTTGATGTGAAGACAGGATGTTTCTCACTGGAAATAATTCACTAGAATCAGACTTAATACTTTTTATTAAAATCTTTCAAAGTCTCCAATGAATATATTACGAGTCTGGACAGATATTGATGTAAACAGCAATTTGACTGGTTGATAGAGACCTGCAACTGCAAGGCAGTAATTCTAGTTTCAAGCTAAACTGCACATTTTAGAATAGATTTTTATTGTGACCAAAGCAAAGCACACCTGTGCAATAGTCCTGCTGTTTATTCAGCATCTCTATATGCCACATCTGTCAGGTAGATGGATTATCTTTGCAACAGAGAAAAGCTCACAAACATAGATTTTAAGACAATGTGTGAATAAAATCTTAGATCTTTCATGAAATATGGGCGCAAAACAGTGTTGCACGTTTCCTCAAACGAACACCTTGAGTTCTGCCGTAGATCAGACGATGCCCTGTTGTTTCAAAGCTTTTACCGAACTGGCATACTGCTGCTAAGCAGTAGAGGAAATTGACTAAACACCCTCCTCATGTTCTCCAGCCGACTGCATCGCCAATTATAACAACCAGATGGAAAACAAGCAGACCAACCTCATTGTGCCGGAATCAGGAGTCTATGGAGATGTAGACTTGTCCAACAAGATCAATGAGATGAAGACCTTCAACAGCCCAAACCTGAAAGAAGGCCGCTTTGTGGGCCCGGGGGGCCAGCCGACACCGTACGCCACCACCCAGCTCATCCAGTCCTCCATCATGGGCAACAACATGAACTCAGACAGAGGGACCGGAGGGAGTGGAGGAGGAATCGGGGTTGGTGGGGAGGTGAATGAGAAACACTGCTGGAAGCCCAGCGCGGCCCAGCAGCAGAAGCAGGAGATGGGCTCCCAGCTGCAGTACAACATCATGGAGCAAAACAAGCTGAACAAGGGTGAGTGTGTGGAATACCCAGCAGCCATGGTTAGAGAGGTCATCTCCGAGCCATGATCTTCCTCCACTTGATTTTTCCCTCTGTTCTCTCCTCTCCTGGCTCCTCCAGCCTCACTGTGGAAGCCTGCAGAAGAGTTTCATGCTCCTATTTTCTTTGGTTCTGTCTCGCTCCTTTTTCAGTCAACACCGGTGTCATCAGTCTTTTCTTTCTGCTTGTCTGTACAGCATTCATGTAACCCCTCATCACCCTCCATGCAATCATGTATAATCTTTGCCGCTAAATGTGGGCCAGAGCTGAAGTGCTGTCGTCGTACGGTATCTGGGCTGTCTTTTTGTGATGAAGGCAGGTGTGAGGGTTTATCTTTGGTGTCAGATTTCTAAAAGGAAAGACAAAGATAACTCTTGGATCTTTAGATGCTTTGTACAAAGCTATCATCACCTCGTTGTACCTGCAGAAAGGAACCACATCTGGTGTGATAGTTTGGAGATTTTTGTGCTGATGTTGCATGTGTTCACATACTCACCTGAACATTATAAAGCATGACCTGCATGCCGTCATATGTAACACTGTGCTCAGTATAAAGTCATTTCACATTTCCATTGTAAATAGGTTATGTACTACTGATGAAGTGTGTGTCTTTGTTCATTACGAAGTGGTGGATTTGCTTGTTGGAGTTGACAAGATGTCACACTAACCGTACACTCCACGTTCCTCACCATTAGACCGCTACAGAGGAGGTGACAGCCCGATGCCAGCCACCATCCCCTACAACCAGACCCATGACAGCCATACTGGAGGCTCTTACAACAGCTCTGACCGAGGCAGCAGTAGTACCTCCGGTAAGAAGGATGGGGCATTAGGGACAAGAGTAGTTCCGGGAAGGGCATTCAGAGGTTATATCACCATATCCAAAGATTCTTTCTCTCTCTTAAAGGGATAGCTCAGGTTATTTGAATTGGAGACATATGTGGTAAGCAGAGAGGAGTGCCAGCATGGAAGCTAAGCAAAATATACTGCAGTGGACACGGTCAGCAGCAAAGTGTATTTTAGCCATTAAAAAATGACACCTAAAAAAAAAAAATCATATCTGTTAGTTGTATGTTGTATTTAGAATATGTTCACCATGTTACCATGCCATCAGACAGCCTTGTCCGACGGGAAACTGCAGTTGTAAGTGCCAAATATTGCTCTCTCCAAACTCCATCGGCGAAATCAGTCATTTTACATTGGAAGAAATGGGAGTTGCTGGTCTACTGCTGCCTTGATGAGTTAGTTTGTGTTATTTTTATTTGCATTATTGTGACTGCAGTGCTTTAGAAGGTAAGTTTGGATTCACCGAAGTCACACAAGAGCAAACAATCTAACCAATAAAGGCAGCAGTAGACCAGCAACTCCTGTG
This sequence comes from Lutjanus erythropterus, assembly GCF_056507025.1. NCBI lineage: Eukaryota > Metazoa > Chordata > Actinopteri > Lutjaniformes > Lutjanidae > Lutjanus > Lutjanus erythropterus. The sequence continues at coordinate 41,294,709 of NC_139320.1, forward strand.
TTCTGCAAGGTAAAATGACTGATTTCATACATGGAGTCTTGCTTGGTTTGGTTGATTTGAATAGAGTGATATTCTGTTCTAAATGTAGCATACACTTAGACTGATATTCATTTTTTTAGTGGTGAAATGTTTTGCTGCTGACCCTGTCCACAGCAGGACATTGCATAACTTGCTCCTGCTGCTTCTCAAAACTGGGGGTGTGCCAACCGCCATCTGCCACAGGTAATGTGGGTAATACTATCAATAAATACCTTGTACAACTTCTAATAATCCCAACTATTCCTTTAAGGTTGTTTGGAGTTTTTCTCTATTTTGTGTTCTGTTTAATTTAAGTGCCAAAGTATTTTCTCAGCTTATTATTGTTGTGAACCATATAATCACACACCAGCTCCATTTGACAATCCCAGTTTTGCTCAAAAGCAATAAATCACTTTGAGACGCTAATAATGCATGCTTTAAAATGGTAATTTGATTAATTTCCATGTCAGCCTATCTTGAAGAGAAATTGAAAGGGAGATGCCTTTAGAAAGTGGAAAATTGCTGAATATAACAAGAAGAAAACTGACAACAATACCTCAAAACAAAGGCATGAACACCAGGCCAGGCATTTCACTTTTCTTTTGTTCTCTTTGTGGAATGTCATCCAAGGGATGTTTAAAGCAAATTGGATGAAAAGGATATTTTTGAATTAATTCTGTTTTTTTTCTGTTTTGTTTTCCTGCTTTCTATTTCATTTCTCTGTTTGTCCTTGCGTAGTTTCCAGTGCTTTCGTTAATTGGCTTTACTTTAATTCCAGTATGGAGCAGCCTAATTTCATCAGGGCCTCAATGTCTGTCTGTGGACAAGGACAAATGATAACACATTGCAAACGGCATGCAACACTGCCACCTTAATGCCATGTATCCATTCTGATATTGCGTTTGAAGTTCAAGCCATTAAGGAGAAGCCTTTAATGCTCACTGCACCTCACAGCTCATTGGTTCACAATTCTAATAGTTTGCTATTAATTGGACCCTTTTCTGCCATTTTCTTCCTACCTATCCTCTTGGTACTTGGTAGAACTGCTGGAGGGAAATGGCTGTGTTTTATAGAATTTCCCATTATTTAATAACTGAGAGGTACCTGTGCACACTTGCATAAAGTGGAGGGTTGCATTAGCCTTTGCACTCTCACGTGTAAAATGATCTTTTCTTTGTCAGCCTGTCTTGTTAATGCATTTTATCTGCTGTCAATTCTTTACTCATTACCTGGCGATTTCTTCAGCATTAATAATTGATGTGTTTTTCTGAGACAGAGTGAATATGACTGTGTGTCTTTAGGTGTCTTGTGACTGACAGAGAGCTTTTTTTTGAGCAGGGAGTCAGGGTCAGAAGAAAGGAGTGCGCACCCCCAAACTACCCAAACAGAGCACAATGAATTGGGCTGACCTCCTGCCCCCTCCCCCTGCAAACCCACCCCCAACTCGGAGCACAGAGGAGTACTCTCTATCGATGGAAGAAAGGTGGGACACGTCTGTACTGACACAAAGACGCAGACAATCTGACAGGCACACACACATTGTATTTAAATACTGGTTCACTCTGTGTACCTTTTCTCCTGTTTCTGGCATTCATTGCAAGTATGTGCCCCAAGGGTTTTCTATCTATTAGTGCTCGACTCATGTCAAAGCTTGATAGAAGGATGGTATGAATATTTAGTGCGTGTTTTCCTGGCTTCCATATATGAAAACATTCATGTTTTTTTGTGAGTGATATGAAGGTAATGAGGCTTGTTTCTCTCTGTTGGCAGCTGTGACCCAGACATGCAGTGCCCCATGCCCCCCTCTCACATGTACCTGCAGCCTGATGAGCTGGAGGAGGAAGAAGAGATGGAGAGAGGGCCCACTCCTCCCATCCGAGGGGCAGCCTCATCCCCCGCTGCTGTATCTTACAGCCACCAGTCCACAGCCACTCTCACCCCCTCGCCCCAGGAGGAGATGCAGCCGATGCTCCAGGACGCACATGACAGCCATGAACGCAGGTACAGCTGCATGACGCGATTCGGTCTATGGAGTATAGAAGTGCAACAAGTAGCAAAAGAACAAATGGTCAGCCTGTGAAAAGATGTTTAGGAAATACATATTTTCTCTAAACCCTTACAGAAAAATCTATTTGAAATTCAGAAGTGTTTCCATGTTTTAGCCCATTAACTCCAAATTCAGATTCTGTGTTGTATAATACTGTTGGCCATTTGTCAAAAGCATATCTTCGCTTTTAGATTGATTTCTTACCTTCCAGGGAACCATATATCTCGGTTCATTTCAGTTCAACATAAAATTTAACTTGCAGCGATTTTAAAGTTGTTTGAAATAAGTACTACATCACAGTCTAAATTAATTTGTCAAAGTGATATTATCAGTGTGGTAATCCAGCTGTGAGCAGCAACAGAAAGCACCAAATTCATGTCACTGACTACATTTACATGCATACAGTATTTTGGTTTTTCCCCTTATTCCGAAAAAAGACAATATTCCTACAAAGCTGTTTACATGGCGAATTAAATTAAATATTCCATTAGTATTAGTAGTAGTACACTAGTATTAGCAGTAAAAGTGGAATGGCTGGAGCTGCTCGAGCCACTTTGCTTACTTTTTTTTTTATTCATTTTAACCACCTTTTGGAAAAGTTTGGCAGCACATATCCAAAAACATGTTGATATGCAAGTATCTTGTAATATTGAAAAGTAGGTGTGTTTCTCTTTCTGACCAGAAATGTGGGATTTTCTTTGTGCATGCATCTCTACCCATGCTTTACAAACTGTTGGCTTGTTGGTTTGTTTACAACACACAGAGCTGGCCGTAAACAGGCAAACTGCGAACCACGAGGTTTGCAAACTGTCATAAAAACCCCAATACATATTCCAAATGTGCTGAATACATGTCCAAAGAATGCTCCTAATACGTGAATAATAATTAACTTCTTAATTGGAAAATGCTAAATGCTAACTCAGATTTACCAAACGGATCAAATTCAGAATATTGTCATAATCTGAATAATATAAAATAATACTATAATTGAGGTTTGGCATCATATGGATTTTGAACAAATCTGATCCTTATTCTGCATAACAATTCACAATTCCAATTATCTGAGCGACCAGAACAAAACAGGTAACATGCTTAATTCAGTTAAACTGCCTTAAACTGATGAGCCAGTTAGAACCAGTTCTAATTTGGGACTGCTTGTCGTTGCCCAGCCTTAAATGTAATAATAATAATAATAAGTTCAGTTTGCATGTAAACACAGTTCTTAATTCCTTTGTCTGATTTATGGACAACATTGCCATAAACTCTCCAATTTCAGTTCAGTATAAAGTACTAGGTGTAGTTAATTGGCTAAATGCAAATTCAGCAGTATGGTCCCATGATAACTGGCTGGTGTGTTTTACTAACTTCACTGGCTACTTTTTCTGCATATTTTATCCAAAATAGTCAAACTGATAGGATTCTGATACTGTGTCTTTTTCACTTCTTGCAGGCGCCATGCTGTGAGCCCCCCACCCCCTCCAAGGCCCCTGTCTCCTTCACACACATATGGATACATCACCAGTCCGTTGGCCTTGGACACTGACGGTATGGAGGAGGAGGAAGATATATTGGAGGAAGAGGAGGAGGAGGGTGACGAGACAGATGCAGAGGTGGCTAAGATGCACTACCACCACACCCACCCCCACACACACCCTCACCATCCCCAGATGCATCCACGAAGGTTGCTGCTACGAGGGCTCGAACAGACACCTGCATCCAGCATGGGCGACCTGGAGAGCTCAGTGACCGGGTCCATGATCAACGGCTGGGGGTCAGCCTCTGAAGAGGATAATGTCTCTTCAGGGAGGTCCAGCGCCGTCAGTTCATCAGATGGATCCTTCTTCACTGATGCTGACTTTGCTCAAGCGGTTGCTGCAGCCGCAGAGTATTCAGGCCTCAGGGTGGCCAAATATCCCAACACACAGGGCCACGAAGTTGGAGGAGCTTCAGGTAGGTCTTACACAGTCTACCACATCCAAAACAAATGTTACTGCTAGAAATTTGAGGAATGGTAAAAGCAAACTGTTCATCTGTTTTTTTTCTTAGCACGAAAATACCAAATAAACCCGTCAGGCCACCGTCCTGGCAGCCCAGTGTCTACAGACAGTAACATGAGTATGGCAGCTGTACACAGGAGGCCTCCGAAGAAGCAGAAACAGCATCCTGCAGGTCATCCAGGGAACCAGCGACGTGAAGCCTACAATGAAGGTACACACAAGTACATGTCAGCATTATAAAAACACAAATATCAAAATCAGATACATTTTGTAACAATCATGCGAGCTCAATGTTGTTTCTTGTAGATTCCTACTTGAACAGAGAATATAAATACTAGAGTAGGTAAGTTGGAGAAACCAGCAAGATTTTGAAAGTATCCAACTGAAAAAAAAAACCCTTTACTTTCTCAAACAGAGCTGTTGTTAGCACTTATACCTGTCAAGCCAGCATGTCTGTCTTAGGAAATTGTGTCTGCACTTTCTTTACTATTCTTGTGCAACTAGTCCCCTATAGCTTTAGCAATATATCTTCCTAGGCTTGTCCAATGAGTGTGTGGGCAGAGTGTGTGCAGGTAGGCAAGTACACCACCCAGTACCTCAGCTATTTGCTTTCCTGTTTCCTGAACTTAGATATGTTATGTGGTAGGCTTACTTATGATGAAAAACACATTTTGAAAACTGTTGAAAGATGTTGCTAGGGAGACTTACTGTAAAGCACCATATAGTCACATCTTTTGTCTTGCAGTAAAGTGGGTGTGTCTTGTAGTCTGTGAAGCAGCAAACAGATCCTTCTCAGTCTGATAGCTAATGTTTTGCAAACATTAGCTACCTAGCTAGTTAGCAAGTGTTTTGCTAACATTAGCTAATTCAAGATGGGTCTATATGTCACTTTTACAGGTCCTCCAGCAACACTTTCTAATCATCTTTAAAATCTGTTTTTCTTTTCAACATAAACAAATCTAGTTTGCATTGGTATAAATGTCCTTATTAATACTATGTCTGGTAAATCTCTAATTCAGGTCTTGAGCTAATTATTGTTAAGACAGTAATCACAATATAAATCTGACTGTTGGCAGGTATTTTACTGTACATGATTGTCTGTAAAAGGTATGAATGACTTGTTACAGCCAACAGACTGATAGAGAGTTAGACATGTAGCAGCAGTAGCGGGTTAGCTATGTCCCACAAGTCCACAGATGGCCAGTTTGTATCAATGGCTCTGCCTCTATTCCCTCTCCAGATATGGAAAAGTGCAGTTTACTGTGATGTAGTGTCCGTAAACGAGAGTACGGGCGTGCCATGAGCCAGACTTTTAATCATCTTCTCTCATGTGTTTATGCACATGCATACATGGCATCACTCCTAATCTGTGACGGTGCTGAACAGATCGGGCGAGTGGCGGGCTGGAGGCCAGGGCCATGGTGGAGGAGGAGGAGGGGGCTGTCTCGAGGGAGCTCTGCCCAGCTTGGCTCTGCTGACACTGGGATGTCTCTCCACTCTAGCCACTAATGAAATTGATCCAGGTGCTCTGGCTCATAGTGAAGTGCCACCTTTTACTCGGCGGGCCCGAACATAAACCAAACAGGGGCTAAACACTGGAGCAGCTGTACACTGAAGGAAAAGCTTTAACCTTGTTAAGTAAAAGAGCAATTGACTTTTTCCAGCATCATTCTTTACAACACACAGCCTACCAGTGGAAAGCCACTTTTTTCTGTCTGTTTCCTTGCTTTGATCTTGTGGAAAGCTCTTTTTTTTCTACATATTTATCTGTATGTGAGTGCTGTCTACAGTATGTGCTGTCCCAGAGCTGGCTCTCCTCTTAGTGTCAGGTGTCCTTGAGTGTTGGAAGCACTTGGCAGGGAGATTTAATATCCAGCTCACTGGGAGCCAGACCAGCTATATCACTGCAGAAAATCCAACCTCCTCCCCCCTTCCAACCGCCGCCTCCTGCCATCATCCTTATATCCTGGCTTTTTCTCCATCCGCTGCCCCTCCCTTTGGAGTGATCTCTCCATCCCTCTCCACTCGCTCCTCTTCTCCTGTGCTCTCCCTTCTCCTCAGTCTTTGTTTGAGCAGCGAGGGGGCGGACTGACAGCTCCGCGGCTCGCTCTGTCCATCAGCCCTCCTGCTGATTGCATTTGATCTGAATGGATTGTTTTTCATTTGGAGGTTATTGCCTCCCCCCCTTCCCTCTGTCTCCACTTCAACCCCCACCCTACATATCCCGTCTGTGGTCTGGAAGACTGGCGCTGAGGTGATAGGTGAGGGAAGGTGATTTCATGAAATTTAAAGGAGAACTGAAAACAAGGTACTCCCCATGTTTGCTACACACACAGTTAGGGATAAAATGATTATCTGTCTCATGATAAACAACAACAAAAATTTTGATAATTACTGTTACTGTTTCTAAGGTTACAACTATCATTTTCATTAACAATTAATTTGTCAATCATTTCTCCTTTAGTTGCTTAGTTAGCCATAAAATGGCATACAATGGTGAAAAATGTTAATCACTGTTTCTCAAAGCCCAATATGATATTATCAATTCTCTTCTTTTGTCTACAACTCAAACTTTTCAGTTTACTATCATAGGAGTAAAGAAAACAGCAAATATTCACATTAAAGAAGCTGAAATCAGAGAATTTGGACATTTTTTGGTTATACTTTATAATAGCCATCATTAATAAATGGTAAATTGATGATAAACTTCAATTTATGTTTATATATGCTTTGTAAGCCATTTATTAAGCAGTTAATCAGTTGCAGGTTTATAATGGCCATCCAAATAATGTTTATAGATGCAGTACACAGTATTGATTGACAATTTAAAATGAGAACATTTTATAAATATCAGCTCCATCTTTATGAAAACCATGCAGATATAGACAACATCTTCTAACTCCCAACTCACCTTTGAAAATAAAAACACAAAAACTACTTCCTTAGGTTTAAGAAACAAAACTGTTTGAGCAGGTCGGGGAAACAATCATGGTTTAGGTCAAAATAAGTATGTTACTTACGTAATTCACATGCGTCATGTACAAAAGTAATATATGGAAGTCAATATAGTTATTAGTTGCAACTTCATAATAAGCAGCCAAATAATACTTATTGATAGCTTCCAAACTAATTATTAACCATTAACAATGGGTCAATCTCTCTATGCAATTAATTCTTTAAAGGTTTAAAATCATTTGATAATCAATTAATTACAACAAATACTTAATATAGTATATAAAATGTTATGTGTGCAACAGTAAACCGTTTAACAAGAATATAGTTGTGTCTCTTATCAGCTTTGATACAATATATAATTTTTACACAAATTATTTTATATTGTACAAACTAATGATAACAAATTTTATCATTTAAATTACTAATAATTAGTAAACAGAATAGATGATCATTTCATTGTTAACAGTGAAATAAATATTATCTTAAGTTTAATTAACTATCAATTTACCATTTATTAATGATGTTACTATAAAGTGTTACCCATTTTTTCTTTCTTAAATCTGTTAATGAAGTATTATAATATTTGCTGATTAATTTCATGGCAGACAATTAATCAATCAATCAATCAACTAATCATTGCAGTATTAAATTTGAATTATTCTAAACGTTTGATCATCATGCTTGAAAAACTCACAGTTAATACTGTGCAGCATCAACCAAAGTTAGCAACAGTCTCCTCAGCACAGACAAAGCAGCAGTGTGAGTTTATTTTGAGTCAGTCGACACACTGACATTGCAAGTCACAGTCTGAATTTGCAGTCTGGTAAATTCAGAAAATTGCATCACTTCACTGTAATGCAGCCTTAGAAACCAGGAAAAGAAAACACTTATGCCATATCACGATAGCAATATGATATCGCTGTATTGCCCAGCCCTACTATAAATACACATAAATAGCATCAGTTAAGGCGACAGTAAAAAATCCAGACAAACAAGTGAACTATTGAGGGAGGCAACCTTCCCTTCCCCACCTCATACACCTCTTTGACCTACTCACTTCACTCTTGTTTGCACAATGGATGTGGAAACACCCAAGTCATATCTCCCCCATGATTCATATTGCGTTTGACTCTAATGCCTTTGTCTCCCTACTCTCTGAACTTAACCCTTCGCCGTCTCTTTTGATCTGTCTCAGCCTTGTCTGCCTAATTAACCACCCCGGCCCCTCTGATACACCCTCCTTGGCAAGCCCAGAGACACTTTTCAGACCTGATCTCTGTCCTCGCCGATATTTCCTCATAAATCTAACAGGCACTCCGCTCCTCCTGTGTAGTGAGCTATATCTCACAGACTGTGGCATTGATCGGACTCGGGCTGAGGCAGGACTCAGGAGGCAAGAGAGATATTAAAAAACTGCAGACGCCTCTCTGTTCTATGATATTGACTGCCCTCCTTTTGTATTCAGGAGGAGTGGATGGAGGTGGAGGGTAATCAGAGGAGTGTACTGAAGCTGCCTGATTCTGCCAGCAAGACGCAGCAGAGACGTCACCTGCCCCATTAGCCTTCTGTGCGTAGAAAAGGAAAATGAAAGCTTTGATGCTTCACAAAGTTCAGCGTTCCACAATCTTAAAAAGTAGCCTTAAGAATGTCAGCAAGGTGTAAGAGTTGGCGCTTTGGTACATTTATTAACTTTATAATCCCATGTGGATTACGTGTCCAGCCACCAATAAAACCATCCTTCAGGTCGGAAGCTGATTAGAAGATGAAAAGCCATCGATCGCAGGCAGACGAGGCTTTTCTCTTGCCATTTTGTTTAGATGGCTGTGTGATGTGTGAGAGAGGCTAGGCGGCCGGCTGGACAGCCTCATATGAATAATGGCTCAAGGACAAGCGGCATTGATTCATCGACAGGGGAAGTCGAGCAGGTCAGAGAGCCAGCTGCTGACCGTCACGCTCCCCTCTTCCTCTTTGCTCAAATCTCATAACTCTCCAGCCCGATTCAGCCTCTCTAAAGTCATCTGTTCTGTTTACTGTCTGTACTGCAGAGTTTACGCTGTGCACAGATCTGAGTGTATGTACACACACTGCAGCTGTGTTTGTGCATCACCTTGCAGGTGTGAGACAACTGAGTGACAGATGATACACACTAAAGTTTCAAGAGTACACAGATTCTTGTTCCTCAGGCTTGTGCAATTACCTAAACCCTGGTTATTGATGTGTTCTTACTTCCTGTGTTTATCCTTCAGATCTGCCACCTCCGCCCATCCCACCTCCAGCAGTCCTTAAGTCCCCCACACACCCCTCCAAGGCAGCCCTGGAGGGTCGGGGAGTCATTTCCCCCAAAGCAGGTGAGGGTCGAGACAAGAGAGGAGGAGGAACAGGGAGCTACCGGCCCCGAGACGGCTCAGACCCCAGAACCAGCTCGTCTGAACGCAAAGACGCTCAGGAGAGACAAAAGACTGGTCACGGAGGGAAAGGGAATAAACATGAGGGTAACAGCGCCAACAAGGCACGCCAACACGCAGGTACGACAACGAATACCACGTGAGGGAATCACTCAGTACTGTGTGTAGTAGTTCTGATTAAGTCTCAATTCCTCCTACACTTGTCCTCTGCCCCCAGGTTCAGAGGACATTCTGCCCTATAGCCGACCACAGTTCCCCACAGTCAACAGCCCCCGAGACCCAAGCTCCTCCAGCTCCATGTCCTCCAGGGGCTCAGGGGGCCGGCGGAGAGGAGAAGGAGGCCGCAGGAACCCTGCAGACATGGGCCTCAACACCACGGGGGCCTTCCAACCAGGAGATGAAGAGCTAGAGGTAACTGTTCTCAAAGACACAGGCTGACCCTCAACCCATCTTACAGTTATCAATCTATCTCCACAGAGGCTGACAATGATGGTATATCAGCTGATTACATTTTCTTTTAAAGGGACAGTTCACCACAAAATCAAAAATACGTATTTTCCCACCTACTTGTAGTGCTGTTTATCTGTCTAGATCAGAAGTTTTCAAAGTGAGAGGCGGGCCGCTTCAGAAGGGCTCCAAACAGCTTCAGGCAAGGCTCAGTGAATGGAAGTGAAAGAAGATTACATTAGTTATCAAAAGGAGATCACATAGAATAGCTTAAATTTGTGTGATTTGGTTAGAGAGAAAGTTTTGAGACAAGTAGATTTGGGGAATTTTAATGATTTCTGCACTTTCCCAGAGTCAGAAACTAATAAATGCCTCAGGAAAGACCTTGTGTGTTTGGTGTGGTCTGAACTTATCTAAAACAGCAATATTAGCCTATGTTGGCTCAAATGCTGAGTGTCTAATATTACAAGCCAGAGGAAAAATGTGTAATTTTTAGTTTTGGGGTAAATTGTCCCTTTAACGTAAACAATAATCTTGATACGGCTCCCTTAGATGATAACTGTGACCAAGATACATACATTACTAAGCAGGACATTTTGCAGTAAAAATCAGTCAATCAGTAGAGATCCACTTGTCAGTTGACCTCAAACCTAGTTTGGCATGTCAGTACTGCAGTTCTTTGTTCAGCTGACTTATACACAGATATAAATTTTTCTGCAATAAGCTAATATCTGGTCAGCTCTATTTCAAAGATGGATACTAACAAACATGCTTGTTTTTGTTTTTCCAGATGGTAGAGAGCTGAAGAACAGAGGAAAACGAGGGACTGTCCTGATTTTTCCAAGAGTGGAGCACCATTGTTTCTCTTACGATTTTAAATATCTCAGTATTTCACCATCATGTTGGCTGCCATCATACTGTCCATCAGTAGTGTTTCTTTACATCTGGAAAACAGACCAATGTTTTTTTTCTAACTTATCATTTTCTATGTCCATTTGAAAAAAAAAAAAGGAAAGAGTGTCTGAAGATAAAAGAATGGTGCATTCAAAACAAAAATACGCAGTAGTATATTTATGTTTAATTCCAATGCAATATGGAGTGAGATCGTACTCCAGACATCGACTCGGCTTGCCTTGACAAGAACTGGGAGCCCCTACAGTCAGAAGTTACTGTAATAAAATAGCTGCAAGCAGAGAGGGGTGGACTGTCTGTAAATATACTTGTATACATGATGTCCTCTTTGTTTTACCCATCGTGGTACCTCAAATTTGTCTTCCTTGTTTTATTTTGCGAATTCTAATTTTATTATGCCAGTAAATATAATTATTATTTTATCATTTCCATCCATGTTGTAAATTGCTATATTATTTAGCTGCCCCATGAAAGTGCCACTTTGGGAATTTTTTTTTCTTTTATTTTGTTTTTTGTAATGCACTGTTATGTTTCGTGTTGTCGTCAATGTTTGTTATTTGTTTTACTTTGGTTTTAAAAGCACAATCACTAAACTTTATTTTAAACCATTCTATCTATTAACCTTTTTGTCTTACTGGAGGAAAACAGGTATGACAAAAGAGTCTAGTTAATCCTGATGATGATGACGATGATGATAATGATGTAGGTAAAGGTTGCTGTTTACGAAGGCTGTGCTTGAAAGGAGACTCCTTGCGTTGTGATTGTCTCCCTCTCCGGTTCTGACGCTAACTCAAGTGATGAAAAAGACAGGTAATGTGATTCATAGCTGCAATGTAAATATCTTTTCGCATTGACCATAAACTCAGCTATTGCACATTAATTGAAATGGTTTTGTTGTCTACTAATGCACTTAAACGAATGTCAGATACAGGAAGTAAGAGTCACTTTGGGAATCTGGAGAGGTTGTAATTGGACAAGAAGAGTCTCTTTTCTTGACAAGGCGGGGGGGGGGACCCCTGTTTTTTTAAGGAGAAAGGGTGCTGTTGTTTATTCATAGGACATCTGCAAACATTTGTTTCGTAAAGCAAAAAAGTAAAAAAGAACTAAAAAAAAGATGAATAAAAAAGTTCAAATTATACGGGTGTCTCTGGTCATTTGTTAACATTCTATGAAAAGTAATAAGAATGGTATTCTATATTGTTTTTGAGCTCAGTGCATCACCTACTACCTACCACCTACTTCAATGCATAATTCCTATAAAGAGATATCTGCATATGAATACAGAATCTGTAACAGGATTTTGTTATCAGAAGTGTTTTGTTTTCTGTTTGTAGTCTGAGTAGTATTAACTTAATCATGTTTGAGCAGCAAAAGAGACAAACACGTTGGTCAAAATACAATGTTGGAACTCATTGGCAATCTTCTGATGACAATTTAGCTTATTGTTATCTCCTAATTTATCTGCATTCATATGCAGATATTTGTTTATAAAGATTAGCTGAAATGTTGTCCAAATTTAAAACACCTGATGTCTCAAGTTGATAACTGGACTGTAAACAATGACCACCACACAGAAGAGGAGGTCTTGGCCTGCACATCCATTATCCAGATATTCCTTGGCTACACTGGAAACTCCAAAACAATGGCCGCTTCCCCCAGAGGCTAAACTGTCATCAGATGATTTCATAGATTGCACAATACCTTATTATTTCTCCACCTTTTCAGTGGCACTGAAAACATAAATCTTTAAAAACAAACAGGTCAAAATTAAGTTTTGTTTTAAGAAAGTAATTTTTCTGTTAGTAGCTTCTAACACTCGAACATTGTAATTTATTGGATTAATTAATAAACGAGGCATTTGTTGAAGAACAATACACTTGACTAGTATTGACAGCAGAAGCGTCTTTAGGTTGACTAGAAATCTCTCTCATATGCAGACACTTTTTATAATCAAAGCTGTTCACATGCAAGGTTCTGTTTCATTAATGTCAATTAGTGGAAAACTAGGTGCATGAGCCTCATTTCCACTTCCATAGTTTTACATACCTTAAATAGATTCAGATCTGTCCATCACCTTTTTGCATATCAATACTTCTGCCTGCACTGCCAGGCCGTACAGTAGACCTGTCAGAGACAAATGACAAAGAAGCAGTCAGATTCCACTGATCAGTAAGTACTAAGGCAGCTGTCATCACATGCAATTATTACACATACCTGTATTCGCCTGTATTATTAATTCATGTACCCATTAAAGTTGTCAAAAGTATTTAAGTGTGTTTAAAACTATAAAATATATTCTATTCATTAATAATAGTATCAAGAGTACCATAGGTATAAAAAAAAAATCAAAATGCCCATTTAAGTTCAGTCTTAATTGTCCTTCAAAAAATTTGGCAACTGCATAACAAAACCAGTTACTTTCTAATTAAAACAAAAAATGTGGAAAACTTTCTTTTTACTGTGGTAACGAAAGAGAATCGAGCATTTTTTCGTACTTATATTATATCAAATTAAAATGCTAGTATTGTGACAACTCTACAACCTGTGCCAGGTAATATCTCAGTCCCTATTGTTGTATTATTGTATCTCTAAAATAATTAACTACGTAGTTGGAGCTGCAACGATTCTTTGATTTAAAGAAAATCAGTTTTGATAATAAATTAATTGTTTCAGTTATTTTTCAAGCAAAAATATCAAACATTTTCTGGTACTGCTTTTCTTTGTCATTTATGACAGTAAATGAAGAGTCTGAGTTTTGAACTGTTGGTTGGACAAAAGAAGCAATGCGAAGACGTCATATTGGGCTCTGGTACACTGTGATGAAAACTTTTCACATTTAATGTACTTAACTATTAATCGATTAATTGTGAAAATAATCAGTGATGAAAATAATCATTAGTTGCATAAAACTAAACATTTTCTGCAAGTTTTATACAGTTGTCATGACAAAGACATCTCAAACTATGTCAATTTGTCATTAAAAGTGACATAAATGATACAATAGCAGCCATTAACATCCATTTTTATAACAGGTGTCATGACATGGTTATGAAAGTGTAAGACAGTCTTATGTACACCCCTTCAATTAAAGATGCAGCCCTAGATCTAAATTAAGTCATTCAAAAAGAAACAGACTTACTAAAAAGAATAAATACCAATTTACGTGTGGGAGACAGCATTCATGGTTCTTGTTCATAGTCATTGTTTACATATGTACATCTGGCCCTGTGACACTGAACGCGAGATTGACTCAAAAGAAACTACAGTATCCATGTTTATGGTATTGAAGTAACATGTTGCCCAGTGCAGCAGTGTGGCTAACTGATTGGAGCAATGGAGGATCAATTCATCATTGGTTTTAGTCTTTTCATGGGATTTGTTAATATTAAAATACTGCAGCCTGACATCGGAAGATGAATAACTTCAGTTTGTAATGACTTAACTTATGGTAATTAACTGTGTGCGCACAACACAAACATTTGTGGAGATATGAAAGAATATTCATAAAAGCCATAAATGTATTTTATTGACACATTTATTACAGCTATAATTGAAAAGCATCATAATAAAGCTCAATGTCAGTGCATCTGTTGCATTCTAATGTGAAATCATCTGAGCTGGCCTCCTCTGAAAGGACACAATGTACTTCAACAACACAGTCAAGGAGGAACCATCAATATCCTTGGCTAAGAGGCTAAACAGCTATTTCTGTTCCATACAGTAGCTGTTCAAATGTATTACCTAATGCCAATTCCATTAGCGTTCTCCATTACTCACAATATCAGCATCCCGTGTCATTCAGTAAAGGCATTTGAAGCCATTGAGGAAAGCTAAAACCAACGGCGAAGGGGATTATATTCAATTTGACAGGCCTAGATTGCTGCCAATTAGGCGTAAGGAGGCTTCAATGAGGTTACATAAGAGAGTGAATACAGCGCTCATCTTATTTCTCATCACTCACTTGCCGCTGGGATAGCTGCTGACGCGGCAAAACAAAATATCCATAAAATCAGATGATGACACTGTCGCCTGCACGGAGCGACTCCAGACGGTGACTTGTCCTAATTGGAGACCGAAATACATTTGTTCCAGTTTATTACATCTAACCTGCCTACTGCTTGTTCTCACACAGGCAATAACCTGGCCTATGGGAGTCTTTAATGTCAACCGCTGTCTGTCTGGCTTATTCAAACATCAGTGATGAAGAAAGAGAGATGGTTCCTCCCCTTTATACTCCCTCCTGAGTCTCAAAGAACTGGAATGGAAGTCCTGTTTTTACAAGCTAATGACTTGTGCTGCCCACCTTAACATCCCAGAGCCTCAAGAGACCGACTGCTCCGAGTCCTCTGCTGAAAGCCATCAGAGCGATCAGAGAGTCTACATCTACTGCCCTCATTTACTGCAACAACTGCTGGATGTTTTGACCATTTAAAGACATTTAATATGTGTTTGATTACAATTTTTAAAAGTGAAATACACAGGATTAAATCAACAGCTACCACAACTTTTTTAGATCAAATATGCTGATAAAAATAACCTAATTTACACTACCATTTGATGTTTACAGAGAATTTAACAATTAAAACCACACTGGCAACAATCAGTCGATGTTTGGGCCATTGCAGGACATTTAGCTTGTGTTTTGATCACAGTTTAAAAGTAAAAATACAGGAATTAATCAACAGCTACAACAACCTTGTACATCAAATGTGCAAATAAAAATAATCTAATTTGTGCTGACATTTGTTGTTTTACAGACACAATTTAACAATAAAAAACATATCGGCCATAAGCGACAGATGATGGCCATTTGAAGAAACAGAAACAGGAATGAATCAAAGGCTTATTACATCCAAATATGCAAATAAAAATAATCTAATTTGTGCTGACATTTGATATTTATAGAGACAAATTAACAATTAGAAACATATCAGTATAATTCACTAATGTTTTTATAATGGTTTAACTATGACAACTGTGGGGGTCTGAATTCCCAGTCCCTTCCTCCCCTCCTCTGCTCTCTCTCAGCTCTTTCGGAGCTCCCATCCCCCCCTTTATTCCCCCAGGTGTTCTCTAATAAGCACCTTTCTAAACAAGTACAAATTTGGAACAGGGGAGAGCATCCCCTTATGCCTCCATCCATCATTTTAATGAGTGGAGGTGTGTCCAGGCCCCACAATGAGATGCTGGTGATTAAGGATATTAAGCGGATGCACTGTCTGCCAGGGTTATTCACCCCATAATGGCATGAATATGCACGATGAGGCTGGATGGTCTTTGGTCTGCTCCTTACAGTTACTCTACCTGTGTGCTCGAGGGAAGGCTCAGAGGTGTAGTGGCATGTCTGTGACATTAAAACTGGGGGAAGGGGAATGAAAAAGAGCAGTGGGTGTGCAGAATTATATTTTTCTTCCCTTACTTGACTCTTTTCTCATATAATGTGTAAAAAAATACACACACTCCTGGATTTATACACTATGATACTAATTAAGCTTCTATTTAACAACACAATAACAATGGCTAATCAATTAATCACTGAAAATTAAAGCAAAAGGAACGTTCATATTCTACTGATTTTGGAGGAACCTGTGGACAAAAGCAGTAAGCAGTAAAGTTGTAACAACAAAATAAAATCATCTAAATAAAAGTCTCCTCCTGCTTCTTTGCAACTGGCTAACAGAACTTTGTCTGGGAAAATGCAAAAATGGGCTCTTCCAGTCTGCATGCTGTCATTTGTTTCATCAGATTTTAACGAGAATGTGACCCAATGGCAGGCATTTAGAATAACATGGGATCTTCCCACCGATGCTGTCTTTTGAGAAAATTGCATAATAAGATAAAAACTCCTCGTAGTAGCTTTAAGATACAAATGCATGTCTTTTTCTCAGTTTAAATTAACTCAATCAACCGATAAGGCTCTCACTCGAAATGCTCGAAATGAGTGCTCTTGTCCGCCTGTCCTTATATAACAAATGGCTCGCACAAAGTCAATTAAGGCACAACTACTGCTATTTCTAGAATAAGAAGGCAGACGGAACCAAATCATGAAGAAACCTGTGAGCTTCAAAGAAATGGTACACAAAACAGATATTATTAGTTAATTACTTTTAAAATTATTAAATTCTTGATTAATTGATTAATCATTAACATCATTAGTTCTGTTCTACTAAGGTCAAATAGAGTCAGTATGCTGCCATGTTGACCCCACTATTTCATATCAATATTTGTGCTGCGAAAAAGTCTATTAGTTGGACAATCCACAAAAAAATACCAACTATTTCAATAAATTATTAATTGTTGAAGTGCATTATTTAAGCAGATAATTTATGAAGATAATCTGCAGATAAGTCGATGAAATAATTGTTAGTTGCAGCCATACCTGGTTCTAGAAATGTCTTAATGACAGTTTCAGTACAGTCTGTGAAACAGTTGCATTTTAAACGCATTATTAAGATGAATAAATGTTATATAATCTTCAATACTAATGCCTTCAATAACTAATCTTTAAGTTTAGCAACATTAAACTGTTTGTCTGCCAATGATTAAGACACAAAAATGCCCAATTGGAAAGAGATGGCAGAACACAGTGTAGGTTAAAACTTAAAGAACAGTGTATAGGATTTAGTGGCATCTAGTTTGTAGTCTAGTTTGTAGATTACAACTGAAAACTACTCATCTCACCCTCCCCTTCCAAGTGTGTAGGGGAAACTGAGGTGGCCATGATTTTTTTCTTAATATATTGTACAAGAATACCTAAATAAGCAAAGTAAGTATCACCCAATGCTAATGCCACAAAAAGTCAGCGTTAGTAGCCAGAGGAAACCAAAATCAATTGCCAAGAATGGTCAACAACAGACGAGCAGAAATACACAGAAAGATTGTTGGATGTAGCCAGTCTGAACAAGTGCAGGGAGCTCAATATTCCTCAAGACACAGACATGAATAAATTATACATGTATACAGGAGAGAGGATATGTACATGTGCTACCTAATATGATCCATTAAAGCCCCACAAATCTTTGCAAATTTTCAATTAGACATCATATTGTTAAGTCATTTTTATAACAAGGAGGGCATTCCCTCAAAATAACCCTTTAGCCACCATCATGCTAAACATATTGTTGACACTAATATGGTAGTTGTAAGCAGTTTTCAGAACATCCCAGAATAGCAAAGTTACAAGCAGGAGTGACTTGCTTCCCAAGTATTACATTGTACCACTGAAATATCTCTTCCCAGAATTTAAAAATACAGAGCTTGTAAAAATTCCCTGATGCTTAGGCTCAGCAGGGAATCATCTTAGGACTAACAGTACACCAGACTGGCTGAAACCCTGTCCTACATATACTGCCAGTGTTTGGTTTGTCTGTTCTGGGCTACTGTGGAACATGGTAGTTCAACATGGCGGTCACCAGGGAAGAGGACCCACTCCCATAAAGTTTGTTCTAAGTTAACAAAAACACAACAATTCTTATTTTTAGATGTTTATACAGTAATTAAAACATACTTATGAATATTAGATTAGATTTCTGCCATCTTCTGCCAATGAAACATGCTACATCTTAAATGCTGGACCTTTAAATGATAATTTTCACAAACTTTAAAAGAACAACCAATCCCCAGTTGACCGCTGATTGCATTAATGAGGCTAAAAAAAATATTTTCCCTCAAGGTTTTTCTTTACAAGACTAAAAAAATAGCACCTGCACCAATCAGGTTCACCATCTTCTCAGCCAACAAATGAGGGAAAGCGCATTTAGAGTGAATGAATGAGTCTAATTTCTCAGAAGGAAGTACATTTACAGACAAAAGACTCACTCATCCAATTTAATATGCCAGTGTCAGTATGAGGGCTAATTACTCTGTATATAATAATATGCTAAACATGTAGAAATGTGTAAAGCACACTAACCTCTCCTCCTCCTCCTGCTTCCTCTTTCTTTATGCCTTCAGTTTTTCAGTTTTTGCAATCAATAATTCAAACTGCTGTTGCTTTCAACTCCGTCCCAGCAGCCAGAAACTAATTTCTTTTGTGCACATTCAGGCTGTCTCTCATTTCTGATCGCCAAACTGCTTCATTAACCTCCTTCCCAAACTAGGAGGTAATTAAGTGAACAGCTGTGCACTGTCTGACAACTCATCCTACTGTCGCTACCCTCGGCGAGAACGCCAGCGAGGAGCCCGTCATCACAGGTGCACAGTGTTTAGACAGCTTACCAGCACCTCTCCACAGCCATTTGCACTACAGCTGCAGGTCAAACGCCACCTCTTCAGACTATCAATCAAAACTCATTTACGTTTAATGAGCTCACCAACCAACTTGTCGCAATTTCACATCATTACAAAAAGTTGTTTTTAATCAATGTTGAACACGGCTTGTTTCGACTTGTGAAAACTGAGCTGAGATGAGTTATTGTAAAAGATAGCCGTCAGTAGTGAGACTGTCAGACGTAATGAGAGGGCGAGCGTGGACGCCAGCCAAATCCAAGTTTTTTTTTAATAACTGAGAAGTAATCTGGGTGATTTGTACATCCATTTGTCACTTAGCCAGTCATTCTAACCATCCTTATTTAGTGCCGACGGGGTCCGCACAATTAACCCAGAGGAATATAGCCTCCTCGTGCCGTCCCTGAAATCTTCCCTCCCTCAGCTCTTTCACAGCTAGCTGTCCTCTTTGCATCTGTAAGCTGATCTCACCATCTAACATTTAATATCACCAATGAGTAATGGTCTTTATCAAAGTGCTTATGATAATTATGAAAACTGTTATAAGCTCTTTGATTAGCAGATTAATTTTTTCACCAGATTCACTGCACTAAGTATGTACATGGTGTAGAGAAAAATTAATGAAAACTGTGACATGAAAAGTACAAAAAAAAAAAGGCAATATTAAGACACCAAACAGAAATCCAAAGAAGCCAGACCATCTGTGGTTAACCTGCAGGTGTCAGTCAGAAAATAATCCAAATTATTCGGTGTTCACAGACACAGTTTCATTAACCAACAAGTACCAGTAACATTCCAAACACAGTCGCAGTACATCAACAAAGTGGCCAAAAACTGAAACCAATAAGCAGTTGATGAAAAACACTGTACAGTGCAGCACATACTGATTCAGGTGGACACCACTCAATATGTATGACCCACCTTTTGGGGGTCTTCTACAATTCCAAATCGATGCACAGATGCCAAATATTTTTGTAATAAAGTTAATTAATAGCCAAAAGTTTGACAAAACAAAAAAGGCAGAACACAACTACAAGGAGTCACTGCAAGCTGTTGGTTCAAGCTAGAAAATATCACGCATTGGGTGAAAATGGTAGGAAATGGCAGAAAACCCTGAAGGCTAACTTCTCCAATGTGTACAGTGCAGCACCCAGATGATACAGTGATCACATCACATGGTAACAGTTATTTTTTAGTTTAGATACAAGATGAAAATGAAGTTTTAAGTGACGACTTTGTATTCATTACCTGGAGACTGACATTAGAAGGGCGGAGCACTGAACTCTGGCACTTTCACACAACACACACGCCCATACTTAACAAAACTTCAACCAGCTCTGTTCGGGTAAAATACAAAATTCAGTCCACAGCCTTGTCCCCACACAGGGTTTTGCATAACGATGGCTCCAACTGTGTTAATTTTGCAACACGGAGGCTGTTTTCCACTGCTGGAGACATAATGTTAATAACAGAGTGGAGCACTGCGACCCCACCCCGCCCTCCCAACACGTGAACACACACACCAACCTCTATTTTTACAGAACACTTGATCAGTGATGTTGGTAAGTAAATTACACTGTCATTAGTTATTTTTCTTGTTGCATTTCATGGATTATGGACAGGAGTTGTTGATTATTTGATTAGTTTATTGACAGTGGCAATGACTTAAGTAGTTTATCATGCAGAAATGCTACTAATCATCTCAGCACTACATTCAGGATCATCTTCATTATTTGGAAATTTTATGATTTTTCGTTAGTACACAGAAAATAACAATATTCAGAATTTGATACAGGTCATATAAGCAACATATTCTGTTTGGCTATTCTCTGGTCAATAGGATATATGTCATTGTGGTAATCAGAATATGCATGCCACGGAATATCGGGCCTCACTCACTAACGTGCGTAGAAATGTTCTTACTGTACGCGTGTCCCACGCAAAGTCACTGTCTGATTCATGAAACATGCGCACCAGCCAAGTTTGTTCTTACCACCATGTGTATGTTTGTGAATCTGAATCATTCTAAACTGACAGGCTCATACCTGCTGCCTGCAATCTGCATACTGACAAACCCCCGTTACTCTCTATGAGGAAATATGTTTGCATAGAAAAGTATCATAGAGGAAACAGTCGAGTCGTAACTTCACATTCAGGCCACATCAGGCATTGTTGCAGTGTGAGGGTGTATTTGTACTTAACTGCTGTGAAACAATCAGGAAATAATGTTTTGTTTATCTGATTTACCAGCATTTGACCGGCACTGCGCCCCACTTCTCCCCATTCAGTCTGTACCACAGAAGCACCACTGCACTGCCAGTGTCCAAGGAGGAAACCACAAAAGACACTTTTGCAACTCGTAATAATAAATCCTAAGGCTGTAATAACCGAAATGGTGCATGTTGTGTTGTGTCCAAGTAGAATGGACCATGTCTCTGGTGAAAAAGTGACCAGAAGAAAACTAAGGAAACAGGTGGAGAGCAAGGAGCACCTGATCTGTCAGCCCAAGATAAGAGACTCACCACAGTTATTGGAAATATCTATAAGTGGGATAAATAAATGAGGGTGAAAGTGACGACATCCAGCAAGGACTTTCACCCGTTGACAACAATAACAATAATAATAATGATCTTGGACAATACATTCATAAAACACAACAGGAGTGCTTAACATAAAAGCATAATCATAATGTGATAAAATGCTAAAGACAGGGAAAATAAAATCAAATAAATCAACAATAAAGACACTTCCAAGACTTCTATTAAAGCTTTTTCTAAGACAACCAGGCCATCATCATCAGTGCATACACACAGTCTGAGGCAGGTCTAAATTTGAATTTGTAAATTCAGGGAAGAAAATATTGATGAATCCCAGATTAGCGACTAAAATGTTTGTACGCACAGTTTAAGCACAAATTTGTGCGCACGCATTGTGTGAATGAGGCCTATCGTCTTTTTTGGAATAAGGGCAAGAACTGTAATATTTTGTGCAATGTAATTGATGCAAAAATTCATTTAATCCTATATTGCCGTAAATCAGTACAGCTCATTGGTTTGCAAGATTAAAGCTGCAATAGCCTAATAAACAGGGATGTTAACAGAATAGACTGACTTGTGGAGACTGCGCAGCATTATCTTCATCTAATGCCTTATAATATCTTCCTAGTCCTACTTCGGAGTCCTTTTTCATTAAGTGTTTATGTATTTTGTCTACCCCCTGTGGATTCTCAATCAGGCTCCTGTCCAATGCAATATTTCTTCCATTAAAAATATGATTGACTTCTGCTCAATTATAAAACAGAACCCTAATTAAAATCCCTACTTCATGCAGAGAGAAATATAGTGTAGGTGTGTGAATCTGCCACCCACTCATTTCCATGTGAATTCAAAGAAACCCATTAGAAGGCTCTTGTTTTAGTCAAGGTGTTATGTGTATCTATAATGACGGTATTGAAATAACCCTTGAACCCAGCTGACTCCTCCCCAAGGTTAGGAATGTTCAATGCAAACATACAATCACACTATTCAGAAGCGACATGTTTTCACAGCAGCTCAACAAAACACTGACACGACCAATCATAGAAGCTAAATGTAAATGATGATGGACAAAAAGACCCGGCGGTGCTTGATGTTCAGCGAGGGCGCATAATGGGGATAAATTAGCGTGTTTTCTTAGTCAAATGACCTGGGGAGGGAGAGCTGGTGATTTGAATGGCTGGTGCTCTTCAGGCATTGATAGATGGAAGGTGAGGACATGGGTGAGCAGGCTGTGGAGGTGTTACAGTGAAGGGAGGATAACTGTGGTGGAGTTTAAAGGGTGTGGGCACCTCGGGATTCATCGCGCCGCTATTCCACCCTCGTCTCGTTCTTTGTATCTTTCCATTGCTGACAGGCTGCTGCTGACTGACTGAGTGTGGGAGATGAGACATGGGTTCATCACGCTTTGTGTGGCCTTGGGGCTTTTTTCTCTGCACATAAGATGGCTGATGTGCTTGTGTAGCCATCTTAAGCTGTTGTTTTACAGCCGGGCCATTTTTCTTTTTTATGACTGTGACCTACTGCAGAGCAAGAGCTATACCTGCTCACCTCCATTTATCTTTTTATCGGATATGTTTGCATTTTAACCAGTGAATTTAAAGGGATATTTCATATGATTTGAAATGCGGTTGCGTAAAGTATGTATCGAGAGTGAGTGTATTAACTACAGTTGATGGAGGTTGACATGCCCCCACTTTGGAAAAGCAGAGAGGAGACTCAGCATGGAAGCTAAGCTCAGGTTAAGTTGAAATTATATTTTAAATATTTTCACAACTTTACCTTGCCATTAGGCAGCTTTTTCTGATGGGACATGCATTTATATAATAGGGCTGGGATGATATACTTATGTCCCATTACGATACCATATCACTGTTTGTACTTTGAGGCAGTAGTGGAATCGTGTGAAGTCATTGCTGATTAAAACCCAACATTTCCTGTCTTTTTCTGCTTCATAGTAAATGCTTTTAAATAACAAAATATCGGTGATAAATGACTGTTTCTAAACTGTATTACAGTCGCTCAACTTAAGACAAGCTTGTCACTGGTTAAATACACACCTTAAAAGCAGTGCAAACTCTCAATTACTCAAACAAACTCATCAAACCAAGTCAAGTCAAGCCAGAACATATGTATGAGTGAGGAAGGAGCAAAAGAGTTAGTTACCAACGGAGACGACAAGCTTGGAAAAGAAGCAGAAATAGCATGTCCACCCAGGTGTCATATTTCCATCACTGCCAATCAGAGCAGGAGCCTGTAAACACCTGTGACAACTATAGAGTCATTTGACTGATGCCGATTTTACATTTTCCCAGGGAAGACAAAAGGTGGATGTTAATGGGTGTTAGTGTCTTTGATCAGTGTAAAAGGGGATTTAGCTTCATACACAGGACTCTTGCAGCTTTTTCAAACTGGGGATGTGCTGACTGGCATCTAGAGACTATGGCTATTTGGAGTTTTATTCTAAGGTTAAAGGGAGTGATTGCTCAAGACAGGACGGCATCATATGACTGGCTTGAGGTTGTATGTTATTTGACTGCAGCATATTTCTAGATCGTGTCCAGAGCATGTTCTATCGATTATTATTTTTCTCCCCCTCAAAAAAGACTAATGAGCCTGGAGAATTCCACAAGAAAGGTTAATACAATATTGAAATGTCAGGAGATTAATGATATTGTTCTTTCTTCCTATGGTCCTGCAGGAGAGGGTGACAAATGTCTTGCCCTTTTCACTCCGTTCCTCCCTATTTGTGATCTTTTTCCTCTCTCCCTCTTATTCTCTTTGTCTCTCTGTCTGTTTCTCTTTTATTCTCCATCTCCTGTTTTTTTCTCTCTTCCTTCTCTTTGTCTCTTCCTCGTTCTCCTCCACTGACCATGGTCTCCAGATGCCAAGGACTTATCCTCACCACTGCGCATAAATGCTGTGGCTATATGCGGTGACACAACACAGGAGATGGGCTGTGCTGTACACTGTGTGCAGTTGTCAGTAAATGAATAGCATTGATCCATCTTCATTAGGAGGTGGTGAGGAGTTTGCCTCCTGTCAAGAGCAGAAACTCTTCCTTATGCACCAGATGATCAAACTGTATATTGTTAGTCATATAGAGAGAAACGCTTCTGCCTCTCCTGCATTTTGGTCCTGGTGGTGCAGATGTTAACTGGTCTTATGTGCTCAGTGCTTCCATGGTGCACATCTTGACTCCTCCCATGCTCCTGCAGCACCCTGGCATGGGGTCCAAGTTTTAATCAACTCTGCATAATTGGAGTGATTCCCTGTCTTGCTGTATATTTCAATCCATCTGTATAATTACAGTGAATTAAAGTCTTTGTCAGAAGGAATGGGGAGGGAGAAGTCTCACACAGACTCCCACCTCCCCTACTGTAGCTCACACAATTACACACCATCTTGAGAGAAAGAGGAAATTACCTCTTTTGTCATCTCATTTTTCACTGGTGGGGGCTAAACGTGCATGAGCGTCAACAATAATTAATGCATCACGACAACCTGCGCACAGAACATCTCCTATATCCATTTCAATATTACAGATTAAGCAATTAGCTTCACACTTTTAATACACAGTCACTGTTGTCCTTAGAGGTATTTTCTTTTAGCACTGGTGGTAAGAGGAACAGTGGAGAATAGTGATCTTCCCGCCTTGCTGTGGGGGCTTTTGGCCAGCCATGCCTCAGTGCAGTAATTGCATCGATGAGAAGGAAAGCAGTGGCTTGCAGGCGAGCATGGGTCATCATTACTCTATGTGAAGCTACCAGCCCTAAGGTAGGCCATTACTGCAGTGTGTCAATAGCTGATGCTGTTCTATGATAGAGGCCAAACATTAGACCTCCTGGGGTAAAGTGACCACTTCCTTCCTCCAGGTTAAAGGTTCAGGCAATTACAGGGACGCCAATTTATCTTCTGTCTATACTAGGTGATCCCCTGGTCGAATTAGATCTTCTGCTGCCAGCAAACTCAAACAGAAATGGAGATGCAACCATTTGAAGATGCACCAGTCCACCTTTTTTCAGTTCAGATCTGATTCCGACACCTGAATTTTGATGCCAGCAAATACCAATACCCTCACACATGAGGCTGCATTGCTGTGTTCCAACACAAAAAAATCTCCAAACCACAGACAAGATTTGTGATTCCACCCAGAAGCAACTCTCCGCTCTGCTCTGCAGGGAATATGCGCCAACAAAGTGTGAACCAACTGTCACAGTGGACTACCATTTTGAACCTGGAGTTTGGCATTATGGGGGTCGCCATCTTGGTTTTTTGCACCCAGAGCATGCACAGTACTGACAAGAACCTGCAGCTGGTAGGTGATGTACAGCGACTTGGTGCTTGGTTTTGACTCTTCAGTTTAGCAGGAAATAATGGCAGCATGCCTGGTCGCAATCTTTCTCATATTATGACTCAACAGATTCATAAACAGTTTGATCTGCGTTTCATGAGCCCTGAGTTTTGTACTGGAGAGACTGCCTTTTCAAATCACACTTTAGGCCCATCCTAGACCATACCTTGCTTTATTGTCTTTATCATGCTGCGCTGAAAAAGACACGCAACTAGCAATTGAGACCTTAAATTCATGGAAACTGTTTATTGATGTAATAAATTAAGTAAGAAATAGAGTCATTTTCTCATAGAACTCCATACAATTTGACATTGATTCACCTCCTGCTGGCCATGAGAGAGACTGCAGGCTTAAGGCAATTCCACATTTACTTCAATTTTTCAGACCCAGATACTCCATCCACTATTTAATATACAGCCTATGCCACTGACACTATTTTTGACAGAAGCTGCACCAAGGTGCACAGAGCACACCAAGCCAGTAGGAAGTAGGAAGTCAGACAGAGGAACACCATAGTTAATCTGGTCAGTTTTCAAAATAAAACACCCTGTGCAGAGTCCTGTCAATAAAAAATCTGACCAGAAGTCATACAATCTAACTCCATAATCTACTCCCCATTGTAAAAGCACAAAAAAAAATCAATCAATCAAGAACTCAACAAACTGAGGTGGGTAAAATGCTTCTAAAATGCTCCTGGTGGGGCATGAATAGGCTAAGGTATTGACTGATATGACCCACTAATAAAAAGTATCCAAACTTCTCCAGTCAAACAATAACTGTATTTGATCCACTTTAGACCCAGATCGAGAAAAAAGACTATTTATATGGTATGCAGCTACAGTTAGCAGTTACAGCTAGTTTCAAGCAGTCTGTGGTGGTGAAGTTTTAAAAAGGTATTGATTGAAGGACTGATAACAATATCACTTTAAGTGTGGTTTTGGTACCGGTATCATATTTTTTTAAACAATACCCACCAATGGGTATGAAGTCAAGTGGAAGCTAGATTAAAACCATGCTTTGGGGACTACTGTGCGTCTCTGTAGAACTGTTCAATTACTAATTAATTTGTTAATGGGCTTTAAAATTGCATCATTACATATTTAGAATGACTATGGAATCTGGATCAGTACATGGATTTATGACATCAGTCCAATATCCGATAAGTGAACTACGTCAGTGTCAGTACCCGAAACCAATATTGAATCATACTGAATCAGATCTGTCCCAACTCTACAACCATTGCATCTTTCCTTCTCTCACCATCCTTGGCATCACTCCTTTGATACCATCATTGGTATCCTAGTCATAGGCAGATCCCTTGGTCTATGTCTCTCTCATTTCCTCATCTCATCCATCCTGCAGCAGACAGCCACTATCTCTTCCTCTATATAGCAGACATCTGCAGGGTATGGCCAAATCACTTTAGTATCCCGCAGGGGGAACAGTCCTCCAATAACTTCCACCTCCATCCAGGAAGTCCTGCATTAACCATGAAGCTAGTTTGCCAAGTCATAAGGTTTCATTCATTTTTATCAGACCTGCCAGATCCTTTGAATAATTGCTATTCTACAGTGAGGCTCTTTCCTTTATTGTTCTGAATTTGAGCCAGTCATTGTTGAGCACTGAGGTTGCTGTTGTGTTTATGGTGTAGTTCACAGGAGAGATGCTGTACAAGTGAAGCATATAACGCACTAAAACAATAACAGGCCCATTATGAAAATGATAATGATCGCAGTTGTAGCTTAGTTGTTGACTGTACAGTGGATTTATTCCAGAAAAGAAATCTGATAACCAGGCTGTGTGGCTTTCTCTGCCCATAATTGAATCTAAGCCATCTTTGTCTTCATTTTTTGTCCCTGTCTCTGAAGGTCTTTTGTTCTGAAACAGTCATCCCCCAATCTCCTGCCCTTTATCAGACATTTAACTCTGACCTCGGCCTTCTCCCAGTTTTCACCTCACTACAGCTTCCCTTTTGACCTTCGCCTCATCTTTTCCCCCTCTTCACTTCTCCATCATTGTCACTCTGCTTCTAACTTCCCAGCAATTGCTGGTCTTCCTCGCACAATGTTTCCGACAGCCAATTTAAACAGTGGCAGGACACATCTATCTCCTGGAAGTCTGACGAGCGCGGCTCTGTCTCTACCAGCTTCCCGACTTGCTCACAGTCGTACCTGAAGCTCTGGGCTCTCTGTGACTTCATCTGAACGTTTCTGCCTCACGAGAGCTTGCTTTGAATTTGGCAGGTGTGAATCAGTTGCGCAGAATGATGGCATGTCACAAACTTCTTTCTGAAGAGTTGGTGACATTCTTCATTGAAGACTGCTGATTCTAACTTACTGGGGCAAAACTTTGCCTATATGTTGTAAAGTTTATCAAATTAATTAAATCTTATGAATCAAATTGACCGTTTATTATTACGTAGTATAGAATGAATTTAAAGCAAAATTTACTTAAAGTAAGGTAAAATATGTTTTCAGTACAGAAAACGACTAAATAATTGATTAGTCCATCAAATTAATTAATTCAACAGTAAATGGGTGGACAAAACAAGTCATTCAAAGATTTCTCCTTGGCTCTAGAAATTGAGATAAGCATTGTCACTTTTTTCTGACACTTAAAACCAGGGTAGATAATGTATTTTAGTAGTGTTTTTTTTATATTTGTTGACTTTCTCTTCACATCCAAACAGCAATCAAGAAATCAGAAGGGGAAAAACATGGTATCTGAATCTGTGGCTGTCACAGGCCTGTAATACGATCACTCAGTCATTTCATTAAGCCCAAATGAGAGGACTGGATGGCCCATCTACCTACAATGCTTGTGCACTCATTGCGGATGACTGGAGTCTTCCAAAAGGCTAGGCAGATATTTTGCTAGAGTTATATCTGGGGAAGTACTGGAAGTAAACAAGCTGCCATTGTTGTAGTGGCGTCTCCAAACATTATGCGTGTGCTTGAATGCAAGCTGTCATAAGAAGTGTACAATTTTCTACTTTTATATGTACTTTTTATGTAATCTTACTTTCGCTAAATATATCTAGGAAGTCAGGAAAGAACCTGTGCAGTTCTCAGCTGCTCCAACAGTAGTGTCAGATTTCAGCTTTGGGAAAAAAAAACAAATGCAAAACACACAAACTATGCTTTTCTTTGAAACAAAGCAGTTACATAACATGCTGGAATTGCAACGTGGTGGTTGGGGTGGATGGCGAGTGAACAAATGATGCAAGTATGTTGCAAGATTGCCTATTTTGACAGTCAATGACAATGAAATATATCAGTGAACATTTTATTGATACATTTTTAGTATCAACGGTTTTGCGACTTGCCAGGTATATTTCCTCATATATTAATAGAAAAAGTATTTCAGTCAGCATTACGTTTCCCTCAAAATATGTTTTCTGTTATAAATTTGTTGTACTGTAAATAAAAGTAATTTCAAGAGACCAGGCTGGCAGTTGTCAGGCAGTGTGTGTGCATGTGTTTTGGGACAGTGGCTTTGGAGGGAGCCCTAAAGGGAGGGGATGGAAATTTTTTGGTTGGATACTTCAAAATCTAGCTTAGTCTTGCTGGTTTGTGTCTGTTACCAAGCTTCAACAGACTAAGTGATCTATTAAGTAAGAAAAAAAAACAGATTACTAACACAAAGAATCATTTTTTCAAACCTAAATATCCTCTGTGTGATATAAAGAGAAAACACTGGCAGAAAGAACCACCTGAAAACTTCTACTGTGCTTTTCACAACACTTAATCTGTATAAACCTCCCATCAAGTCTCCTGTGTCACAGATTCAACTTCTGTAGGTTGGAGCTGTCCCTCAGCTAGACTCAGCACTGAGAACAAAGCAATCATTGGATGTGACTCCAAGTTCACATGCATTAATGTTGTACTCAGTGCTACTGGTTTCATTCTCAGTTAAACCATGATCAGCCCGACTTCCTCGCTGCATGTCCTCTGTGAGTCCAGGCATGAGATTTGTGCAGCCAGCAGAAACAAGCTGTAAGCGAACTGCAGTAGTCAGTTTACTGGGTTATATTGCCTTAAAGGTACCTTCAAAGTATGCTCAAACTAGTTCTAGGTCTTTGTTGTCTTACACCGCTCTTCAAAGCACTTCACTTTATTTGATAACCTAATGTTCTGTCTGCTCCTCTGTATATCCTCCTAATCAGTCATGTAATGAACTACGCTAGTAGTACTGTTTAGATTAATTATACATCAACCCAATTAGACACAGAACATCCATGCTACAGCTTTATCTGATTACAAGGCCAATAGAAAGATCAAAAACTCTTCACATTTTACATAAGTAGGCCTTCCGTTTCTCAGAGACCAGTTATCTCCTTGAGGACATGGAGTCGAAGTAAATTAGTGCAAATATTTTTCTTGGGAAGAGGACAAATCACATGCCACATTTTTTGTCACAAGTTGCGTTTTTCCAATTTGTGTTTGTAATTAGGGTGTGCAGCACCCAGACATCCAGCGGATAATCTGGCCTTTCTGTATTAGACGGGAAGTGGACCGTGAAAGTAATTGGTGAGTGTAGCACAAATTGGATCTAAGCGTGATGCGATTTTTATTCCTCTGAGGCAATATTTGCAAAGCGATTAGAACAATGCTGCTGCTGCACATTTTCAAAAGCTTTATTACATACGTGTAACATTTATGATCAAATGTTAACAGGTCTAGTAATCAACCCCAAGGTGGGAGGTAGTATGTGAAGCTTACAGTCAACTGGGAGGAAGGAAAAAAACTGTAGTTTATAACCGTGGCTTTGGCTGCTGTAAGTGGGGAATAAATAAATAATGAAAATAAAATCCAAATGGTTTTTATCATTCAACTGTTTCAGAACTGTTCCAATTAGGATTCCTATTAGATGCCTCTGAAATAAACTGCCAAATCAACCACAAAAAATATGGATTGCAGAGTTGTTTTCTGAGAAAAAAAATCCCACAGAGAGACATTTTATTTTTGTTCCTGTTGGGAGAACTGTAGCATTGCATGTTTTACCCAAAGTTGTGTGAGGGAGTTACAAATAACATGATTAGAGACAAATTCATTAGCAAGTAACACCACTTGGTAATGAGATCTTGAGCTTGAGCGAGTAACCACTGGGGGTTCGGTAAGCCAGCCAGAATCATACTGGTGTGACCCTGGCATCAAAAGCATAGAGATTGGATATATCTGCAGTCTGCGGACGCTTCCAGCTGATAAATGGGGTTTTATCACTTCTGCAGAATCCTGGCCAGTCTGCCCAGCTGAATGCTGAACAGGACTTTTGTGTGGCTGAGAAGTGAGGGTGAACAGATAGGAAGAGGTTTTATTTTGAGGATGAGGAGGTGTGGAGGAGCTGATGTCATTAGAAGCATATCAGTGTCGTGCCAACATAAAGATGGATATGAGCTGCTTCATAGATAAATAGGAGGCACAAGGGCTTCAGGAGTATCCTGATGGTCCAGGATCAACAAGTTACTGGTAACAAAATCAAATCAGCTACAACCAACAATTATTCATTATGTGCTAATTATTACTAATTGATGACATAACAAATATACACTCACTGGCCATTTTATTAAGAATATCTGTAAAAGTATCTAAAACAAATCTAATACAATCCAATACAAGTGTTCTGCTATAAATCCAACCTTTATAAAGATAACGCTGTTCAGTTTTGATTGACACTGTCAGAGAGTCATTAATTTATATGGTACGTATACTATAAGTTATGGTTATTATTTTAACTGTATGCTTTATTTTTTATTTTAGTTTTTATTTTCGGGGGGCTGAAGTGAAGACAGGAAAGGGGGGTACATGCAGCCAAGGGCCACAGGCGGGAGTCAAAACCACCACCACTGCTGGTAGCTCCCAGCCGCAGAACATGGAACCAACACGTTACCAACTGAGCTACCAGGCCACTAAAACTATATGTTTTATGTAGTAGTTTGCAGTGGTGTCGAATATGGCTGATTATTTTCATTACCAATTAAATTATTAATTCATTAATCATTGAATATTTGGCAGATTAGACTATAAAATGTCCAAAAAAGGGAAACATGCTCATTACACTTTCTCAGAGCCCAAAGTGTCTTTAAATTTCTTCTTTTGTCCAACAAACAGTCCAAAACCCAAAGACTCTTCATTTACTGTCATAAGTAAAGAGAAAAGTAGTAAATCCTCACTTTTATGAAACTGAAATGTGTGATATTTTTGCTTGAAGATGACAATTTATCAGTAATCAAAATAGGTGGCAATTACTTTTCTTTTGATTGTCAAATACATTTACATTACATTTGCTAAATTTCTTCCATAACCATCTGTTTTTTGGGGGACCCAAACAAAATCTCCTGTGACCCACCCGTTGGTCCCAACCCAGTCTCTGGGAATGACTGGTCTAATTGTTTGCGCTCCAGTGTTCAACTGGACTACATGGTATTGAAATGTGTTTTGAATATATTGTCCACACTATTTACAAATATGAGAGGGGAGGAATATTATTAACATATATTATATATAATGCAGTCTAATACTGCACCACCACTAACCTAAATAATATACACCTCTTGAAAACTGGAAGAAACTTGCCTTCATAAGCTTCACAACAGTCAGTGTTACACAACTGTTGTCCTGGATTGCATTAGACTGTATAGGTGGACCTGATAATGTAGCCAGGGATTGTATATCACATCATGTTTTCCCACAGCCCAACGTGATATCTTCAAGATGCATATTGTGTCTAAGTATAGTCAAAAAATTCAAACAAATTACAAAATTATATAAAGCAGAAAATTGCAGGATACATTCACACTTGAGAAGCTGGAACTAGTAAATGTTTCACATTTGTGCTTTGTAAATGACTTTCATTTATAAATGAATTAACTGATCATTTGAAATGTTGTCAATTAAGGGCTAATTGTTATATTGACTACTAATTTCAGTGCTACTTGAAATTAGAGCCTGACCGATACTGGATTTAAGGTCCATACAATTTAATGACTGAATAAACTCCATCTGTTGAAGAAGATCTGGTGATAAAATCAAAAGCTTACAACCAGCTACTGAATGGATTTTGTTATGACTGTGATCTTTACTTTTGTTTTGGTGGTTTTAGATTTTGATTATACTCTGTCTGCTCTCACTGATATAAATGGACTGGACAAGAAAACTGAGAATTAGAGCTGTCATAAAGGTAAGGCCCACAGGACTGTTGTATAAGACTTTGATTCTTTGTTATTGTTTTGCAATTTTCAACTGTCAGAAAAATATGCCAGTATTGACTAAAAGGAACCGATAAGCTCCAGGGCATACAATTACGATGGATCAAACAATTTGGAACCAGTTCTCAACGGTTCTGGTTATCCCTAATTAGACTGCATTGGTTTTAAACTGCCAACTGTATGTGCAGCATCTTCAACAAAGCACTGTCATCCATGCTGATGTTTACTTCCGACCTGCTAATCTAATTGGTGGGGTTAAAAAGCGGTGGGGTTCCTCCCAGTTTGCACTGTGCAGCCTATGGCAGTAAACACCCATCAATTACCTGCTACAGTCTGTTTCATGCTGAACACGGAGAAACGTGTCAACACCCCAAGATACTGCTCTGCACACACATGAAAGCCTGGCCATCCAAACAGAGGAAAACTCCTGACAGCATAAATTACTGGGCGAAAAAAGGTGAAGGCACTGTACATGTATCAAGCCTTGTTTTCTGTCAGGGATGGGAGACAGGGAAACAAAGGAACGCACAGGAGCTAAGCAAAGAACAGGAAGGAGGAAGAGGAGAACAGGAAATGGAGATAAAGAGGGCTGATGGACACCAAACTGGTCAGTGAACAGGCAGAAAAATCCCCCAGTGGTGTCTTCCAGGGGACTGTCAGTTACCATGTGAGCATCATGGTAAACAGAAAGCAAAAATAGCCTTCAGTCTTGTGTGGTAGCAAGACAAACAACCTCCGGCACAATACGGTGTGCTTATTGTGTAGTTTGTGGAAGAGGAACTGTGGAAGTATTTGATGAGGGATATGTCTGGGTGCCTCTGCTATTGTTCGGCACAGTTGAGAATCATTTATCACAATAGGAGCACCTGGTGTTCAGAGAAAGCTTTAACAGAGCAGGAGCTGGAACACCACAACCAGAGCGTCTCAGCTAACAAAGACGGTGAAAATAGCAACATCTTTCTCCGCATCTATCACTGTTCCCCTTCACATCGCTCCCTCTTCCCTCCATCTCAGCCCTTTCCCTCCCTTTCTCTGCTGCTTTTAACATGCCTCCATCTCTTCGTGTTAATTTGCTGCTTCAGTGACACGCATCATTGGGGGAGTCATTTCTAATAACCCCGCCAGCCCCTATACAAGTGCCTTTGAGTCATGCACAGAGATGTCATTCAAATTATTAAGCATAATGGTGACAATGATGCATTTGCAGAGCCTTGCTTATTTCCTGACATGACTGCAGTTAGCTCAACATACCCAACCAATCCCCTTCCTCCTCCTCTTCTTCACAGATGAACCCCATGTCCCCATCTCATCTTTTTGAGGAAGAGCACATACTGAGCTGCTGGGGTGAATCATTTCATTTCCCCGAGCGTTTTGCCACAAGAAAAATCTTTTTACTTCCGAAAGGATCTTGGCATGTCAAAGTCTCCTCAGTGTCACCGTCTTATCACATGCCATGATGCAGGATTTCCCCTTTTTGAAAGGTTTTCAAGGTAAGAGGGTTAGAGGTTTCTATGCCTTCTCCTTTCTGACCTGAGTCAAAGTAGAGTAATTATTCATTCACGCGGGGCCGTCAGGGATGATGAGCCGATGACATTTTCCCTCAGCTGCTTTGTTGTTGCAGATCCAAGGCAGAAAGGATTGTCAGAGTCTAACATCTGCTGTTTTCTCCCTCAGCCTCAGTTCAGTACAACACGTCTCACCAGCTAAGAAAATGACTGAACAGAGCCACAGGGATTCTCTCTTCTCTCATTTACAGACTTTCAGGTGTAAGAAACACATGTGAGGCAGATGGCAAGACGAAAACACACCCACACAATGATGTTTAATATTATTTTTGTTATGCTTTTCTTATAGGAGAAACACAAGGTGAAGTGTAAGATGGTTAGTTACTGTGGCATTACACTGAATGAAAACACACAACTAACTGTAATTTGCTGAGAGTTAGTACAACCTGATAGAGAAAAAGGGTTTTTTTTTGTCTGGGTTTATTTCACAAACTGCCCGCATGATGCCACGGTGTTTTGGATTAAAAAAGCAGAAAGCAGATGCCTTGGTAATAAAGACAATTACACCGGCAGCTGCACCATCTGCTTTTGTCCGTGACCGAAGTAATGAGAGGGAAAAAAAGAGTCCAAGAGGGATTTTGAGAAGGTTGCTGTGTGCAGGTACATCTAAAGCCTCACCAAGGACCTGCAGATGCACTAGACCCAAGAACGGTCAAACCATGCTCAAGTTGTGCAACCAATAAACCAGAAGCTACTGAATTACAAATTCAATTGACCCAAATTTTAAAAGTAGGAAATGTAGATGGGCCAGAGATTTTTAGTACAGAGCTCAATAATAAATCAGATCAGATATTCCACTTGGCCGGAGGAAGTAAAATGCAGCATCATGCTAAGCAACTCACTTGTCTGAATGGGCAAGTGGTAAAAAAATATTAAACACATTTACTTCACATCTATGACACACTGTGCCATTTTAGTTGCCCAGCTGGGCGAGCGAAAAAAAAACCTCCAGCAGAGTACATGGGCACAGCTCCATAAGATGCAATTAATATCTGCAATTTAGCCTCCCCATCCTGTGATCCCTTGGGAAAGTTTGGTGGTTTTGAATGTCGTACCTCCAGATATGACATTAACCCTTTAACTACCACAATCCACTCATTATAAATGGGGTTATTATTTTGGTGATTGGAGACGGCAGTAAAATAAACAAGTACTAGCCAGTGCAGGCATGGTAGAAAGGGTTGACAGAAGCATATTTTCAGTACAGCACTTCTCTACATGACCATCAATAAGCAGACATTTACGAAGAAAGCATTCAGAAACCACTTGAGAAAATGTTGATTTGTGAAATATATGATTGGCGGTGTCACTACATCTGTAAACACCCTACCTCATCGATACTATGCATGCAGCTCTCAACAGAGATGAGAAAGGTGCGGCATGGCTCACTCTCACAGTAGCTACTTCCATACACTGTACAGGTTTAGGGAGTAGCAGATTACATGTAACAGGATTATGTGATTAGGACAGAAAAACTGTTTTCCAATACTGTTACAAAAAATAAGACATAGACATATTATCATTATATTTGGGGTCTATTAGCAGGATTACAGTTTTTAAAATACATATTAATATAAAGAGCGATATGCTACCATGTGCAGCACACACATATTACAGCACTTAACAAGTCTCAACACCACTCTGGTCTCAGTAAAAACAACTAATCTGACAGTTACCAATTCATTTCACCATTAAAAAAAATCACAGATAAGACCAATTGCTAATGTTAGCCACGGACCAACTACTGACTTAAGCTAAACAGACCAACTGCTAACATTAGCCACCAAGACCAACCGTTAAGTTTAGCTACAGAGACCAACTGCTAACTGTGGCTACACAGACCAACCACTAACCATAGCTGCACAGATCAACTGCTAACTTTAGCTACACAGACCAACTGCTAACATTAACCACAGAGACCAACCACTAAAGCTACATAAACAAAACAACTGCTAATGTTAGCTACACAGACAAAGTGCTTAAATAAGAGGTAATCCAAAAGTAATGGAAAAAATGAAATTACATGACTTTAATACTGTGATACTTGGATTAGGTTACTAACTAACTGAGCCAAGTTGACATTGAACTTGAGGGACCCAAAACAGATTATACATGCAGGATAATATGAAATATCCCTTTAACATAATCTCTTCCTCCTCTTCGATTTTTCCTTCTTCCTCCTCCTCTTTCCCAGCCCCTCTTCTGCCTCCTGTGTGGCCTGAGCCAGAGAAGATAAGTGGGTGGGCAGCTTGCAACCTTGTCCATTTTTGGGTGATTGACTGATTATGCCTCAAAGAGTGGTGACATTCATGCTTGGAGGCCAACGATTGTGCTCCTCTTCCCCTGGACACATCACAATACAGGAGCATGCAGCAAATGAAGAAGCAATAACATTAAGAAAGAAAAGTCCAAGGCTTTCTTTTCACCAATGTACAAATATGATCTGTTTTAAATGTTGCAGCAGCAAATCAATCTTGTCAAATATAATACAAAGCATTACATACAGTGAATGAGCCCAGTCACATGGAATGAACATGTAGCAATCTGGTTAATAATGAGTGCAGCACACTCCAAGAACTCTGATTGGCTTTAAGCAGTTTTTTATTCTTAAATTGAAACATTATTTTACTTAAAAAAAAAGAGTGTATTATGTGGCAGTGCCATTGAAAACAGCCACAGCCTTGTAACACTGAAAAGACGAGGGCAGATTTTCAGATACGAGTCCTTGGCAAAGACTTCTATCTGCAAAGCTCTGCCAATCACACACGTTCAAGTGCTACTGGGTGAAAATCATGAGCAAGCTTCCATAAAAGTTAGGCTTTAAAAATATAAATCTCAGTCTTTGTCCGTGTGTGTGTGTGTGTGTGTGTGTGTGTGTGTGTGTGTGTGTGTGTGTGTGTGTGTGTGTGTGAAAGGCAGAAAAGGATAATTTTACATATTTCCACCCCACTTCATACAAGAGAGAGACAAAAGCTGGCCTTGGCAAAGCTGTTTCTTTTTTCTTCAGTGTGGTTTTCAAGCAGAAGGCAGAGCGTGGGTTTAGAAACACTGCTTTTTCGTGGACAAGATTTGAAGGACATGCAGAGAGACACGTGTAGTTTGGGCTCGCATTCAGATAAAACATTTCTTTATCTTTTTACTCTATGTAAACTTTGATTCATCTACATAGACTAGAACAAAAATGAATGTGTATCATATAAAAGAAAATCTCAAAAGATTGTAAGTGATTGGACTTGTGTGTTCAGAAGTCTCTGAAGTGACCGTTGACCCCTGCCCTGTTATAGCTCTTTTTGGAGTGCTCTCTGACCTCTACTCTTTGCAGTTCTAGTGTCATTGTTTTGGCTTTCAGTATGCTGTTAGGACCATACTGCAAGGTTCTCCTGTCAAATTCTGTGAGATCTGGCAAGTACACAGAGGATGGGATATTATTGGTTAAATATCCCATTCTGATAGACCATGAGAATTAAGATATAATAGCCTAGGGCAGGAATTATACCACAGCCAAACAGATAGTGCCTTGGATG
The DNA here is from genome assembly GCF_056507025.1 of Lutjanus erythropterus. Taxonomy (NCBI): domain Eukaryota; kingdom Metazoa; phylum Chordata; class Actinopteri; order Lutjaniformes; family Lutjanidae; genus Lutjanus; species Lutjanus erythropterus. The sequence goes on from NC_139320.1 coordinate 41,332,900, forward strand.
CACTGGAGTGTGGCCTTAATGCCTCTTCTACACACACATCTAGGTTGGTATGCCCTGTTTTGAACTAGGCGTTGTGCCCTTATAAAGATGTCAATGTCCTCATTTATGTGACGCAACAAATAAACTCACATTTCTCTGTCATCATGCTGGACATCAACAGTAGCACAAGATTTCTTCCACTCCTGGAAATATATGTGTAGACATTAACAGCTAATTCAATAGTAAACATTAGCTAACAATAACATGTAAGCTATGATGAGCACATGCAGCTAAACACGCTACAGTGTAAGTGTTCATACACGTTTACCAGAATATTGCTGCTTAGTGTTAGCTAACTACACACTAAAAACTACAAAAAACAAACTACAAACAAATGCACATAGAGGTTATATAGTGGAAAGTGTATACGGTGATCACAGTGATCAGCCACTTACATGGATCACATGTTTGGCATAGAATCATTCCAATGCAAACATGGTTCAAATAATTTGTTTATAGTAATCAAATAGCCCACGTACACTATTTATTTTGGGTCTTTTTATATATGACAACATATGGAAAAACAAAAAATTCTAAATAAAATGACACTAATTCTACTTTTTTGATGATGCATCGCCTCATTGTAATCCATCTACTTCCAGCTTGCAGTTGGTGGTATGTGCACATTGAAATCATGACAGGAAAAACTAATTTTCTCTCAGTGAAAAACATAGTCTCTTTGAATCTTTGACAAGCTCCCAAAAACGACCGAGGTGCAAAATGATGCAATAAAATAACTTGATATTCCTATGATAAATAATCAAATGTTAAGAAAACTAAATGGTTATCTGCATGAGAAGTAAAGAAAAGCAAAAAAAAACAAAAAAAACAAAACAAAACTGTATCTGATTGCTACCTTACCAGCACCAGACAGGAAGCAGCAAAAAAGGTAGTTCCTTTGGTAAAGACTGAAAAACTCCTCATTAGTCTCTCTCTCTCACACACAGAGAATAAAATCATGATAGTGTTATGAGTTGGTGTTTAAATGTAAATGTAAAGTCTTTACAATAATTCAGTTCATCTGATTATTGATATTGATGCTGTACTGACAAAACAATATTGACACAGACATCTATTATGTTGTGTTTTGAGAGTTTTTACCAACCCCTAAAGAAATGTCATGTTTCTTAGAGAGAGTTTAATTCAAAATTTTCCCCAACGAGCACATTGAACTTCAGTTTAATTCAAACTGCTGATAGTACATGTATATTTTTTTAACATGTTGTCACAATAAAGAGACACTACACTGCTAAAGCAACGTTATGATAAAGTTGTCTGACGCTAACTGTGGTTAGTTACTTGATTAATGACTTATTGTCAAATCATTTGTGCTTGTATTGATTATTGATGGTGGCTGATTAGGTGAATTATCAGCTTCATTCAATATAATTTTCACTTATTGCACCACTGACTTTGGCCATGATGCCCAAGTAAATTTGTGTTTATTAAAGCCAAAAGTGGCCTTGCCCTAAAAATGACATAATTTCAGCATTTATAGTCTCTTCTGAATTTAATGTCTTGGGGAGAGGTTGTTTGTTTGTATGTTTGTCTGGTTTTTGTCCTCTCAATTTGCTGAACTGATCATATTGAAGTTGTTCCCAGAATAAAATATAACAGGTAAACATGAATTATAGGAGTTTGTTACAATTAATTATTTTCTTGTCCTCAAGGTCCTCACCAACAACCAACTGAGGATAATCTAATGTTAACACAACACTGCTGTCACACAGCTACAATACAAACATTAGTTAACTTGAGGATTCCTCTTTTTATTTCCATGATTGTATACTGCATAATTGTTGGACCCAGCCTTTAATTAACGAGAGTCAGACAAGGTTTTGGGGTGTCTCCCACTGTGTTCGTTAACACACATCATTAATCAAGGAGGGGGTTCCATTACGCAGGTCACTCAGTATCATGCTAAACAATTAAGCTTTGATTAAGAGATTGTTCATCAAGCCATCCCACCAGCAGCCAGTGGCGTGTTTAAAGCCCACAGGAAGTGGATGCCTGCACCTAAAGCTCTGTACTCACAAACACTGGTACACTCTGTCAGTATACCTTGATTAAAATATCCAGTGGCAATGTGTGGTGCGCACACACACACCCACACTCGCGCACAAACTATTCAAGTCAGTAAAGTAAAATCGTGCATACAGGAGTTTCTTTTCAAAAGCTTTTACCTTTGCTGGATGCCATTACAATACATGACAATCAGTTACTGTTTATTTCTGCCAGCAGAGTTTTCTTTTCTCTTGAATAAGCCCTCTCTGCTTTCATGAACAGCCCTGCTCCCAGCTTGTAATAGTCTCTTTTGAAAAGACTGCAAGGTGAAATCTAACTCCCCCTCCCACTCCACATCCTATCTATCTATCTATCTATCTATCTATCTATCTATCTATCTATCTATCTATCTAGATAGATAGATAGATAGATAGATAGATAGATAGATAGATAGATAGATAGATAGATAATGTAAATGTTTCATGCATGACTTCAACTCAAAGTACTTGTAAACAATCAGAAAAATTACAACACTTATGACATTACAAACACGCTCATTAGGTCGATTGCCATTAAGCAGCACTTGTCATCTGTCAAACAAGTCTAGTAATCAGCACTCTAATATGTAAAGTTATAAAAGCAACATAAATCAAGTAAAAGGGCTCAAAAGGCATCAATCATCTATGCCTAAACTGCAGGTGCAAAGTTATTCGATCAAAAACAGCACAGTCTTAAAGATCATGATAACAGAGAAACTACACCAGTGAATAGATATGTTAATCACAAGCTGATATTAAGCAGCATTTACAGGATGGATACAATCAACCTTCTTCAGTCCATGCATTCAGGAGCACTACTGAGTAGGAATGGCTCAATGACACTCCATGTCAGATACCGCAACCTTGAGCATCTGCCAATACCAATCCAATACCATCTTCTTCTTCACTTAGCTGTTAATAATACATTTGTATGGATGCACTTTGCTTAAAGACATTCTGCACATGTTTTTTTGAGCTGTAAATTAATTTATATTACTGAACTGTGATGGAGCACATCAAAGCTAGTCTTAATATCAACATTCAATCAGCATTTCATGGACTGAAAATGGCTCAAAACACCTGCTGTTTTAAATCATCCTGAATCTTGCAAGCAGTGCTGACACAGAATCAACCATTTAAGGCTAGTTTATGCTAGTTTTCATGAAATATATGTAATAAAAAGAATGTTAACACCCTCTAATAGGATCTCCACAAGTATTCTCAAAGGTATGTACTGATCGAGACATAGGAGTTTTACACTACTTTTGCAAACTCTCTAGTTAGTATTTTTCCATTTCAGGTCTGGACTTGTGCTTTTTATAGCTGCAGAAGTACCACCAGACTGTATTCTTTCCCTTGATCATGATCCCTTGATAAACAACAGGGTCACAGGACCTGTACTGACACTTCACCGCAACTTCACTGACACTTCAACACACACGCACACACACGCCAGAGAGCCTCTCAGCCTCTGTCAGCTGCTAGCATTAGCTTGGCTAGCTCCATCCCAGATACCACAAAGGGCCACAATTATGCTTCTAGTGAGTGTCAAAGCTGCAGCGGACTCTCACAAACACACAGAGTATGACAGCTTCTGCAGCACAGAGCAGTGTTCAGTCTGTCTTTCTGGTCAATGGCCTATTATCTCCAACATCACCCACCACGCCCCCTACAGTGGTTGTCCTGTCAACGCCGCCCCCCCCAACCCTCTCCTTAGCCCCTTGTCACTTTTTAACATTTTTCAAAATTATGCAGTGGAGTGAGTTAGTACAGTTACACTTTAACTTAGCCATCTAAAAATCCACATGCTCAACCTCAAACTGTGTTGGCTAAAACTCTGTTTCAGATGTTTAATAGACAAAAGGTTTAGTCAATTAATCAATGAAAATAAAGGTCTGATTAATCAACAATGAAAAAAATGTTAAGACACAGACAGTCCACCTTGGCCTGGCAAATATAACAGTAACATGGTCAATATCATTCCCTCACACTGTCATTAAGGGCTCGGCAGCAGCATGGGGATTGCAGTCTTATTAAAGAAGTAAGAACTACATAGAACCAGCCTGGGCCCCGTTTCCCAGAGCCTTCATAGCGCTACGTGCATTGTAAGTTGTATCTTAAGGTCTCCCTTAAGCTTACGGGGTGTTTCCCAACTCTCTCTGGCTCTGGGAAACGCGGCCCAGACTAGTCAGTTCTGTGACACAAAGCTCAATATATAGAAAGCACTGGTCAATAACACCACATTCTCATCCAAACAGGTGGAAAATTATGTGGTTTCTGAAGTAATTTATCAAATGTGGAGCTATGACGGAAACATATAGAGAGATAAAGCCTGAGACAGACAGAGAGAGGGAGGGAGGGAGAGAGGGATGAAATGCTAATTTTTGCCGCTTGTCCCCAGCAGCTGGTCTAGCTGTTTGACATGTGTGATGAATGGTGTTGCATTGGTACTGCTGCCCTCTCACCTCCACTCATTGTCACTAGTCCAGAAACAAAGGGGAGGAGAAGCAGGAGGAAAAAAAATCCTGCAGCACGAGCAGTAGATGCTTCCTTTCATCAACACACACACACACACACACACACACACACACACACACACACACACACACACACACACACACACACAGAGATATATGCAAGCACACACACACAAGCTCCTCTTTCCCTGCGCAAACAGACATCAAAGAACACACACACACATACACATGCACACACACACAGCCTGATAACTTGTATCTTACTGCAGTATGTATTTGCTGAGCAAAGCTTATTTCCTCCTGCCTGGCTAACCAGCTTCTGCTCTCTCCAAAGACCACCTCCACCAGCGTCTGATGCAACAATCACACCGCTGTATGAAAGCACAGGCTTGTGGGAGTATGCAGACAAACAGGTACATCACTGCAAACTGCATATTTGCTGCACATTCCGGCGGAGGTGAGAAATGTGGAAGAGGTGGATGAGTGCACACTGATAAACAGTTGGAAATAAAAGATGGGAGAGGAGAGGGAAAAGTTGCTTTGTTGGCAAGGAGCGGAGCAGTCATTACTCGTCCTGCCCCGCAGGCACACGCAGGGGAAGAGGTGTGAAATGGGAGCAGCTCCTGCCTAGTCTGCACTGATGGGTTTGTTTAAAGGGTCACAATAGATCACTGAACCTTTCCTATAAATATGAATACAAAAACCCAACCAAAGAAATATCATGGAAATGAGCTGTTCGCACATTATTGTTTGACTCACGTGGAGTTTGTTTTGAATTTTATGCATTTATGGCTGTACAAAAAGAGAATGGTCTAGCTCCAAAATCCTTCTCAATTTTCCAGTTATCTGGTTTCCTAAACAAAATGTAAAAAATACATCATAATTGCTTTATGATGAATTAAAGAGATAGTTTGGACTATATGAAGTAGGGCTGTATGAGGTGCTTAACTACTAAGTTAAGCAATTTATTACTGTGGACATGGTTCGCTACAAAACATATTTTAGCCACTTAAAAAAAAGAACAATATCAACAATATCAAGGGAAACTGCTGATGTATGTTTCGATTTTTCCAAACTAACCAAACTTCACTGACAAAATCAGTAATTTCACCTCACAGAACAGGTCTACTGCCTTGATTGGTTAATTATTGGTGAATAGGCCTGGGCAATATAGCCGAAAAACCTATCGAAGTTTCATATCAGTCGATATCGATAAATATTGACCGTGCAAGTTGTGACTGACATGTTGTGTACTCCAAAGGGTGAATGAGGCTGAGGGGATAAAATAAGTTTGTTGTATTATATTTCAACAATATTACAGGGATGACTATTGGTGCTTTCACAAAATGTGAGATTATTTTATAAATAATCATCAGTAATGTGGATATAATGCCTAAGTGAGTAAAGGCAAGTAATGGATCAGCTGGAACAGTCTGGTAAATTCTCAAAATGACATCACTTAACTGTAATGCAGCCTTTAAAACCATAAAAAGACAACACTTCTGACATATCACGATGTAACAATATCCAAAATCTATCACGATATCTAGTGTCATATCATAATACAATATAATATAATTATATTGCCCAGCCCTATTGGTGAATCTGAAATAACTTTAAAAACACCAAAGTCACACAATAACAAGAACTAACTAAAGGCAGTCATAGACCAGCAACTCTTGTGTTCAAGGTAAATTAGAAAATTTTGGCAAAGAAGTCTGGCTTGGGAAAAAACAAAATTCAGCGTGTTACACCAGTTTCCTGTCAGAAAAGGCTGTCTGACAGCAGTGTAAAGTGGTGAAAAATTTCTAAATCTAGTGTACAGCTAAATTAATACTGTCTTTTTCAATTTACTAAAATATGCTTTAGTCACTTTCTAAGTTAGGAATACTGCTCCAAACTGGGTGCCGACATGTATTCTAGGTAATCCACTGACTCCTGACAAGAACCACACACAACCACATTTCAAATAATCCAAATTATCCCTGTAAGAGAAATACAACTCCACCAACTGAGCTACCACCTTAAAATGGTTTCTAACAGGACTTAAACGTGCACATGTACATGACAAGCAAGTGAAATATAACTGTGACAGCAGCTCAAAGATCATCACTGTAAGCAGTGAAACCTTGTGCACTCCGGATTTAATTAAATCCAACTAAAACTGAACCTGACACTAAAGTAAACAAGTGTTAATAAGCTGGTTTGCACGGATGAACAGGAGGCTATTTTTAAAAGCTGTGTGCTCTCTTGACTACAGAGCTCGCTCTCCCACTGCACCATCAGTTCAAATGCCTTGATAGATAAACTAATAAATACACAAGTGCATAAACAAACTCTTATGCCACCCAAATACACCCCACAAAGCCAGCCTCGATTCAAAAAATAAGGACAGGAGTTAGGGAGAATTTATTTACTTATTTATTTATTGCATAAACATGTTTCTCCAGACGGAAGAGAGCCAAGATGAGTAAGGCTGAAGGGAGAAAATGAGTCTAAGATGAGAGCCAGCAAACAAAATGAGTAATAGTTGACATTTATGAGGAACTAAAAAAAAGATGAAACAGTGGTTAATTGGTCAGCTTAACACATGCCACTGTTCATTAATGCTAACAGATTCTCACGTTTAGCAGATTTTAAATGAAGGGGTAACCTTTCATATCTTGATCCCTCATCATTTGGAGAGAAATGACACCATCTTAATGCTACCAGAAAAGATTCACAGGCCAGCACAATGACATTTGTCAGTGTCCAAAACACTAATGTAGGACATCATAAAAAAACCTGTTTACAAAATAGCAAATTTCCAAAAAAATGACAAAGCAAAATGACATATGTAAACTGAATTGTTTGCTTTTATATTACCCATCATCCCACCTAGGGCTGAACAATTTATCAAAATTGCAATATGGTGCAAGTTCCTTCCCGTGTGCCTCGTAGGACCTAAATTTGGAAAAAATATGAATGTATTCTGTGGCAAGAGACAAAGTACTTTTTGGCTACATTTGAACTGTGCCACAAATTACGAAAACTGTATGTTGGTTGTCAGTTTAAGACCTAATTTTACAAGTTAAGAAAGTCTCAATTTGTGGCAGGGTTGTCGTAGTTTAGTTTTGTGTGAAAATGCTCAATGAACTACATCTAGCACAAAAAACGTCACTAACGCCAATCTTGCTGTCCGCTGTGATGTTATCTTACCTGAAGTCTAGCCAGCAAGACCCGCTGTTGTTTGACTACTATCCCAGCACGAAAACACACAGGCATTGAAGCGTCAGTGGCTGATGTTTTGGAAAAATATGTCCATTCCCAATAAAAATTGTGACTCATATCACAATCACAATATCTGTCAAAAATAATTGTAATGAATTTTTTTGCATATTGTATAGCCCTAATTCAACCCTAAATAAATCATACATGTAAGCACTAACCTGGGGCCATTTGACATGAATACATACTCTACAAGACACACCACCCACCACATCTCTCCACCCTACATATTCCACACTGGGACAGACTGCAGGAAACACAGCAGATCTGCTGTAGCTCCTGTTGCAGAAGCACTACAAGGCAGCACATGTGATTTAATTAGTTGTCAACATCACCAGGAAACTCACCTACTGAAAACTGAAAAACAAAGCTGGCTCTCCCATTTACAAACACTCAACAATCTGCTGAAAACACATCCACATAGTACATATGAGGCCACTTTCAGCATTCAGGCACAATACACTTTGCTGGAAAGTGATGAAATAGCTTTTTGTCTCCGTATGTCCACAAATTTTCTAAGACAAGATGTTGAAAACAGGTGGAGTTCCAGCTGGTAGCACCAATAAATGAGCAGCACAAATTAAGAGCACAGAAGCCCTGATCAAATGATGTGTCTGGCATGACAAAGAAAACCATGCCGGATGTCAGAAAGTCAAACTATTAGATACCTGCCATGTATCTACAATGGACAACATTTTACTCATAGCTCGCCACACTATGTCCACAGAGGACATCTATCTAGCAGGAGAACATGAAAACACACTGCAGCCCCATGAGACATTTACATTTACAAACTCATACAAACCAGTGCAATAATCACAGAGCTTTACAAACTGTTGCTCTTCTCATTAAACCAGCCAATAACAAATACGTCATCAGTCTTACCTGTATTCAGGTTTTCTCTCCACACCAATCTCTGGGTATAATCCGTGACATCTGTGTTGGAACGGTGTTTTCCGAAAACTCGAAATAATCTCTCATCTGTATACTTTATAAACTATGTTTTTTAGCTTGATATTGCTAAAGGAAAACAACTTTTGGACAGTATTTCATAACTATTTGTGTCAAAGTGATGCGTTAATTCCACACACGCGGCCTCACGTGACAGAAAATGAGGTCGGGTGCTCGTGATTGACGCCAGACGGAACAGTCCACTCATCTGTTTGAGGGGGGGGGGGGGGGGGGTGGAGATACGTTTTCTCTTGAGGGGGTCTAACAAAGGGCAAAATTATTGAAGTACCCCTCCACTCATATGTTTTACTTCATGTCAGGTAAGCGCTCGTTATTTCTGCTGAACAACCGCCATAGTGTGACGTACGTGCGCGAGCGTAACGTGTCTAGAGCCACGAATAAAGGCTCGATGTGATTGGTCAAGACCTCACATGTGATAATAGCAAAATAAATGTTGTCTTTTTTTTTCACATGGAAACTTTTTTGTCTTAAGAGTGCATTAAAATGCTGTTTTTAATAATTTAAAATAAAAGTTAAGAAAATATATGTTCTCCCAGTCATTTAAAGTGGGACAGTTGTGCAAGTGGGCGGGCCCAGGCTCGTTAGGACCACCCATAACGCCGCGCCTTAACTACTTACCTGTTTAATTAAAACAATAAAAACTAAACTGAAATGAGCAAACCCACGAACTGAAACTAAACTGAAGCAAAACTAAGAAATTAAAAATAAAATAAAAATAAATTCTAATTAAAAAAAAAATACAAAACTGTAATAACTCTGGTTCTAATGTACTTTTGAGCAGAGCAGTCACAATCAACAATCAAGTGAATTCTGAAGCTGCCCAGGAGACTGGACCAAAAAAGCAAATGCATCCTTGATTATGTCAGTTGTAAAGAGTTGCAGTGTCATTCTGTCCTCTACTAAAACAGCTAGATGGGACTGCACAGACCTCTGACACCTCACCACAACACTCATTAGGTATCACCACGGGGAATGCAGACTAGCAACAGGAGCTGGCCTTCATCACGTCACATCAATTGGCAGTATTCCTGTAATGAATTGGTATGTAATTCCCACACTGTTTTGGCCAATAAGAAAACAAACCTTGCAAGACATTAATCTCAGCTAAAAAAAAAAAAAAGGTTCCTGCTGCAAAGCTTCCATCAGCAGGTCCCTGCTGGCCTACTGTAATGTACAAGTCATAACAACTCTCTGTCATTCTCTCTATACAGGGTGTTTAGGGTACACAATTTCATGGCTGTGCAGGATAGAAGACAAATCATCTAAGACCATGAGAAAGAAATTGTGTTTTTCTTTTAATGTAAAAAAACAAGTTGAGCAGAAAAGTGCTGGAAAGTACTCTCTGTATTTTCAGGACTTTCATACTCTCTGTCCCAAATGCCTAAATGATAAATAGAAAAAGGGCTTTTGTTAATTCTGTACCTTCTGCGTGGAACACACTGCAGAAATACCTAAAGCCCTCAGATGTAAACTCATTAAATGTTTTTAAATCCAAAATAAAAGAATCACAGGCAGCTTCCTTAGCTTGTCAATGTTTTTAATTTACCTGGTCACACAACTGACTCCTAGAAATTTCTCCCTTTGACATGTGAGTTCTCAATTCTTGTTTATCGTGTTTTGTTTCCTGTTGTGCTTCCGTCTGTAACCCTGTGTTTACGCTGCTGACTGCAGGTCTCCACTGATAAAGCGGTTCTTAATCTCAATGGTTGGTTGAATAAAGATTAAACAAAAATAAAGATAAAAAAACACATGGAAATGATAATGTGGAGTAAGTGGAAATGCTGAGGCCAACTCACACAGTGTACTGTATAAGATACAAATCAAGTAATACAGCAGACACATGTCACTGCTTGCTAGTAAATCAAGGAATCACAGCGACCCATAAGTACATATGGAGTATGGAAAAACTGATTCCATGAGGAATATGGAAACTGTTTGATGGAGAGATAAAGACGATGAAGAACAAGCTGTTTCTTGTTAACTTATATTTGCACGTAATGCTGATACAGAAGCTGTTCCTAGTTATATATATCCAGTTTTGCATCATTTCTTTGTAGGAGAGCTTGAAAGCAAAGCGGCCTGTCTCTGTGATTTAGGAGATTTGGATTTGTGTTTGAAGCTGCTCCTCATGAAGGATCAAGGTAGGGATTGGTTTGACATAAAAAGCACAGCTGAGTCAGGAGCTCTTTCACAAACACACACAGCAGGCTACACATCTCGACTGCATGTATACACGAACATACACAGCAAAAAAATACAACTACACTCATGCTGCTGCTGAGTCAAACGCTATCAAGATATCAGATGGGGCATGTTTTGGAGAAACTTGCCATTTTTCATGTCGTAGCTGCAGTATATGAAGTACCCAGCTAACACATAACATTCCCAGAACATTCCTGGCATTTTCCTTACAAGTTTCTATTCATTCATTCCCAAAACACTGTAATAACCACAAGAGGCAACATTTTTGGGGAGTAATTTTAAAATATCCCTCTGGAGTTCCCCGCTGGTGGACACTGAACAATGTTCGACTGTTACCTTGCGCTTAATCCATGGCTACTCAGTGACATTTTGAGAATAATGTAGCCGGTTTAATATCTGTAAAATCCAAACATTTGAGGAACTTTCCCTGCATGTTCAGCCTCCCCAGAATATTGTGGAAATATACCCACCACTTTAGTTTTGTCAGTTTCGACATTGAATTAACATTCCTGAAACTTTCACTAATCTTTGCAGAATCTTCCAGGACTGCAGCCTTTACAGCTGAAAACTTGCTGTTGTAACTTGTCATGAAAGTTAAGGGGAACATTTAATTAGCCTTCCTAGAACATTTTGGGAATGTAACCAGGATGTTACTTTTCCTCTCCTTTGATCCAGGCAACGGTAAAGGGGACCGTTCCAGGAACCTGTCCTGGACATTCAAATAATTTTCTCAGAACGTTCTGGGGAACATTACCAAAATGTTGGTTTTTAGATGAGGAAAACATATTTTAACAGGCAGCGTTAAGGGACGATGTTCAAGTAACCGTCATGGAACATTCAGGTATCTTCAAGAATATTATAATAAACAATTAAGTTGGTTTTACATCAGAAACATTTAACCAACATTCCTGGGACATTCTGAAAATGTATCAATAACAGTTTCAAGTAGGAAAAAATAATATTTCAACATCTAGGGAACTTTAAGGGGAAATATTCAAGTAACCTAACCTCACCTAACCCATGTTCTGGGAACATAAAGATTGCTGTTTTAACATCCAGGGAGTGTTATGCTGTAATGTTCACTTCCCAGAACCAAAAACAAATGTTCCTGTTTTGTGAACCAAATTTTGCTGTCTGGGTAGCCAACAAAAACTGAAATATTACATCTAAGAGACAAACAATGACTATTTTTTCTTTAGAACTTAATTAATTAATTAATTTATTAATTAATTAGAAAACAAATGAAATAATGCTCCTGTTTTCTAATTTGGACCCCCATACAGCAGTCTTTCTATCAAAGACAAACTTAAGGCAATTTCATTTTTCAAAAATATTTTATTTGATATTGATCCAGGTACAAGGAAATAAAAGAACATGGATTTATCTTACAGGACATGGGAATGAGACTGTAAAAGTTTATTTTCTTGATCCACTCTCTTCTTGGACAAGGACATGCAAGTGAATACAGAAGGTGGTTTACAGGAAAAAAAAAAAGAAAAAGAAAAGCAGAATGTACTGTACTGTAGAAATGGCATTGGATTGGGGCATCACCCCATACTGTACAGAAAGACTTCACCCGACAACTTTCTCTTTTTGTCATTTTTAATCCTCTTTTATAGCAAAAAGGCAACACACAGATAGGCTACAAAGAATCAACAATATTGAGAAAATGAACAAAAGAGAGGGAAAGCCAAAGTACTTTCATCCTTCCAAAAAGACGTTTTCTCTATTGTCTTGACAAGCAATTTGTGAGCGTTTTTGCTCCTTGTGTTAAAAAGGTTTTAAGTTTCTTTCGTTTTTGACATGAGAGGAGCAGTGCGGTGAACATGCAGGACAAAGAGTGACTCAGACGACTACTGACCCCGCGTTTCACCATGCTGTGAGCACGGTGCGCCTGCCTATCATCTCCTTCTGGCCTTGCTGCTCGGCTCTGACAGCAAACTTTACAAGGAACAAAAAACACGTTTTATATTCCACGAATCTTTATGCATATTTCACAATATACTTTTATTATCATTTTAATAAATACAAAACGACACTGTGATTTAAAAGAAAACAATGAGTATTAAAGAGACACTAGAACGCATTAGACATTAGAAATATCAATCTTAATTTGGTATGTTCTTTTACTGACATCTTGTCTTAAGGTGGATGAACCAGCACATTATACTCAGAATCAAAAGTCCACAGCAGAAAAGAAAAGAAGGGACGACAGAATCGGACATGAGAGGGATATTCTCGTCAATGAAAATGGAATGGCATAATCAAGTGGAGATGCGTATGGATATATACACATATATACACATACATAAACACCACCAGAATGTAAAATAACCTGAGATACTCTTTGCACCTCATTTCCAGAACACTGGCCACTGGGTGGATGATATAAAATGACGATGGCATGAAGACAACAGTACAACAGCATCTGACGGCCTTTAGTTTCCACCCCCCTTTTTATCAACATTAGCAGTACAAAAAAGGACAAAAAACAAACAGTCATTGAACCACAAAAATCCTGAACATTAATATCGAAAACATTGTTGTAAGCAGCGTTTTGGAGTCCATAAAAGGCATACAAATAAACAAGCTTTTTCATTTTAAAAAAGGACAACCAATAAAAACATTGTCGAGATTCAGAGGCTGAGAAGTTGAAAGCTGCGGATGATAAGTGTGTGTTTTTTGTGGCGGTCAGGCAGATAGAAAGTGTTCTGCTCCACACTGTGGCTGTAGACATGGAGGCAGTGGGACCTGCTAGTTTAATATACAAGGCTTTTCTCCAGTATCACGTCCAAACAGTGACTCAAAGCTACATTGTAAATCGGACACACACCATTTTCTTCTCAAAGGTATTGACACACGACTGTGCTGATCGTATCGGTAACTGAGGCACCAACTGCTTTAATAGACGACCCAATTCTTTTAGTAGCTGGACCCAACAGGCCAATGTGTTCCTGGATGATACTGTACCACAGATAATAATACAACAAACATATAACAGTAAGTGCTCTAAAAAAAAGCAAACAATATTAAAATGGATGGAACTAAAGACATAACACATAAAAGATGTAAACAAATTATGTTGCTCCACGGTAGGTTTGGGAGTATTGTTGCTGCTAATCACAAGAAATACTTCTCTATCTGTGATGTCTGTTTACCTATTAAGGCAATAGGAGAATCATAAATCTGCCTCTGTAAGTGCTTTGACTGAACTACAGCATGTGGACAGATTTCACTGACTCCCCCCCCTCCCTTTCTGACTGTTTTATGGTTAGTGTGCTATTATACTGAATGAGGAGCGTAAACTCAGTGTAGTAAAATTATTTAGGCAGTAAATCATAAAAATAAAACGTGAAATGCTTGGAGACCCTTGTATAAAAATAATAATTAAAAAAAAAAATAAACTCCCTCAGTCTGTTTGTGTAAAAAACATGGAGCACTAAATGTTGCTGATATCAAACTATTGTTTTAGGACAGTTAATTAGGAATTAAATAACCAACTCAGTCACCTACAGTAATACAGTATCCTCCGCGTAAAATTCTTCCAGCCTCATATCTGCACTTCAGACCCTCGGGAACCTTGTGTATCTGCCACCCAATTAGTCTCAACTATGGAAATGGGTGCCTTATTTGTTGCTGTCTGTGAGCAAAGCCTTACTCTTTAATATCTCTCTGTACATTAGTATATAATTTTCTTCTTTCTCTTTTACTTTACAGTACAGAAACTCCTCTTCACATATTCTTCCGGTTCTTCATGTCAGCAGGAGCTATGTTTTTGTGCTTATCACCAAAAGTTGCAGTGCAAAAACAATAATTAATAATAATGATAATAATTAATGGTAACTATTAACAAACAATGGATTATAAAACAATTATTTTATGGCACAACAGCCACTTAATTCACATATAATACAAATAACCAGATAAAACCGACTGTTCCTGTATATGGAAATAAAAAGCTCAAACTGAATCAGGCTTGCATAGCAATGCAACAACAAGTTAAAGAAGATATTTACAAGAAACAAAATTCCCTTTTCCCCCAAAGGACAGTTACCAGAAAATTTGTTCTCATATAGATGTTTTCATTTTTTTTTTACTTGCCTTTTTCTAACAAAAAGAAAATTACAGTAAGGTAGGAGGTGGAAAATATTTTCTTGAGGACGAAAACATAGTGAGATGTACAGTATGTCTGTGTCTATACATCACATTTACAGTTCTGTGACACTGCTTTTCTCTGTAGTGCCCTCAGCTGCACTCCTCCCCTCTGAGAACACACAGGTAAGGACAAAGTTCGTTGCCTCGACTGGGAGGGCGTCATTCTTTTGAGGACAGACCAGGTTTGCTCTAGTTCACATCCCAGGCAAATGACTCTGTGGTATGAAGAAGGAAATAAAAGGAAAAAATTAGAAATGGCACGCTTATTTAAAGAAATACACACATTCTCTTTCTTTCCAAGAATTGACCTTTCCTAGGTCCCGCCCCTTTTTTTTTTCAGTTGACCAAGCTTTGTACCTCAGTACATGTGGTAGGAGTTAGTGTTCAGGACTTTCTGACAGAAATCTGTTTTCTTCTTAGCTATTTTAACCTACACCATGATTTTTCCCCCTAAACCTACCCAAGGGTTTTCTGGAAGCGGGCCTTGAAGGATAACTTTTCTCAAGAGCTACCTAAACTTTCTCCTTTCCTGTTTTCTGTACTTAGATAAGTTCAAGGCTTGTTGAAAAAGAATAATAAATTTTGAAGAAGGACCTGTAAAAGCGACATCATCTTAAGTTGGCTAATGTAAGCAAAACGCCAGCTAACTAGCTAGCAATCTACATCAGTAGTTAGCTAGCTTTTCAGCTAGCATTTTGCTAACATAAGCTAATGCTAGCAACCTCACTAACTAGCAAATCTATATCAGTTGTTAGTTAGCTGGTTAGTTAGTGTTTTGTTAACATTAGCTAACTTCAGATGTGACACGTTTACAGGAAAGTAGAAAGTTGAATATAAATAAGTTGAAAGATAGGTCAGGGAACAATCTTACTGGATAGACATTCACTGTGATCTCTCAGAGTTACAAGTACTAGGCAAATGGATTAATTGTTGTTGGTTATGGTCTTACTATAGTCAGAATTGCTGGACTACAAAACTTGACTTTTTTCTCTATATACATGTAGTATTCAACATTGTAAAACACTGCTGTAAAACATTAAAATACTGAATCACTCACATAACTCTCCCGAGTACTGTCCCTGTCCATTGGCCCCCAAGAATTCAGCGTGCTCTGAGGCGGTCCACTGTTGTGGCTGTCGTGGCCCCTCGGTCTTGCGTGGCCCTATCGAGCCCTTAGAGGAGGCTGTGCCAGACGAGCTGTGGCCACCAGGGGAGGGGAAGGATGGTTTATTGTATGGCAGGCACCCGTCCTCTGAGAACACAAAGAGGAATGGAAAGGCATACTTTAAGTTTGAAAACACAACCCCTGACTTTTATTGTTGTAGTGAAACACATCGAACATCTGATGCACAGAGACAAAGAACACTTTGCAGCCCCCCTCCTCCTGACATCTGCAGAGTGGTGGTGCCAACAGGCGATGCCAGGGTGTGCCACAGAGAGGACTCTCAGCCTCGCACATGGCCTTGCAGCTAGCAGCCTTATGAGGGGGTAAATACAATAACAGAGGGACCACTGGCTGCTGTGGCACCCCCTGCTGCAGGGCAGCATAACATTGACCCTCAGCAGTCTCCGTCGTTGCGTGAAATCTCATCAAACTGCTCCCCACTGCTCTGCTAATGACTGTAATAGAGCCTGCCCCGACCTCAGTGGATTCTACTGTGAATCAGTCAGCACTCTGACACATAAGGGAATTCACCTACGGGCTTTTTTTGTAAAGATGCTGATTGTGGCACCTGTCTTTGTCTCGCAGTCTCAGATTAACTGTCTGAGAAAGTCCTGGCACAAAGAGGGCAGGGCGCACAGCATGGAGATCTCTAATGGTCACAAACACACATGCAGGCACGTGCACACACATGAACACACACACACACACACACACACACACACACACACACACACACAGATGGAGTGTAGAGTGGCTGCTGTTTGTGTGAGAAAAGAAAGCCGAAGCGATTAGAGTGCATTTCAGTTGCTCGGGCCTCCTGCCTCACTTGGAGCGGAGCAGGCCCATATTGGCAACAGTTACAGGGGCATCGGCGAGGCTGAGGGAGGGCTGAGGGGGGCATTCTGGAAACCAGAGCAAGTGGCAGACAGTGCAATCTGTTCATGGGAGCCCGGTCTCAACACAGCATGAGAGCTAACTTCAACACAAGAACTTTGAGAAAAACCCCCAACTGCGTCCTTGTTGTTTTCTTGCTAGAATGTGATTAATTATATTCTTATTAAAACAAATACTTCAGTAATTAACAGGAACATTCCCGCAGATTTGTTTTTATTTCCTTAGCAGATTTAAGCTAAACTATTTGATGGATTTTGTTATGCTGGCAAATGGTGCAGAACTGGTATATATTACACATAATTTTGTCCCTTCAGGTACTTATGTAAAGACCTGAGTGAACAGCCCTTAAAATGTGAGACTGGTTTCCCTGGACTTTTTTGTAAGCCTGATGGCAGCATGACTGGTGATGGAGATGTCAACTGTCAGCCCATCCATGCATCTGTTAGTTCAAAATTTGTTACAGGTAAAACTGCAAAGAATAAGAGTGTCCTGATCAGGATGTTAAGAGTGATCACAAATTACTGAATATGAGCAATATCGGCCAATACTGATTACCAATCACAGGGTCTATTTGAAGCCCTGTATCTATCGTGTAGTATTATTTATTTACTTAACTATTATCTATTTATATATTTAACTATTTAACTCTAACTTAACAAACATGTATATTAAGTATAAGTATGAAACAACTGAAAAATGATCACAGAGGTACTTGGGGACCTGTTGTGCAAGAATATGTCTGAGTTTGCTTAGAACTGGATAAGACTGTTTTTCTGCCAGTGTAGAAATGATTGGGATATTTTTATGATTTTAGCATCTTATTATTCAAAATGCTCTAGTGAAAGAACAAGAAAGTAATTAATTAGTTAAAGTAAAAATAAAGTAAAAAGTAATTAATAAAGTTTCAACAGAGAAAAATTAAAAAAAGAAACTTTTAAACAACAAACTTAAACAATATTTGTGGCCATTTGAGTACAGATTTCTGAGTTTTTATGAGGTGCACTTGAATGCACCATGAGGTTCCTGTCAGTGCCTGTACATTTTGCTTACAAAGCAATAGAGATTGCAGAGTTTATGACCTGCAAATGAATACACCATGAAATGTACCAAATGTCGACACAGACACTAGAGAACAGAAGCAACGTGCAAGTAAATGACACCAATACGCAGGAGACAATTATTATTCTGTAACAAGTTTGGTACAAACATTTACCTGTCAGTGTGGCTGACAGCCTTCCCATACTTATTCACCAAATGGAAAATCTACTCGCTTTTGATGCTTGGTAGGTAATTTAAGACCATGCTGCTTCGTCATCTGATTGGCCTTTATAAAGACCACCAATCAAACTATTTAGAAAAATATTGAAAGATAATGATCTTGTTTCATCTGTACCTGTTTTGTGTCCCCTGCGTCCATCATCAGCTCGGTCCATGGAGCCCAGCCTGTCTTGAGCCTGGCGATGATGTTCCAGAGAAGTGCGTGTCTGTCTGTCGATGGAACTCTTCATTTCCTCCGGCCCAGACATTGGCGGGCGTTCTAGAGATGATGCCTTCCTCTCTGTTGGGGGTACCATGCTGCTTACGCTGCGGGCCCCCTGGATACGACCCTGCCCCTGACAGGGAGGAGGCTCAGGGGGAGGAGGTAGGTCTGTGCAGACGGGGAAACACACAATAAATTACTTATAAAATGTAATTTTTAAAAGACTGAAGACTTCAACCATGTCTAGACACATGTATTCCAAAAGTATACAACATATTAATATAAGTTTCTATGTTTAAGGAAACTTTCTTCAAAACTATTTAAAATGTGCCTTCAGTTGCTGCCTCACCGTCTGCACCAGCATCTCTTCGGTGGGGTGCTGTGCCCTGGCTTCGGGGTTTGCGTGTGGGCCTGGTGGCCCTCTGGTGGCCCAAGCTGTGTGTGCCGACTGTGCTGCCATCTGTTGAGAATGGACTGCTGGGCCGGGGCCTGTGGGACAAGCCTTTACCTGAAAGAGGGAAACACAGGGCCAGAGGCCAGCTGGTTAATAAAGACATGCAGGAACCAACACCTAGACAGTGGAGCTGATGTTTTCATCAAGTAAGGTAGAGGTTATCAATCAACATCCAAAAACCTATTAGAAAACAAAATATTTCATTAGAAGAGAAAGCTGGTAGAAGCCTGTAAAAGGTTGCAGATGTAACATAACACCCTGTTATTACCAAGTAAACAAAAGGAAGTCAGAGTGCAAAGCCAGATTATAGAGGAGCTGAGTTAAAGTCAAAGATAGGGAGATATCCACAGTCCAGCCATGTACAACAGGTGCCATGCACAACCCGGGCAACCCCGGCACAAACAAGCAGCAGAGAAGAAGTCCCAGGCCAACATTATGTGGGAAAACATCAGCCAATAGATGACAGGGGGAAGAATCAGAGCAGAAAGGAACAAATCTGCCACCGGAGGAAGTTCCAGTCCAGCAGTGGGGAGCTGCTCTCCACACACCAACCTCTCTTGCTGAGACTAGTGCCCTCCAGGCGGTAGCCCGCCTTGTCTGCAGCGGCCACCAGGGCCTGGGCAAAGCTGCAGTGGGTAAAGATGGAGCCATCAGATGAACTGCCCAAACTCGACCTGTGGCTGGAGAAATTACGGTCATCCTCCGAGGCTGAGCCCCACCCATTCACCATGGACCCTGTGGAACACCACAGCTTTTAGCAAATGGATGTGTGTAAGAATACTCGTCATTTTAAAGCTACTACAAGGAGTTTTTCACTGGTAATGAAACAGGCTCAGTTTATTACTGATGCATCTATGACCTACATAACATAATGAGACCATCAGCGAGAAGACTGGCTGTTTCTGTACAGTTGTTATTAATGCCGGCCACGGGGTCGGAGTCCCCTGGAAATCAGATGAAACAATCCTGTGTTTACATTTTCCCAGCCAAAGTTACAGGAATTAATACCTTAAAAGAAAATTTAATGTTATATTTTATGGTTATTATGGTGGAAACATAGTAAAAAGTAGTTCTTTAATATTGTTAGGGAAGTTTTCAGATTAATTTATTTAAATAAGCATGATTTATATTAAAAAATGTTTATTTTTGCAAGTCTTCATAGTTTAATATACAATATTTAAAACTTTAAAGCTAAAATACTTGATAGAAGATGTTCTAATCCAAGAATCTGTAACTCTTAATAAATTATATATAATTCCTCCCTCCACCAGTCACCCACACGACTCCTAATGGTGCAAATATTTTTAATACATATCGAATATCTTTAAAATATAGTTTGCTTGTGTTGTTCTTTCATACAACTTAACAGAAGTGTAAAAAAATAGGCATGTCACATTATGTCAAATTATTTCAGAAGTTATACATGAAGGGGTCTAAGACATATTTTCTACCTTGTACGGGGTCCTTGGCTGAGAGAAAAAAACAGGGAAAAAAACTGTTTTAAAACATTCAGATTCAACCATATTAGTTTCATACTTTCCAGCTCAGTGGCTGTAACCTTTATGGACATATGATCTGACATTTTGAACATCTGTGCTGTGATTTTACATTTAGATGGATGAACGTATTGAGTGATCTTATAAAAATAAGAGGTAATATTAACATCCCGCACTTAAATGATTTTGTATTTGCTGCAGGGCATTCCTGCTCTTGCAGGTGAGAGCTTTTGTGTAGTCATTCTGTTCTGGCCTGTCCTCTTTCATCTAGTACAAACACATGCAGAATATATATTGCATACACACACACACGCAGGTGCATACACACTCACACAGCAGAATGTACACGGTGGAACAGCAGGACTGCCATCAACTGATTTCGCTCTTCTTTTGATAGAGAACAATGAGCGCACCTGTGCAGAGCAGAGTTAGCTACAGAACTGCCTCAGGTGACACAGATGAAGCATCTCACACAACAAGGTGCTGAATCAAACACCTGGTCATATGCACACACAGTTCTCTTTAATTCAAGCTTTAAAATGAACAACGCTGTCTAAAATGTACTATAAGTTTAAGAGAAGAAGGAATTAACTTGTATCACTGCCAGCTACTGTAGTCTCTGCTTATATATGTTGGTGTAAAGACAATTAAAAGATGGTAAATCAATTAAATCAATACCCTACTTGACATGCTATGAACACTGAAACATACTGATAAGACTGAAAGTGCATACATAGGGGAAGATATGTGCATATCGTAAGACTTTTAGCTTGTATATCTGTGCTACTGTAAGTATTTCTTCATGCTTTGATTATTTTTTTCCTCACATTAAAAGCCAGGCCAGCACTTTAAATATAAAAAGTATCGGTCTGCCAATAAAAATATGCCACTTTGGCAAGCAAAAACACAGAGAACAGTCGGCTAATGTGACAGCTTTCAGTGGGACTGGTTTGGCAGACTTTGCTCAAGTGGCACCAGCCCAAGTGCTCTGCTCACACACTCTATCCCTCCCTCACACCGAACACGAGAGTGATGTGATTGAACAGACTGGTCTAACAGAGAACTGGGGAGGTGTGAGGGTAAAGGTTGTGAAGGGGGCGATGGGGACAAAAAGTTAGCAGCAGGATTTATTAAACGGTCAGTATGATACAAAAGGAAAAGCATAACGCGGGCCAGGAAGGTTGGCAGAGTTCAGAGACACACAACTCACATACATATTAGCTGCAGTAATAAGAGTGTGGTCTCTCAGATGGTACTTCTCTTTGCAATACAATATGACACATTTAAAGGTCCAGTGTGTAAAATTTACGGGGATTTATTGGCAGAATATGACAGAAATGGGATATAACACTCGTAAATATGTTTTCATTTGTGTATAATCACCTGAAAATAAGAATAACTGTGTTTATTACCTTAGAATGATCCATTTATATTTATAGATTAGAGTTGTCACAACTTCTGACATTTTATAGACCAAACGACTAATTAATTAATTAATTAATTGAAAAAAAGAGAAAAATCAACAGATTAATCGTCAATGAAAATAATCACTAGCTGCAGCCCTAGTTTTATCTCTCAGATGGTACTTCCCTTTGCAATACAATATGACACATTTAAAAGTGCACATAAAACTTGGTAATATGTCCGTGGTTTATTTATCCAGATACTCTCGGAAAACTGCTTCACAGTTTTCCAACTTCTCCGTCTGCGAGTCTCTTCATCTTTAACCATATGTCTGAAAGATGTGGTTACTCCGTCACTGGATGTGACTTGAGAGAATTGCACCTTCGACAGCTAAAGTTGCACCAGCTTTTCACCCCTATTGCAGTAAAATTCTCTCAGATTAATGGAAACTTCTATAAAATATAAGCTTGCATAAGGTGGAGAAGCCCTTACACAACCCATTTTTACAGCGCTAACTGAAATCCAAGGCAGTAACTACTCCAAGCCCTCCATCTTGCCGAGCTATTTTCTTTGAAATTCTTTTCTAAGAGTTTTTCTCTAAGAAAGAAAGACAGCAATTCCGCTGGGTCCAATCCTCCCACAAAGAATAGAGCAGATATTGAAGTATAGGCAGTGCCAGCCAAAGCACTGAAGCTTCCAACTCCTCCGGCTCAGCGAAGGAACACTGCCTCAGCAAATCACATCACAGAATGACTTTTCACTTGCACTAACTGCCACTTTCTACTGCTGAACCTCTGGAGCACTTCTATTCTCAGAAATAGCAGTCCAATCAAACTGTGATCATTGTAACATAATTTGATAAAAATTCAATCTAGTTTTCTTTTTGTCCCAGAAATTAGGATTTTTTTTTTTCTGCAGCTCCAGACCAAGGTTTGCACTACTGCTCTGTCATTTTATCATGTCTTGAACCAGAGCAATGGGCCAAGCCATGTACTCTAAAATCCACCAGCTTACTCCTCCTGTGCTCCACGCGCTGATAGAGCAAGGCCAGTAAACGGTAGATGGTTGGGGGGCAGTAAAACCCAGCCCAGGTCCCTCCTGCCACTAAAACTGATTTATACAGACGGAAACCCTAATCTGCATGTCGTTAAGTGGGGAAAATCATTCCCCCTGACGAGCAGGCGTCTCTACCTGCCGTCAGGAGACGTGACCCCGCTCCTCGCAAACCTGGCAGGGCTTTATGGCAGAGTAATCGCCCAGAACAGCCCAGCTTTCAGCTCATTGTGGGTGTAACAGCCACATCTCTGCTTCACATGACCTATACCGCCTACACACAAAGCCAGGTAATACCTATGTGTTCTCTTCATCTCTCTGGCTCAAGCAAGACATGGCTCTTCAATACCCACCACAGCATCAGGATTTACATTTATCTCCTAAAAAAAATGTGCAGTATTATCTCAGAGCATAGAATAACACATTGGAAAGCCTGTGCAGACAATCTGTTGGTGAAAAATGGTCCCTAAGGAGGAGAAGGCTGGCATTTTTTTTTCCCGGGGCATCAGTGAAAATGTTTGATTTACTGGCCCTTGGTGTAACATTATGAAAACAGACCTATTTCCATATTATTAAAAACAATGACAAATCTATCAAGCGAGGCTCGACAGGAATCTCACTCCCACCCTCCTCCTCTATTTGTACAGCCGCAAAATGGTGGCCGCGATAAATCTCAGCGGCTTCCCCCTATCCTCCCTCTCTCTTCCTCCCCGCTAACCCTGGAGCTGGGACCGTGTCTGTGTTGTCAAAGGATGGGGTGTGAGGCAACTTGCAGAGAGATAAGAAGAAATAGTGCTGTCTTCAGAGTAATACAGTGGAGGAGAGATGCAGTAGATTAGGGCCCAGTTGCTGCTTTATATTCCTCCAAATACATCAGCAGTAGCATGTGTCAGCGTTACCAAAACCACTGTTCCATCATCCCATGGAAAACTACTCTTTAGGGCTGCCACTGACAGGGTAGACCAACAAGCAGCGCTGTCAACCCTCTTATTCTCATACTTCCTCCCTCTCAGCTGGCTCAGCTTCTCTACCTTCGCATACAGGATATTTTCTGCTCGCTCCTTGTTTCTTTCCACCCATAAATTGACCGATATGGATTTTAGTTTTTAGAATTTACAGACTTCGTATATTTCCAGTGAACGAGGCCTTAGTCTGACACTGTAATAAATCCCCTAGTGTATGAACTTCTGACTCATGAGTCTGTATAAATATTAGAGATGCGCCGATTTCAATTTTGTTGGCTGATTCCGATTTTTAGTCTTTCTAAGAACTATAATTGACAACATTCACAAACATTTTTGCAACTTTTCTTGTAAAAATTAAATTGGATGTTTGTAATAAAACAATGATTTTTAAATATTCATTAAATACTATTTAAATTTTCTCCAAAGTCCTCCAGGTTACAGCCAAGCTTTCATTCATTTCTGTAACCACTTATTCTGTAAGGGTCGCGGGCTGCTGGAGCCTAACCCAGCTGACATTGGGTGAGAGGCGGGGTTCACCCTGGACAAGTTGCCAGTTCATCGCAGGGCTGACACATAGAGACAGACAACCACTCACACTCACACCTACGGGCAAGTCACCAATTAACCTAGCATGCATGTCTTTGGACTGTGGGAGGAAGAACCAGAGAACCTGGAGAGAACCCACGCAGACACGGGGAGAACATGCAAACTCTGCACAGAAAGGCAGTGCTAACCACTGCACCACCGTGCTGCCCCAGCCAAGCCTTATTATAGTTTTATATTAAGATTATGAATCGGGGGAATGCAATCTTGTGAGATCACGTAAAACAACTAAGTAAAGGAGCCGACATGCCATTATGTTACTTAGATAAAATGTTAGTAAAGTTCAACTATGCAAAGAAATCTTGTTCTTGTCTAGAACGTGCATTTGCCTTCCTAAATGAGGACATTATTGGAAGACTTGATAGATACACAGTGTCACAAGGCTACACTACAGCAGCACTTTACATCACAACGTGTCCCTCTAGCACATGATAGCTAAATGCCTCACATTATTTAATAAACACCCCTCCAGTTTCACCCTCTGGTTTACAGACGGATAGTGTGCTGTGGTCAGTACGAGAGCAGCAGTCCAGAACGCAGCTCTGCCGCTGCAATGTCATGCCCTTCATATGTCCCCCCTGACAGACGGCTGTAAAAGTTTTCAGTGAGTTGTAAAAATGGAAATGGTGCCTCTAGTCTGGAATGGAATATGCCGCACGTGAAATTTATTTCAAATCTCCTCGGGAAGATATGGGTGGCGCTGGCTGGCTCCGGTGCGCTGTGTGCGAGTTAAATCACAGTCGCTCGCTCTCTCTGCTCGCCATGCCTCTCCCTCCTCTTAATTTCCCTCTCACTATCCTGTTTAAAATTCATGGACTTTCTTATCTCTTTTTGGAAATGATAATTATAATTCCCCAGAGTCTGCCAAAAGTGCTTAAAAAACTTGATTAAGAGACACTCAGTAAGCATGTTCACATAAAAATGTATGCACAGCAGACTGATTAAGAACATGTCATGAACAACAAGCCATTTATGGTAATACAAGATGTAACGACAATGGGAAAACATTCAGAATCATTAGAATGTAGTCACTACGATTTGACCAAAAATGTAAAATTCAATTGTTCAAATGTATACATATGTATTGTATAAAATAAAATTAAGTACAATTTAAGGGACAGTTCACCCCGAAATCAGACATATTTTTCCTCTTACCAGTAGTGTTATTTATCCATCTAGATTGTCTGCCTTTTCTCAAATATAATAGCGCCAGAAAATACAGTTGAAAAACTCAACAACGTCTCTTTCCAGAAATCATGACCCACTTATTCAGAATAATCCACAGACTTTGTTGTGAGTGGTTTCATGTAAGAACTATTTTCCTTATATGCAGAAAGAAAAATGCATCTACTCATGCACGACGGACGTGCTTGTGAGATGTAAACATTAATGGCTTCCTCCTCGGCTGAGCTGTATTGTTGGCACCACTACCCAGTGTGGTGATGCAATGTTTTCTTTTTCTCTCAAATACTACAAGATTTTTTTTTTTTGCCATTTTGAGCACCAAAAGCAAAGTGCCACTGGCATGTCAGCCCAGTATGACAGAGATTTGGATCTCCAGAATAACAGAGTGACTTGTTTGAAAGTGAACTTTTTAATTGAAGGTGAGCTTAACTAAAGTCAAGTGGTTGTAGAACAGCAAAGAAAAGTGTCAGTTCTTATTAATTCTTCACAGGGAAAGTCCCCCGTTGTTTGTTATTGAAAAGCTTTGATTAGGAAGCAGCAAAATCAGGAAATGTTGGATTTCAGCAGTGATTTAACACGACTCCTATGTGGCTGAAAGCGAACATAAAACAGTAAAATAAAGCAGATATCTGAAAGAACAAACAGCAACAAAAGAAAGAAACTATACTTCAAATCACAGAGATTCAGTTAAAAGCTACAAAAGTACTGACAGCTGAACAGAGACTTTAAAGATGTCTTTCTGTCTGCTCTCCTGTACAAACTTGTCTCACGACAGATGCTTTGCAAGAGGAAGGAGGGTCCGCAAAGGTCGGTCGTAGAGGATGAGATGTCAGCGTAGCCTGATTTGAGGCGGGTCAGGCATTATTAGTGGTAATGGAAGTGCAAAGAAGTGCAGCACGGTTTGACTTGACTCAAAAGTGCAAGTGGAAAAGCCCCACTAGTCCATTATATTTGAGAGATGCCAGACATCTTTACAGCCGAATTCAAGGTGAACTGTCCCTTTAACAAATATATACTGCATATGTCAAGTAAGAAGCACTCCAGTAGCCACAATTCAGAATCAAACAGCCTCACCTGTTAAAGAGCTGTCCAGGTTGTCCATGCTAGACCCTGGTGTGTGCTCAATACCGCGGGGATGCCTGGCTCCATAGCCTTCATCCTCCTCCTCTTCCTCCTCCTCCTCATCCTCGTCAGGTAGGTCCGTCTCCAGGTCAGAAACCATTGTGCTCGACACATAGCCCACTGGAGGAGCTGGAGCCTGGGGAGGAAGTGAGCCTACCTGCATGTGCCTGGGAGAAGAGATAGAAAGAGATATTACTCTACATACACAAGGTTCCTACACCTTTTCCAAAGTCAAATTCAAGCACCTTTCAAACTTTTTTATTGTGCATTTTCAAGCTTGTCCAGCACCTTACAGCTGTGCTAAATGACATATCTGTATACATATACTCAAAATGGTTAATTAATGATTCATTCCTTTTTCACATTAAATCAGCTATTGCCATGCTGTAAACAACCCAAATTATGTTTCCCAACAGAATTCTATAGAAGGGTGAAAATATAAAGGAAGCAAAATAAACTTTAATGTTTCAAGTCTGTAAGTAGACTTGGCATCCATTCAACCTGGCTTGCCAAATTTCTGATTTATTTCATTTCTGTATCTAAAAATAAAACTACATTTTCAAGCAGTTTCAAGACTAGTTTTTTCAATCCAAAATCGAAGCACTTTTCAATCATTGTAAACACTACATTAAAATTCAAGTGTTCAAGGATATCCACCACATGTATGAACCCTGCACATGCATATTGCAGGTACATATTACTCTAGTGGAATGAATATACTACATACAGTATATATCAATGAAGGTGGAGGAATACTGAATATAGAGAGCATTCAGTGGTTACAATGCCACAGGATGGTGAAAAAATAAGCATGCGTGTTGAAGTGTAGCGCTAATTTTAGAGACCTCTTTCATATGTGAAGCACCGCATAAATTTGGACAATTCCACTAATTCTACGGTGCTGCTTGCATGCTAACACAATGACCCACTAATTGCTGCTGTAGATGGTACAAAGGCACGCTCTCCAGGCCTGTCGACACATGGCTGTCACCTCAGTGGCAGCCCGCTCCGCTGACAGCCGCGTTTGTTTGAGGAGTGCAATGTCTTTGACGCGTTTTGCAGTGGGAATTGGTTGTAATTACTGGCCCTCTGGTGTTGTCAGAGATGCTCTCTAACCAACATAGTCATTACTGGGTAACATGACATCTCCTTCCTGACAAGGCTTCCCTGTCTCCCCCCCACTTCACTATTATGAATGAACGCCAGCCTCTCATTCTCTCTGCGTTGCAGACAGAATGAAGCATGGCCTTCATCTGACTTGCATGAGCACGACAACAATGGAATGTGCCGTACGGGTGTGGGGGTGAGTAAACAACCGTGGGTAAGAAATTGTGTCTCTTAGAGTGAGCAAAATACAGCAGTCGCCTAAGTGGTAGCATGGGCCCATTAAAATGAAATGATTAATGGGTTTATCTCCACTGCACACACAGTTGACATGAGGAATACTGCAGGACCAAAATAAATCCTGGCAGCAGTACATGCAGAACTGAATGTACAGTAAGCATTTTAAGATGACAACAAGGCATAAATTATCAGCTATAACAATATATCTTTATGGCTGGATAGATGTATATGGGATAATTGCATATTAAACGAGGTAATTCAGCCTGATAGTGTAACTGTATTTCTTTTAACTACAATAAAGCCTAAATAAAGTCTATTGTGGGAGTATAATTGTTTTTTTAATAATGCTGTGTTTACCATGTCTGTTTTGCCATGTCCATTTGGTATGCTCTGGTTAGTTCATCCAAATGGGCCTGGAGCATGGGCTGCATCTCGTCCCGGGGAGAAGGGGTGAGGGTAGCTGTGGACTGCTGCCCGAAAGACACAGCAGCTGGAGAGGAGGCGACCCCTCGGATGGGCGGGGTGGGAACCCTCTCCTCCTCTTCCTCCAGCTCGTCCTCCATGCCCTGGTGAAGGTAGGTCTGTACGGGCATGGGTGGGCCCCAGCCATCACTCTCATACCTAAAGAGAATGAATGAAGAAATGTTTACGGCACAAAAAAATCTCACAGTTGATGAGTGAAATCTGTAGTCTGATCTAGGGCTGCAACTAGCAATTATTTTTACTGAGTCCAAATAAAACAACATTTTGAGAGTTGTAATAGAGTGCTGTTCATTTTATCTTTAATCTACAGATCATATTCTCAGTTAGGGTTGTTACACTACCAGAATTTTAAACTTTGAGTATGAAAAAAACAATATTTGATACCTCTTTCAATACCATGGCAAAAAGAAAAAAAAGCCCAAGGCCAATATAAATTAACAAAGACAGAAATCTTCATGACTGACAAACTGAAATCAGTGTTCAATCAATATTTGACATTTTTGCTTAAAAATTACTAAAATGATCAATCGATTATTAAAACATTTGCCATTTAATTTTCTGTCAGGCAACTAAATGATAAATCAGCTAAATGCTCATCTAGATTTTAGCTCATTTATTTTAGAGCTTAATGAGAAAAGAAATTGGACCAGAACATATGGTCAGAGACAGAGCTACAATAATGTGCGTCATGTCAATTTCTACAAATATAAACAAGGTTACGGAATAGTGAGTAACAGCAGACAGCATAGGGATATATATAACAAATTCCTATATACTAAGATCAGAGCTTTGTGACCTTGTCCAACTTTTGTGAGAATTTGTTATACGACAGTCCTGAGAGGAATTATGGAGGTAGTCAGGCTTCACTTCCTCGTGGCTGTGCTTGTACATGCTGAAATAATACTAGCCATAAAGAAAATGTTCATTAGAGAAATTTGTCAGTGCACACTCCATAGGACATAACTGTTTTAATCTGCTGCCATTAAGAGCAGCCTCAGATTTACAGTGCACAGGACTCTTCATTTGCCAGATAGCCTATTAAAGCAGATGACTCTCCCAGATTGGAAATGGGAGTGAGAGGACAAGAGCACCTACTGGACCAAAGACAGAAACACACACTAACATTTTAATAAGCCTCTGTTACTTTATACCTACCCCTCGTTTGAGCTTCTCTTGCATTCTCTATATTGAATGAAATGTTCAAAATGAGTCAGATGATTTAAAAAGTATTGTAATTAGTGTAAACATAAACAAAAGAAGTGATCAGTATTGCATCAAACATGTAAAAGAACTCTGGCAGCTTTTTGCATCTACTTCAGACTCAGAGGACAATCTGCTGGTATAAATCCCCCACTCTGTCTGTCTCGCCTTTTTCTTTATGAAACACAATGCAATTATGATTTTTTTTCCACTGTGGAATTCGGCAAATAGATTAATCTGAAACCATCTGTGAGTCTACAAGCTAGTAGCAGCAGGAGACGACTCAAACACATTTTTTTCCCCCTTCATTTATTTTCAAGTCATGAAGTCATCCCATAGATTGAAGACGGGATCAGCAGATAGTTTGATCTGCAACCATCTGTATATGCGTCTCTGTGTGTGCGTATCTGGCTGTACACACATTGATCCTCCCTTTTTCTCCAGATGTACAGTAGTACAATAATTAGCAGCAGAGAAAACAGAGCTGAAGCCTGTTATTACACACAGAAATGTATGTTGTTGCTCACGCTGGCAAGCTCTGTCTTGTTCTTTCCAGCAAGCAAGACAGTAAATTCTCTGCTAATGAAACATATGATGATAATAATGAGCAGGCTCAAGCACATATAGAACAGAGATGGCAATTATATTATTATATCATACTGTTTATTTTTCTGTGCTCAATTATTTTCTACTGCCATTAGGGATGTTAATAATTAATCACTAATCACTTTTGTCAACAATTTAACTGATTAAAAATGTGTAAACTGACAATGCTGCTTTCGTGTTCCATTTCTCTCGAGCTTTCCTCACAGTTTGGTTTGGTCAGCCTTGTTAGTCTAGACATGGCGGTAATTGCGCCCCATGTGACACTGTTTTGTTTGTTGGCACCATTTGTTGAATAAAGACAGGCAGAATAGAACAGCCTTAATTTCTTACTGTACTGTTTACTTTAATTGTTTGTGCTCCACAAATTAATGTTTATATGAATAATGTGCCACTAGAATTGTCTACATAAAACTTGCAAAAGATGTGCATTTGTTAACATCTTAACATGTTGGTTAAGGAAAATGAACAAAATTTGCTTTAACTGTCCTTTCAAATATTTATCTACATGAATCAAGTAATTAATCGCAAATTGTATTTGAACCCATTTAAAATATACGTATATATGATATATATGAGTGAGGCTAAAATGAGGGTTAGGGCTGCTTCTGCTGTTGCCATGGTAACTGATGTCCAAATCAGTATTCAAATGAAGCCAGAACACGTTTTGTTGGCTGCACCAATAAAGAGGCAAAATACTAATAAAGAGTTAGAAATGGAGCTCCCCCGTGGCTGAAACAAACAAACAAAAAACAAACAAACAAATAAAAAATTCAAAGTCAACACTGACTTCTAGTCTCATGTAGGACTCGAACCCCTGTCTCCCAAGAGTCCTTTGTTTAACTCATTCATCCACCAGAACCTTTCAGGCTCTCTACAGAGACTTTGTTGCTTTTTAAAGGTAAACTAGGGGGCTGGGTGTAAATAGCTGAACAGCTGTTGTGTGACTATTCTCACCCTGGTGCAAACAGACATTCTGTAAGAATATGAACTTGTGCAACAGCCAAGTTTTATCCTGCACTGAACAAAACATTTAATATTACTGCAAAAATGTTACTCACATCTATTCAGAGCGCATTATCTAATCATATCAGAATAATGCATTAGTATTTGTGTAGATCTCTATTAGACATACCCTCCTCCATCATGATGCTCATTGGGATAATGGTCCATCTCAGTGCCAGGGAGAGGGTGTACAGGGGGAGGGGGCAGGGGAACATTGGCCCAGTTGGACCCATTGGCTTTAGTGGGTTTGGAGCCAGCCTTGGTCTTCTTCTTCTTTCCTCCCTTTCCACCTACAAAAGGAAGTGATATGTTTAAGAGACACAGTCATTGAAAATTAGATTGTGAAAGAAATCAATTAAAAACTAATATACATGTGGGATAGCATTGCAAATGACAGTAGCTGCTTTTACCATGTGACAAATGTGTATTCTGAAGAAACTCGATTTAATCCAAACATGCTACTTAGGTTACAGCTCCTTTTTTTCTGGACTGGAGTTTCAATATAGCTGTGGAAAATCATACACAGTTTCTAACACAACATTTCAATGGGCTCCCGCCTGTCAGCGCTCGAGTAGAAAAGCTCAAGGTTGCCTGATGAAAAGCGTGCTTCCATTGATTAATTGGCTGAAAAGACTCAAATCTCCATAGAAACAGGAGAGAACGGCAGTAAACGAGGCTGAGGCAGACCTTTGTGCTCCACCCATCCCTCAGTGTCCCCTTTAACACCAGGCTTTGGGTTCCACAATGAAATATCTCACTTCACGGCATCATCATAATGAATGGCTTGTGTAGTGTCAGTGTGTCCCTAATGGAATTCACTGAGAGTCTATTACTACTTTCATTTCTTTTATTACACCGGAGAGCCGCTAACCCCATCCATTTCCACTCATATCCCTCCAACACCAGATTCTCCTTCGTCCCATCCATCTTTATAAATCTGCCAGCCAGGTCAATACTGGCTTTTATACGATTTGGTCACTGTGAAAGAAACTCTTTTTTTCTCAAAAACACATTTGACCTAACGGCCAAATGTGTTTTTGAGTTCAGGTAGATACAGTATCCACATATTCCTGACAACTAAGACATGCTGATGGAAAACGTACTCTTATCAGGGTTAGATCATCACACAATTTAAAATGCAAGGCTATTTTGTTGTGAAAATCATAATGTTATATTAGCTTCAACTATATTTCAGAACTGATTTTTGATCTTATTTACTGGAAATTTATCACTTTAAAATTTACTAGCTCCTTTAGTAGTAGGTGTTTACCTACTGGTATATGTGGAAAAATACAGTAATATTACAACTTCCATAAATCTCCTCTTTTATAATTAACTTTACTGCACAATTCAGTCCCTCAATAGCTTTGTACTGGTGTCTCATGTATTTCAAGATAGAACATGCTAACCTCACATAATGTCTCTAATTAACAGCAAATGTTTAGACTATAAAATTTAAGCATTTAGTAAAAAAAAATACCTGTCACAATTTCTTAAAGCTCAAGGTGACATATTTTAAATGACAGAAGACAAAGTAGCAGAACTTAACAAATGAGAGGCTGGAATGCAAGACAAAAAAACGACTGAAGATTTTTGGACTATTTTTCTGCTGAGATTTATTATTATACAAATTAAAAGTACAGTGAGTGATTCTGGAGGGAGACAGAAAGTTGATTGTTTGACTCTAATTCCTGGGTGATCAAATTAGCAACACTTTGGATTGGTGGCTCGAAGATTATTAATTGATGAGTCATGGTCTCAGGGTTGTGAAATACTCACGTTTTGGGAATCAGACTCAATAATCAACTATCTTACTGACCTGTGATTGGCAAAAGTCTCCTGTCATGGACTAGACTCTCTAAAGCCTGAAGTCAGAGCCAAGCAGAGGAGCAGAAGTCTAGTTTTAGCCCACTGAATTAAAAAGTACAACTGTACATTATTTGCCTCAAAAATGTAGTGGAGTGGAAGTATAAAGTAGCAGGAAATGGTTATTTTAAATTTTGACATGAGTATCAGTTGTACTTGTATGTATGAAACATACACAATAATGATCTTAAAATGTTCCTTTAACATTACTGAAAATGGTGAGTGGATCCCTATATCATGCTAAAATGGAAATGTAATACATCCATTCAGTACAAAATCTAAATCTATCTTTGTCATGCTGGACATTCACAATATATATCAGGTTTATCATACACTGCATCTCCGTGTTGTGAAACCCTATCCTGTACCATCCTATGGAAGTTCATTAATTTATAATTTTTCTGTCATGCTTCTTAGAGTTGCACATGAGAGGGAAGTAGAGAGTCATACTGTACAGTATTTGCATAATATATAAATCCACTTGTGGCGGACTAAAGCGCCTCTATACCAGTAAACACCTTGAATCTCAGTCCAGGAAATACCTCAAACTGACGTCAGCAGCCACCACCAGACTAGTGAAAGCCATCTTTGGGAAACTCTGTTGAACACATTTGTATCTGTCATCTGTTGGTTAGCCTTCGCTGCCAAAGGCCTGTAATCACTTTTCCCAGTGCCACAAAAAAGCTGCCAATACTGCATCTTGTGCAATGTAACATCGTGCACTCTAATGTAATCTAATAAACTGCTTCGTCTCAGGCACAGTAAAAAGTAGATCACTGTCATCGAGAGAAACATACAGAAGCAATGAGGTACATTTCTATTGATTTTCATGGAAGGCAGATGGCAGGGAAATGAAAAGAAAAAAAAACTCTGTGCAGAATGTTTTAAGTCCAGAAAATTCTGATTATGTTGCTATTATGATGGGAAAATAAAAACACTTCAAAGATGAGCATGGTAAAAATGCCGGGGCAGGGGAGGAAATATCCGGCATGAGGAGATAGAAGAGTGTCAGAAAAAAAAGATTAATACAGAATGGAAGTAATAAAAGAAACAACTGTAAGCCCAAGGCAGGCGGCACCACAGTGTAAGTATAGTCTGAAAGTAATTGGGTTTCCTAATCGTACCTCTGGGCGACGCTTGACTTTTACCAATAAATGGTGAGCTGACGTGATTGTTCAATCATCCTTAGTCCCTCCACACAAGACCAGCCATCAATATTGTAAATGAGCCTCTTCTAGGGAAGGATGGTCTGGCACTGGAATTACAACAGCTCACCCCAAATATGAAAAATACAGAGAGAGGCTGTGGCTAGGAGCTACACAGGAATTACACAGCGAAGCCATCTCCTCTGACAAAACTGGGCCTCTCTTCAAAGGGGAACTCAGACTAAATATAGACTGAGCGTTGGGTATTTATACCCAAGGTTTGGGCGCTCCCAGCATATAACTGTAGGGCTGCATAGCCTTGAGCTTGCTTTGTTTTCATTGGGTGCGTCAGTGCTGAGGGGTAAAGCCACAGAGCAGAGACTCTAGGAGGACTACGCAGCCACATATAACTTCTGAATAGAAGAAGCACTTCAAAAAGGACATCGAAATAACTGAAAGTCATGTATCATCATTTTTTAGCTAAAAAAAAAAACATGTTACATAATGAGGTGAGTTGCAACATACAGAGAGTTCAGGAGCACAATAGGTCACACACAAGCATGGACTCCACCTAATCATGAAGGTTTCACAGAGTGTGAGGGATGTGCGGGAGTCTTCAGGGTCTCAAGCTGCTACAGGAAACACAGAAAACAGCAGCTACCTCTTCTCCCCTACACTAAGAAAGGTTTTAATGAGCAGCTTCATGTCCCCAGTGGAGATCCATGCTGCCATGAAAGCTGCTCTATTTCTGTTCCTTTTCATCCTGTTCTCCTCCTTCAGACCTGACATTCATTATTCCTTCCATCTCCTCAGAGGGAGAGCAAGATACTGTAACTTCAGCCCCCCCCCCCCCGTTCAAATGCTACTGAGTTTACTTTGGTTGAAGTCTGAATTAAATCTTAGCTCGCACAAATTCCCATCACTATTGTAAGACATACAGCATATAGGATATAGGAGATACATATGGCCAGCAACTTATGCTTATCTCCTGTTCAATATAGGGGCTAATGAATATCACATATTCTGTTAATTAATTCACTTTTATAGCATCATTAATACAGATACTCACTCATGATCTTTTTCAGACTTATTCATATATTTAATTTCTACTATGAAATGTTCAAGGCTTTCCAGAAACTCCCTGGAATAGGCACTTATCTACATTGGACAGTACATTACTTTAACGGCTGGTTCACACTACATGCTTGAGCAGTGCATGTGGCATCACCTGTTAAGTTTTCATTCCAACGCCCATATTAACAGGTTAGAGTGTCCACACATGTGCAACACTGTCTGTCTCCCTCACAATAGCCACATAACGTATACTCTATTCTTTCTTTTTACTTAAAGGACCAGTGGGTAGGACGTAGCGGCATCTAGTGGTGAGCTACAGGTACAAGCATGTCACTTCTACCTCTGTGTAACTCATGCTAAATGTGGAAAGCCCTGTGTAGAGCCAGTGGTACTGTGTTACACAGTGCTACTGTGGAAACATGGCGGTGCGACATGGAAGAGGACTTAAGCCCTCTGTAGATGCAAGTGGCTCATTCTAAACACAAAACACAACAATTCTTATTTTCAGGTGATTATACAATACATCCAATACGTCCCTTTAAATCTCATATGCTGGAACTTTAATTCCTAAAGAGCCTGATTAAAAAAATGGGGGTAATTAATAAATAATAAATTTGGGGTAAAAATGCTTATTCACTTTCTTGCCCAGACTTAGATAAGAAGATTAGTTAGCTTAGCTTAGCATAAAGACTTGAAGCAGGGGAAACAGCTAGCCTGGATCAGTCTAATAGTAACAAAGTCAACCTACCAGCACCTCTGAAGCTCTGTAATTCATATGCTACTAGTTTGCTTTAAGTTTTGGATAGACAGTTTATTTATGTCATAAAAAGTTGAAGTTGAATGGCAAACTTTAAACATAATTCAAGTGGTTTGAAAGAACACTAGACTTCTGCTCTTGGCTCTGTTTTCAGGCTTTAGAAAATACTGTATAGCCCCTGTTGGGAAACTTTGGCCAATCACAGGTTAGTAAGACAGCTAATTGTTGAGTCTTATTCCCAAAACATCAGTATTTGACCACCTGGGAATGAGACTTCACGATCAACCACCCTTGAGCCACCAATATAAATGGTCTGTAATTTGACAACTTGGGAATGAGGCTCAACAATTAATTAAATTAAATTAAATTAATTAATTAAGTATCTTTCTTCAGAATCGCTTACGTCACCTTTAATCCGTGTAAAAGTGACAAGTGAGGCTTTACAAGATTATGTTACTTTTGGACAGAGCTAGCTAGCAGTTTCCCCCTACTGCCAGCCTTTATGCTAAACTAAGCTAAGCTAACAGACTCCTGGCTGTAGCTTATTTAGTGTACAGTGGTGAGAGTGGAATTGATCTTTTCTAACCCTTGACAAAAAACAAATATGCGTATTTTCAAAATGTTGCATTCTTCTTTCAAAGCCTATTCGCTGACAATTTATGCTTTGCAGGAGTTAGGGTTAGGGTTACTCTAACCCTCTTTTTGTCTTAATGATGTTTTCTCTTCATCTCATGAAATTATAACAGCACGTGCCAAGCCCAGTCCGAGCCCTCAGTAACCTTCGTGTCTATGGGAAGAATCTGCCTGTAAGGCATGGCCACTTCACATCCTTCTCTCCAGCCCACTGTGTGCCAGAGCATTGAATTAGAGAGCAGTTAAGGCAGTGGCTTGTAACTAGATAAAAGAGGAGAGTGGAGGGGAGGCAGGCAGAGGACTGCCATGGTGTCCTATAAATGACATTGTAATTCTCTGAACATGGGTTTTAGTGTAGTCAGCCACCATTAGGAGAAGAGGGAAAAAGGGAGGTATTTTTTGCCACTTTACCCAGCCAAGCATCTCTAATGGTGCGTGTGTGTGTGTATATAGTCCACTCTGTCTGAAAGACTCCCTTTGCCCCTACTCCCGTCTGCTCACTCACACAGCGAGAGACAAAGCCTTTACAAGGAGCGGCAGTGATGGCAAATACCCAGCATTAGCACTTGCAGCCATATTCTGTCAAGAGATCATAGTATCATTCTTTCTCTCTGATTTAAATGTTCCTTTATGCTCCAATAAGCTGTCGATTCCTATTCACTATCACAACATGGCTACATAGTCTACAGTAGGAGCTTTTGTACTCCCTTTGAATCCCATACAGTATAACTAAAGACATTACTTTACAACTTTCACATGTAAAGGACAATAAGCAGTGGGAGCTGAGTGAGCAAAGCATCTCTGGTGAGGGAGAGGGACTGTGATCGGAAAAAATCTCTCAGATGTCAGGTTAGTACATGCAAATAACAGATCAATAAAGCAATTAAGACATCAGTCAATCATAAAGTCAAGCGGCAGAGCCCCTGAGACTGTCCCAGTTTGCTTTATAAGGTTTTCTGCTGCGTAAACCAACCTGAGAGACTGCCGCTTCGCTCTGAGCTGTTGTGAGAGCTGGTGGTGCTGAAATCTTGTGATTGGTTGTGTGGGATTCTATTAGACAATCCTTCGGCCAATCGGTAGTCAGGAATGAAAAGGAGGGCTACAGTGGGGGTTAAAGGGCAAAAATCACAGTGGCGTCAGGTGTTTGGCAGTTAGCACAAGCACATGCAAACATGCAGTTAGAGCCTTGAGCAAGCAGGACATATTCAGGAATCATACATTCAACAAGGACTTTCTGATTTGTATGCAACAGACAATACATTCGCTGGTAAAATTTGATTTGTTGTTGATTTGAAAAACAGCGCTAATCTGTCAAAGAACTCTATTCGATTCATGAAACAGGATAAATGAGTCAATAGTGGAGATTTTAATTCAATATTTGTTCCCTCTCAGAGATATAATCATACATAATCACATGTGATCATACTTCTTAAAATAATGCCAGAGAGAATTAGTAAAGTAGTTTTTAAAAGATTCATGGCATTAAAGGGACTATGTTAAAACTATAATTAATCTGTTTTAGACTGTTGGAAAATTAGATCATAAATATGTATAAGAATACAGCCGAGGAATACTCATTACACCTAAAGTATGAAACTCCACTTGGCTTTAAAAAATCCTGCATCAAATCCACTGTAATTAATTTGGATTATTTTCTTAAATATTAGTCAACCTAAAATGGATTGGCGATTACTCTGAAACTGAAGGAGGAGGAGTGGTACCATCATGAAAACCCAGCAAGTAAAGGGATGGATGACTTAACTCCACTGCTCCTTCATGAGATGTTTATTAAACCTTGGAGGGTAACCAAGATGATGTCTGCTGGGGGAAAAATGACTCCTCCCGACCACGGAAGGTTTGGACAGGCTTCAGATAACTTTGCTGGAAAAGTTTAAATTCTTGTTGCAACTGTAAATTTGTGGCTTGTGATCTGGGGTAATTCATTTCGTTTTTGATCTCACAGGATAAGAACAAACTCTCGGGGAAACTATCTTATATACACTCTAAAAACACTTATGAGGGCAACAACATCCCCACAAATCACCATGAGAGCACTCATTTTTTCTTACTGTTGTTACAGGAGTTCTTGTCGGGCAGGGAGTAGCCCAGGTTGGCCATCTCCTGCTTGGCCTGGAGGGAGGCCTTCCACTGGGCCTCAGGCAGGTCCACGGCTAGTTCGTGGATGCTGCTGGAGTGGAGGATCTGGGTGGTGGCATAGGGAGTGGCCTGAGATGTTTGACCGGGGCTGTTGTAGTTAGCTTTGGTGGTGAAGTCTATGCTGCTGTAGATGGCTCCATCAGAGAGCATGGTGCCAGTCTTATCGCCTTGCCCAGTGGGGAGATCTGGAAAAGAGGGAGGGACGGAGCTTACGGAACAGTTTAACCTTGGAGTATTTAAAGAAAAAAAAAATCTTGTTTTTATGGCAGAACTATCCCTGATTGACCTGAGTACTTATCTATAGCTAGTGTGTTAGCAGGATCAGATGACCAAAATGTGTTTTAGTCACCTAAAACAAAGTCCTTCTAAAAGAAATCAGTATCGATTTAAGTATTTAGAATATTTTCACTGCTTAACTTTGCCACCAGATGGCCTTTTTTTTAATGCAAAACTGTCGTTATATAAGCCAAATTGCACTTTCTGCTGCTCAGCCAGACTTCCAAAATTAGTAATTTTACCTCTAAGAACACAGGAGTTTCTGGTCCCCTGGTGCTTTGATCAGTTAGTTTATTTGTGTTATTGTGTGACTTTGGTGCTTTACAAGGTTAGCTAGAATTCACCAAAGTCATGCAACACAGACTGATTGAGACAGTGGTAGATCAGGAACTTCTGGTTCTGCTTTGTAAAACTGCTGATTTTGCCAACAGAGTCTGGTTGGTTTGGAAAGAGAAATATTTGGCTTATATGCTGCCAGTTTCCTATTGGAAAAGGCTATTTTCGGGGAAAGTAAAGCTGTGAAAATATTCTAAATATAGCGTAAACTTAACTTAACACTTAAATAATATAGATTTTTTTGATGGGCCTACTTCTAAGTGGATAAAACACATTTGCTGCTGACCCTGTACAAGATTCCTACTGCTTCTCCAAACCAAGGGCATGCTGACCACCATCTACTGTAGATAAGACACCAACTATGGATAACTACCTTTCACAATCCCATTTCCCTAACAGGTTCAACATTCAAAAATTTCATGCCAGTTATTCCTATATGCCAACCCTCAGCCTCCCAGTCGAGGTACCCTGTTTCCCCTCCACATGTATGGATATCTCCCTATCCTCCCTCCTCTGTTCATATACATGAGGGGTAACGCTGCTGCTCTGCATGTGTATGTGTGATGACAGAGGGAGGGAGGGAGAGAGAGGGAGGAAGCTGGGGAAAGAGCAAGCATACTCTCTCTGTAGTGCATGGTTTGCATGCCCAGTGAAGGGGAGATGATGTAGAGCCGTGGCGGAAGTGTCCGCATCTGCGCCAGTCAAGCTGCGCCTGTCCTTCACGACTGGCTGCTCAAGACCATCCTTTCAAACAGCCATCCACCCCCTGCTCCTCTGCCTGTCTCTCCCCTCACATTCTCTCGCTCTGAGGTATGGGCCATGACACCAGGCTGGACCATTTGCCATTACTCAGCCTGGTGACAGTGGAGGCCCTGCTGTTAATGCTTGAGGTGTCCTCTGATGTGATACGTAAATATACCACCCAAACACATGCGGAATATGCATATATGTACATCATCAACAACAGGAGCTCCGGTAGAACAGAAAGGAAGGCAGGCCATAATTTTTCATCTTTTACGGTCTCTTTCTCAAAGCACTGGGGATAGCACCAGGACACTCACCTCCTCGGCCAAAGTTACTCAGGTCATTGGGTCCCCCGGAGCTGCTGTTGACAGGCAGGCTGGTGGCTGGCCAAGAGTCCGCTAACCAGGGGTAACCTGGGTCACTGGCATTCAGCAGGCCTGGCCGGCTAGGCAGACACATAGGATGAGACACTAGATTAAGCATACGCTGTGAAATTATATTAAAACCAGGGGGAAAAAAAGACATTATTATGCATGGTTTAACTCTGCATTATGCTACTGTATTAAGAAATAATGAATAGAAAAACATGACAGCAATAAGCAATGAGACAATGCAAAGACAAAAAAAATCAAACATATGTTTAAATGTTAGTTTGTACAGAAGAATGTGTGTTTGTGTGAGATAAGCTTGCCATAAGCCAGTGGAGCTAATGAAACACTTCTGAGATAGTGGGAAATACTGTACGGATACATTTCTGCTCCCACAAAGTTGGAATTCCTTCAGGCAAACACAGCCCTTTATCTCTCTGTTTCTCCTGCTGTGTCTTTGTCACAATCCCTGAGTTATTAATGCAAAAGCACACTGTGGAGACACTAATGCATGCATTTGCTCCCTGCACACATGTGCAGCCGT
Organism: Lutjanus erythropterus; assembly: GCF_056507025.1. NCBI lineage: Eukaryota > Metazoa > Chordata > Actinopteri > Lutjaniformes > Lutjanidae > Lutjanus > Lutjanus erythropterus. The sequence continues at coordinate 41,374,410 of NC_139320.1, forward strand.
GCACGCAGACACCCACATGTAAACTGTTTCCTTATTCATTAATATCTTGTTCATTCTGCTGTGTTTTCCCATCAACCCCTTGTGGTGATGTCCAGACAGTCTAAATCTTACTAGATGAGACGTCAAACCTCGGCTCTAGCCCCACCATGATGCCCCCCTTGCCCACTTGTGGGATGCCTGCATATGGGAGAGGGCAGCTCCATTTAACAGGTGTTGCGTCCCTCCTGAGGGGGCAAGGACCATAAAAAGCTGCCATTAAGACTTTAACCTGTCATGGGTGACTGCTGGGAGGCCATTAGGGCCACTTTACTGTACAATCACGTCTGACGCTCGTTACCATGGGTTACACAGATGGAGTTAAATGAGAATGAGAGATGGAGTTTAATGCCTTTGTTTATGTGTCACTTCATTGATACGTCACACCCCACTGTGCACTGAAATGGATTAAAATGCTTTTGCTTTTCTTTTTTTAAAAATTTTGTTCTGCTTGTATTTTTTTTGTTGTTTTTGTTAGAATATAATACAGGTGGGCACCAACGTTACCTAGGACATAACTAGTGAGTGGACATAATCTAGAATATTGTTTCGTTGTTAAAGGGTTCAGTCAATGAAGGATAAAAGATGGTCATACTGTGTATTTATATTCAACAAATTTTATTTGTTGTTTGTGTTTTGTTTTGTCTTCTGTCACATTTTATTGTATCGTTACAATTGTGGGTCAATGTGTCAATGTGGACAGTGTATATTGTTTAAACTGAGACATCTGTGAGATGATTGACTATTTCTGTAAAGTTTTTCTTAATGCCTGCCACCAGGTTGTATTGTCCATCAAATCAGATGAAACAAGCCTATGTTGATGTTGTCTGTGTTAAAGTCACAGTGAGCAGTACATTTGCCAGTTGAAATGAAGAAGAGAGAGATTTTTATTTCCATAATTTTATCTTTTATGTTATATTTTGTAGTTATTATGCCGGAGACACTACCACTTTTGTCTACAGGTGGCTCCAAATCCAACAAAATATGAAATATCATTATAGTAGCTTTATATAAAATCTCATAAAAATTTTTTTTTTGAAGAATTATGTTTCTTTTTCATCTTTCCCTGAGAATCACACACTGCAATGGTCAGACAGGCACCACATGTGATGAAGAGGATGGCATTGTCGTCTCAGAAACACAGCACTTCCTGCTGTCAGTGCCCAGCAGTGCTGTACGTAGCAGACTACAGATACATATGAGTGCTCTGAGAAGCTGGGGAGCACGGTAGTTAGCAGCCAGGCTGCCTGATGGGCTTTTTTTTTGTGTCTTAGCTCCAGTGTGGTGACGTGTTAGCTCTGAGGGACTGGGGGAGAGTCAAGCCCCGAGGACAAGGGCAGGTAATGGGCGTGCTGCAGTCAGTGTCTCCCTCCGCCACAGGTTCTAATGAGAAGAGCTGCTCCACAGACAGGAGGGAGTCCAAATGAACTGCAGCTCTGGCAAGCTAAGAGCCCTCACTGTGGTTTCTGAATGCCAAAACAGACCCTCGGGGGAGACAAGTCATTCAAATTGATGGCTGTGCATCAGACAGATGCACTTTTATAGGGTAATACATCTCTCCCTGTCCTTCCTACCTCTGTTTCTAGCTGCCATGTTCCCCCACCACCATCATTCTCTCTCGCCATACCATCTTTCCCTAACCCTATTTCCCTTTATTTTCCCCTCATACACCTTCACCTCCTCTTTCTGCCCCTTCCTCCTGCCTCTTGTGTGCTTAACATCTGCCAGACAAACTCCGAACAGGTGAAAAAGAGGCAGAGGTTGTTGTGTTCTGTTGACTCGAGCAAGACAAGAGATGAACCGATCCACTTATACAACTGTTACTATTTGAAATGTATTGGTCATGTGTTTGTAATGTGTTGTTAAGAACATGGTAAATGTTGGCTTATGCTGGTAATTGTCATTTTTGTTGTGGTTCTGTTGTACCATGAGTGAGGTGATTAGCATACCACGATAATTTAGAAGACTTACTCCCTTCTAGTACGTACACATGCATCGTAAATGTGTAATGCATTACTCAGCTCTAAATTCTGCACTAAAACTTACAAATAGAAAACACATAGCAAACACATGGAAAACACATCCACATTGTGGAATTAAATCGGGCCATGATACCAATATTAGATTGGCTCTAAGCTAGACTGCTCCACAAATATACACTGTCTGAAGTAAATGACCATGCCTTTGTTTCATTACTTGTCTCACTTGTCCTGTGTGCTCCAGCGAGTCCTCCCCCCCAGCCCACTAGAGAAAGACCATTTGAAAGACAAGGAGCTGACAGTGGAAATGGCTGCATTGTCCTTGTATTTATCACACAGCAGAATTCCTGCTAAGGATAATTAGAATAAGAATGATTTCTACTGGGGATATTTCTTATGTAGTTTTTATATATATGTGTGTGTGTGTGTGACTGTGTGTGTGTGTGTGTGTGTGTGTGTGTATGTGAGAGAGAGAGTGCATGGGAGCTGGACACCAGGTCATATGTCTAATAAAAAGTCAGCGCCTAACTTTTAATCCCTGCTCAGCCCAGGATGGATGGCAACCTTGGCAGATAAAATTTGATTTGGAGCGTTTCGTCTTCCTGCTGGACATTTCAGTTACTTGTGATGGGTTGGGAACCATAAATACTGCCTAAGATGCCTGACGCTGAGCTCCCCATAAATAAGCCAAGTGAGAGATATTAATTCCAGAGCAACTTCATAAATCAGGTGTTTATGGTCCTGCAGACGAGTGAATGGAACTTGGATTAAAAGTCTAGACATTAGCTAACACTTAGAGCAATGGGAAACACAGATTACTTTGTAGATTAAGTCTCAGGGAACATGCTGTCATTTAGCATTCAGATCCTGGTATGTAAAGGAATCAAGGAATCTCCATAGCAACAGTGTCAGTGAAACCTGTTCGCTGCAATGCTGCCTGCCTATAGGAGTGAATCTGCTTTGCTAAAATATTGATCAGTGCCAAGATAGGAAGTTATTACTACCTCCTAATTACCATCTCCCTATTGGCAGGGGGATAAGGAATGAGCCCTTATCGGCTTTTATCAATTTCAATTGAGCAGCCAGTGTCAAATCGTCCAGGTCTACCAATCTGCAGCCTATTCATCTTCCATGAATCATTTATTTTGTGATCGATTAAGTGTAATTGTTCAGTCAGGGCAATTTGGCAGGAACCAATGAGAAGCTGGAAACAGACGCGGCTTCATTTGCTATTGTCTAATTAATGCAATAAACATTTCATGTAACAAATGAACACATTTTCCTCTGATACCCGGCTACACATTTTCACTCTCAGGGCAGATGGGCAAGTTGCAACATCTGGGATTTGATAGCACTGATGTGACTAACGGATCAGAGGCTTGTGTTAGAAGAAGAGTTCCAGGCTGAGTCCTATTCCGCTGTTGTGAAAATTGTGCTGCTACTGACTAAAGATATGACAAATATAGAGCACTGCAAATACAGACATTTCAAATCCCATTCGCTGGAGTGAGAATCAGAACCACTTATGTGGAAAATTGAAGGAAAAACACTACAGCAGAAAGTAGATGGGAAAAGGCATGGCAAGTAGCGTAGCTAATTCATTGAGAGCATGCTGGCAGCTCACAGAACAATATAGGCAAAATTGTCCATTGTGGCATCCAGTCATACAGTACAAAGGGGTGAAAGCATAAACATAAAAATGCTGCAGAACAGACACGTTCCCAAAAGCCCCGAGACACACAGGGTCAGATTTAGTTGGCAATCTCTCACTGAGTGTTTGAGATCTGGAGGCTTTACCTAGTCAGGTGTGATAAGCAGTAGATAGACAGAAGCCCAGGATTCTCAGGGGAGTCTCTTGAATACCCACAAAGGCTCAGTAACTGGTGTCATTGAGATGTGCCCTAGTCTCTGTAGCCCCTCTCCCTTCCACTGACACACGCTGAAACGGAGCAGGCTATATGGGGGTGCAAGCGGGGTACCTCCACACATCTCTCCCCTGGGTAATTATTTTTACATTATTACATGTGCTCAGATCCCAGCCGCCCACGCAAGGTGACAGGCAAATTTATCACTCCAGAGGGCTTCTGGGTTGCCTGTAGCCGGCAGCGGAAGATAAATGACAAAATAAAAGCACTCTCTGCTTAAATTGTTTCTGTTAATTCTGTTGAGGAGATTTATGAGTTCATCTATCGATGCATGAACGGAGATGTGGTAGAAATGTATATTTGCATGGCGGTTTGCATGGCAGGCACACAAACAGGTATTGGTTATCTATCACTCTATCAGTCATTTATCAGCATTAGAATCAAAAGCAGCTCGCTGCAGACTTGATGCACGACTGTGGAGGAAAAGGTTGTGTTAAGACATGTAAAGCTTAGGACAGAGAGGCTGGAATAATAGTGACAGGAAGCTTTTAGGTAACACTTTAGAACCAACATCATTAATAAATGGTAAATTAATAGTTAATTAAGCATTGGGTAATAGCTGTTTTATTGTCAACAAATATATAAATATATATATCTATGTGTTGTAAAGAATTTATTAGCATTTGCAAAGTTTTATAAACATCGGTTGCATTAAACATTTACAAATTTTTGTTAGCATCAGTTGCAACTTTATTACGGCCAGCAACAGCAAGCAGGAAACACACAGTTACCTTGAATAAATTATGGATCTCTCTGAATTTGAACATTGTGGGAAACATTTAGGATAATGTAAGTACATAACAAAATGTCTTGCAGTTTTAGACATTTGAGTGCACAAAATTGACATGTTATAGCTTTAACTGTCAAGTTACCATTTATTAATGATGGTTATTATAAAGCGTTACCAGATATCTTTTATTTTCTTGTGATATTGCACTCAAAATTGACCACACTCACCTTCCATTGCTCATCAGACCGCCATCAACTCTCTGGAATGTCACTACAGTCAGAGAGGAAAGAAAGAGGAAAAAGATAGAAGAAAAAAGGACAAAGGCAGATATTAAGTTTTTCAAGTACAATACAGAAACAGCCAGGATTTATTTCCATATTAAAGATAAGTTACAATGTCTTTATAGTATTGCCCAGTTTGCCCTTCAACAGTTGTATGTATTCATCACTAAGAACTGCAGATGTCCCTCCGCATCCAATGCCTTTCATGAAAATTAAAAAAAAGAAGAGCGCAATGATGAGGATTGCATATTGCTTTGCTTTGCATAAGTGGAGACGTCATGTGTTCCTCAAGGACAAGATGCCTGATGAGAGGCAAAACTCATTTCATCTTTCTTATTTTGCTGCTGAGTTATTATCAGATTTGTGATTAAATCTCAGCCAAAAAATGATTAGAAAAGGCAGAGGGCTCATTAATCACGTTGAGTTTTCTATCTGCGAGCGTGGAGGCTGAGTTACTGATCCTTCAGCGAGCAGGGCTCCCCCAGAAGCCATACATGTGGCCTGTTCCATTACAGTGATGTATAGATAACAAGGACCGCGCTCTTTGTCAGCGGCTAGTAAAACTCCATGGCTCAAAGTGAGAGACGGCTGTGAAGGATCCATTTCATCTCTGTTCAACGACCATGATGACAAAGCAGCGGCATCAAGACTTCTAAGCATGTAAGAACTTCAAATGGATCACAGGAAACACAGAAAAGCAGCAAGAGTTTTTGGAAATCACCGCATACCGATGAGGGAAGGAGAGAAGAAAAAAAAAAAGAGAAGGAAAAAGAGTGCTGGTTTACTCAAGAGAGAGAAGGAGAGCTGTTAGTAATTTGGCTCATTTGTTCCACAGATGGAGATTAAAGAGAGAAAGAGGCTGAACATTCCTCCTCTCTTTTCTGTTTCATTCAGGTTGATTCCACAACAAGCCCGGGCATGGGCGAAGAGAAGGGGGCTTTTCTGTGGGTGACGTAGCAACACAGACGACAGGGAGAGGAAACTCCCACAACAGAGTACAAAGGCTGTGAACAGGACGTTTTAATGCATCACCGACATTACCTAAGCTCACAAAATCCAATTTTCTCTCTTGTGAACAGACTTGTAGGATTTTAAACAAGAGAAACACAAATTTAAATGGGTCTAGTATACACACTGGAACAGCTGACAGTTTATTTACTACATCAAAGAGGCAATATGTAAAATTGCTCATACAAAAATGAGTGCTGCAGTCCAAATCAGTCATGCAGTCGGAGCCACAGACTGTATAGTAAAAAGGTTGAAATCCTATTTGAAGAATAATTGTCTGTCAATGTAAAGCTAAGCCTCTCATCCTGAAAACAAAAGCCCACTGCTCTTGGAGATCAGTGACTTCTGCCTGCCAGACCCAATTAACATATTGCTCAATTTAACCGATATAAATATCTACTTCTTCTAAGAGATTATTTCTTGTGACTCATATAGACACTTACTCATTTGGCAAACCTTTGGCATTAATTTGAACAATAATTAATGTGAAACAGGCAAACGAAAACAGTTATTCGGGTCTGGAATGTGGCTTTAGCACTCTTGTCACAAGAATATCAAAGTATTTCAGTTTAGCATGTGTGCTTTATGATTTATTACAGTAAATATATTATAGATTTCTCCTTCAAATTAATAGCAGCAAGTGGAATTAAAATACTGCTAACAAAAGTCTCACACCGATAAAACCAACATTGCAGGTCTGCCTGAATAAAACATAGCTCTGACAGCTTGAGACAGAGTTGGCATTCCTTATTCAGTCATAGCTAAAGCCATTCTTCTTTGTTCCACCACCAACAAACTTGCATTAGAGAATTCTCTGGCGTTTGAGAGAGGAGTGACAGGAGAGGGAGGCGGCGGCGAGGGGAGGCTGTGCAGCGGGAAAAGGCCTCTGAAGTCCCTATCTGTGCTCAGGCACATTTCTGGGCTGCTGTGGAATACTTTTATGTTAGCCAGAGTGACACGGCGGCATAGCTGTGCTTCTCGCCTCCGTCTTCTAGATAAGCACTTTCTCCAATATGAATACAGATTAATCCCCTTTAATAAGCATTAAGGGGGGGTGGACATAATCAGCGTATAAAAATTCCATCAAATCTCCTTCCTGCTGGCCGCGTGCCTCAACAGTGTAGTGATTTACCTCTCATGTACTGACAGCTTTAGGAGGCTGAGACAGGACACTCTCGATACATCAACTAATTGTCAATACAGAGAAGAGCGGCGCTGTAGGACTCTCCAGCCACTCTCTGGCTCGTGTTCGAAATATCACCTCACTCTAACTCTATAATCTCAGCTGTATTTGACCTTGTTTTGTGCTTGCCAGTCAAAACTCTTTTAGTTAGATAACCCACTCTTCTCTCAGAGGTGTGCTTCTAATTTAAAGCAAGTTTCACTAACATATTAGTGTGTTCCATAATCTGTTGTTACAGCTGCTGTGGAAAGCCCAGAGTTAATTCGATTTTTGGCTGTAGGCTCCGCAGGGATCCACGTAGCTACATGTATACTTTTCCAAAGAATTGTATTAGTTAAGGTTGTCAGTAAATCCAGGAAACAGGAGGAAGGGCACTGTGCTGACTCATTGTACTACAGCTATCAGACACACTGATACTGTACAGTACAGTTGCCTCAAGGCATAATTTACATAATCATCAGTTATGGCTTTTTTTTGAAGGGAAAATTCACCACTTTTTTGTGGATGTCCAGTCAGTGTTGATGGTAAATGTCAATTAAAACAACAAATTCCTCAGTGCTATACTGACCAAGAAAACTGAATTCTCCTGGTGCAAAGTCTGTTCTTCCTGCACCAGTGATGTCACAATGATGCAGCTGGGGTTGAAGGGATTGTTTGGATTATTTGAAGTGGGGCTGTATGAGGTCTTTATCAACTGTCAGTGTATTGTAGATGGCGGTCGAGACACCCCCAGTTTGGAGAAGCAGAAAGGAGTACAGGAAGCTAAGCAATGCACTGCTGTGGACGGGGTTAGCAAAAATAAGACCCCCCCCCCCACGCAAAAAAGTCAGCCTTTTTTCGCAGGGAAACTGCTGTTATATAAGCCAAATATTGCTCTCTCCTGCTCAATCATACTCCATTGGCAAAATCAGTAATTTTACCTTGCAGAACACAGGAGTTGCTGGTCTATCACTGCCTCCATCAGTTAGTTTGTTTGTATATTGTGTGACTTCTGTGTTCTTTAAAAGGTTAGTTTGGATTTACCGAAGTCATGCAGTAACACAAACTAACTAACTGATTGAGACAGTAGTAGATCAGCAGCTTCTGGTTCTGCAAGGTAAAACCGCTCATTTCACCAACAGTGTGTGGTTGGTTTGGAGAGAGCAGTGTTTGGCATATATACTGGCAGTTACCCATTGGAAAAGGCTATTTTAGGGCAAAGTAAAACAGTGAAAATATTCTAAATATTGTGTATTTGACCATCAAAAGGCTGTCTTTTAAATGGGCCTATTCCAAATTAGAGGTGTCTTGACCGCCCTCCACTATAGGCCACACACTGACTATTGATAAGTGCCTCATACAACCCCACTTGAAATTTTCCAAACTATTGTTTTAAAGTGGAAAAGACAGTTGGATGAACAATTTGTACAGCACTGGTGCCACAATAGACTCCACAGCAGGGGACATACTGTGACAAACATAGTAAAGATAGCCGATATGTATTGTCAAAGCAGTGGGAGAAATCTTCACAAGTAAAGAACACAAGAAGTAAATGGAAGGAAAAGGGGAAAAAATCAAATACACCAGCCAGCTGCCTAACTGACACCTATGGAAAACAGATATGTAAATTACAACACGATCCAAGTCTTAAAAAGAAAACAAAGATGAATAAGATTATTGGTGGAGGAAGGAAATGGACAGTCTTACCCTGCACCACAGAAAAGATACACAAGACAGGATGAAACTTCAATCAAAAACAGGGAGCCAGAGCAGACATATACACATATACAACACAATATGTAAATAAGGCTGTAGGTTTGGCAGGAATAAGGGCTTAAGGTTGCAGGGCTTGGGTCATGGCCAATAGCAAATCCATATCTTTGACTGGTAAATTTGCTTTTGTGGTTGATTTAACCGCTGTCACGGTTCTGAAGTTTGGATTTGCATTAGCCATGACCATCAGTCTGACAATCCAAGCATGTATACTATTAAGCGGGCAGGAGATGAATCTGCGTTGAGGTGGGGTGAGGAGACGGGACAAATGAACAGTACCTGCAGGGGTGAAGGTGAAGGACTGAACTGCAAAACAAGAAGACAGAGAAGTTGTGTGTTAAAAGCCTGCAGAGATAAGCGGTGCTTTGGGGGGGTATCTGCACGCCGGGGACGGGGGTCAAGCCAGAGCCAAGAGGGGTGCTGAGGGTCAGTGAATGTAATACCACATCGTCACCCAGCGTGCAGAGCGACAGCCAGGAAAGCAGCCGGCTCAGAGGCCACAGAGGTGTAGAGACGGTGGCACAAACCAAAGAAAACACACAAACACAAAAATGCAACGAACAGAAATGAAGAGCAAATTAAACAAGCCAGATTAAAGTAGCTGCCACTGTACATGCTCTTTTTGATTAACTAAAAATAACAAGAAAAAACAGCTACATAAACAAGGGTTTCTCTTGAATTTCTGCATGTTAATAAGGCAAGAACTAATGTTGGAATATTGTGCAGCACTGACTGCAGCGCTAATGTGTCAGTTCATTACCATTTTCTGCTCTCTAATTAAATTCTGTAGCCTTGGCAGTGTATGTGGACTTGGTGGTTGCTCGTATTGACTGGGGGTCACTCAGTAAGATGCCAGGGTCAGCGCGTGGGAGGGGAGCTGGACGGACTCCAGCGTCATTGACCAGTAGAGAGTCCAGTCTACCCACTCAGCTCGACCACCCTGGGCTATTAACCAACTCTGTGGGTGGATTTGTCAAAAACTGCGGCCCTCTGGAAATGATTCACACTGACATCTGTCTCCCTGTTGAGCTTTAACACCGTAGCCATCTCAGCCTCACTGCAAGCAACTTCTACAGTGTTTCATCAAATATGTACTGATTAAAGGGAGAGTTTGGATTATTTGATGCAGGGTTGTGGTACTTAAACAGTCAGTACATAAAATGCAATAGATGCTGGCTGGCACATTCTCAGTTTAGGAAAGCAGACAAGAGTACCAGCACAGAAACTAAGCAGTGTTTTACTGAAGACAAGATCAGTTGTAAAACATCTCAGCCACTTAAAAAGGTCCATAAAAAATATAAATCAATTTAATTGTGCATTATATTTAGAATATTTTCAATACTTTACTTTGCCCTCAGGTAGCCTTTTCCAATGGGAAATGGCTGTTATATGAGACAAATCTCTGTCTCCTCCATGGGCAAAATCAATAATTTTACCTTGCAGTACACGGAACTTGCTGGTCCACCGCTATTGATCTATTAGTTTGTTTGTGCTGCTGTGTGACTTTGGTGTTTTAAAACGGTAGCTCAGACATACCAAAGGCACATGATAACACAAACTAACTAGAGATGGAGGCAGCAGTAGACCAGCAGCTCCCATGTTCTGCGAGGTAAAATGACCATTTTTCCTTAAGGAGTCATGTTGTTTTGGATAGAGTGATATTAGTTACCCATCAGAAAAGACATCTGACAGCAAGGTAAAGCTGTGAATATATTCTAGATGTAGCAGACCCTTAAACCGCATTGATTTTTCTTTTGAAGGGAGCTTTTTTCAAGTAGCTAAAATATGTTTTGCTGCTAATTCCATCTACAGCAGTATACTGCTTAGCTTCCTTGCTGGTACTCATCATGGCTTCTCCAAACTGGGGGCATGCCCTCCATCTTCTGTGGGTAAGAGAGTGACTATCGATACCTCATAAAACCACAATTCAAATAGTCAGAACTATCCTTTTGAGACTTAAAAATGATATTGTAGTTGTAAAATACTCTGACTTTGACTGAGAAAAAAATAATCATTTGTTGGAATGATGGAGGATCTTACCATTGTTTGCTAAGACACAAGAGCAGAATGTCAGAGTAAATTTGCATAGATCACTATCAGACTATGATCAGTCTAACCTGCGTAGTTGCTCAGGCCCTTTCTCTTCTTTCTCCTCCAGTAGAGCCAAATGCTGAAGCCCATGAGGATGACCCAGCAGGCCCCTCCAATACCGGCGATAAAAGCAGGCTGTTTCACCACATCAGTGATCTGCTCCGTGATGCTGTTGTTCCGGTTTCCATGTATAATCACGTCCCGAAACTCCTTACCTGAGGGCATGGGAATAAACAGGCAACATTAATGTGATGCTGGGTGGACGGTTACTGGAGAGAAACAGGAAATAACAATACCGTTGTGCATGATCTGCTGCTTCAAGGTGAAAGTAGAAACAACATGATACTTAAGGGCTTGGGACTGTTCCACTTTTTCACTGTGCAGAAAAAACACCCACAGCTACATCAAGACAGAGTTAGGGCTAGATTAAGCTCAAAGAAAGTAGGTCTGATGAATTATAGCTGAGATATTGACCAAGGGAGCAGGGCACAGATCTAAAGGATGTGCAGTGAAACATAATGTACAGACTGAGAAAGACAAAGCCTAAAAGCTTATAACAAACCCCCAGGTGAGCAGGTTGTTTGCTTAGCTCAGCCCCTAATTCACTCCGTTGCTGGTAAAACACACTATGTGAAATGAGAGGATCCTGTATTGATCTCCAATCGCAGCTCACCCTGACTAGCCCGCTTGACACTATCTGGAAACGTGATAAGAGCACAAACGGACGTTTTCACATGTTGACCGAACAAAAACACACTCATAAAGACAAACACACGCATATTATATGTGCATGCATGCAAATTTTCACAAATGCTGTTCATCTTTATATTACAGTGCAACCACATGAACACACACTCATCCCCACATCCACAAACACACAATATATTATATCTGCGAGCTTGGGGCTCTGCTCCCGGAGATGGATTATGTGAGTGACACTGGGGAAATAAGAACATGCTTCAGGCCAAGCCATCAGTTATGGGTCAAATCAGGCACAATCTGCCCCAGCTCCACATAAATCATATGTGGTCAGGCCACATATAAAAATAGTGCTATTTTAACATTATCATGTATTTGACAATTCCAAGTATTTAACAAAAACATTCTCACTATTGGTTGTTTTGCTGAAATCATCCACTAACACTCAAATACAATGTTATTCTTTGTGAAGACTGATATTAGCAAAGGGAAAAAAAATAAACAGAGTTTGCATTATTTGATGTGGGATTCTATGAGGTAGTTCACCATAGTCAGTATATTAGCTACAGTAGATGGCAGAAACAGAGAGCAAGTACCAGCATGGAAGTTAAGCAATGCACTGCTGTGGACAGGATCAGCAGCAAAACATATTTTAGCCACTTCAAAAAGGGTCAGCCTAAAAAAATGAATATCAGTAGTAACAGTAGAATATCAAAAGTGTATACTTTATTTAGAATATTTTCCCAGCTTTACTTTGCTGTCAGAAAGCCTTTTCCAACAGAAAAATGTCTCTCTGAACCAATCAAAATTCATGGACAAAAGCAGCAATTTCTCTTCACAGAACAAGGAAGTTGCTTGTCTACTGGTGCCTTGATCTGTTAGTTTGTTTGTGCTATTGTATGACTTTGTTGAATTGATCTATCTTTTTAAAACAGCAAAGACTTTGGTTTAGAGAGAGTGATATTTGTCATAACGCTGGTTTCCCATCAGAGAAGGCTGTCTGATGACAAGGTTAAGTGATGAAAATATTTTAAAAAATAGCATACACATAAACTGATACTGATTTTCTTGGTGGACCTTTTTTTAAGCGGCAAAAATACCTTTGTTGCTGACCCTTACCACAGCAGTACAATGCTTAGCTTCCATGCTGGTGCCCCTCCCTGCTTCTCCAAACTGGATGCGTGCCAACCGGCATCTACTGTAGGCAATCAAAGGTCATACAATGCCCCAAACAATCCGAACTATCCCTTTAAACTGGCTGTTGAAAAGTTGAAAATGCTCTTCATTAATCTGTCTTACCAATGATAATAGACTGAGGTTCACTCTTGACTCCAACTCCAGCACTTGTGCTGGCAGCCACTTCCACCCGGTACACCACTCCCACCTGCAGCCCGCCCACCACCACGGAGCGTATGGCCGCATCCACCGTCTTATTTACATGGAAACGTGTTTCATTCCCCAGACACCAGATCTAAAGCAGAAAAGGGAGAGAAAATAGAGAGGCAGTTGATTCCATTTGGCTTTGTATATGTTAAATGAGAATCCACGCTGACTCCCTGGGACAAACCTTGTACTCTTGGATGATGCCGTTCTGGTGGTCTGGCGGAGGGGGGTCCCAGGAGATGCTGATGGAAGTGCTGTTCTGGTTTCCCACAGTCAGGACTGTTACCTGCTGAGGAGGGGCACTCGGAGCTGAAAGAGGAGAAACAAAATAACAAGGTCAACAATCAAATACAATTTTTCTGCAGTTAGAGATGGGCAGTATTTCAAACAAAATTTCCTGAAAAAACAGATTTTTATTACTTTTGAGTATTTTGCTGGGCAGAAAAAAATGTGATTTGTAACCAAATATTTTAAGAGCTTGTAACTCTGTGTTAAAATACATAAATATATTAAACATTAAACATTTTTATCCACAGGTTTAAAAACTAAAGAAATCTACACAATTAACCTAATCACAGTCTCTGGCTAAATGTAAGTAAATCACATAACATATCCTGTCAGGTCCAGAAATGCATTTATTGTGAACTATTTTATTTGTATCTTGAGACCAGTAGCTTAATGAAAAAAAAGCTGCTTTGGTGTTTGGTGCAAATTTGCCCTAAAATAAAGTTATGTTATGAAAATATGATCAGATATTCCATATAAGTCCAAGTTACTTAATGGCACTAGAACATAACAAAAGAGCAATTTGAAAACGTGTGCTCAAGAACTGAACTGACAAACATACTTAAAACTAGCTGAAAAACACCCAGCATGAACTTTGGTTCAGAAGAGCTGCATGATTTTATCCTAATTTAAGTTAGAACAGGACTAAATTGGAAGTTAGGCAGAGTAAAGCCTTGTATTGTATTGTCTTTTCAAATTACAATGACTTCTATTTTAATTAAATACATTTTCCATACCGATCTTTTGCGATTTATTTAACTACATTTGATAAGCAACTATTTGTAATTTGTAACAAGATACTTTCTGATGTATTTGTGCCCATGCCTGTCTGCAGTTCAGGTGGCAGAAGAATATTTAATCCTTAGAAAGAAGAATACTGGAATGAACAGCAGTATTGTACATCTGAATGTGTTTGAACAAGAGCTCATAAATATGTACACGCAAGTGCACATACACAAAAAAGACACACACAAACACACACACACGGTTTTCCAAGGAATGTTATTCTGCAGGGATGGCACAGGTGGCTGAAGGCTGTCAAGATGTCTCATTAGAGGGGGATTTACATGAAGACCAGGGCAGGTCTGACATGGCTATATAGCCTATCTTTAACGTTTCACTATGATTTAATATCTAATATATCCTCTGCTCCAGCCCGGTGGATTTGTGCAGAGAATACTGGTATTGATTTGTGGAATGACAGCCTGGCACAGTCAGGAAAGAAGTGCTGTAAAGCTGTAAGACTCTGGCACTGACCGAGCCAGGGTGGCATGTGGGTCGACAAGCTTATAGGATGAAGCACAGACGAGAAGGAAATATGAAAAAAATACATTTCAGGGGAAGGAAACAAGGTCTCAGTAAACATATTGACTGATTCCATCGATCAGCCAGATGAAACTAAAGCCAGTACGTACGGATCAGAGGGGAGCTTCAGAGCGAGGAGGCACATCTAAATGAATCGGCCCTGTCCACAGGCAGACAGAGAGCGGACAGAAACAAGACAAGTCAAGCTTTCATAAACCTCACTCTGTTGTTATTCTGATGGCGACAATCTTCTGACCCCACAAGGGGTAACGGAGAAAAAATAAATAACAGTTGGCCCAACTGGAAATAACGTTTTAAAAATAATGTTTTCTCATTTCCGCAGTGGCTGGCAGGAGAGCGGCACCACAGCAGAATACTGACAGGTCAATTACTCCTGGGCTGCCTCTCCCTCACCTCGCCTCCATCCAAAATGGCACGTGTCACCCTGTAAATCTGTGCTCATCCCTCAGCGCGATTGGCCACACCGGCCCCCAGAGAGCCAGGAGGCCCTGGCATGGTGGAAGATGAATGGGTCCAATGATGAACCCAACACCTTGGCCAGATTAGAAACAATCTACCGAGGGTGCATCTGATCAACCATCACGCTCACGGCTCTCCGACGCTGCATTACATCCAGGTGACAAAGTGCCGGATTGGCGCGCGGCAGCCATCAGAGACAATGTCGTTCAAAGTTAATGTTATGAATGATTTAGCAGCTTATTATCATGCATATTTGCACTAAACAATACACATTTTTCATTAGAGGCCTCGGAGGCTCTGCTAATAGAGCCATTAGTGGATTGATGTATGGCAGGCAGGAATGTGACCCCCCGTCTCTCACGCACACACAGACCTGTGCAGCATGATGAAGGAATACAAATATATTATACACATACAAAAAGAAGCCAATAGCTAATGTAAAGCTGTGGGTGCTGAGGGGGTAAACCAGTGGAGCCTACCCACATATTAAGGATGTAACAATATATCTAATTATCATGATATCACAATAAAAAAATGTCTTAATATCATACTGAGGTGGGACAAAATCTACTGTAGGGCTGAACAATATGCTAAAAAACAAAACAAAACAAAAAACGTGATTATTTTGAAGACATGAGTCACAATTTTAATGGAATTTCTTTTTCACTGAAAAATATATAAAAATGATGATGATGTGATTTCTGCTGACATTTTTACCAGGGCATCTCTTTAGCACCACAATGCTCTGTTTATAATGGTATGTTGAGACTTATTTTACCTTTTACCAAAAAATTGTTGCACCTGCAATTTGGATATTGCACTGACCATACTGTATTTTCAACAATATTTTGATATGACAGTGTTTTTTTTTTATTTTAATTTAAAAAAGGACTGTTTCTGATTGCTGCAGTGTTTTGTTTTGCAATTGTACATAAAATAATTCAAGCACTTATTGCCAAAGAAAATTTATTGCACATTTTTACTTTCTTGTTTTGGTTGTTAATAGAGAGTTTGATCTGATATGATATGATATATTTGGATTTTAATGTTGATTTAATCTAATTTATTGCATATTTATCCAGATTCAGGATCTAGTATTTTATAAACTGTGAGATCTTTTTTCCATATTTTCTTCGCCAATAATTTTGTACCATTAGGACCCACCTTGTAATATGATTGTTGAAATGTATATTTTTTCTTTCTATTATAAAAGCCCCAAATCTAATTTGTAATGTCTAATTTTAATCATTGTGTGGGTGTCCTGATTCCTGATGATGTTGTTTTGTTGATGTTTGCTCTTTAGATGATTTGTAAGTTGCTTAAGTTTATTTTCTCTTTCTTTTGCTTTCTTGGATGCTGTACTGAGGGATATTAATTTAGCCCTGATAAGTGATTTTAAGGTGTCCCATAGTATATTTGGATTCACTTCCCTATTGTCATTAGGGTTGAGGAAGGTCTGAATTTTAGATTCTATTTTATTTTTTGTTGTATGTCCGTTTTATTGTCAAGCAAACTTGTATTGACTGATCTACTGTGATTACTTTTATTTTATTTCATGAAAGGAAAGCAGAAGCACTTCATGAACTAAAAATATGTACACATCAGATTTATTTTTTAATAAATCCATCCATCAGTGTGGATAAGTCCACTACAAATCAACATTTATACAAACATTATTTTTTCCTCTCATCCTAAATAAGCACTATTTTGCATAAAAAATGGGCCTCCTTAGTGACTTCTTGGAAAATCATTCAGTGGGAATCAGATGGCAATGGTGGATGAAGATCATTTATCAGCCGTGACATGACTGTCCAGATGGAGCGAGAGGGAGAATGTGTGAAAAAGGAGGAGGGAGGCTACAAAGATGGACACAGCATTGGAGCGCTGAGCATACTGTAACCCTGCGTCCGTCTGGACCTGCTCTGGGGATTCTCTAATTGTGTTAGCTAATGGACAACCTAAGTTTTAATCACCCTCTGAGCAGGACTTCTCTATCCATCTAGCTGCCCTTCTCAGTAGTCCCAAAGTCTCTGAGGAGCCTAGAGCCGTGTGTTTGACGGTGTATCAGCTATGACCAGACGCAGCATCGGGGTTGTGACAGAAATAGAAAGTGGTCAAGTTCTCTGTGGGACTGGGATGCAGATAGAGCAAAAGCAGGGACAGTTATCAGCATCGGTAATAGCTGGGACATGCAGGTTCAGGTTGCCTTAGGGGAAGGTTGTGTGTGCTGGCATGTATGTGTTTACTGTGTGTGTGTGTTGGAGACAGCTGTAATGTGATGGCAGTTCCACTACAGCAGTGCGTACGCTGGCTGGCCACAGGAGATACGGCCCCTCTGAGGAAGGGAAAATAAATGGGACTGTCACACAGACAGGATGTGAACTGTCTCCTATACATGCAGGCCTAAATATGTTGTGGCAAGATGGGCTTTGTCTCCAGTATAAAGAGTCTGTATTTGTCTTTTTGTGCTGTTGGACGCACATACTGTGTGTCTTTACTTCAAATCACATCATAATTTCATTTTGTTTATTAGACTCGAAGGTTGAAGCGAGGCTGGTGCAGTGCTACTGGATGCGTTTCTGGTTTGGCTTAGATCAAAACAGTAAATTCATCCAAATACATTCCTGTGTGTGTGTCTCTGCGTGTGATATTGTGCCACACAGCTCTGCAGCCTTGTCACAGCCTGTATGAATCAAGCTTTGGGCGACAGATCATATTCGCAGGAGGAAGTGTGTGCTGTGTCCAATCACAGCTCAGGCCTGTGGCTGCTGGGTGATGGATTAGAAGAAGGTTGGCACTAACACCACCAATCATAAACAAAAAAAAGGCACAGCAGGAAGGTCAGACAGACAGGCACAAACATGCGCACACTAACATATATATTTGCACATGTACCCTCAGTTCTTGGTATCAAAAGGAGGGGCAGCAGAGCCTGTGATATTCTGACAAAAACTAACATGAAAGCAGCCTATGGGGTCATGTGTCACCCATCATCTCACATCTATGTTGATGCATTACAGTTTGTTGAATTGCTCTTGACATAATCCACAAATAGAGATGTTCCAATACCATTTTTTTCTTTTCTGATACCGATTCTGGTACCTGAACTTTGGGTGTCAGTCGATACCTGAGTACCGATCTGATACCAGTATATTTTTAAAAAAAAGAATACCATTCAATCCACTTGGTAAAGAGTCTGATTTTCACAATCACAAAAGAAAGACAACTTAATAAATTCTAGACCGTATTAGGGGCATTTTTTTGATATTGGTGTTTGAACAACTCAGTCTACAAGTAATCAGCACGTCCTTTTTCTTCATACCTTCTTCAGTTGTCCGTGCTGTTCTGGATTCGCTGTCCATGCCTTGAAACTCATTGAAGTAAGGACGGACCTTGATCTCATACACAATGCCCTTTTTAAGCGCAGAGAGGATGACGCTGCGCTCAGAGGGGATCTTCACATCCTGGGTCAGCCAAGGTCCTGGCGAAGGCAGTCCTGAGGTTTGCCTGTACAGAACTCTGTAACCCTGGATGAACTGAGACTGACGATCCACCTGAGAAAATGAATGAAGATGAGATTACTGTTTTGTATTCAACAAAATTATTAACACAAGACTTTTGTTTTTGCTGCCATTGTTCATGACTTGAAGTAAAAAAAACTGTGCACACAAAAGGTTTACTTCTATCAAACTTCGTTCAAATCCATGTTAGTGAGCACCTTGTTTCACAGGATGATTATTGCATAGATGTTCCTTCGACTTGTCACAATGTAGGCCTCTCTAAAATGTGCAGGTTTATTTTGAAAAGACATTTATTAGGCACTGAACTATGGCTTTTTCACAATATCACGGTAAGTGAGTATTGTGTTTATCATTTTGTTGAATATTCTGGTGCAAAACGAACAGGTGAAGACGAGATGCTATCTCGGGCCTACTTCTCGATAATATAAAAGGATGTTTTTCCAGGAAATGCGTTTCTTCCTCACAGGATTGCATTCATGACACTTTAGAGGCTGTTACTCGTTTAATGGGCCTTTCATCACCAGCTATGACACACTTAGCTCAATTAACACCCTGACATTACCTCATACGCGCGGCTCCCAGCCACCAAAGTGTTCCCTCCTCTATTAAAAAGCCTTTCCATAATACCGCCTTAAAGGACATATGCATGTCTCCTATGTATTATAAATACTAACTAGTGACACTGGAAAGCAGGTCGCACGACATCTAAGATGGGCTGCAAGTCTGAGAATGTCATGCAGCAACAAATA
This sequence comes from Lutjanus erythropterus, assembly GCF_056507025.1. NCBI lineage: Eukaryota > Metazoa > Chordata > Actinopteri > Lutjaniformes > Lutjanidae > Lutjanus > Lutjanus erythropterus. The sequence continues at coordinate 41,393,817 of NC_139320.1, forward strand.
CACACACCCTGGGGACGCGAGGGGAACACACAGCAGAGATGATAACAGCAGAGAGAGACTGGAAGTGTGATAGCCCCCCCCCAATCCACAAAGGACCCCTCTCTTAAAACTTGGGCCCATTTAGCGAGAAAGAAAAAAAGCTGAATTTATGCAGAGGAGGAGCAGGCGCATAAGTCACTGTAATGGCTTGTTAACAGTAGAAGAAGTGAGTGGGGCTTTCAAGTGGGATATTAAGCAGCTGTTTTTCGCCAGTGTAGCCCGAGTAAATCAGCAAAATGGATGCATGACTTTTATTAATGGAATGATTTGGGAATATGAAAGCTCTGTGAGAGTGGCCCCTCTGTTTACTGAAAGGGGCCCCTGATTGATTAGCTAGCCATGTTTTGCGTTGATTGTACATTACAATCATAAAGCAATGCTTTAACATTAAATGAGCTACCAAGTCTTGGGGTGAAACTTATTACAGGGGTCAATAAACATGTCACCAGGAAAACTGCTAATGTGCTTCATTTGAAAATGGAAACAGGCACTCCATGCCACTAAGTGATGGGTGTGTGCTGTAAATACCTGCACCTGAGTGATCTATAGCAGCATAATCAAAATAAACCAGCACGTATACTGTATGAATACCTCAGATTTGAATAATATAAATAGCCCCCTCTGTCCTCATTACCATACAATTAAATAAAAAGCATTTTTGCCAAGGCTGTAGCTGATTTGACATTTTTCACATTTAATAAAAATGTCTAATTTTAGGACATAATGTGCTGATTCCTGTGGTGAGGCAGTATGTGCAGAAGTATGCTGGAAGAGCAGGTGTGTGTTTGTGTTGTTTGCATGTATGAGTGTAAAATAAGATTAATGCACCGTCTCATGGCAGCAGGAAAACTCATGTTCACAAAGTACAGTTCAACCACAAACATTAATTTCAATCTAATTTTATCTCTGCAGGGTCTGTGTTCTAAGAGGGAAGCAGTTGAAGACATATGGAAGATTGATGAACAACCAGATGTCTCTGACACCTCTTTTGATGTTCAGCGTGGTTAAAAGAAACAATTTCTCAGCTATTTGATGTTCAGTTACTTTTAAGTCACCAATTACAATATTTCAAAGCTGCAGTCTGCAGGAACAACCAGACAAAAATTTCCTGACATAAAACAAATGGTAGCCTCGAGGAGCACCTTTTTGGCTTCAAACGGGGATGTTTCATATCGACTAGCTTGACTTCATGACTCAGTTTTACAAAATCAAAGATGGAAAAAGAATGCAGACAGATAACAAAACCATACACAGATCGAGCATTTTTTTTTTTTACATCTAAGTTCTACCAGTATAAAGACTAGAGCTGAGCAAATGAAAATGATGCACCTGTCCTGTATGCAAAAGAGAAAGTTGCAGTTTAAAACAATGAGTCGACTGACAAACAAATAATTGAGCGTTAAAAAGATTTCAGGAGGCTAAGTGAATGGAAATGAAAAAAAAAATCCATCATTATTACAGTATTACTTTAGTTATCAAAAGGAGATCATACAGGATAAACTAAATCTGTGTGGTTTTGGTTAAAGAAATAAGAAACTAATAAAAGCCATTAGAAAGACCTTTTTTATGCATTAATTTATTCATTTTTAAGCTAAATTGTTTAGTGTTTATGGGATCAAGTAACATAATCATCATCACATAAATATCCAGTAATAGAGCCAAATAAGCAAGTAAACTAATGGGGATTTCTTTTCCTAGCTTTGTCTGAGGGGAGGCCCACAGTCTCAAACTTTGAAAACCCTTTATGTAGAAAATGTATGATGCTAATAATTGTTAGTTGCAGCCCTATTGCACTTACTGTCCACGTGACTTGAATGGTCGTAGGACTCAGGACAACTGGGTTGTGCAACCGAACTATAACCTCGCCGAGTTCCTTCTGCACATGCCTGTGGTCGACACCCTGAGCCGGAGGACTGATATCTATAAGGGATCAAAAAAGAAAAATGAGAAAAAGACAAAACAAATGCTGACCACTCTTCTTCACAGAGTTCACTCGGTTCCTCACAATAAAGCTTTCTTCATCACCATCAGAAGCGGAATGGGAAAAGAGGACTGAATAGACCAATTGGTTTTGACAAAGAAACGTACACTCGGTTATCACGGCTTCATTTGAAAAGGAGCAACTCCATCTGCATTAAAATGACCTCATTGTATTTTGTATTAAGGCACTTGTCTGGTGTGGAGAAAAGAAAGGAGACTTGGGCTGGCAAAGTTCCTTAGATGTGTAAGTTGTCTGCACTTACTGGGCCCTGACTGAACAACCACATCAACGAATGAACCATGAATGCATGTCCCTACACATACTGGATGAGAGATGAATGGACACTATGACACTATTTTCCAGCTCATTTCACATTTTGCGCATGCATGTGTTTCATGTTACAAGCAATAAAAAAAGACTCCAGTGTATGAGATACCGAATGTGGTTGAAGGGAGCCACATTTTGAGTTATTTACTGAAAGGAAGCAAAAAAAAACTCTCAAGAGGAAATTATATTTTAAATAAAGCTGCATTCAGACATCCCAGCACAGTCATGAATCACCGGCTACACTACTAGGGCAAGACAGGCCGAACACAGTTAAAAAGAAGTGAAAAATCAATTTGTCATCAATGCATGCCATTGTCAATAAACACATCTATAAATCACCTCAAGACCTTCACATCAGCACGAGAGAGATATGCTGCAATTCAAATTGACTCCACTCTTGGCTTGCATTTGATAGAGCTTGGCCAAAGGTTGTTTGTTTTTTTTTTTTTTTTTTTTTGCCAGGGACTTATCATATCAATGTAATCTGGAGACTGTGGTCTGTCCGGTACTATAATCAAATCTTCTTTGGGTTTGGAGACAGTCATTTTCTCCTGTTATGATCATTAACATAGCAGGGATAGCACTAACTCAGTTAGGGCTTCCAAAAGAAGACAAGCTTATTTTACATAATTGCTTAAGTGTGGCCTTAATGAGCTGGACTGAGAGGAGAATTTGACCTCTGGAAAGTTCTGCAGTGTTTCAGTACAGCTATTCACTGCAGATTGCTGAGAGGGGCCGATAAGTATCACACTTTGAAGGGGAGCACAGTGACCTTAGCCTATCAGTAGAAACAGAAATTATACTCAGCAAAAAAGGAAACCACATACCAGCAGTGAATGTCTTTATGACAGTTACTGAAATAACTAAACATGTATTGAAAAAACACTAAAACATAATGAATTCCATTCACATTAATGTTATGTTAATGTACCTTGCGTTCTGACAGGATCAGACATGGGGCTCGGATCACTCAGGCCCTGGCTGTTGACAGCTCGGACCATGAACAGGTAGATGGTGTTGGGACGGAGACCTTTGACTGTAAACTGGGTGGTTTTGATGTGATCTGCTACAGTTTGCCAGCTGTTGCTCACTGATTGACTATAATGCAAGAGAAAAATGGTGAATATATGTTATTATTCTGTGTCTGCACATGGTATACTATATTTTTTCCATGTAATCCATAGCATACCAAGGATAATAAAGGTTTTTTGAAGTGGGGTTATATGTGGTACTTATCCATAGTAAGAATATTACCCACAGCAGATGGCAGTCAGCATGCCCTTGTTCCTAGAAGCAGCAGTACCGGCATAGGAAGCTGAGTATTGCTGTGGACAAAATTCTATTTTGGTTTACATTTGGAAATTTTACCACTTTACCTTGCCATCAGACTTCCTTTTCTGATGGGAAACTGCTGCGATATAAGCCAAACATCTCGCTCACCAAACCGACGACACTCCATTGGCAAAATCAGTAATTTTACCTCAGGAGTTGTGAAAAATATTCTAAACATAGCACACACTTAAACTCATTTTTTTAGGTGGCTGAAGTATATTTTGCTTCCCACCCTGTCCACAGCAGTACATCCTGTTGACCACCATCTATTGTAGATAATACAACTGACTATAGTGTAAGTACCTCATACAACCCCACTTCAAAAAATCTGAAGTATCCCTTTTAATAGTGAGTGAAGGTAAACCTGGTTAAACAAACCTGAATGCTTCAATGACATAAGAGGAGATGGGTGATGCTCCAGCCATCCCAGGCTGCCAGGACAAAGACACGCTGTTCTTGGTGACATCAGTGACCTGAGGTTTGGATGGTGGGCCCGGAAGCTCATTCTCATCATGGGTTTTCATGACCATCACACCACCTGATTCTGAACAGACGGAAAGAAAAGTCACTTTCTCTAATAAAAACAATGGCTGACAAGTTTCTTTTTTCTGCTGAACATAAAATGCATGGAATTATTATGTTATTTTGTACCTTTGACTTCTAAGAAAGCACTCCATGATGTTTCACCGCTGGAGCTGGTAGCCACACATGTGTAGATCCCAGAGTCTGAGAGCTGGTATACAGCAGAATACACATGCATATATTTAACAAACACACACACCTAACAGCAAAACCACACAAAGCATAATGACTCCACTAATAACACTTTTAGTGGAAGGACCATTTCATTTTGCACATCCTGAGAGCAGCAACAATGACTTAACACTTGTGATCTTCCTATACTGAAATAGTGGTGGGGCGACTTCATGAGCTAGCCTTGTGCACGCCAAATTGTGTGTCATTTGTGAGTGCCTCAAAGTGCTGACGCTAATTTCCTAATGAATTCCATTTTCTACTCACCACCCTTCCATCACTTTTCCACTCCCCCTCCTTATTTCCCCACTGTCCTGCCGACCACAACAAAGCCAGGCTAATTAATTTAGGGTGGGCTGCTGGAACCCCCTGGACCGATGACAGCTGGCTTGTCTCTCCATCCCTCTTAGGAACTTTGGTTGTTTGTTGGTTTTTTGTCCCCGTGCCTTCCTTCCCTCCATTTATTAAATAACATGTCAGTGGTCGGCAGCTTTGTCACACGTAATAGATATTCCACTGAGGCCTCCAAGTGGGGAAAGGAAGATGTGAGCCTTTTAAATTTAATCTACTCTCCTCGTGTACGTGTGTACACATGTGTGTATATGTCTAAGTGCATACATGTTGCCATCAGCGCAGCTGAGCCCTGTTTGAGCTGCTGTGCCACTAAGTGATACTATAAAACAATTTAAAAAATCAGTGGGACCTATTCATCTCTTTCAGACATTATGGTTCCTTGCTTATCCAAATTCAGCTTAAGTCATGTCCCACTGAATTCAACCATGACCATACAAATGCACACACTTGTATAAAAATCTTGCAGGGATAGTTTGGATTATTTAAAGTGGTGTTGAATGAGGTACTTGGTACTTGGACAGGGTCAGCAAATGCATTTTAGCCAATTTAAAAAAGATCCACTGGAAAAAAATCTGTATTAGTTTAAGAATACACTATATTTAGAAAATTTTGACTGCTTTACCCTGCGTCCTATACTCTTTTCTGATGATGGATCGCTGTTTTGCAGGCTGTTGTATCGCTCACTCCAAAGCCACCAGACTCCACTGGCAAAGACTGTAACTTTACTAGCAGAACACAGGAGATGCTGTTCTACCGTTGCCTCGATCAGAATGTCTTTGTTTCAGAAGGTTAGCTAGGATTCACCAAATTCACATAATAACACAAATAAACTTAAGATCGAGGCACCAGCAGACCAGCAACTCCCATTTTCTGTGAGGTAAAATGACTGATTTTACCAAAGGAGTCTGGTTGCTTTGGAGAGAGCGATATTTGGCTCAAGAGTTGGAAAAAAAGCTGTCCGCTGGCAAGGTAAAGCTGTGAAAATATTCTAAATATAACATACACTTGAAGTGATACTGATTTTTCAGGTGCCCAAAATACCTAATACAACCCCACTTCAAAAAATCCAAACTATCCCTTTAAATTGAGACACATAATCAAGGTGACAAGTTTCAGAAAGAGTGGTTACACTTTGTGACACAATAAGACAGCATTCAATAGACAATCACAGTTAAACTCCATGAGGAAAACTATTGTGATTTATTATTGGCATACATTGATTAGTTGTTCTCAACACCATTAAGACCAGTGACATCCTTTACCTTGATGTTTTTGATCTGCAGGCTGCCTAGCTCCTGCAGGGACATGCGGGGGTCCTTTCCCAGCAGACTGACCCCATCCTTCAGCCAGCTGATGGAGGGGATGGGGTCTCCTGATGCCTGGCACTTCAGCAGTGCCACACTGTCCACCCCTAGTGTCTGATTGGACGGGCCTTGGCGGATGATGGGTGGCGGCCTGTCTGTGAGCACTGCAACACAAAGACAAAAGAAACGTGAAGTACAGATGGACGCTAAGGCTTGTGACTGTAAAATAAACGAAGCGACAGCATTGATCATAAAATGCGCTGGGGGTGGATGTGGGTATCTATCATAAAGTCGACTATTTTCTCTGCAGGTCGTGTAATTGCACCACAGAACAATGACCATATCCTGTATTTCCAGGAAGCAGGGAAAGAACAGCTGAGTAGTGTTTTCTAGTCTCATTGATGTGGCAGAGGGATGCTAAGCAGTTTCCAGTTACTGCCCGGGTAGCCTTATTTTTACACACTACTCTAGACTCTGTGGTAGAATTTAGCGGTGAGACTCTTGCCTATTGACTCAGTGTGGTTCAGATAAATACTTCATTATGTGCAGCGCGGGGCACAATAAAAGGTGAATTTCAAATATACTGAAACCGCCTCATGATACTCACATGAGGCGTAAACAGACTGAGGAACAGCATCTAAATCTTGACGTGAAATAACCAGAAAAGACATCCCTTTTATATTTTCTTCTAATTTCACTTGAGATGAATTTTAATGCCGTGATGAATCCCATTTACACCAGCAAATTCATTTGTTATAATGTCTCACAAAAAGCCTGTGGGTTCCCTCTGTGAAATAGTGGGTATGTCAGAGGTGATCTCAGAAAAGAGTTAGTACTCCAGCACACAGGCAGTTTATATATTTAGAGTTGAATAATGTGGAGTCCCCCTGGCATCACAGAACCCACATTAATTAGAAGGTATGGATTAATGATGTCAGACCTGCAGGGGCTAATTACCCAGTCTACCTCAGTAACCTTTCAACACATTATCACACCCTCGTTTCCACCCCTATTCTCTCTCTAGCAGCCACGTCTTACAAAACGAACTGATTCCAAGAAATATACTTTTACGCCTGCTTTGGGTCGCCTAAGACAGAGAGAGAAAAAATACAGATAAAAACAATATATTATCTACCACAAGCCAAATGTTGTAAATCAGTTTCAGTAATTATATGTGACTTATTGTCTTAGTCCTCTGGAATGTTTATATTGGGGCAAATGTGATCATATGAATCAAAAGTGATAATGTAAATCACAAACTAAGCCAAAAGAGGATTCAAAGCACCTGCTACTGGCCAGGGAGTCACTGTGCTGTAGTTTATCTTATCTTATAAACACACCAGTGAAGGTTTCTGTCTGCCTCTGCCTCTTCACCTAAAGATTTACACTCATCTTATATGCTATAATAGAGCATTTTGCTTTGCACACTAAGTAGTCTGAATTGATTCATATTTGTTAAGGGGATAGTTCAGATTATTTGAAGCGGGGTTATACGAGGTACTTCTTGATAGTCAGTGTATTGCCAACAGTAGATAGCGGTCAGCATGCTCCCAGTTTGGGGAAACGGAGGAAGCCTCAGTGTAGGAAGCTAAGCGATGTACTGAATAGGGTGAACAGTAAAATGTAGTGCATTTGAGCCATCTAAAAAAAATCTGCATCGCTAGATATCACTCTCTCTTGCCTAACCAGACTCCATTGAAAAAATCTGTAATTTTAACTCACAGAACATGGACATTTCTGGTCTACCACTGCAATGACTGGTTAGTTTGTTTGTGTTATTGTGTGATGCTGGTGCTTTAAAACAGTTAGTTCAGTTCTGCTGTATACCAGTTCGGATTCACCGAAATCACAGCCACACAAACAAACAAACTGATTGAGGCAGCAGTAGCCCAGCAGTTCCTGTGCTGTGTGATGTAAAATTACTGTTTTAGCCAAAGGAGTCTGGCTGAGTGAGAGAGAATGATATTTGCCTCATGTAACAGCAGTTTTCTTTCAGAAAAGGCTGTCTTTTGGCAAGGTAAAGTGGTAAAATAATCAAAATATACCATAGACTTAAGCTTAAATTGATATTTTTAGCTGGGCCCTTTATACAAACACATTTTACTCCTGACCCTGTCCACAGCAGTTCATTGTTTAGCTTCCATGCTGGTACATCTCCATATTTCTCCAAACCGGGGGTGTGTCAACTCCCCTATACTGTAAGTAAAATACTAGCTATGGACAAGTACCTCACATGACCCCACTGCAAAAAAAATGAAATGTCCCTTTAACTGGAGTTTTAAGTGAAGTTGATGACTCCAGTGCTTTCCTTTTCAAGAAGAGACAGTAAGTTATGATCAAAGCAAGAGCACAAGCACAAGACATTGTTTGGTCCAGGGATGTGATGCGCCTGATGTATGTGTTGATGGCATGTAGGAGTGACAGAGGGAGGAGGCAAGGCTCGACTGAGGCCTTGAGTCTCTGGATCAGGAATTTCTCATTACAGATCTCCTTGAACTCCGCAGACTGTTGTTGGGGCTTGGGGCAGTAAATCACACTGAGACTGAGGCAGGTGTGGCCATGACCTCACCCTGGCCCTCCTGTACTATTTCTTCCTCTCCCTCCTTTTCTTTTAGACCTGCCCTACAACACCCATGAAAACATGCCTTTTGTTGCACATTTAGGCAGAAAAAAACAGATTTAAATCATCATACAGTAAATTCATTTAAAACAATACTGAATTGTCTACTTTATTAGTATTTGGTTGTAAAATGTGATTATATATGATTCCGCACAATTGAAGGACATACCAATTTCGAACCATTCTTGCTTCTTTCAAAATGTTGAGGAGTGTTGAAAAGTGTCCTGTCGTGCATTTAATCTTTCTGCTAGCAGGTACTTCAGCAGACATATGGATGGCCGTCTATCTTGCCATCACAGCAGCTGAGCAGATTAGATGCTCCCACACCTCGCAAGACCACATAATTCATTCCACAGAAAACCATTGTCACTCAAGTCACTCAATCATGCCCTCCCTTCTTCCTCTGTGTCTCTTTCTCCCTCGCACACATGCTTGCACTGCACCCACTCACCCAAACGCTGATCATTAAACTTGAAGGAACTCAAGGGCAACGCTTTATTTCCTTTCCAAAAGGAAAAGTAGAAAATTCTAATTAAATTTTGTGAGGGGAAAAAAAAGAAACAAAGAGCTTACTGCGAAAACACACAGCAACTGAAGGTCATGGGCATACTGGCATTTCTCAAACTGAAGCAGAATGTATTCCTGAACATTAAATACCAACAAAATTATCATATGTGCTCATGTACCTATACCTTCAAGGGTGTTAAAGGCCAATTCCCATATAAACTCAGCACACCGAGAAAGAACTTAGGAGTAAAACCATAACACACTGAAGTCAGATGTCACTTAAATTGGTAGAAATAATTTGTTTGTGGGAGATAAATGCATATGGGAAAGAATCAAACATGCCTAGTGAAAGTACATCTGTGCACATATGCACTCCACCACATTTGCAGTGGTTCTAAGGCATGTGCTTGTGTGCTGGCATGGAAGAAGCTAGGCGTCAGTTTCCCCTCACCATCTGTGACCTCCAGTTGAGCCTTGGCGAGGATACTGCCTGCAACGGTCAGCGCCTGGCAGATATAGTAACCAGCATCTGCCCGCTGCACAGATGAGATGGTGAGGTCTCCGCTGGGTGACACCGAGAAGCGACTGTTGGGCTGCTGGGGTTGGTTGGGGAAGAGCAAATTCTGCAGGAAGGGGAACAAACAGCCAATTAGCAAGAACATGGAACTGGTACAATCTGGAAAAGTTACAAAACAGTCACACACAGCACTACCACCAAACTCTCACACACAGAGAGACAGATCACAGCTACAGTATGAACATTTTCATCTATCACTTGGTTAACCAAGCTGACAAACTGCCCAGCATGTATACAGCTTGAGGACTTGGTTTCATACTTATTCTTGAGCCAAGCCAGAGACTCCACTGTGTTATGAAGGCGACTTTTGCTCTTGTTGGCTTCATGACTACTTTCCTTTCTGCTTCAGTTCCACAGCAGTTTTGAGCTGCTCTTTAACCCACAGAGATCACCCCATCTGAGTTGAACTTGCTCTGAATATAATACAACCCCATTTCCAAAAAAAGCTGAAAGCAACAATTTAGAAAAACTTTTCAACCTGCATTTAATTTAATACAGTACAAAGACAATATATTTAATGTTCAATCTGATGAACTTTGTTGTTTTTCTTTTTCATAAATATGCACTCTCTTCTGATGCCTGCCACTCTCCAAAAAAGTGGGGACAGGGGCAAGTTTGCTGCAGCGGTGAATCATCTTTTCTTTAAAAAATGAAAAAAAAAAGAGAAAAGAAATGAAATGTCATCTGGATGGTAGCATATGTTGCTCCAAAACTTGTATCTACCTTACAGCAATCAACCCATGATTGCCTGGCCACTAACATACCCCCATACCATCACAAATGTTGGCTTTTGAATTTAGTGCTGGTAACAATCTGGATCTTTCTCTTCCTCTTTAGCCCAGAGATTTGAAGAGAATTGGGGATGTTTTGTTTTGAGTGTTCATAAACTGTTTGTCCACACAGTTATCCACAAAGTGATGAACCTCACTCCATCCTTGCTTTTGAACGACTGAGCCTCTTGAGGATGCCCATTTAATACCAAACCATGATACTGTCACCTGTTACCAGGTAACCTTTTGAATGTTTCAAACAGGCGGTTTTGAGCATTCCACAATTCTCACAGTCTTTTGTTGCTCTGTCCCATTTTTTTTTTGAAACATGCAGCAGGTATCACGTTCAGATTGTATTAAAAAAAAATCTGTTTGAACATTAAATATCCTTTCTTTGTACAGTATTAAACTGAATACAAGTAGAAAATGATTTACAAATCACTGCATTCCATTTTTATTTCTGTTTCACACAACATCCCGACTTGTTTGGAACTGGGGTTGTAGAATAGAAACGGGAATAATCAATCGCACATATTCCAGAGTAATTACACAGGATCAGAGACTGATCATGCTGACAAAACACCATCTCTGCTATTCATCCACTCTATCCCGGCTCTTTTTGTATCCTTTTTTTCTTATGATCCCCAAAGGTAACCAGTAAATACATTAGCTGGATTTAATTACACCCAATCACTTAAAATGCAACAAATTATGTTGTTTTTTTAAATTGGGCTCTACGGATGTGTGGCACACGAGAGATGTACACTCCATTATCCTCAAGTGTGAGAAAAGAGGCCTTTCTGTCATTTAATTACTGAATTAGCTTTGATTAGTTCTCTCAACAAATACCTTCATACCTTTTGTGTGTCAGCGTGGGTGAGGTAGAGAAAGCATCGATAAACACAAGAGCGGAGACGAGTGCGGAGATGGCAAGGACGTGCAACTGCTTGCACAAAAGTGTTTGCAGTGCATTCATTTCTAAAGGCTCATCTTTAATGACAATGTGAGACAGAAAGCTGCTCAAAGTTCACAAATTACTCAGTGTTACTGAGTCATGGTGTTAGGTCACACACTGGTGAGGGGTAAAGTGGGTGAAACGTTTGTGTGAACATGTACAGTAAGCATGTGTCTCACTCTTTTTTAACAGAACTTTGCTGTAATTGTTGGCCTGCAGGCTACGTGTGTATCTGTGTGTGTTTGAACCTCAGCCAGAGCTGAATCATATCTCTGGCTCATCTACAAGCCCCAACAGGCTCCTAATTGGCACTGTTGTTGAGCGTTGTGAGGACACCCAGGTATTTGAATGGGTTATCTGCTTGAGTGAGGGATAGGATCGTTCTTATCAGTGCAGGGTCACGGGAAACCGATTAGCACTTTGCCAGGCACACTGTCGTTTGGCGGCTCCCGAGAACAAAGGTGTATCTGTGACTGTAATAAAGATGCTGATGACAGATAGTGTAGTTTCAAGTGCTGTGGGTATATGTGTGTGTATCTGGGGGGCAGGAGGATCATAAGTACTCTGCTATTGTGCATACAGCCAAAGGAACCCATACAAAGTGTTTTTAACACTCAAAGCACAGTAGACAAAAAAAGCTGACAACTGAGAGAGCAGTATATTTTCACATGCAAGAAATAATGTTAAAAAGATGCAAATGTTTTGGCAACACTTCCTATGAGGTTCATGTCTATGCATTATAATGTGCTATAAACATACCTATAATGTGTTATATTGTACTCATAGCAATGTATAATTATAGTTACAAGTACTAAATAAATAACCATTCATAACAAGCTTTATAACAATGATCATGACACATTATAAAGCATTTTACAGTGAATTATAATGTCATATGTCATAATACTTCACAATTGCTGCTTACTATCCCTTTTAAGAATCATAGTTGTAATACATGTTAACCATTTTATAACAACGTTTATTACACAGATCTTTTAAAAAATAGATTCTGATGGCCAAGTATGGCCTTCTAAGGTCTGTTATTTCTGAATAACAAATTGCTGCTATGATCAAAAGACTATTGCTCTAGACGCAGTTCTGGTCATACACTCTAATTGTTATGAAATAATTGTCTGCACTACCCTGTCAGGGTTTATTTTACAGTAATGACCTACTCACTGTACATGATCTCTTTCATAATTAATCTTACAATGCATTATATGTGATTATAAGGCATTATGAAATGGTAATAATATATTACAACTATGTTTTTTGAAGCAAAATGTGTTTTGAATATCAATTTCTGTTATGAACCTAAAATGAACTACTATGTGTCTTCTAACATAGATTTATTCTTTTCACTTAACTTAAAAGAACCAATGACCACTTAAAATGATTTATATCCACCTTGTAATGTATTATATCCTACCTGCTCCTTAGGAATTGCATTACTTTACTTGCAGAACCAAATGCAATGACCAATTCGAGTAACTTATAATCACATTATAGTGTATTATAACAGTGCATTGTAAAATGGTTTTAATGTATTACAACAATGACAATTATAATACAGTATAATCCTTCCAAAAAAACACATCAGTGAATGACCAGTAATTAATATGTATTATGATACTTGACTGAAGTCCATATAAAATGCTTTATAATGTTTTATGATTACTGTTACAAAGCTTTATGAATATGTATGAGTGCTTGTTAATATAATTACACATTGCTAAAAGCACAGTGTAACGTAAGTATGTTTATCATAAAGGGATAATGCACAATGACCCGGTCATTATTACAAAATAAACCCTGAAAGGGTGATGCAGGACTTGAATCAAGCTGAAGGAGTTCATTTTACAATAATGATCCGCTCACTGTGCATTTATGACACGGCTTTTTTGAAAACAAAAACAATGATTTGACACAAAACATTAATTAAGAATTTATTTTATTGATTTAAAACTTATTTTATTGCTCCTCCAGAGTCTATAATCAAAACTGCATCCATAGCATCAGTTGGCTATTCAGAAATAATCATGGAAATCAAACAGTGTTACCAATGTCTTCTCTGCACTGGGTTGTGTGAGATATTTTGCTCTTACCTGACTTCCCTCCTTTTGCCAGAAGACAGCGGGCTGAGGGTTTCCTTTGGTTTCACACGGAAAGGTGGCAGTGCGGCCTTGAGCCACAATCTGGTCCCTTGGGCGGATGACAAACTGGGGTGCAGCTGAAGTCAAAGGGCAAAAACACCAGTGTCAGTAGAGCGGTGGTACACAGTGAGGCCAAACATCAGAGCTGGAGATTATCAGGGCTTTGGGGATTTCAAGCAAAAACAGGCAATATACCACACGATCAAATCAAAATGGGAGGGCCGTACAGAGCTTCCATGCAGCGTTATATCCGTCTTTCACCTCCTAATGGGTCTGAACAGAGGGAGAACACCAATGACTATCATTGCCATGGTAACCAGGTTGGCCATTCATCCAGGTGAGGCTGAGGCTGAATGAATGACAGTCACATTGGCATTCATGTGGGGAAGCGCCTTGGTCACAATGGCATTTAAATCTGAGACAACACAAAGGCACACCCATGCCCTGAAAACATCCAAAACTATGAAGAGGTATAGACACTTAAGGGTTAATGTCTGACTTTCCATATGTGAGATTTAGTCGCATCAATGCATCTCATATAAAAGTCGTGATCGGAAGTGGCTCAGTACTTCTGATCAAAGTTGTATCATAAGGAAGCGAGAGGTAGAAAAGGCTATTTCTCTGTTTACTGCACTTCAAGCTAACACCTCTCCATCAAAGAGAGGAGAGGCTTGAAAAGCTATCAAACTTTGAAATCGTAGTGTGAAGCTTTCGCAGTCAATATTCACAACTCTATCAGGAGCCAGACCAGTTGTCACACACTCGCGGTCGGGATAGAGTGAGACATTTCTGACTGACAACTTGACAGATGCAGTTCGATAATAAAGAGAGAGGGGCTCCGAGATTAGATACAAGTTGTTTCGGTGTGCGGCGTCGCCTCTCTTCACTACATGACCATTTCCATGATGGCAGGTTAGGGAGGCAGGATTTCACACCAGCTTTCCTTCACATCTCTACATGCTCAAGCAACTTCAGGGTGGTGAATCTAGTGCATAGCTGAGATGATAAAGGAATATAGTGTGCTTCCTTGCAGACAATGATCTTTATTAAGTTACACCAACAGATATTTAAGTTTTTGCCCTAAATAATATAAAACTACGTCCTGCATATGAATGACAATCCAGCAGAAAAGTCAAGACATTTTCAACCTTCATAGTAAAACTGCAGAATATTACCACAGCTGCAAAACTAGATCTCTGAAAATGTCAGAGCTTTAACCTGACAAGACCTCTACTTCTTTATTTTACGACTCTCACTGGGGGATCTTAGACCCTTGTTGACCAGTGCCATGTTTGCCAAGATAAGATATGTTCCCTTAGAGGAGGAAACATGTTTCCTGCCGAGATAATGAAAGTCAACAAATTAAAGACTCCCTGCTATAATCTCAAGTAAGTGCAGACAATGGGTAGTGTTGGCCATTCTCCTTAGGAAAACAAAATGGAAAAACTGAGAATTCTCTACAGATCATTATAAATTTCTATAACAAAAAATATCTGAATTGTTTCAATTCAACATCTTGCACCCTTTGTGTTTCTTTTGATTTCTTTCTAAGTCCTTTCACCGACAAGCCAGCTGGTTCCAGTAAGGCCAAACTCTTCCCATTTGGCTGGTTTCTCCATGTAATCCCTTTTTGGGGGGTGTGTATTTGTCAAAGATACACACAGTTGGGAATGGTACAGATGGCTTCAGATTTACTGCCTTCCCGTTTGGCCTTCTGCAGCTTGGATATCTTGTGGCTCTCACAATGCTGGGCCTGATACAGAGCTCCTAAATCATGCTCTGGCAAGGACTCAGTTCCCTCCCTCCACTTCCTCTGCTCTGCTCTGCTCCATCCCACATACTGCATTACTAACTACTCACTAAAAATATGGTTTAACACCTTACACAGACTGGTCCCCATCTCTGCAGCGGCCGACCTTGTCCTTTCTCACACTCTGTTCCTCAGTGTTTCCTTCTTTGCTGTTCTCATGGGCTGGTCCACAAAAACTCACTTTTATTAGAGAACTGTTTCCCCAACTCATTTCTATATTTATGATAGTAAGTATTGTTAAAAAGAATTAAGTTATGTGAATGCCTTTGGGGTTTATAACTAACCCTCACTAAGTCCTGACCCTTCTTGGTTTTGTGCTCAATGCCTTGAGTAGCCTTGAATCTCCTTAGGCTAGCTATGGAAACCAAATAGTTTGCTGGCATCTTGCTAACATTAGCTAACCTAAAATGCCACTATATGTCACTGTTAGAGGGAAAGGAGAGAAAAAAGTTGACCGAGGTACCGAGTTCTCTCAGTTGTTATTGCAGCACAGAGCAAAAAGTGATGGCACTGAGGAAGGGTCAGTTGTTTTTGGGTTTTTGTTTTGTTTTGTTTTGTTTTTCACTTGTATCGATGATTGCTTGCAGCAAGACATCAAAAATCAAACTAAATAAAAGAAAGAAATTTGTTTGTGAATCATCTTTATGGTAGCCAACAACTTGGTATCAGTGGAGGCTCTTTAGTAACTGAGAACCCCCAATTAAATAAAAATGTTGGACAAATTACAACTCAAAAACACTATTTTAATTTGAGCAATGTGTCTATCATCCTGTTATACCTGTGGCACTACTTTTTAAAAAGTAAAAGGGAAAAGGAATGAAACACTTCTGGGGAATGTGAGGGGTGGGGGGGGTGGGGGGGGGGTGGTCCGAAAAGGGGAGAGGGAGGCCCACAGAGAAAAATAGATCAAAACCTCAGACAAATCAAGAGGAAGTCAGTGTGTGACAGTTTCACAGCTTGGCTCTGGGCTAACTCACACTGGCCCTGTTTGATTCAGAGACCCTTAATGACATGTGAGAGGCTGCTTCCTGTCCCCTCCTAAGGAAACACATGATCAGGTGTCCATATTTAATTCATGACAAGTCACATCTGCCTGGTTTGGAGAGGGCTCAGCATAAAACAGCAGTCGGGGTGAAGAGAACAAATGGACAGAGAGGCAGACATGCATTCAGTAGACCCAGGCAGGCACACAAACTAAGAAGCCTCCTTTAAAATCCCACATTCAATCATATTTTATTCACAAGTCGACGGCAATTACTGTCTCTTCCCACAGGCAGAGTGAATGTGTAATTTCCTCCATCTTCTTGAAAGCTGACAGTTTGACAATCGCAGAACAGCCACTGCTGTTTTGGCAACCAAGTCCTGCCATTGAGGCAGTGTCTGGGTTTTTCTGCCAGTCAAGCCCATCACAGCACACACACTTCTGCCGTTATTTTTCCTCTGCCTTCTTTGTCCCGGTGCATGCTTCTTGTTCCTGCATTCCTCCTGTTTCTGCTCTTAAAAGGCCACCTTTGTCTCAGGATGCCAATTTTCACTCACTCCCTATAACAATTCAGCATCTTAAGTGTATCATATTTGGCTATGCCCTGACCTTTTCCCAATCTACGGGGAAATAAAACGAGATTCCCGGCTCTGTGTCGTGGGGCTCAGAAGGAAAGAAGCTCGTCCAAAGCAAACAGATCTCGGCTTTGTGTTCCAGAAATCCACAGATGGCCTCAAGACTTGCAAGTTAAACATGTCCTGGACCATATGAGATGACAATGTCTGAGACTATCAGACTGCCAGCCTATTCACTCATCGTAAAGGACAGCGTCTACCAATCTATAGAGCCTTCAGTGAAGAGCTACACTGGGAACAGAAACATTGTTTTTATACTGGGATGCACCAACAAGCAATCATGGTCCAACTTTAAATTGTTACACAAAACTTTTAAACTGTATAAAAATGATTCAATTTAGACGTCGCCTTAAAACTTGATTTATTTGAATTTAATTCTGTTGCACCAAAACTTTAAACTCCAATTTAAAATGTGTTCCAGGATTTGCTTTAAATTTCCACTTGAGGAAGGTTTAATTTTTAAAATGGCTGCCTTTTTAAGATGTTGCACTTTAAAATGTGTGCCATCTTTTTTTCACTTTAACTGTGCTGTCTGTTTTTTTTTTTTTTTTATTATTATTTATTATTTGATTACACTGCTCTTTTAATTTGGGCAACAACTTTTTTCTCAAAGGAGGAGAAATTGCTTCTGCTTTTCTGTTGAGCCATCAAGAGCAGGCTAAGGAGGCTAACTCACTTTTTATTGTCTTGTTAACTTCTTATGTAGTGAGCAAACAATGTAACATTTTTAGCTAACTAGCAAATGATGTAACATCTTGTTAATGTTTTAGCTAGTTAGCAAATAGTATAAAGTTTTGTTAAGAAACACAGATTTCCTTAAAAGCGGAACACAAAGCTGAAAGTTGTTGGTTTTCCACCCACTTTTATACTTACTATGTCCTGACATCATTCAAATAGACTCTTTAATGTCTTTATTTATTTTTAATTTCCATTTCCATTAATAAACTTGGATTTACTGAATAGAGACTAGTATTTAATTGTACAACAGAACTCTCTTAATATTAAATCTGGATTTACTCATTTTAAACCAAGTTTTATCAGAACTGAACTGAAAGTCTTGAAACCTACACCAGTTCCATCAGCAGGTTAATTCAAGTGTGAATGAAAAAAATACAAACCTGCAAAACAGAAGTGCACTTAATAAGGCTTTCGTAATTCTAAACAAATATTCTTTTGGAGCAACTTCAATTACAAAGTTATAGATTGATTACTACCAAGTACATTCTATATACTTAATTGAGGTCAAAACATATGTGGATACTGACAAAAGTGTTACCTGTATGAAAGTGTTTCTTTGTTTTTTTGTCTCTGAATTCTGTCAAGTTGCTACAGATAAGATAACTGCAGCTGCCTGCTTTGATAAGGCTGTGTACGTCTCAAATTCAATTAACAGGCAGACCTGGTGTAAAAGGCCGTTAGTGTTTTCCATGTTAGTGATCCAGGTGGAGCTGTAAAATCTACACCGACTACATACCTATTTGCAAACAATAATTCTGAGGGCACACAATGTGATGTAACACCTGTGTTAGTCAAATACAGTAATGTTAAAGCAATGGTAACTGATTGTCAGGCAGTCAAATGCAGTAGTGTGTATGGAGAGGGCATGCAGGATGGAGTCAAATCAGAAGGATGGGTACTTACCGACAGGGCGAGCTGGAGACACAACAATGGAGGAGTGGATACACAAAAGAAACAAAGTAAGACACGGACACATAAACATATAAAAACAAGAGGAGAGGAACAGAACAAACATAATAAAATAAGACAAAAAGAAATCAAAGTCAGAATGAATGACATGTTGTGTTGGGGCCAACATATTTCTGGCACAGGGTAAGCATGGCAGAGAGGATCCAGTAGCTTTTGTCCTCTGGACAGATTTATTGACAAGCTCAAAGTCTCCATTTCAAACCGGAGTGATAAAGGCAGTCTGATATGAGCGCCCCCTGGTGGTCAAAAATCTTCAATTGCATTCAAATTCATGCAGGGGCATAGACAAACGTACTACTGGACCTTCACTGTCTGCAATAATGAAATCTACAATTCTACGTGCTGATGGACAGAGCAGAAAAAAGAGAGGAAGAGGTAGATAGAGAGCATTTCAAAGACTAAGTGAAGACAACATGTGGAGAAACCCCACACTCCATCCAGAAGAGTCGGTGCGGGTTGTCGTTCCCCAGTGTTTCCTCTGTGTTGCATCCTCACCGTAAAGTGAAACACTAAGATGCTACTTCCACAAAAGGGTAAAAACAACCCGGACCTTATTTTACCTCCCTCTGGCCCCCTGTGTCGCTCTGAAGCGCTCCACAGGGACCTTAAACACTTGGGTTTAATGGGAAGAAGAGTGGTGAAAAGAGGGAAAATTATGGTTAGAATGTTTTTATTAACCTTGTAAACCCCAGGTGTGGGACTGGCGGTGTGCACCAGTAATCTGTGAAATGGCTTTGCTGACTGGGTGGTTACAGCATGGAGGGTAGCATGGCTAGCAGACCACCATGACGGGGGGGAAGGGCGGGTGGGTGAGTGTGTCGACGCCGCACTTGGAAATGTAAATAATTAAAGAGATTCATAGACTGTCTACATCTCTCTTTGCTGTGGGAGTCAGCATTCTGGGTTTCCATTTGTGTAAAGGGGACCCTACGGAGTAAACTGCCAATCTAAACCTCATTTTGGCGTACAAGTACAATAACCTCAGTGGGCCATGACGTCTCGAAGTGTTGTTTTGTGCTAGCTAATGTGAAAAAAAAAATAACAAAGGTAGAAGGCGTTTCTTACCTCTAACTGTGAGAGTGGCGGAAGCCTCCAGCTTGCCCACACGGTTTTCTGCCACGCAGGTGAACGTGCCCTCATCGTTTACGGAGGCCTTCTTCACTCTCAGCACATAGTCGTCCTTGTCATACTTGATCTCATACCTGTCAACAAAGACGTAATATCATGAGATTGAAGTTGCCTGTTCAGCATTAAACGCAAATATTATAAATTCAGATAAAACATTAACCCCGTGACAAATATGACACACGTCAGAATTTCACCCATGCCAAGTGGAGCTGCCTGACAGTAGCTGTGGAAAGTGTATTTCCTTTTTGGAGAGGTACAAAGAAGCACGTTCTGACAAATGGAGATGGCAAGGAAGAGGATCAATTATTCAACAATGACACACGGTACACAGAGAGGTGTGCGTTCAGTTGGAACCCTCAAAACTCTTTCAATATTCATGAGATGCTTCTCTGTGTGTGTGGATATGTTTAAACTAACTTCAGCTGTGTGTGTGTGTGTGTGTGTGTGTGTGTGTGTGTGTGTGTGTGTGTGTGTGCACATGCATGAATGTACAGTTATAATCAATCTACTGTTTAAAGAGCTACACATTCCTATTGTAAAGCAACTGACTAGTTTCAGTTCCACTGCAGCAGTCAAATGTTTGTGTTTATGAGTGTTTGCAGATGGTCCTATGTGTGCTTAGACCTGTATGAATTGTATGGCAGTTGACAGGGGAATGATGCCGGTCTGGTTTGTTGTTCCAGCCTTTAATTGAAGGGGGTGGCTGGCAGTGTGTACGTAGTGAGCTGGCGGGGGTGGAGGGGCTGTGTGATGGTGGTCTGTCAGCCTGACAACCTTCTGCTGTCCACAGTCTGTCACTCACAGACACCGAGAACAGAGTTGAGATGAGCGGATAAAGGGCCACTCTGTTCGAGCTCGACACCGTGTTTGCCTCTTTAAAGTCCCTGTGTACAATTTCTGTGTGATTACAGAATATTTCAAATAAAGGGTTTCAAAACTTTTTCAGCTCAAGACCTAAAAGATAAATATAATGTCTCCATGGGACCAAAATTTACATAATACATCATGAACTGCTGTAATATCTACATTTGTTTGTTCTAGTAGAAAGAAACTAGTTCTAGTTCTAGTAGTTTATAGTAGAAATGAAATACTTCTTACACAAAACTGCTCACAATAAGGTCTATGGATTATCTTGAGTAACCAGGTCATGATGTCCTGGAAAGAAATAGTAGTAGTGAATTTTTCAAATATATTTTTTGGTATTTTGAACAACGCAAACTGAGCTCTATTTAGTCCCATTATATTCAAGAGAAGGCAGACATCTCAAGGGTCAATATCACCAAAATTTAGCAACTAACAACAAAACAAACTAGATGGATAAAAAGCACTACACCACTTTATAACAGACTTGCTTACTGTCCACTGAAATGCCAGAGGGTTTTTAATTTGAAATACGGGATCTGTTGAGTCTGTATTAATAGTTTAATGCAGTAACTTTAACAGGGCAAACAGAAGTGGATAACAGTGAGATCCCATACTAAATACATTACTCTTTTTAGGGTTTGTAACATGCCTGTTCAGAACATGGTGGTTAGTGAGGCTTCATTTCTTGAAGAAGAAGAAATGTGGTATCCATTTTACAACCCAATAAAAAAGGGCCTATGACCTATTTTGGATTCCAACCCTGGGTTTTGGAAACACTGTTTGAAATTATTACTTTACATATACAAAGAGACAATCAAGGTTAAATTGGTGCACTCTATGTGCTGCTTTCTGCCTTTATATCTGTGTACTGCAGTCTTTTCTGAGACTTCCACTTGGAGACCCTAATGTCAGAATGTTTCAAACCCACACAGGGGCTTTAAAAGACAAGCCTGACGTTATATTATCCTTTTATTATAGCTCATGCCTCTGTTCCATAAAACTCCAAACTTGTAGTCCAACAACTATTAAAAACACATAAAAGAACCAAGAGCAGTGATGTCTGCCCAACACTGAGCTAACCCTCCAGAGATTAAAAATGCAGTCAGAGTTGTTTTAGAACAAACTACCCAGGCCATGTTCGCTGTAATGAAGAAATATGCCACCCAGTGCAAGAGCATGACTCTTTTATGTGTTTTTAATAGCTTTTGGATGACAATAGAGCTCTATGGCACAGAGGAATAAGCCATATTGGACTTTGCCTATATAGATGATACTTGTTAGAGGGATACATTAGGGATATTGTTAGTAGTTAATACTAGATAGTACAAAATACAAAGGTGGATAATATTCTGGGTAACGCATTGGACAATTAGATATGGCAGCAAACTATGGCTTACAGCAACAGTTTCTCATGTGACTTTAGAGTATCAGTAAGCCTCGCAGTGGGAGAGACCCCTCTACTCGACCATCAGGTGTACTTATGGCTGCTTGCCACTGGCAGCTGCAAAACTAATCTGTCCTGTCTATCCATGTCTTATTTTTTTCACCTGCTGTTATGACATTTCCTGAGCAAGCATTCAAAGGCAGCTTTATTGAAGCACATTCCTCAATTTTGACTGCCAGTTCCTCCTCTCCACACAGGTACTTAAGAAGCCATAATGATTATTTGACTGAGTCATGACTGAATGCTTTGTTCTAGTGAGAGGGGATGTACAGTTCAGGTAATAGTCGGGGACGTGAATAAAGCTTTTATTGTTGAAACTGAGTGAGTGGCATGCAAAGGAATGAGACAGCACCTTTTGGGACGAGCCTGTTGTCAGATGAAAAATAAACAAGCTAATAGAAAGAGATTCTTCCCATACGCTGCCCTCCAGCTATGATGGGTACCTCAACATGAACAACATGAAGAAGAGTTGGAGACGAACAAAAGAGTGGCGGGGACAAGTCAGGGCTTAGGGAAAATATCATGACTCCCTAACAAACTATGATGAAAACAAGAAGATTTTCCCAGTAGTCCCAATCAACCTACAATAGCCAACCCAGTGTCAACATATCTGATATTTCATTTAAGAAGTTGGTTGCTACACCCCAGTTTCTGCTACATTTGTCTGATTTATTTCATCCAGTGTAGCTTTCCTGGTTTTTCACTCCAGTCTCAAGGGTTACATTTTTCAATAGATCCAGAAGCAGCACACAGATTATTTACAGAGTTAGTCAGATTCTTTACATTATTATTATTATTATTATTATTATTATTGTGAAAACAAGACGGAAAGTTTACAACCATGATAGCAGAGGGTTTACTGTACAACATGCTCTGAATTAAATGCTAACATCAGTATGCTAACATCTGCCGTGGTCACTGCTTAGCATTTTAGCATGTTGCTAATTAGCACGAAACGCTAAAGTATTCAGTAATAAAGGTAGCTAACAAAATTTACTTAAATGTTAGCTGTTGAGCAGATTATTACAAAACATTACAATACAATAGGTTTTCAGAATTTTTTGAACGGCACAGTGTGGCTCTCACATCGATTTTGCTTGGGACTTGGGAATGAAACTCAACAATCAACTATCTTTCTCCAGAATTGCTTACTCCACCTCAAAGTGAGCTACAGATATTGCGATCACTCATAATATCATAGTTTGAGTGCTCGTACAGGTTCCCACAGCCTGACATCTGAGTGGCCGAGCCCTTGCCATGTGTATAACCTACGTATGCACCTACTAGACAACATGCTTATTGTTCTCGGTCCGTCTCCATCAATCTCTCAAAACAGGACCTCGGGCTGGTCCATGACTTATTAGTGGGAAACATGAACCCAATCAATCTGTAATCAACTTCCTATATGAAATCAGCCTAGATGACAAGATGAGTGGAAATATTCAGGGATAAGAGGTAGTTGTGGCCACACACACATGTAAGTACACACAGAAAAGGAACAGTAGCTCTTTATTGAGACGGGATTGGGGTAGAGCTCTGTTCTCTATTAGAGGAGGAATGTAATTGCACATGTAGAAGTGCTGTGGAAAGGATAGGAGAGCCAAGCTCACCCCGCTGGACCCGCCGCCCTTTTTCGGCTAGAAAAGGCACACTCTACACACACACAAAGGCACACACTCACACAGAGAACAAAGTATACAATCATCCAACACATATCCACACATGTGCAGAGTCATTTGTTCGTGCGGGGAGATGAGGAGTGATGGGAATGTAAGCAAATGCCAAGACAAAGCAGCATTTTTCTGGGTTGTCAACTTGATGTGTTTGCTGCACGGAGAAGGCTGTGCAAAGATGAAAACTTTATTGGACACACTTTAAAAGCATTACATTTCAAAATCCTCTGTATCATCTCAGAGGATTTGCCTTTAAACTGTCTGTCAGGAACACACTCACCCGTGTTCCACCCCCAGACTTGTGCCAATTCGCTCACATTAAGAGAATCTTATCTCTCGGTTGTATGGCCGACTGAATGTGTGTACAGTTATCCACAAAATGACTCAACTTGAGGGGATCTTATCTGCCTCCCCTCTGTGTGTACATATGAATGGGGCCGATGGTAGGCAGAAGGGTTGTATGCCAACTCTGAGCACATGAGTCAGACTCAAGATACACCAGAGGGCTAATTCCAGCCTGCTCTCTGGCCTGACTGCTCTGACACAAAGTCCCCTCTCTGCTCCATTTCATTCTGACACTCTGATCCAGTTTCACACCATCTGACTGCTACTTTACCTCATCCTGATCAAAAGAGCTGGAGTCTACCTGTCCAGGCCTTGTCACCCATGAGAGGGAATCAATTAACCGCTATCACTTCTTATCTTCCTCCTGTATTGGGCCCTCAGCCAAGCTCCTCTCCTTCTTGGAACCTCGCAGACCTTAGCAGGGTCAGGACTGCTTCCCGTCAGTCCGACTGACATTCATCACCTTATCCCGCATTAATCAAAGATCAGTTTGGCAAGATTTCAACCCTTATGGTTAGCCTGGGGGTTTGCGAGAAGCAAATTGATCCTAAATTTGCCTTTAAAAGAGCTGCTTCTCCTCAGTGCCACAGAGATGGTGGCAGCAGTGCAGTCTTTACTTAGTGGAAATGGTTTGGAGCAGTTGCCACGGTTCTACTGGAAAACTGTTCCAGATAGAGAAAGAGAAACAGTTTAAGTACAGCTCATTGACCAATGTTTGGAAGCCACTCTTTCTCTTTCTCTATTTGCGTACATGTGTCTACAAAGACCAAAGGATGCACAAACTAGGGCTGACACCTTCTGGTCGGTCGGTTGATTTACTCTTTTTCAAACAAGTTCTCAATGGTTGGACGACTGCTGCTGTTACTTTCAGAAACAGAAAAGTGCTTCTTGGTCCATTATTTTCAGGATGATATGCAATTCTGATCTATTTTATCTCTGAGTGAAAGGCTGTTTACTGCAGAAAGTGCAACATCAGCCCCTGGCCTCAGAGGATAGAGGAGCTGAGTGGATAAAAAGTTTCTTTTAATGACAACATGCAAGTGGATTTTACTCCACTGGACAGCTTTATCAAAGAGGGCCAGTAAATTAACGGTTCAGGCTCAATGATGGATCAATTACATTACAGGCAGTCTGTCATGCGACTTCAACCTTGAAAGCTGTGAGTCTTGCTGTGTTTTAAGCTGTTTTAGTGTTTATTTTGTAGGCTGCCCTGTTGAACTTGACTTTAGCATGCTGCATAGATAACACAGATACTCCCACAGGCTGGGCAATGTTGAACTAATGTTTTAATATTGAGGGAAAGTCAGTAGAAACCATGTGAAGCTTAAGTCTCATTTGAAGCAAACTAAGCAACAGGAGCAGTAGGTCAGATGCCGGTAACTGTTTCATGTTGGTTTTTTTGTGGAGGTTTATATTGCAGCACTACTTTAGCTCAGTTAGCGTTAGCTCTGTTGCCACACAGAAGCTGGTTCTGTTCTATAATCCTCACTGGTGTGTGGACATGTCTGTTTGTGTTGCTGCTGTATGTAAATTAAATAGATAGAAATGCCCTGAAGCTCACAAGTGGAAAAGAAATAGTCAAATTGCATTTGTTCATTTGTTTTGTCAGCATTATGTAACTTTGATTACCACTCATTTAGGCTACCAGCTAGAGCGGGGAGGCCTATTTAGTTTATCTAGAGATAAGGTACAGATTTTTTCTCCCCATCGACCAAATGATTGGTTGAAGACTTGGTAAATTTTCAGTTGACCAAGATTTTCTTCAAATGACGCAAACGCCAAACCAAACTGAGAAAGTCGGTTATTATTCATGAACTAAAAAGCAGTGATACATAATGAATGATCAGCTGCACATCGGCCTAATTTATGCAAAACCGTATTTTCTATATTCTGAATTATAAACAGCGAATTACTATTTTATTCACTGCACGTTGTTGTTGACACAATCAGTGTCAATAAACCTGAAAGATAAAATATACTCCTGATCATCCCGCTGCTGTTCCTCTCACCAGCTCCCTCATAAATACCAGATGTATCCACTTATATATCAGGGGAAGTAATGGAGACAGGAACCATAGCCTCCTGTATTTTTATTCTGCTGAGTTGCGGAGGTGAGAAATCACTGAAACTGGATGGTCAGCATAACACAGGCGCTCCTGTCACACTAGCTTTAACAGCTTTCTCAAATAGAATGACCCACACACCTCTATCATACACCAACCCACACCCGTGCACACACACACACACACACACACACACACACACACACATACACACACACACACACACACCGCAGAGGGATCGAGTCAGAAAGAAAGGCTTTTCTGCTGAATGTTGCAGGGGCTGTGCTGTGGAGGTCAACGGGGACAGGGGGGCCTGAATACAGATGGACTGCAAGACCAAAGGGGCTCTGATAAGGCACAGGAGAGGGCACAGGGGTCCAGAGCAAATGAGGAGGGAGAAGGAAACCAAAGGAGGGGAAGACGTGGGCCACACACTGAGCTGGTAGGCAGAGGGAGATAACACACACTGCCCAAGTCTTTTCACTGGGATTCAGACACTATGGCAGAAACTCTTCCATTTGGAGATACAAAGCTCTCTGATGTGTGAGCTGCCATTGTGTGCTTTCCCTCAGATTCTGCAGAGATGCTTGACAGACGGATATTAATCTGATACTGATATTAATCCAAATGAAGACGACACTCTTGCAAATGATGAATGGGCCTGTTTATGCATTTCCAAATGTGGAAGAAGTAAATTTAGTCACATTATGGATGGGCTTTGCAGAAACTTATGGTACTACCCCTTAAAATAAACTCTGAGTTTTTGGTACCATTTTACAATAAGACTTCCCTTATAAATGATGAGGATTAATGAGGATGTATAAATGAAAATTGTGTTCAACCACAGGTTAAATATTAAGTAGGATTTCAAGGTACAGTTGTTTCACATTGCTCCTTTAAATTCTATTAATTTATTAACAAATATGTGATGAAGCTGAGAGGTATAAATGTTGCTTAACAGTACAGATAAATGTATGCTCACTCTTTGACACGGTTGCCCTTTTTAAAAAAACAGCTTAATGGTTTATAAAGTGTTTATAACCTATTAATAAGTTAATTATAAACCATTTCTAAATTTTCTGGTCACATTGTGAAGTGGTGCTGAGTTTCCACAGTATTTTCAGCTGCCACAATCCAGCTGCTTGATGACACATGCCACAGATTTTCCCTGGGGAAGACACTACTCTACCATCTGAATCTAATCTTATGTATATTGGCAAAAAGAATGAGCCCCATTTGAACCAGATTTATTTCTCTAGGGGAGGTTGGGTGATTTTAATATTACATGTGCTGGTCAGTGATTTTAATCCCGCCCGGAGCGCATACATGTGATTTTTTCTCTTCCTGCCCTGGTAATAATTAAAGCCCCAACTAACTGCTGTTTTTCAAGCGCGCTTATTGGTCCTTTCATTATTTAAGTCCCTTCCTGTGAGAGACCTTTTATTTCAGACTTTCATTAGCTCGGCACACACTTTTGAGTTCTGTGTGACAATGTAAGAAGTAGAACCGTTTTTTTTTTTTTTTTCTCTGACCTGATAGTCCTACTTGGGAGCCTAGAAGATGAAGGAAAAAAAGAAAAGAAAGAAAAGCCATTAGAAGAATAAGACCCCGCAAGCTCAACAAATGGCCTGATCTAATTCCAGCTACAGGTAATTATTCTGTCTTGGCTGTTCCTTCTTCCTATAAGTAATTTTATGGGGTGGACTACATGTATTTAACACTATCACCTCACAGACTCTCCTTACTGTAAATTTAAAAAAGAGTTCAGAAAGAACAATCTGATAATCCTTAAATTAATAACAATATTAGGGCTGCAGCTAGCAATTATTTACATTGTGGATTACTCTGTCAATCATTTTTTTGCTAAACTGATTTTTTTTTTGATCTATAAAATGCCAGAATATGGTGAAAAATGTTGATCAGTGTTTCCCAAACCCCAAGATGACATGCTCAAATGTCGAATAATCAATTTAATTTAATAGTCAACACTATAAAAAAGATGAGATATTTGCATCTTAAATAATCAGGTCTTGTAGTTTGGTGTATTGTAAAATACAGTACAGAAGGATGGGATTGCCAGAACCTAATGGAGTTAAGTGAAATTTAGCTACCTTCAAATAAGACTGAAGATCAAATACTGAGTCACTGTGCTTTCCGTAAGTCCCTGCTTATTGGACCAAATGGTTACATTACTGTAATACAACTAAACCCAGTTAGAGGATGAGAAAGGTCTATGTTTCGAAACAGAATGACTTCTGAAATTCTCTCAATAAAAACTATTAACTGCAAAAAAAAAATCCATGCAAATCTCCTCTTAAAACCCAAAGAAAATATCTTAATTCCTATCATAATGAATGCACCTGTAGTAATAATGCACCTGTTGTTCCTTGACATTTTCAGCTATTAACTCTGACAGGTGCCAGACTATAATTTGAATGGTTTCACTGGAATCTGTCTTGGGATTTCTCGTCATAATGTGTACTGTAAAGTATGGATTGACCTATTTTATCATTTTGCAATACTGAAGCCTATTGGCAAGCATTTCTAAAGTAGATAAGCTTGTTTGCTGCTTTTAATTTAGTTTTTACAAACAGCAAAACGCCCACACGGAGGTAAAAGAGCAGCACCATTGTCTCTGTCCTCTAATTGAAACCATTCTTGTGCTGTCTCTATCTGCTCTCCTGTCTCACTGAGACTGAAGCCAGTGCCA
This sequence comes from Lutjanus erythropterus, assembly GCF_056507025.1. Taxonomy (NCBI): domain Eukaryota; kingdom Metazoa; phylum Chordata; class Actinopteri; order Lutjaniformes; family Lutjanidae; genus Lutjanus; species Lutjanus erythropterus. The sequence goes on from NC_139320.1 coordinate 41,422,850, forward strand.
TCCTGGCGTGCTTTATGTCTCTGTGCCAGTGTATGCAAGTGTTTGCCTGGGAGGCTGCTGGAGTCACTGAGCATATTAAAGACCTGTTTACTCAGCTGAGGCTCCATTTCCCTTCTTCCTAGTATAAAAAGTTGCACACACACAAACAAAAGACAGCGGCATGCACGATGCGCGTAAAGAAACCAGCAAAGACAAGTTAAAACTATTTGATGGTAAAGAAAGAGCGACCCCACTAAGTCGCTCTATTTCTACAGCTTATCATAATAATAAGGACAGTGTAACCTTTTCGGATCAAGAGCGAACAAAGACCCCTCCCCACTGAATACAGAAGTGCTTGATCTTTTATTCCTATGGCGAAGACCACCACTCATACTGCTACAGATGCCCACGGTGTGACGAAACAATGGCTGTGCTACAGTAGCTGTTTTTATCCCTTCTTCTTCAGAGCACTTGCCAGTTATCAGACTAGAAGCTATTCTTTCGTGGGATTTTAAACAATTCTTCTGTCAGTCAGAGAGAAGCCTTGTTTGATGTTTATTAAGTGAGGATAAGCAGCGTAAAAAGCAGGAACAGTTTGTCACTTAACAATACGAGGAGTCTTCTTTTTGGCACGCAACAAAGGCAGCAGAAAATGTCAGAATTAGAATATCTCAGTCTTCATGCTTGCTTTCTGCTTCAAAGCTAAACAGGAGAATTAAATATATTGAGGGACACAGAAGCTCTCACAGTGTAATTAGAAATACTGCAATATTTATTGCTTATTAATTTTGGCAATGTCTTTTTTCTTGTGTTCAGTTCTTTTTTCCACATCCAAATAAGGCCGGACTTCAAAGAGACGATACAGTTAGCAAGGCACATGACACTCATCCTACTCCGTTATAAATCTGTTAATTAGTGTACAAAATGAACTCGTTTCCAGAGCCAACTCCCTATCAAAGACATGAGTGAAATACTTTTATGTGTTTGCTTTGGCACGGCGCTCAAGTCCAACTGCCCAGTGAACCAAATCCTTATCAGACACAAACAACCCGCCCACGCTCGGCTCTACAGCTAGCCTTGAGAGATGTCAGGTCCACTGAGTGTATGTTTTATGAGGTGATCCAAGCAGTGTGCGACTGACTTTCTGGCTGGAGACAGAACGCTGGTCTCTTTGAAGTCCACTCCTGACTATGACACCGCTGTTGACTCTGAGTACAGTGAGTCACAGAGAAGCAACAGGCCAACTCACATGAACCAATAAGAGCAGTATCACTACATCATTAGTGGCTTTTTACAGAAAGTGAGACAGACTGAAGCTGGCATTGGTGCTGCAGCATTTCTTGGTAAATTACAGTGCCTGCTTAGGCTTATATTTTTATCTAAGGATGCCTTAGGAAAAAATGAGTTGCATAAAATCAGCATAAGAATTTCCTTAGGATGTTGTAAGGGAAAACCCTTTACTTTACTTACAGATCTAACATGTAACATTTCTGCTGTAAAATGCCTAAATGCTGAGCTGTGAGTTGCGTACTTAGCTTATCCCTCGTGTTTCAAAAAATGTTAAAATGAGGAAAGATCCATAATTTATTCAAGGTAATGTGTGTTGCTAGCTGGTTGCTTGGAAAACACGGGATATGTCAGATATGTCTGCGAGTGAGGAAGGACGTTTATGACTTAACATGATTTTAATATTACCTCATCCATGAACATGTTTTCTGCCTGAGCCATATCAGATAGATTTTCATCAGCTATGATGGTTGTTTAACAGTGAAGATAACAACTCTCATTATCCTGTGCTACTTCACAATGTAATCAAACGACATCTGTTGTTATTGTTTTAATGTAAAAAAGACCCCGAGCAACAGAACTCACATATTGCACGGTTACATGTTCCCTTATGCATTGCGGGAAGGAAAGAAGTGACCGTTTCCCCTAGATCATTTTAAGGGACCCATAACTATCCATTAAAAGTGAAATAATTTGCGGAACATAAGACAATGGCTGAAGAGGAGGAGGAGATACCAACAGACATTTTTCAGGACAGGAAAAATCCATGTGGACGATGTGGAACATGTTCGAGAGTTTAGATTTGATGTCAGCACTATCTGTTTCATGTCTAATTTAATCTTATCTTAACATTAGGTATATTGTTTTACTGAAACTCAACAGTTTTTGTCGACTCCAGACGGTGTTTGGCTTCTACTTTCTTGCTGTCACAGTAATATTACAGTAACTGTTACTTCATCTACAGTTCGTTTCACAGCCGACTTCTCACATAGATTTTGTCAGTTGTTTCTTACCATATCTTTTGCTTGCATGTATTTGTTATGGCTGGGTTAAATTTTCTTTCATTTTGTGTTCTCTTGGTTGTCCATTTTGAAAAAGCTAGCTGACACTGACAATAATGCTGTCTAGTAACATTAAAGAATGATGTAAGTGAAGCACAACCATGGTAACTGAAGTACATGTGCAGTATTATGACAGTAACTGCTGTAAAAGTGTAAACACTTAGGCAAGTAGACGACCAAAGACACTTCATGAAACCTCCTAAATGGATCCCTTAGCTTAGGGAAACATTTTGCTGCGGGGAAAAACTTAATTTTGAAACTTAAGGAGGTTTATGCAACCAGGTGCAGAATTTTATTCTTTCATCAGTTTCTGTTTTTGCAACTGTGAGTGAATGCACGTGTCAGCAAGGGTACACAGACTGAGCAGGGTTAAATGTCTGAGGGAGGGAGTGATTATCTCCCAGTTTTCTGAGGTGTCTGTGCCAAGATTTCACCTGAACAGCTGCACCTGTACACAGACACTTGAGAGCCACGTCAGCTGCTGTACTCCGTCTCTTCCTATCTCCTGTCATTCTATCTGTCTCTGTCTCTGCCTGTCTGCTTTTCAATGTGCCAGATTTTTTTTTTCAGCTCTTCTAAATGTCTGCCTTTCAGCCTCTGTGCCCACTTACCTGTCACTCAGTTTTAATTGTCTAGCTCAATATCTGTTTGTCTTTGTGCAGACCCTTTCCTTGACATAAGACACTGTCTGCCCCTGTTATGGCTGTGGGAGCTGTCTTCTGGGGCACCTGAGGGTTGAGTCATTTTATCTAGAATGTGTAATGTGCATTGTGTACGGCCTAATAGAGTCATTTAATGCCCTGTGGCAGCCAGACCAGGTGAGAGCTGGCAGTGTGAGTTATCATTAGCTTGAAACAGTCACTCAGGCTGACATCAATGCCTCTGCAGCTCCTTTGCATTTAGTGCAGCCTGTCACATCAGTGCTACACACACACACACACACACACACTGGTATGCAAAACACATACACACACAATCAAAATTGGCTGCTCACATGCTGCAACAAAGGAAGTGTGCACTGTTAGCTCCTGTGAGCCATCATGCTGTCACTTTCTTATGAAACTTTTCTTCATTGAAATAAATCCTTTTATGTAAATATTTTTTGTGTAATATTCCTGTAGGTGTACATACCTCCCACGGGGAACATCAATGTCGTCCTTCCTCCAGCGCACATTTGGCTGAGGGTCTCCTTGTACCTGGCAGCGGAACTCCACCGTCTCCTCCTCCAGAACCACCTGGTTGATGGGCCTCCGGAGGAAGGTTGGTCGCTCTGCAGGAAGTGCAAAGAGGACAGAAATAGACACTTTTATAATGTAACGTGTCTATGTCCATTTGGCTTCTTCCTACAGAATGACTGCCTCTGTCTACTCACTCTGTTTTCTCTCTTAAAATTCAGTTTACCTTAGCCATTCTCCTCTCTGATTATCCGTGATCATTATATTGACAAAGAAACATAGTAATGACACTAAAAATCATGGGATTGAAATTGAACTGGAAAAATTTGCCCTAAGAGCATTTCAGCTTTTGAGCTTCATGTATAACAGACACATCCCAACTTTGAGACCTATGGAACCGATCGCAATGTTTGTGTTATGTACAAAGAATTTAATGGCAGCAACATGGTGAATGTTTTCCTTTTTCATGGCATTATTTCAAAGAGTGTGCATCTCAAAAAATGGGAAATGCATGTTTTATACTTTAAACAATGCTAGGTTTGAGACCAAATGCACCTGTTGCTAGCAAATAATAGTAATAATAATAAAATCATTACTTTCTCGCAGTGATGTGGAGCTGACACCATGTGATTAAAACAAATTATATTTCAAAAAACAACTGCAACTGTAAGTTACTGAAACAAGTACAAATCATGTTATTTTATTTTCTGTTTTTTTTGTGTTCTATTACTTTGTGTACTATTACTACCTGGATTGAATGTCCTCCTTTAACCACATATCTTTAAACATTGCAGTTAAGGCTGGAAGTTACAACAGAAATAAACAAGTTTACAAATTTTACGTATCTCTGCAATTCAGATCAACGGCTGGCTGCCTACCCAGAAGTGACTCGGTCTATACAATGACTGAGAATATACATGTGTGTGATGCTCTGCCACATCACAGAAAAGAAACAAATGTTTTAGGAGGACTGGAGAAATAAAACTTACCAAACACTGTGACTTGTGCTGTCTCGCTGTCCCTCTCTCCGACCATGTTGGTACCCACACAGATGTACATGCCAGCATCACTCTTTCTTGTGTTGGAGATCATTAGCTTCCCTCCCCGGATCTGAAGAAAAAAAAAAACATCCTCCTTTTAATACACAGATAGATTTTGATTTTTTTCCACTGTCTCTCAATTGCCCCCCCCCCCCCCCCCCCTCTCTTCCTAACATGCTAAAGTCAATTTTTGTCAAACCATTTTAATTCACAAGTGTGACAACAAAGGAATGATCCCTCACGCTTTTTCAACATCACAACCACAACAAAATTCGCATTAGACACTGAGAAGTAGTAGATCTTCCTATTCAGCCCAGGTATTAAATTGATGGTAATAGTACTCACAGTGATTCTGTCATCCTTGTCATCAATTCGCACTTTGTCTTTCTTCCAGTAGATGGTGGGTTCAGGATGGCCTCTGGGAGGAACACACTCAAGGATCGCTGGCTCTCCTGCTGCCACCACCACATCTGTAGGGTTTTGTCTGAAGTCATCTCGCAGCACTGAGGGGGAAAAAAGGAGGAAAGAGTTCAGGAAAGAGTAAATATCGTGTAGAACACTGTTGAATTTAAATGCCTACATGTTCAAGTTCACCTCTTTAAAAACGTCTTCCTTAGTGTGTTTTAAACTGTGTGCACAACACAGCATGAACGTACGCAGCTTTCATCGTGGCTATTTGAATGGGATGTGCAGCTTCATCTGACAAGGCAAGCACAAGTGAAAGCTAATTGGAGCTAATGGAGGTCCCTGTGGAGGCAGCAGAACAAACAGAGACAGAATGCCCTGAAGCCTGGTGTCACTCACATGTGAGAGCTCACAGGGGTGCAACTCCGCTTCACTTCTCTTGGCATGTACACATACACACACACTTACTCACAACCAGATACGCGCTAAAAAAAAAACAGTGGGTGGTCTGATGAACAACTGCGGCCTTGTATCTAATCACCCTCAGGTAGGCCTTTCATCACAGAGATAGCCTTTCGCCCTGCATAGTGTTCAGTGAAACACACACCACTAGCTCATTATTAAACATGGAGAGCTGCCGTCGCATCCAAACACACACACACGGGCTCACAAACGCAAACGTGAAGGCACTAGGACGGCAACTACTGACAATTTTCATTACTGATTACTGTCATTTTCTGGATTGATCAATTCGGTGTTTGGATCATAAAATGTCAGAAAAATGCTGATTACTGTTACCCAAAGCCCAAAGTAAATACATTCCTCAAATGTCTTGTTTTGTCCATAACCTAAATATATATTGTTTACTGTACAAGAGTAAAGAAACCAGAAAATATTCACATTTAAGATGCTGACATCAGTTTTCTTTCTTTCAAGGAAGAATCTCTTCATTCCAGCTCAAAAACTCACTATATCAACACAATATGGGTAATCAGAAAATTTTTCTCTGATATCATCTTGAAAATCTCATATCATTCAGGCTATCTAATTGATTATTTGACTAACCATTGCATCTCTAGAATGCACAACGTACACAACTGTAAGAAATAAAAGCCTCAGTCAATTGTGTATTCAAAGCAGGACACAGCTTCCATAGAAATGAGTGGACAGAGATCCAAATGCAGTAAAAAAAGAGATTTAAAGGTACAAACTGGAGGTCGCTCTGCCTGTCTCCTGCTGTGTATACTCAAACAGATCTTTCTCCATTTGATCTACAATAAATCTAATCCGATGAATAGCTCTTTAGGAATTTCAGCTTTAGCAGCGTCCGTCCAGCGAGGGACACATGATTCCTCTGAAGGATAAAAGCGCTGAGCTTGTCGGAGGATGTTTGAAGATGCTTGAGGAGGGCTAAATTAAGGGCAGCACCACAGGTCCTTATGTAAATTCCTCATGGCACTGGGGGGACAATGGCGGGGAGGGCTGGGATTATAAGAGGGGATAACTGGTCCCTACGCTCCGGGCTTCTCTCATCTCTTCATTCACTCTTCTTACCCTCTCTACAGAAAGCAGCGCAGCCATTGTCTTCTTATTTATTTATTTAGACCAAGGGGAAGCGGGGCGGAGGAAGAGAGGAAGCTTTCAACCCAATTATCCTGGGGATGCACGCTGGTACAGAGTGGGACTTTTTGTGTGACATGAATTCAAATGAAACCTTTACACAGGAGTAATAGGACGGAATATAGAAGAGGTAGAAGTAGAGGTTTTTTTTCTGTCTCTCATGTAGGGCTGCCCTCTAATCTGAAAGAGAAGAGAAGGTAATTAGCCAGCTCCAGAGTGGTCGACCCCCTGGCCAGGGTGGGCATAACAGCCACCACCGCTGGGCTCTCTGTATTTGCATTACAAACAGAAGTCCTGCTGTTTAAAATCATAGCCTGGTTTGGACCATACTCTGCCTGTTGTTTTCAAGATCACGTTGGATTTAATTGCTCCTTTCCATTCATTGCCAGCACCCGTGGGATTTTGTCAGAATCAATTTCCTTTGAAACAGAACGGCGACAAAAGAAACACACATTAGGTGCATCATTACGGCGCCTGTGTCGCGCTGTCTAATCTAATCTAACACAGTGCGTCACAGTAAATGCATCCCTACCCTGCAATCTAAATAAACGCACAAACAGAAAAATAAAAACAGAGTGGCCGCATACTCCAGCAAATAAAATACAACGCACACACTTGTTGAGGGCAGGATAAACACAGGGTGACAAACAGCTACAAGCAAACAAACAGATGAAACCAGCGAAGGGATTATGGCCTGTGTGTTGGTTCAGGGCTTGTTAATACGAAGACAACACTCTGAACAGATACATTTACTAAGTAAATGAGGGGAGGGTCAAATCCAAATAGTACACTATCTAATCCCAACTACAAGGCCACAGTCATCAAGGTCAACTTCCTGCAGTTAAAACACACACAACACTCAAATATTCATCACCTCAGTGTAATGTTTGCTTTGCATCATTAAAGTATGAGCATGTATCTCTCATATTGTTGCCTGCAGGCGCCTCCACAAGCTGAGCTACACTATGTCTGGGATCATAAAGCAAGCGAATGCTTAAGTTAGATCCGTAACATAACTTCTTCTCCCTGTTAATCCATGTGAGGTGCATCTGATATGTGCGTATCATTAAGTGGGTCTGTGTATATGCTGTTAGAAACTGAACTCTGGCTCTGATTCCGAGGCCCTGTAGGCATTCAGGTCTGAATCAGCAGACAGACGTAAGGTAATTGCCTTTCTATCCCCCTGAAATGCTCAGCTCTTCTTCCACCGAAAACATCTCGCCTCCCATGGAGTTCCAGCAGGCCCCAAACTCTGCCTCCTTGCTTACATGCTTATTAATATTTATATATTTTTACATTTACACCCCTCGGTTGGCAAGTGCTACATCTGTCAATCCGGCTGCAGGCTAAAAAGAACCCATATCTGAATAATATTCATCTGCCTTTGCCTCTCGTATTTTATTTATTTATTTATTTCCCAAATATCAGAGGAGTGGGCTGATTTGAATGAAAGAGCATCAGGCAGGGGGCAAAGCATGGCAAATTTGCAAGCTCTTTCAGCTGGCACCGTTTCAACACCTCCAACTTAAAGGGAAGGGAGTCAGGTTGCAACTTGCGCTGTGAAACAGCCAAGGGGTTGAGAGCGGAGGTCTCTGCCAAAATAAAACACAAAGGAGACACCCACACAGTTACTGTGTAAAGCAGATTGTCCTACATTGGTTAGGGGAGACCTGTGCCAGCAGCCATTAGGGAGGTCCACCTGTGTGTGTGTCTGTGTGTATGTGTGTGTGTGTGTTAGGGCTCTGACAATAATGGCATTACAGTGGTCACATGATGCGTACCGAGGGGATAAGCTCATTACCGTCATAACCATAAATTTTATTTAGAAAGGTCATTCATTATTCCACTGTGTGATGCGTTTGAAAACATAACACAGACTCTGATTGGTTGACAGTCAACCAAAGGCATCATGGGATTGGCAGTGAAAGGCTAACAACACACTAATAGCAACAACAGCTACTATTTTTGAGACAGAAAAATTGATAAATAAAGTCGAAAGACATTCAGTGTTGGGTTTCTGAAGCTTCTGAAAGGGACAGGAATGGGCTGGAGCCAATGTTGTAAAGGTACAACACTAGCATTAGCATTGGCTTAACATTAGCCTTTCCTGCTCAGCTTACTTTGGAGCTGACACACTTCACTTTTATAGGCTTTTCTCGGTCTTGAGAATGTGCAGCACTTTTTAACGGTCACCTTGTAATCTATACCATGCATTTACTGCCAGAGTTTGAGCTTGCTGCAAAGTTTAAGTTTCTGCTCCACTATGAGCAACACCATCCCTTGTTTGACTCTCCCTCACTTGCACGCCACACTCATATTCCATACTGCTCTATTCTATAAGACAGTATCCTTCAATGAAGGCCAATAAAACGTCATTATTTGGTCAGTCGTGGTACACTGCCATCATGTGAGCATGCATTTGCATTTTCACCACAGTCAGAAACCCATACCATCAAAGCCCTATGTGTGTGTCCTTAGCTAAGATAGACTCAGCACACAAAAAATCAGATACATGACAGCACAAACAGTCGGCATCATAGCACAGAGGTGGCAGGGCAAGGACAGGATGAGGAGAGATATTTTGTACAGTGCACCCTCGTCTCCCACCCAAGATATTACTCACTGGAGGGTGACACTGCTTGTCGGTAAGATTAGTGGGGAGCCTTGACTGGATCGTCCAGCCTGCATACTGAGATAACTGCTGACAAATGCTTTCACCTACAGGAGCGTACCTAGCTTTGGTTCACAAAGGTTGCACTCACTGCCACAACACCACAGACATGATGTCTAAAACCTGATTTTTTTTTCCCCCCTCTGCTTTGACATTCACATCACTTTGATAGACATTCACCACACACACAAAAACCTACACACAAACCTGACAAACTGTGAAACATTTCTTAAAAGCTGCAGGGCTTGGTATCTTTTTGTAATAGTGCAAATGTTTGTGCGGTTGTTATTACTTTTCTCTCCCTATTTACTGGAGAAAAAGACCCTCCGTGCTTTCAGAGATACTCTCCTGGGTCAGGGGCTAAGAAACACAGAGAGAGATTATAACAGCTAGAAGCCCGGGGCCATACCCCGGCACCCAGACCCACCACCTTCTACCACACTCTGATTAGAAAATAAACCATGCACACACACACATATACACAAACTGGGAGAGCTGTAGAGAGGTAGCTTCAAGCTATAATATCATTTCGTTCGAGTGCTTTTTGCGCTTCATCCGGCAGAGTGCTATTACAATACCGCCATTTTCAATTCCACCCTTAGAGAAGAGAGACAATATATATGTCACTTGACAAAACCTACCAAAACCACTCTATGTGCTGTCATTGATGTTTTGTATTACTGTTGACGCTGAAGGCAGGGGAAGGATAATGCCACGCTATATATTACAACACTGTGGATGGAAGGAGATGTGCGCCATTTGTCTCCATGCAAGATTCTTCTCCAGCTCTGACGCGCTCATTTGCCCTCCCACCGGCCAGAGCTAACCTTTGCCCCCCATCCAGATGCAGAAATTACCCCCTCAGCAGGCAGGAGAGCAGCAGGTTCACACATATCCCCCATATTCCTCCATCGAGGGGTTGTAGTTCAGACCGGAGAAACAGCTGCAAAAATATGGCCGTCTGGCGATGCCCAAGGCTGTACCTCCTCTGAGAACTGAGAAGAGACTCTCATCATTAGTGCAACTCATCACCATCTCTCTCTCTGTCTGTCTTAATGTCTCGTATCACCATCGGGGGTCATTCTCTGTCTTCCTTCCATCTTCTCAGCTCATCCATTTGTTCCAGTCCCACAGAGCTGTCCCATCTTGCCCCCTCCGCTCACTTCCATCACCTCGTCAGGGCTTTCTCTGTGCAGATGAAGCCATATACATGCAAACCTGATCATTCTCCACAGACCATGGCCAAGCCCGATATCATCTCCACCACCATTCTCCCTATCTGCAAATCCCGAGCTCAGGGATTGTAAATAACGCTGTCACTTTCGCAGATAAGATGCAGGAAATATGGAAAAGAGTGAAGGTAAAGAGAATCATATGGCTTGCAGTGATACCATAGTGGTGGGAAATCACAGGTGGTGATATCATATGAAATGTGCATCCTTAATAGAGCCTTGGATGGAATAAAACAGACACAGCATATGTGCTCTTGTGAGAACGCTGAGAGAAAAGAGGGAAGACGTAATAGAACACAACAGGGGATGACGAGAGGATACCTGATCAAGGTCAAACTGAAGAGAGGAGCGCAAACGTGCTGAATAGATGGGGCTGACTGTAAATGGGGTGCGCTCCATCAAACTCATACCGCATACTGTGCTCCCACCTCCGATTCAGTAGATAAGCCTAAACAAACATCCTTATTTAAACAGCAGCCCCGTTCAAAGCTCATTTTTCAAACAGGACCCCTAATTTGGCCTAACAAGCCCCTGGGCAGCACGGTAATGACAGTGAGACCACAGTGGGCGATTCTGCCGGCCCATCCAGGAAAAATGTGTGGTGCTGCTGCTCCTGAGAAACAATATAATTAACTCCTAATGAACCCCTTTCCTTTACACCCTTTAACAATACCAACACATACATACATACACATTCACACACACACACACACACACACACACACACACACACTGACACAATTCAATTTGAGCCTAATCCATGCTTTATGGTAATGTATAGCTCATTAAAATGTTAGTTAAAAACTCATTAAAATTCACTTGAAGAAGTAATGGCTTCATTACAGTAATATGCTGAAAAGCAAAGAAAAAGACAAGTAAGGACAAGGAGAAGAAAGAGACCAGAGAGCGACAGCTTTCTAATCACTTAATTGTGTCTAAAATGGAATACATTTGCATAATAAATAACGATGTGCTGTATCCTCCTCTCTATCTGTTTCTATTCTCATAGCACCCTGTAATTAACAGGGAGCTACAATTAAAGACGCATTTTGCCCCAAAAATGATTTGGGTGGCCACTCCAGTTTTCATTCTGTTGACTTGTTTACGGTCATGAATGTGTTCGGGGGGCTTGGCAAGATGCAGACAGTGCGCTGAAACTGGAGCTGGCTGATACTGACGAACAATGTGCCCATGGGTCTTTGTGCCTGCTCTGATAAGGCATGATGTTGTGCTGATGCTTGTGCTCAGTCCAGAATGGACACTTTACAGCCGGGAGGGGGAGTAAGACGTGAAGGGAAGGAGAAGAAGAAGGGGAGGGGGGGTTGTAGATGAGAGCGGGATTGATTTCCTGCCAATTCCAGCACAGAGACAGCACAGACAGAGGTAGTGAGGCATTATGATGGAGCAGGTGGGTCTGTTTCTGCGTCGGTTGGAGGAAGAGCGGGGAGGAAGTAAAGTGAGAAGAAGAAGAGGAGAGGAAGTAGTGCACTCAGGCAGACAGGCAAATGTCTCCTGTTAATGTCTTCTCTCTTAGTCTCCTATTGCATCAGACCTATCTAAACATGATAGATAATACGGGATGGAAGCTGCTGGCATTTTATGATTAGGATGTAATAGAGCTACACAAAATAGTGGCTGAGTTGGCAGATTGAGAGTTAGTATGCCATATTTCGGAACATCTGAACATATTGAAAACAAACTCCCTTTAGTGGCTGGAAAAGCTGTTCTCTCTACATCATGTTGTGACTGGAATTATTATTGATTCAAGGATGTAAATTTAACTCTAGAGGTCCCTGAGCCTCCTAGTCTGGAGAGGCTCAGGCAGACCAATCATTCTGAATCAGCATGTGCAATGCATTAGAAGTAGGCATGGGGCTCCCATTAACTCTAGATTTATGGTTATGAGTTACCAAACAACTGGACCATAATGAAAACTAACCCAGACGTCACTGATTGGTGGTGTTGGGGGGTAAAGTGTTATGAGGTAGCTTGTTAGAGTACTCAGATTACAGTACTCAGATTGTTGTAATGGCCAATCTAACACATTGTTTTCCAATTCAAGTACTCAGTTATTTAGTTACATTTTAATAAGCTATCCGTTACTGTTTCACCACATTTCCTCCAATGCAAAAAATACTGCCGCCTGCAACTGTATGAGTAGCTCAAGTTGGGTCTCAAGATGGATGTAACAAATTGCCCATGATCAAAACTTTTTTTCCAGTCAATACTCCAACACCATCCAGGCTAACGTGCCTGTGGAGAGGCTTTTTAGCCTTGAAAGTCTCAATGGAACTGACTATCTGACTCATGTTTTGAAAAATGTCTCCTGTGTAAGCTATTAAGAACATTGGTTGAGTTTGCTATGTAGACATATGTTTTGAGACGCTAACTTCTTCATTAGTTATATATACCTGCAAAGGAATCACAAAGTGGTTTTCATTTTTGGTAACTCAAAAGTACTCTAACAAGTTAAGTTTCTCAGTAGGCAACACTATAATGGACACAAGTGACTTTTTAAATGGCAATAATCTTATAATCTGATTTTGTAACATAACAAGTTACTTTCAAAAGGAATGTTCCTCAACACTGCCAATTGATTTTTGGAGCCTCAAGTTGGCATTGTGGCTTTCGCCATCTTATTTTTTTTGGAGCCATATTTGGAAAAGATCTCTGAGCTGGGGAGGACGTATTGTTACAAGTCTATCATGATTGAGTCTGACTGAGAACCCAAGGACATGTCGTGGTAGTGACCAGTCAGACACAAGGTAGCCAAGCCCTAAAGCATACCCTGCTTTATAATTTATGAAATGAACATAACGCTGTGTAGAAGAAGACTTAAAACTAGAGATTGAGACCATAAACTTAGAAGAAAAGTGTTTACTGAAGTCGTAAACCAAGTGAGAAGTAGGTTCATACTTGCATATGATTTAAGGCATCGGTTTCGTTTGTCAGTACCTCCTGAGTAAAAATTTCAGACAAAACACAAACCTTTTCATCTACCATCTCATTATTTTCCATCCTCACCATCTCTCCCTCTCACCTGCAGTGTTACAGTTAATATATATAACCCCCCACAGTGTGCTCATGTAGCTGTTCAAATGTAGCAGATGTCACAAGTCCAGCTGTGACACACTGTCGCACCGGAGGAGTAACTTCATTGAAAACAGGAACAGAGTTAGAAGCCACTAAGATATAAAATTGCTGGATCTGAAGAAAAAAGTACGAAATGCTATTTGTGCTCTTTGTGCATGTGTGTCTTCAGCAGATTTGTGTGAGCTCCGGCCTAATGTCATTGAGGTAGTGACCTTCCGCAGGGAAAGATAATCCCCAGGATGCTGCTGAACTGTGTCCAGGCTGAGAGAACAGGGCTGGATTTCCTCAGAGACTGCACAAATGAACACACAAGTGCACACACACACACGCACACACACACAGAAGCTGAGTGGCTTATCTGGTGTGGCATACTTACACGGGCATCTCTGGTGAAAATGAAACCCCTGCAGCCTTGTTCTGCAGTCCACTGTGCAAATCTTCATATAATCTTTAATGGCTTCCCCCTCTTTTTCTTTATGCCAGCCTATTTGCTGCAGCTCCTTCCGTATCTATTTTATTGTTTTGCTCTATAATTGGATTGGCAGTAACGGCGAGCAGAGAGCCGTTAGGAGCTTGTAAAAGGTGTCACTCTGTGATGGCACCCCCGTTTTAATTAAGCTCTCGGCTGGAGTTGAGCAGCTTTTATCTAGCTTGGTCTGATGAGCCCCAAGTGCGAGTGTGCTCCATGCACACTGTACTGCAGGACAGACAGGAGGAGGTGTTTACAACAGCTGTAGATAGCCCAGTTTACTGTAAGCAGCATCCCTCCCTGGACGCCAATCTACATGCCTGGACCAAGAAGATACTGGGAGACATCATAAAAATTCAGTATGCTTGTGTGTGTGTGTGTGTGTGTGTGTGTGTGTGTGTGTGTGTGTGTGTGTGTGTGTGCCATTACTGTGTCTCCTTGTGCTCATTGTGACAGAGCCCCACCCATCAGTGGTGTGCAGTCATGTGTGTATTGGTGCAGATGCAGAGCCAGCCCCGCAACATGGCGGCGGAAAAAGGGCACAAACAAGGATCTAAACAAACACAATTGATCTCACATTGTAAATTCTGAACTAATCCTACTTCACTGTCCGGCTGCTTGTGTGTGTGTGTGTGTGTGTGTGTGTGTGTGTGTGTGTGTGTGTGTGGCTGATGCTGTAGGCAGTGCTGTATGTAGCATAATGATTAGAGAGGTGTTCATCACAGTCCTTCCTCGCCTTGTTCCCCCTCCTCGGTCCTCCTAATGGCCTCCTCAGATCATCTTTCCTTCAATCAATACTGCCTGAAAGGAAGAATCCCACACCTAAGGACATTTTGTTCTCACTGTAGATCACAGGTGACACTTTTTCCATACCAGGAATCATCCAGCAAAGGTTCTGGATCAGAACCCTACAGAGGACTTTGAACCAGTTCTGATATCCATCAAATGTAAAGGTCTGGCCATTTTCCATCTAGGTGGGTGGCTTGGATGGCGCCTGATGAGGATTTGTGAGTGGAGGAAGGTTGAGATCTGTCAGTGTGGCGAGCAGAAAGCGGGCAGCAGATGTGGCGGGGTGTTAAATCACATGCTGCCTGGATGCAGAGACATTTAAAGAGATTTATTGATCACTTTATAGATCTTAACTCTTGAGGAAGAGCAAAAATTAAACTGGATACGGCGATGACCTTTACAGCAGCCTCACCCATGGATAGGGGTGTTTTTTTCCCTCCATGCTCCAGTGTGTATATGTGTGAGCTGTTTATGATTGAGGGAGAAGAAGCAATTCACCATTTAGTCAGAATGTGTATCTGAAAATTCCCCTCTGTACCACCAGCGCCACTATCATCCTGAAGATGTGCTTTATACTTTATGTGCATCTGCTGAAGCGTGATTGAATGCTGCACATAACATCTAAATACTTGGAATAAATTGTAGCAGTGGTGCTGCCTGCTCAGCAAATCACTGCTACATTAGGCCCACCTAAGTATCACACACTCATACACACACAAATTACTATTTCAAGTGTCTCAGCTGCAGAGTCTGTCAGTCTGTATGGAAAGCAGTTGCTCAGCACACAGCAGAGCAACGCAAGCAACACTAATAACAAACTGATCACTCCATACTGCACTGAAATAGCAGCAGATTGCTCATATGCAGTCCATTAGCCTATTACTCAGATTAAAAAAAAGCCTCAGAGACAACAAACACACAAACACACACAGTTGATTGACTGCAACTGGTGGCCCCTGGGCCAAATCTGGCCCTTTGATAATTTATAATTTATAATATATAAGTATATATATGGTATATGGTATTCGCCATGACAGCGTTTCAGTCAGTTTAAACAATTGTGAATAGTTTCAACAACCTCCTTAGTTGTTCTCCCTGCTTGATACAGGCCAATAATTTGACCCTTCTGAAACAGAGTAATATCTTTTCCATGACCACAGGCTTCAATAACTTGTTGCCAGTTGAAACACATTAATCACTGCAGTAATTATCCAATGGAAGACTCTCGCCTATTTGTTTAGTTAAATCTGGGTGGTGACTTTTTTTGGCCAGGCAGTGTATAACCTGTCTAATGATTTCATACATTTTAATGCAGAATTGTTACATATTATAGCTTTAACTTAGGCTATTTAAGCAGAGGGAATTTTGAAGAGTCAAACTGAATGAAAAATAACTTAAATGCATGACAACAACAAACTATCTCTAATCTAGGACTGTAATGGTGCTTTGTTTTTTCCTGTACTTTTCTACATTTCTTTTCCTAATGTGAAAACTTGAGGAGCAAAAAGTACAAAGGTGCATTATTTTACATATTTAGATTTCTAAATTACAGGCCAGACATAGGAAATGTAAATCCAGCCCCTTGGCATTTTATTTTTTTCAAATCTGGCCCTTCTAATAAAGAAATTGAATAGGCCTGTTTTACTGTACAGCTGATTCACGTGTTTGTTCATTTACATGCGATGCAGGACTCCAGCTTGTATACTGAAATACTCTGACATTAACTCTCTCAGCGGAGCATTTAAATGATTTATTGAAGCTTTTCTGGCGTCATTCTGCAGAGGAGTTCTACATCTTGAGAGAATCTGCATGACAGTCCGGTTGCTTATTTCACAATCCAATTCGTGTTAATTGCATTACAGAGGAGTAATTGTGTTAGTTCCATCTGTAATCAGCTTACTGCCTCAGTGCAGCTGGATATACCTGTACACCAGGCTTATGTAACCTGCGTGCTAATGGGGGGAATTTCGTTCATTTCAGGGCATGTAGTAAAAACCCGGGATGCTCAGTCAGGTAATCTGGCCTGCTGGAACCGTCAGTCTGCATGTAATAACCCTGGTGTGTGTGCGCATGGCTGTGTGTGTCTGTGCATGAGTCAATCCATGCTCATATTATCATGCAAATGAAAAACAATCTGAAACACACCACTGGCTGCCATGCTCAGGATCAGTGCAGAGCGCTGTGTCTAAACCATTCCTGTTCTGCCCCTCAGCCCCCCCATTTTCTTTTTTTTTGTTTTTTTTAAACCTCTCCATTTCTTTCCTCCTGGTTTATCCCAACCCCTCTTAAATTTTCTCAGGCACCACATCAAAAAGGCAGATTAAGCAGTTCTGTTTCATTCTGTTTGTGCTACACACTTGTCCAATACATCTCTGTGGGCTGGAGATGTGGGGTTAATCATTTAGGCAAAGGAACAAAGTTAATGAGGCTACTTCTAATCCGAAGCTATTTGGAGTTCTGTCAACAGTATTGACTGCACTGCAGATAGGATAAGATATCGTTGGAGGGCACCGATGACCTACATAGCAAGGACAAGACAGTGGCTCAACAGCAGCACAGCACAGTGATCCCACAGCTCTTCAGGGCACAGATTCTGCAGCAAAGACACAATGCTGAAAAGACACTGTCTGTGTGTTTATGTGTAAACTGTATGTGTGTGTGTGTGTGTGTGTGTGTGTGTGTGTGCATGGGCAAGCATTTCCACTTCCACCCACGCAGTGTTCCTTATCTTTACAGTCCCCAGCTTTCATATCACCCAGTAGGAGAATCCAGTTTGCAACCAGCTATATACCACTATTACCACTAGCTGCTGTGCAACACACAATCAATATTGATCTCTGCTCGCAATTAGCTAATAATTCAATGAGCTAGAACCACTGAGCCAGAACTACTAAAGATAGAAGGTGGGAAAGGGGGTGGAGTGGGTATGGATGTGGTCTGCCACGTCTGCTGTGAATGAGGCTCATGAGGGTTTGATACTGAAGCTTTGTGAATGTGTCTGGAAAGAGTAAGAAGATAAAATCAAGTGTGTTTCAAACACGGAGAACATTAAGGACATAAAAGGATGTTTACCTTGATACTAATGAAAACATGCATATGAATCTTTTATTCGGTTTTTGGCATATTCTGCCACTAAATCCCTAGACACACTGAACCTTTAAAGGGAGCTTTTCTTAAAGGGCTTTTCTTGTTCCTCATTATTTCATTTATCTGAAAACACATCATCATAAAAAATACATTATTCAATTATTCAAAACAGAAAGTATGCTCTCCTATACTCCTGAGGGTAACAACAAACCTACAATCTCTACCTATTTCATGACACAAACCTTTTACAGTAAATGTAGACTTTAAACTGTCCTTAAAATCAGTTCAGTTCTGAAGACAATTCCATCTAACGCTTGGATCAAAGGTGACAATTCCTGCCATTTAAGGCAGAAGCCACATTTTTTTTTTCTTTGATTAATTCCAGGTCCTTGAAAGGTCACTGTGATACACTGACATTTGAAATGGTCATGTCTAATCCTAGAAAGCAGGACACTGGGGAGCCATTAGGAGGGACGTCTGTAGTTGGCCGGGACATTTAGTGTGGCTGCACACACCACTTGAGCTGTTTTCATTGCCACCGCTGGAATCCCTGATTGTACACAGGCGCTACGCTCTCAGATCAGTGGGGGTGGTTGACACACATATCTATGATATATGCTCACACATGCAGACCCTAACTCACACACACACTGATGCTGGAAACCCCCTGTATGTCTGAACACAGAAACAACCAGATGCACTGTCCCCTGGGTAATGAAAGAGCATTGTGAGACTGTGGTTGCTGTAAAACCCAATTAGTGTGTGTGCTTTTATCAGTTCTCTCAGTTAGAGCTACACATACTGATAACAGCCTTCAGAAGATTGTGCTTTGCATGTCTGGTGGTCTGCCCCCTGCTGGACACTCACAGCCAAGCAGCTACATGTGGAGAATGAGGGAGTGTGAGGGATAAATTACAGTCATCGTGGATTCTGGGTTAATGTGTTCTCCATAGGAGGCTTAATCAAGAGTGTAAAATCACTCACTGTGTGTCTTTTTGGGCTAGGGCTGCAATGATCAGTCAATTATTCGATTAGTGGACAACTAGGAAATGCATCGCTAACTATTTTGGTAATGATTTTTTTTTCAGGAAATATGTACAGATTCCCTGAAGTCAGCTTCTCAAATGTGAATACTTTCTTAGAAACAAGGGATCCGAAAAGGTTCTTCATGAAGGGCTGAGGTTCTACCCTGAACCATTAGCTTCTGAAGAACCCGGTTTGGAAAAAAGGGCTTGTCAAGGGTTCATAAGTCTTGCATAGCCAGACCTCTCTTCACAGCACCCAGGGCTGGAGAAAGGTCTGGCTCCACACATTCACCTTCTGCTATAGGGAAAAAATGCCCTGCCTTGTTTTCATTTCTTGCAACCAATCACAAATGTCTTTGGCGGAGCTAAACCCAGGATGCAGCGACTGTGCTGCAGTGTCGAGGGGGAACTCGTTTCACTGCAAAACAAAAGGCAACAGCTGTTAGCTTGTTTCTGTTTGTACCATTAGCATCCTAGGTGCTAATTTGCCATTTTCAGCGTATAGGTTGCAGCTTGGAGGGTGTTCTTATTTCCCAGGGACTTTAAAAATGTAGACAGCGGATGCCATGATGCTGCTCGAAGCAAGTGACCAATGGCAGCACTTATACCAGCACCCAGCCTAAGAAGGGTGTCAACAAGAACCACTCGAAAAAGCATCCAGTGAAGGTTCTGGTTGGAACTGTTTCATCATAGAAGGGGTTGCGGACAAAACGAGATATTTTAGGACCTTGTGTTTCAACATTTCTCAACATTTTCTGATATTTTATGGACCAAACAACTAATTGATAAAATCAAGAAAATGATTGACAGATCAATTGATGATCAAAATAATCCTTAGTTACAGCTCTTCTTTTGGCAAATACTAATTCATAATACTATACATGAAAACAGAGGAACAGCCTTCCCTATAAGTTGATGACCCATTACACAACAAGAACCACATGTTGTGTCTTTCAACATATGTTGTCATGCATTTAGATCTGAGGTGATGTAAGAAAATTGGTTCCCTCTGTATCATGCAATTAAACAAAGATTATAGCTGTTTTCTGGTTTCTACTCGGCACGTCTCAGAGCTGGATTTTCTTTCCTTCAAATGACAGCCGCTGAAGAATGAAGCAGTGGCTGACAGCGTCACAACACCAGCCTTATCCCTGTCTTCAAACACCTCCATCTCCCACAGCCACATAAAAGAGCAGAACAGAGTGGTGGCAATCGTAGCCGCCGTGCTGTGCAAGCCTCTGCTCCACCACAGCCGTAAAAAGAGCTACTTCTGTATTCATGTGCTGCATCACTCTGCGCTCTTTGATGGCACAGATCACTGTCAAGATGCTCAGGCTCTCACTAAACGTACTGTATGGCAGGAAAATATGTAGAACCATATAGGATTCTACATTCTGTGAATATGCACATAGAAGGGTATGTTCTGTATGTCCCATATGTACACTGTCAGAAATACAGGTGCTGACTAGAACCATTATTCAGCTTGTCCCTGTAGGAGAACCCTTTTTGTTCCACTTCTAACCCTTTCAGAGAGTTCTGCTTAGAACATAAAGGGATATACATAAAACAGTTTGTAAAAGGTTTCCTACAAAACCTCCAATGAGAGGTTCTACAGAGAACTGTTCTATAGTTTTACCCAGGACCCCCTCTGGGGGTTCTATGAGGAACATTTCCACCTTCTGGTTGCTAACAAGAAACCACCCAGTGGATTCAACAATCCTTGAAAAACTCTTTATTTCAAAAAAGGTTCTTAATGGAACCTTCAGTCTTACAAAGAACACTTGATGAACCCTTTCTTCAAAAAATGGTTCTTCGAAAGAAAATGGTTTTTGGTAGAACTTCAGCCCTTTGGAAAAAACCTTTTTGGAACCATTATTTCTAAGCATGGAGATGTGTATTTTCAGATAATTTGGTTAGCATAGATCAGCTAATCATTTTCAATTTGCATTAGCATTATTGAATATCAGATGTCATTTAGGTGACTTTTTCCTCAATATTATTGACTATGCTGATACTGGAGATGCCCCTGCTCAATAGGAGTCAAGAACTGAGTAGCAATCCAGTCAAGAGACAGAGAAAAGGAGAGGCAGCAGAGAGAAACAGAGTGAAGTGTTTTTTCACCATCTTTCATTATTCAGCCTCAAGCCATGAATAACTGAATAACTGAATCCATGATAGGAGGGATGGAGGGCTGTATTTTCATGCAGCATGTCTGAATGTGGGGGAAGCATAACAAGCCACAAGAAAGCATCCTCCTCCTCCAAAAGAGCTCTTTAAATGAAGAGCTTGGAGCTGCACTCATGCATGACTGCTTCCTTGACATCGTCCATTTCAGCATGGACGTCTGCACCACGGCCCCTCTACTGCATGAACTCAGAACAGTAAATAATGATGCATCCTGTTCTTCCAAGGTGTGTCTTACATTAATGAGCTACTGAAGATGGTTTGATCAACGGAACAAGACTGTTAAGAAGGGGGCCAAGTAACCTGCACACAGTGCTTTTAAAAGTGCTAGGTTATGTAGCTTGTTGGAAAACCTTTTTCCTGTTAGAACCTTTTTAGAGTTCCACTTGGAACCTTTTCAGAGACTCCTACCTAGAGCCCAACATAAAGGGTTATAACCATCTGCGAAAGGTTTCACCCAAAACGCCCTATGAGGTTGTACAGAGAATCCTTCTATGATGTAACAGTTCCACCCAGAACCCTCTCTGGAGGTTCTATGAACCAACACAGATGGTTCTTCTGAAAGCCTTTTTATATTCCATGGGTTTGATCAAGAACACACCTGGTGGTGCTGTTGAGAACCTTTTTATATTGCAGGGGTTTTTTTTATATTTGAATGGGTTTATCTAGAACATACTCAGAGGCTCCTACCAAGAACATACTGAAGGGGTTGTATGGAGAACCTTTTTATATACCAAGGGTTTTATCTAGAACACACCCCAATGGTTCTACAAGGAACCCTTTTAATATTATGGTACAAAACAACCTCCGACAAACCCTTGATGAAAGAGTTTTAAAGTAAAGACAAATCTGTCTTTCAAAAATCTTTGGAGAACTTTAAAAAGGACTCTAAAAGGGTTCTTCGGATGAAAAGGGTTCTTAATGGAATTTTTAATCTAACAAAGAAACTTAAAGAAACCCTTGCTTCAAAAAAAGTGATCTTCTGAAGCAACTGGTTCTGAGTGGAGCATCAGCCCTTCAGAAAGAACCCTTTTGGAACCCTTATTTCTAAAGATGTTATCCATGGACTGCTGAATTAAATATGAGGGCAGGAGGGGAGGGGCAGAGAAATGGGAGGGATGAAAGAAGGACGGAGATAAGAGGAGACGGGGCACAGAGCCTCTGTTTAAATAGCAGAAAGCCGACATGTGAGCAGAGAGGCACCCCTGACCTCAGCGTGCCACAGTGACAACCAGCATTTAGCATTCTCCACAGGAGTCTGATCTCACCAGGTAATTGTTGCATGTTTTACATCAACAAGACCCTGCAGCTCAGTGCAACTGACAAACATGCTGAAACAAATAACGCTTTGTCACATCATAGTGCAAACACCCATGCCCAGCTGAAAACCTGTCATTAACACAGATAATTCAGGGCCACTCTTCCCTCGAGCACTCACATGATTGAAGTCGATCAACTCATTTGAGGAAAAAAAAACAGCAGTTTAAAATTGCCTTTTCGAATTCACCTGCTGATTACCATAATCACTTCATGGCTGACAATACAATGTAAATGTGTGTGCTATTAATGCTGGCAATTATGGGGGCTAAATGCAAATGGCTTGCCGGTGTGGACGGACCAATCGATCTGAGTGGATAAAGCACAAACAAACCCTATCTTATGATTGCCACCATGGAGTGACCCTTCCTGTGCTCCTCGTCGTTATCCTCTATGACTTCTGTCTAAGCAATCGAGGAAGAAAACTTTGCTTGCGTTTCTACTCTACATGCTGAAAATGGGTCCTGGACCAATTTATAGAGGTGATCTTACTGTGAAAATGGATTCATTCTGAGTTCACAGTGTATGGCTTCTTGAAATGTAACGGCTGCTGCTCTACTCTACACCACTCCAGCATCCGCCTGTAGACGGTGCCTCGAGCTGTAGATCACTCTCCCGTGAGCCCTCACTTCACTGTCAGGCCAGCAAATTCCACCTTCATTAATAGCAGCCACTCATGTCTGACTTAAATTAACGTACAGGCTATCAATTAGCCCGGGCAAGGCCAGGCGTAGTGTACTCAAGGGGAAAGGAGAAAGGCTTCCTGGATAGATGCTGGACAGCGGAGACAGATGATATTGTATCTTTACCATCATTACTCCTTTTTTTTGCTTTAGTTTCTCCTCATTATCTGAAACTATTCACCTGTTCAACAGTGGCTTGTTATTTACTCGTGAGTAATTTATCTGGATTTTGACAGAATACATTCTTCTTACTGTCAGGCTACCTTACTTTAAATCATTTAAAACAGGGATGCCCAGATCGATTGGCCATTAATAATTATCCGATGGTTATTCAGTAAAGTATTCTGCAGGATTCTTCTCATTTGCATGAGTGTTTGTTTTCCCACAGCAGTATGGAACAGGTCAACAGTGGGAGGTTCGTTTGTATATCTTATCCCAGTCATGCATTCAGACATATATGAACAACCTTCTCACCTCATCATTCCTTACTAAATTATTTTCTACACAACCCTAGCGGATTTTTCTCTTGATTATTCATGCATCCATCCATCTTTCCATCTAACCCTTTTCCTTGATGAGTTAATTTCTCTCCCTTTGCCTGTTGTCTGAGTGACCCTGACGACCCAGGAGAATCTCCTAACAGGCTCCTCTTGCCCATCAGGATTGATCGGTCCACAGCACCCTGTCAGACGCGATCAATACATCATTCCTTCAGTAACGAGCCCTTCTCGCTTGCCGCCTTTTCCTTCCCTGCATCGCTTTACTTCCATTTTATTATTATTTCTCACAGCGGATCGATGCAGGCAAACAGGCCCACTGTAAACCACACCACAATTAGAGCAGCGTCTAATCTTCATGTTGACTCCATCTCCTTCACAACGGCCAGCGAATACAACACAAATGATAATGAAATCTAATGGGATTCTGTGGAATTAAACCACTTAAACAATGAAGAGAGCCCAACCACAGTTCTGAACTAATAAAGATCCTGATAGAGGTACATATCGTCAATATCTTATGCACACACAGGCTAAAACAAGCCAGAAGAGCAGCTTCTCCTCATGGAGATGAGTCATTTGCTCCAGAGGGTTTCAACAGGTAAATGTGAAAATAAATAAATAAAAAAATAAAAAAAATATATATATACATATATGTGTGTGTGTGTGTGTGTGTATATATATATATATATTTTTATATCTATGTATGTATGTATGTATGTATAGACACATACATATACCAGCTCACATCAGAGAAAGTGGTGACACACTTGAGTGAACACAGTCGAAACTTTAGATCTATTTTCATCCCATTAAGTAAGTGGATCGCTGCAGAATTAAATTACATTTCTAATACTGAGCGCAGAAAATGAAAAGCTTTGTGGTAAGATAATTTAATTTAATAACGAACTCTAGCCTTAATTAGGCTAATTTTGTTAGGGGAAGCACTAATGACATACTTAATGTTGAGATGTCAGCATTTTTTCACCAAGAACTATAATGACATCATATTTCTTTGTCTCACTCTTTAACGAGCAGGAGTTTCCAAAATCGAGGTTAAAGCTGTCAGTGACTATGAGAGAACTGATTTCTGCAATGTCATCGCATTAGCAGCTGGTTTACGGAGAGACAAAAATAGACATAGAGCTAATTTGATCATTGCATTATAGATTTAACACGCCTGTGTAGTTTGGCCTGGGTTTGAGGGTAGGCCTGTCTGAGAGGAGTGCTGGTGATGCGAGAAAAGCTGTCTGCTCGGTGCAGGCGGTGCACAGGGCAGCAGTGTGGAACTGCAGGAGTAATTAGTGAATCGGGCCTCCAGCTCCCTGTGAAGTCCAGCCTTTGAAGGAGGGAGCTCAGACCGATCAGTGGCCCCTCTGATGTATGTTTGTGAATCTTTCAAGGGAGTGAGAGCTGCTAACGAGGCCTCATCTATTACCATTTGAGATGTAATTAGCGTTGTTGGAGGAATGGAGCAGGGCCAAGCAAGAGTGGCTCAATCTGGGCTCTGTGCGCCTCTGTGTCCCACAGGGCAGCAACAGCAGGAGGATGAAGTGAGCGAGTGGAAGGAGACTCCCTGGAGAGGAGACAGGGCCTCAACAGCTCTGACACGTAGGCCAGCCAGACCCATAGCCACCATACTGCAGCACAGGGGTGCATCAAGGCCGGTAGAACTAGGCTCTTTGTTGGAGAAGAAAGGGGGCCTCTAAAACAAACATATGCATATGTTTCTCAGCCCCAATTAATGTATTGAAGTATATGTTGTGCTTAGGGATCAAAGTTTTTGCATTTTAAAGGGCCAACCAATAATATCATCCCAGATATTATATATGAAATAAAAGGTTATTCAATTGTTGACCTCTGGGGGTTTTTAAATTACAGTATAACTCGAGTTAGTATGGTACACAGGGGTGTCACGGTACACGTATTTGTCCTGCATGGTTTCAATACAGGAAGTCCAGATTGGTGGATGGTTTGGCACATCCTGTGACTCAAACTGTCAAAATTATCCATGGCAACACTTAAAAATAACCATCATCAATAAAATGCTAAAGTAAAAGTTGCTAACAAACAATGAAATTATAACAAATAATGTTTACGAAGTATTAAAAAGCTATAATTTACTTAAATTTTATTTATTTTTACTTTGTGTAATAGAAAATAAATGTTATACTTTATACTGCAGTGGATAGTCCAGTCTATTCATATCTACTACTTGCACATGTGGAACAGAAATTCTAGGGATCTGATAACCTCCACACCCCAGAGGGACAGTAAGATGACTTGTCATGTCTTTTTCTCCCTCTCGTTCTTTGTCACAACACACCCTGCCTCTCCAGATTCACCACAGCATCCTCCAGTGTTCACAACCATCTTTAAGCGTGTGGGTCTGAGGTGACAGATTAGTGGCGGCCAGTCTGCCTCTCCGGTTGCAGTGGGGTCAGGTCAGGTGTGAGGTGTCTTGCTCTGTTAACTGTTTTAGTCGACCTTTAACCCCTTAGGGTTCAGTTGCCTGAGCCCCCGGGTGTCTGGAGGGGCCACGGGGGTCATGAGTGTTTTCACTGAACATCAACTGTGATTTAGTGGAAGCTAATGAGCCATTAGTCTTCATCAGGACTCACTCTAGACGCGTACCACCAACAAATTACAAACTGGAGGTACTGAATGGTTCATGGTGGAGACACCTGCTAAACACATCTCTTTGTTCTCGACGCTTCTGTCCAAACACATAACTCTGAGATGACTAAGACTCACTGACAGCTGGTGAAAACTTAAGAGACAAAAACATGGACCCTGCATATTGCAGTCACCTCTCTGGAGAACAGTGGTGCAACTGGAGTGGGGAGCGGAGAGGCTGCTCAGTAGAGACAGCAATCTGTGTCAGCCTAGGACATTTTTTGTCTCCCTCCCTCCTCACCCTCCCACTGCCCACTAAGGTTGTTGAACTAGGGCATTAGGCAGGGCTGCTTGCATCAGTATGCAGTGTGGAGACACTGAATCAATGGAGCCTGGAAGACTTTCCACTCTCTCTCTGTCGCAGCCTCACTATTAATGAGCAGGAACCAGGGCCTGTCCACTCCCCTCGTGGCCACGCACTAAATTACCAGCCGTGAATCAACACAGCAGTTATGGGCAACCGCAAATTAAAGTGGCTAAATCTGCAAGGACAACCAGACCTTGTATAAACAACAGGATCATAGGGTAGGCTGAGAATGGGACCTGAGGAATCCAATAACTGTATAAATTAAAAGAGATATAGTATATAAGAAAAAGTGGCTTTCTCCAGTGCTCAGTGGGCATATTTGGTCTGTTGTGAGGTTTAGGATCAATGGCAGACTTGTATAAATGCCAGGCCAAGCACCTGGCTGGGCACTCATCCTCATCAGAGCACACAAACAGTAAAAAAAACAAGAAGCTAGATATAAAAAGAGAAAAAGGAAGGATGGAATAATATTACAGCAGACAGTATAAATGAGAGGCATGGTAACATAATAAATAGGTAAACAAACAGTAAAGCTGAAGGGGAAAAGGCTTTTAAACATTTAAGCGCCACGGCGGGAGATGCCGCAGGATGACCTGTAATGGGACAGAGGGGGAAGCGGAGGAGTGGTAAAAGCCTGATAAAATAAGAGACTGTAACCTCACTCTACTTAGCCGTCAGACAAAGAGATGCTTTAGGGAGTGCATGAGCAATATCACCATAAAGTCACAACATGCTGCACGTCTGGAGCGGTTTCTACGCCCCCTGTCTGCACATCCTGTTTACAGGAAAAAAATGTTTAATATGCAGGTTTTACAGACGAAAAAGGAGGAAAAGAAGTGAATGTCTAGAACATAAAGAGTGATGGGGAATGCCAACAGAGGGAGAAACAGCGAAGTATGAAGA
Organism: Lutjanus erythropterus; assembly: GCF_056507025.1. NCBI lineage: Eukaryota > Metazoa > Chordata > Actinopteri > Lutjaniformes > Lutjanidae > Lutjanus > Lutjanus erythropterus. Next base: position 41,450,350 of record NC_139320.1, read on the forward strand.
TGATCTCTGCAGTAATTACCAAACCTTATAATCACAAGCTTGAGAAGACGGAGGGTGGTCTTGAGATTAATCTAGACGTTCATGTGCCAACACATGCACTTGCATGGATATCCCCCTTAATCACATCTCTGAAACCTAAGGATTTAGCAATATTAAGTCATATTGGCAGATATGTTTACCCAAAGCTCTCTAAAATTATTGCAAAATCAGGGACGAGTCACAAGTCACAGGTTTCTGGACCAACATCCAAAACTGACATTCACTTAAAATGTACATCTTTATACATTAAATATTACATTAAACATTATTTTGGGGGTTCCCCTTTTGGAACTTCTATCAGCTGTCTCCTTTCCTGTTTCCTGTAGGCTACCTAGACGTGTTGTGTGCCATCTATGTTGAAAAGAAAACCACATTTATCAAGCCAGATTCTTTTGGAATAATTGCTACAAACCATTACAAAGCAGAAAAACCCAATATGGCATTTCAAAAGATTTGTTCTCATTAAAAAGTGGGATTATACAAAACCCTGTAATGTATTGGTACTGTGTCTATGTATGTCAACCTATGTGTAATTTGTATTACTAAAGAAATACTTTCAATCTTATTTTTTTGTTTGTTTGTTTCTTCTCTTTTATTATATATTTTTTTCTTTTTAATTCTAAAAAAAAAAAAGTCAGGGAGTCTCTTTAAGTACAAATCCAGTACAATCCTTGAGGAGTGGTTGGAGTCTGCCCTCAAGCATATGACTGAAACCTCACTCCAAAAATCATTGTATGTGAGTAACAAAAGGTATTGTCCCCACTGTGTCAGGCAATCAAATGGATTGGCTTACTGGAATTCGAGCAGCTACTTTTTGAGTTGCTGCCAAATAGAGGCATTTAGATAAAATAGAGAGCCACTACTTGCTTTGATTTAATGGCTGTATGACTTTGAGTGTGTGTGGACCTATGCTGTGGCTCAGCCATACCTTTTTGATGGAGAGTATGGCTGTTTGTAGGTCATTGTGCTTTTGACAGTGTGTCAGTGTTGTGTCAAACATTAAATGCTTCAAAATTGTCCTCCACTAAAAGTGCCTTGGGACCAGACCGCTCACCCTCCTTCCATCTCAGTCGTGACAGTCCACCACTGAGGGAGAGACAGTCTAATTTCACTGCTGGCTGACGTCCATTCAACTTGAGTGATGAGGGAGCAGGCCCTCACGCACCCGTATGCACACACGTGTGCTCACATGGTCAGGAACACACATGCACACAGAAAATGATACTAAAACAGTAAACTCAAAGCAAGTTTGGCTGTGTTGACAGGCCCATTAACTGGCCTCTACCTGCCATTTCAGTCCTGTTTCACACCCTCCAATTCCAGGGAAATATACTGGCCTGCAAACGCCCTACTGTACGCTCTAGTGCACCACGGCCCCTCCGAATCCATTCTTATCCAGTCTGCTGTCCTCTATCTGCACCCCATTCCCTTTCTTCATTACCATGCTAAAAACAAAACTGCTTCAACGTAATGGGTTGCCATCACACCTGCCATCAGGGGTTTCTCAAGGTAGGGGTTGATGAGAATATGCATGGACCTCTCACGGAAAGTTAGAGGCAATGAGTGAGACATGACCAGAGATGGGGGGCCCCTCTGGGGCTAGGGAGGCCTCCACAGTGATAGACCCTGATGAAGACAAATGGACAGGACCAATATGGCCTCCATGTGGAGGGGTATCATCTACAAGAAAAGGGGGGGGGTCTGGAATGGCTGGTTGGATGACGGACGCACAGCCTAATTGGTGACCTGCAGGGTTAGAGGTGGGCTGTGGAGGCCTCTCCACTGACTGAGTGGCATGAGTGTCAATCTATCCTGAGCAGGGGTCAGAGATCAAGTGATCTGCAGGGGGAGAGTCGAAGAGGGAAGGGGATGCACGTCTGAGAAATAGCCTGTTCACTGCTCTCAGAAAGAGTGAAAGATAATCCCTCAACCTGGAGTCAAAGTCAAACACTACAGCAGGGTTGGCTGATATGTTCAAATTTTTCAACCAGCCACTGTTAGCCCAACAACTGGCGACTGCTGATATATTTGTGCAGGCGTGTACACGTGTCTCTGTTTCAGCTGGGAGATATGTACAAGCAACAAATTTGCAATGTTACATAAGCTCACTATGTCCAACAAATAAACAAAATAAAGTCATGTTTTCTTATTGAAACAAAAAAAATACACTTTCTGAATTTAAGTTTCTCTCTTCTACCTAACCTTATAAAGTCCAACCCCTTTTTGCACTATTCTCTTTGACACTTGCTCCTTCAAACAAAGAGTGTGATGTGACGATTGAGATTAGTATCTCAGTCAACTCTGTTCTTTGCTGTGTTTTGTTGTTAAACAAGATTGGCTCATCTATGTTGAAAAGAAAACCACATTTTCAAGATGTTGCTGGGGGAACTGTAAAAGTGACATAGTCACATCTTAAATTAGCAGCGGCAGCAAAATGCTAGCTAACTAGCTAGCTAATCTAAACCACTCATTAACTTGCTAGTTAGCTAGCATTTTATTAACATCAGTTAACTGAAAATGACCCCTCGTCACTTTGACAGGAAAAGGATGAAGTCGACCAAGATACCATGTTTGCTCAGGGATCTATTGCCTTGTTAAGTCACTGCAAAGCACACTTCTTTCAAACTTGACTTGACCTGTATTAAGAAACAACACAAAACTCAACAAAACGGTCTTTGTAAATCTTTCCACTGTTCCAACAATCACAGATTCTTGTTTAGTCAAAATAAATCCTTAATTCACTAAGTTAGATGTTAAAACAGGCTACAGCTCACTGGGTGTGTAAATGGATACCGTGTGTTCTTTTCAATTGTATCCTCATTACAGCCCCCCGCCCCCCCCCCCCCCAACCCTGAAAAAAAAAATGGTGATAGACTCGGAAGACACAACAAATCATGGTGTCTTACATAAAATATTCTAAGACTTCTGACAAGTGTTTGGGGCTTGTGTTTGGAGAGGGAAAAAACAAAGAGTATGAAGTGATGATGATAGAGGAGCAGACACTTCTTTGTGTGTGGTCTGTCTGGTCAGTTCAGCAGTGAATATTGTACATTACGCCCAGAGTAAAACAGAAAAAAAAAAACCCTCTTGTTGAACACTAATCCGAGTCAGGATTTGAACATTGCCCTCTGTGTTCAGTTCTTTTGCAGCAGCTGGAGGGAAATCGATCACACGCCTGAATTAATACTTAATCATAGCACCCCAGATGCTCTTAGCTGAGGCCTGTGTCCACTGCTGAGCAAACATGGGCGGCACAAAGGAGGAGGGCAAGAGGCTGAAGCAAAGTGCATTACAGACTGTGTGCTTCTTTACTGTCAACCTGAACAAATACATACACTAGACACACATCGCCATGCATGAATGAACACATGCACACATACTCAGATCACCATCACCACCATGAGCTGTCAACATCACATGCACATACAGTGCACACATAGGCTCAACAGAAATGGTCCAAACCAGCTCCATTTGCCAGTGAGCTGACCAGACATTTCATCTCCTTGTCACTTAAAGCCCATTTCCATCCAAGTGAATCAAGCAGCGAGCCTTGGCATATTATTATTTACTGAAAATAATGTGCAGCTCGGCCTTAATGGACAGCCCAAAGACTGACAATAACCCTGTGGAGAGGAATGTCAACATGTTTCCCCTGTACCACAATACTGAAGTGACACGACAAAGGGGACGTGAATACAGTATGAATGGCTCCAGTGTCCAGGCTGCCACCGGAGAGCTTCCTCCCAAGTCTATTCAGACAGACAACTGCAGCAGCACTACTGTGTACGAGCCAGAGCTTTCGGCAGTGACTGACACAGCTAATCACACCGGCCTCTGATTGGAGAAGAATGAGGCAGAGATAGCCATTAAGGGAATCCATGTGAGAAATGGTTTTAAACCCTGTTATTTGCTACCAAGGCAACAGATGGAAACACATTTATTGTTGTGTCTCACTATAGACAAAAATAATGGTTGGCCAAGGACTGTCGATGTCAATGAATCATAAAAAAGCCTTGTATGCAACACATACAAAGCCGATGAATACTTTCCTTTTCGTGCTTTTAGGAAGACACTGAGAAACAGTTAAATCTTTTTATTCTTTATCTACTGACATATTTATTAGTCATCATTCACGCTACAAAATCTACCTACTTAGTCTAACCAGGAGTTTTCAGTATTAATCTGAAACAGACAAAATGTTGGATTTTCTAACGTTCAAAAGAAAAAGTGTTATTTTCATTTGATAAATAACAATGGCTTTACATTAAAAAACAATTGTCAAAATTATGACTGATTAATTCTCTGTCGTGCATTTGTTGAGCAGTTTCCAGATCAATTTAGAGCTGCAACTATTAATTGGTAAGCCAATCAAAAGAAAATATATTGCCAATCATTTTGATCATCTTTGATCATCTATTAAGCATTTCAGTAATTTTTCAAGCAAAAATGTCAAACATTTGCTGGTTCCAGTTTCTTAAATAAACAGACTTGCTACTTTTTGTTGTCATTTCTGATAGTGGATAAAAAGTCTTTGGGTTTACAACTGTTTTTTTTTTTTACTTTTTTTTTTTTTTGAAAATGGGAGCCACCAGCAAAATGCTACAAAAAGGAAATAATTAAAAAAAAATGAATTTTTATTATTGTGTATTATAAAATATAACTTAAAATGTATACATGATCTATTCGGGGGCCTTGGCTTTTTTAGGAACACCTGAACTACACAATTAATTTATTAATCAAGACAAAAAGAGTAATCAATATAGTAGGTAATTGCTAGTTGCAGCCCAGGATCAATTTCGTCCAAAATTATTTCCATACAGTAACTTTAAATGGAAACTTCTATTGTGTCATTTATTGCAATTGTAAGTGACAGAGAGATGATGTATGCAAAAGTAATGAACGGGGCTTCACTCTGCTCCAGGAGGAGGTGTAAAATAGTACCGCGCTTACTGAGAAGACAAAGAAACAAAAGAAAAATGAGGCAAACAACAAACCCATGTGAATCAAAAAGGCTTTGGGGGCTTTATCTGGCGGCACCATGTGGGAATGATAATGACCATCTTGGATCCAAAAGGACAACCATTCATCTTAACCCTGGTCTGCCTGGCAAAACTCATAATCCCCCTAACACCCACGACCCACCACTAGACAGACAGCAGGGAAAAAATGGCACTTTGAAGGCACGGGATAAGGCAAAACAATACCCATTTCTCCCGCTTCTCTTTAGACTCAGCATGATTATTTAACATTCCCTGGAATACGCTCCATCTGCCAGCCGGCATTAATTCCTTCTTTTTTACCAAATCTTCACCTTTAACGCCTCTGAGATTATGTCACTCCCTCTGCCTCCACTGTGTCCACCCCTCCCTCTCTTTTACTCTCTTTACTGGTCCTTCAATCACACTAATACCTTTTCCCAAGTGATGAATCATTTTATTCAGTCTTCCTTCTTTTATTCCTTTGCTCTGCAGCCACACTAGCATCAACTGCTCTTTTCTCTTTAAACATCTTCTATCCATCATAGCGGGAAGCCTGGTCTGAATCCCCCCCCCCCCATACTCCAACTGTCCTCCTCTCCAATCCAGCTTCCTTTTTTTCCCCCTCCTTCCTCCCTTAAACCAGCCATCAGGATGAAGGATGGTGAAGGTTAGATGGCTCCATTTTCACCCCCCTGGCTTCTGACCCCCTCCCCACTTGCCCCAGGTGACATTACTAAATACTGCTGTCTCAGTGGGAGTGAATAGTCTCTCCATTTATTTAGAAAAAAGATTTAGCCTCCCGTTTCAGAGTGGAAGCTCTCCATGTGCTTGTGTTCGAACGTGTGTCAAAGTTTGTTTCTTTTTCTGTATTTTCAACAAAACTCAAACTGGATTTTTTAAAGAGCAAAGGGTTTGTGGTGTTTTATTTGGTAAGTAAGTGCCATAACTGTGAAACCTGTGAAACACACTCAAAGCCTCTACATAATTTTCTAAGTACACTGTAGTTCCTCTGATTTCCTCTTGACTGTATTTAGTTTGATTTGTAGGATAGTTCAATGTCAACAGTTTTTTCAGTCAGAAATCTACCAAAACTCTATTTTTATTCACCGCTGTACAGATTGTTTTATTAATTAGTGCTCATCAAATAACAACAAAGACTAAAGTTAACTATCATGTTTAATCTGGGGCTGCAGCATCTATAAAATGTCAGAAAGTGAAAAGATGTCCATCCTGCTCTCTCAAAGTCCAAGGTGATGTCTTCAAATGTCTTGTCCAAAACCCAAACATATTCAGTTTAATACGATACTAATAAAGCAGTTTAAAAGTTTAATTCTTTTTTACCACTTAGCCAGATAGGCAAGTGAGTTGCTAGATTTTCTAGCCCAACATGACATTTTAAGTGGGCAATCCTTATTGTTGAGTCTTCTAGTATAATGTGTTCTTTTTGTATGCAAGTCATGTTAATGGTTTGCTAGATTTATGATGGAAATTAAAGCTCAGCCTGTCAGCTAACGTTATCCTTTCTTGATGATCAAGTTTGTTGTTAAATGACTTTTGAGAAGTTTCCGACGAACATGGATTTTTTTTAATGGCTAAGGGTTAGTTTATAGCCTACCAATGCACAATTAATAATCACAGCATGTTTGAGAAACATTTCATTTGGATATCTGATATTCCCATAACATTAGCTATTAGCTCTGTCAATTATTATTAAATAGTCTAAAATAAAAGGAAGATACAAGGAATGAAGAATATTTATTAATATTATCTATTTATCTATTTATATTTTCAAGGGACACTTCACCTGCAATGTTTTTTAAAGTATGCCTAATCATCTTTGGATACTATCTGGAGACCAACAACAAATAAGGGAATGTGCACAATCGGGAAAAATCAGTCAGTATTCTCTCTGTTGTTTGTTCGAGGCATCTTTTCATCAAAGCTCCTACAACATAGATATGTTGGGTTTTATTGCACTTCCCCACGCATCTTCCGTAAGCTTCAATGGCACGAAAAGTCTGGCTAATAACAGAGTATTAAAATGCTGGTCTAGTGAAGTAATGACCCCGCCTTCTTTTTCAGTTTCCTTGTCATTTTAATCCTTGAAAAGTCACGAGATAAACTTGGAAAAGTTGCATAAATATCTGCTACTATTTACAGTATGTGTGAACCCGTGCCAGTCAGAAACAGGATTTCAGTTTCTGTGTTTCTGAAAGGACTTACAGCCCTCAGAGTCAGCATTCATTGAGTCAACCTCTGGTCTTTCCAAAAAAGAATACAGCAATTAGCTGAAAAAGATCCTCAAGCATCTAATGGATCAAAGAGGACTGAATTCATGACCCAAATTACATCACTCATCGTCAGAGAGTCACGAAGAGGAAAATGGCAAAAAACCACAAGAAAGAATGGAAAAAAAGAAGCCAAGAAAGATTGACAGCTCCAAATAAGAAAGCAGTAAAGCCACAGAGAACAAAATAAAGACTGAAACAGTCCTAACTGCGTGGTAAATCTGATTAAGCGTCAGAGCGAGGATGACAAGCAAGGCTAAGTGACTGAGTAAGTGAATAAATAAAGGAGAGAAGATTGTGGCCGCCTGCCACAGCACCACGTTATTTGAGCAGCCTCATGTGTACACAAGCCAGGTTGCTACAGGCTGAGTTTTCACACTCAGTGCAATTACTCTGCCTGCGTTCTGTGCCGGTGAGCTAATTAGACCTTGGCGAGCTCGGGACTGGTAGACTAGAAGATGAGGTGAGTCACTGGGGATGGAGATGGAGGTGATAGCCTCTTTTTTTTTCACCTGAAGCCCACTCACACCGAGGGAAGCAGTTCCCTGTTTACACCACATACTGTAAACGAGAAATGGCCCCGAAAGGAGAAGGAGTAAATGTGGCGGAGAAAATGGTTGAGCTGCGGCTGTTAAGGGGCTGCGTATTTCTCTTTTCTTTCTCTCTTCTTCTATGCTTCCCTCTCGGGCACACACATAAACGCATGCCGAGCTCCATCCTGTGCCACCAGAAACACCCAGCTGTCCGCTCTCTGCCCCCATGCTAATCCGCGCCCACCGAGTCAACTCCCACCCCCGCTGGAGTAACCCAATAACGTTGTGTGTACTTAAACAGCAGTGTTGGCAGGCCTCCTCCAGTCCCAATCCCCTCTCATTGCCAACACACACACAGAGCTCTCTTTCAACAGTCTCTCTGCCGAGCTCGACTCCTTCTTCTGAGAGTCGCTGTTAAAACAAACACGCCCCACAATGCAACTCACTGTGATGTTTCATTAAAGGAGGAAGAAAAGAAAAAAAAGGAAAATAAGAAGTGATGATTGCCCGCCTCTCTCAAGGCATTATTAGGCAATATGTTACAATTAATTGAATTGTGGTCTTGTTGGTACATGAGGGTTCTTGGCTGCTGAGCTTTCTCATTAGCTACGCAGATTCTGGCCCTAACCTAATGAACAATAATAATACTCGCCGGTTGAAATGTGTTACGGAGATGAAACCTGATGGCCTCTGCTGGTAATTGGGCTCCCTTCCACTCATTAAGGGGAGGAAAGCAATAAAACGCAATAACACTCTCAAAGTGCCATCAGAGGAGGAATGTGCCACTTTCTTTTTGACAATTCATCAAGAGTGAAGCCCTGCCTATTAGCTGAATGAGAGCCCAGGGCCAAATAAACATCTCCCACTCGGCACAGCCTGTTTGATGGGTAAACAGTCTTTGATGTGTTCACTGCCAGACACTGACATCCTATGTGGACATGACCATCAGGGCAAAGACAAGACCATGGGAGAAGTTGTAGTGTAGTTAACTATTACAGAAATACGGCAATGCGAGGTCCGCTGTGTTTATTCAGACTACTTTGCTGATTCTGCTTTGTGTGCTCTCCTTAGCCTGCAGGTTAAACTTTGCAAACAAAACATGGAAGTCAGTAAGAAGATCAGGTTAAATCCTGAGGTCAGGGCATGATTACATTTCCCTAAAGGGTAAGAGAGAAAAAAAAAAGCTGTGTGTACAAGTGTGTTCTATGAAGTGCAGGATTTTCTGCCAAGTTGTGCACACAGGGACTTTCAGCTCCATTTATCACAGAATTTCTCTCAACAGCACTGCTCATCGCAATTTGTTTTCTGAGCAATTGACATGGAGAAGCTGTCTCGCACAGGAATATTCAAATAAACAATTACCTCTGACTGGCTCAGGCAACGATGTCAGGAATGTTACTTCCCGCATTGTGTGTTTCAGCTTGCCTCCTCGCTAAGCCTGTGGCTTTCAAGCAGTGAAGGAAGAGGATATAAGCCAAGAGTGACACACAAGTCATCCTCAGGTCTCATTCCACCAGAGTCCTCTGTCTGGTCCTGACAGGGTTAGTGAGCAGGCGGTTCAGAGTTCCACTGCAGCTCGGCTCGGGAGATAAAAGCTGTCTAAATCTCACAGCCTCCCTTGCCCTCTCCATCCGGCGAGTCAGAGAGGGAGAGAGAAATCAAAGCCAAAGGAAACAAGGGTGATATTAACCTGGGAATTCAAAACTACTTTCGGAAAGTTTTCACATTTTGTTCCAACGGTAAAAGCTGACGTGGATCGGCAGAGATAACAAACAAGTATATGGTTGAGCTGCCACACATCATCTGAGAGAGAAACTTTTCAAGCATTAAGGAGTGACAAGTGTAACATAGAGGAGCAAAGAGAAAGAGGACAAAGAGGCCCTACCTAGGGATTTATGCAATTAGTTGTCAGGTTGAATAAACGTTGCTATCCTTCCTTGTCAGCACCAGAAATACAAATCGGTTGACTAATTGTCAATTTTTTTACAGATAACTGTTAAATCTAAGATGTTACAAAATCATCAGCCACTTGCCTTGCATTACCAAACAATAGGGGATCTTGTCGCCTACTGATTGTTGCAGCTAACTAACTTACGCCCCTTACATTTTGACACAGCTTTTCAGAAACAATCCTCTGTCCCCAATCTCCTCAGTAGTAAGCACATGATGCCACTGTCCCAGTATGAAGAGCCACCCTAAAGACTTCGGTTGACAATGGAGATTTTTTAAAAAAAAAACTTTTTGCACCTAGCAACAAAAGCTGGGAGACTGTCCTCTGTCTCTACTGAGTGAAACATTTAGAGACTGATTTGTGAGTCTAATCTGACACTAGCTGGGGCTGAAGCTGGACAGGCGGGAGCCTGGCAGATAGTGGGACAAAGACGACATCTAAACCTGCGATATTTGGTACTATTTTGATCCAGAAAATGAAGATAAGGTTATATGTAGGATGTGTCAGAATAAACTGGCATATAACCACTGGGTCAATGCATAACCACATTCAGCACAGACATGTGGACACTGACCTGCAAGAAGAGCAGGCTGTTGCTGCTAGCACTGCTAATGTTAGCGACACACAGCAAACCAATATGCTTACCCTCTTAAGTTTCTTAATAGAAATATTTCAAATGAATTCCCACGTGTTATTATTACATTACTGACAATAATAGTACAGTGGTATACAGTGGCTTAAATGGGCAGTTTGGTTTATGCTGCGCCCATCATCTTTTCTTTAGCTCCTAATTCACTGTATCACAAACATGCATATAAAGTCAGGGGCAATTTTCCAATTAGAATACCTGCAGTGTAATTTAAGTACAGAGTGTGCATGTCTTCCAGGCAGTGATTTCACACTGCAGCTGTCGGTTTACCTGGTGTTGGTGTTCCAGGTTTATTAGCAAATATCCACACCTAAGATTTAGGACCAATACACAATCATATACAATATACATATAAATTCCATACTGACCCGTTCAATTGCGGACAGAGTCTACAAATACTGCAATGCTGCCCAAATATTCACATCATTTACACACATTCACAGTAACACACACACACTCACTCTCTCTCTCTCTCTCTCTCTCTCTCTCTCTCTCTCTCTCTCTCTCTCTCACACACACACACACACACACACACACACACACACACACACACACACACACACACACACACACACACTTAGTTAAATCTTTCGGAGATTTAGGCTGGGAGAATTCCTGCTGGCAGACTTGGACAGCTTCACTGAGATACAGGGTGTCAGACTGTCCAGACAGACACAGAAAAAGAGGAGATGATCATTAAAGATGTTCTACAGACAAACCTCCTCTGCCTCCTCCAATAATCACAACACAGCAGATGAAACATGCCATGTTTATAGATGGTCATTTCCTCTTTTTTTCTCACTCACTCTGGTTATGTCATCAAGTGTCTCTCGAGAGAAGTAAAAAAAAGGCCAGACAACATAAAGTCCCTTTTCCATTTTGTGTTTTTGTACCCTGCTGAATTGCATTTTTGGATGCTTTCCATCGTTCAGTCAACATTTAGGGTCAAGCGGCATTCTTGAAACTGACAGTGATTCAGTATCCTGTTCAAATACACCTGAGCTGGGCTGTCATGTGGTTTGAACTTGAACTTTGTAAAGAAGAAATGTTTCCTGACTCATCAACTCCACTAGCAGGCTGCTGCAGTCTTATCAGTAAACTGCCAGCATCCAATCTGTGCTAGATTGAGACACTCCTGTTCCCAAGCTGTCTGGTGAGTAAAACCACCTGGTCTAGATCAAAGTTACTTGGATTAAAGCTACTATATTGAGTTTTTTAATGGTTAGGGAACAGACTCAGTTTATTACTGATGCCTGTATATGATTTTCATAAATTTACAAGACCCACCAGAAGATCGCTGTTCCTGTGTATTTGTTCTACTGTCTCACTGTGTTGGATTCTCCTTCAGTGAATCAGAATCAAATCAGATGAAACAAACTGTGTTCACATTATCAGACTGTATTGAGTTGTACATTAGCCAGTTAAAAAGAAATGGGATGAGATTTTTATTTAGGTAATCTTCTTTTTGACATCACATTTTGTGATTATTAAGACAGAAACCAGACTTCCACAATCAACAAAATATGAAAGTTCCTTGTCAAAAGCCTTGACAAAATCCCCCACATAATAATGGAAAAAAAGAAATAAAAGTTAACAGTTTTAAACAACAAAAAACTAAATTGAGATGATGAATCCACTCTGGAAACTAGATAAAGCTAAACCAAATTGAAAACAATAATTAAGAACAAGCCAAAAATAAAAAACTAATTAAAAACACAAAGCTATGATAACTTAAGGCCGCTTATGGAAAGTCAAAAATTCGAATCATCAGTTGGAGACCCATAAGTTGCCTGAGATTCTTCAAGTTGAGAGGCATTAAAAGGTGAGTCTTACTGGTAAAACACATCCATTTAGGCTGTATAGGAGTTTAGTGTGGTGCTGAACTGACAACCTGACAACCTGCTTAGCTGAAGTTTTGCACTACAGACATGATGGTAACACTAATAAATGTACGCACAGTTAATCTGTGATTCAGCAGGTTTGCAAGAGACGAACAGCTGTCCATTTGAAGTAGCATGTTTTAATGTCTCTCCTACTGTAATAGTCCACAGAGATCTACACTACACAACACTACACTCTGTCATTATTTTTAAAAAAAAAAAAAACAATGTCTGCTCTCTGTGCCTCTCCCTCTCTGATGCAGAAGGTCATTGTAACAAAGGAGGCCCTCACTAGCTGCTATCTGTCTGAGGTCCAACAAGATGGAGTCTGTCTGCATCACCTCCCTTCTCCCCTGACAGTAACCCTGGGGAGATAACACCACGCTAGGAGGAATGTTGTTTGTGAAGTGTGATACTCAACATGTGGAGCAGACAGAGGAGACCTTTATTTGCCTCCCTACAGAAAGTGCCGGTGAAATCGCAGTGTCAGTGAAATGTAGGCGGATTAATGTTAAACAAAGAGCGACACGTTAAGGAGAGGAAGAGTTTCCCCAAAACATGTGCGAGAGGGAGAATCTGCTAAAACTGGGTCAAAAATAATGTCAGCCGAGGACTTCTTCCTCTGTGGGAGTGATGTATGTTTTATGGCTATGGACGGGTTGGTGACCCTGCCCTTGGCCTCTCTGGGACCAGAGATATGGGCTAAACCAGCTGTGGAGGGTGGGAGGAAGACCGCAGATGAAAGTTTAACAGCCCTCCCAAGGCCTGTATACCTCCACTCCCCTCATGGAGCTACATGTATGGAAGACGGGGCCTCCGCACGGGGCCTCGCTGGGGCTCATCAAACTCCTCAGCTGCTCCTCACTCAGGGAGCCCATCTGGTGCCAAGGAACCTGGAGGAAGGAACTGAGGCAACACTCGCAACTTGCTGCGGTGCCCTCCCACACATATTTGTACAAGTGCACCGTTCCAGATAACCTCACTCCACATCCGCTCCAATTTCTCCTGTGCCGTTTTAATTTAAGCCAATTAAGCTGATTTTCTAGATTTTATTTTCTCTTCAGCGTCCCACTCTCGCTCCCTCTGCACTCACCAGGATCCCAGCTGGGCTTAAACACACACAGACGGGTCCTCAGAACAAATATTAACTGCTCAGCCTAGGAGGATTGGGTAGGATCCTTGTTTAAGTGTGTAATTTGAGGGGCATGAAAACATATGTTGAAAATCCTGTTAAAGGCATTAGTTCTAAACCAAGTGATTGCTTCTTTTAGCCTTTTTGTTAGCTGCCACAATCTCTGTATCTCTATGAGGGCTGGCTATTGTTTAAAAAGCTTTAACGCTAGTACAGATACAAACACCTTGACTTCGATGCCAGTTCTTGAGCAACACTTTACAGTACACCAATTTTATGATATCAGTTTTAACAAAGGAAATTATGCTAAAGTACAATTACTCACTTCAAAGGAAGACGTTTTTACTCTGGATAACTGGACTAAAATGAAGAAAAAGATGGAATATCTCCACAGGATTGGTCCATATAAAAACAAATAACTGTCAAAAGAAAACATTAAGAACAAATACCTAATTCAAAGAAGAAGAAGAAAAGGGAAAGACTCGTCAGTAGTACTGGGAAATAGTGGCAAGGTGGGACCTCTTACTCTCTCTGTACAAACTGTTTTATTTTTTAGCAGTTATCAAATAACAAAAGCTACAGGTAATTGTAATGTTTATTCTAGGGCTGCTGATGTCTGTAAAAGTCTCATTTTGTCAGTCTAAAACACAAAGATATTCAGTTTAATATGATAATTCAAGAAAAAAGCAGGAAATCTCCATATTTGACAGGCTGAACACAGCATTTTCTGCCATCTTGCATGAAAAATTACTTCAACACTTACTTGATTATCAAAATAGTTTAATAGGTTAAACACTATAAAATTGCCCAACTGGCCAAACTATTAAACTATAGTGTTTTTCCTACATGCCTCTTTGATGTATAACATTGGCCAGCCAGTCACCAACATTATTAGATTTTGGTACATGCATACAGAAGCATTTTCAATAATCAATACCCAGCCCTAATCTATATAATCAACTGTATCTTATATTCAGTTCCTGCCTACCAGCAGAATTTCTGCACGTGACTTATATCTGTGAATGATTATGTTCATCTATATTGTGTTGATGTTTCACTTACCTGTGAAGAGCAAGGCCGTTGTTGAGAAGGATACAGCAGAAGACAAAAGGATTGTCAGGAAGAGACATGAAAAAAAGAAGAAAACAACTGGTTAGTTAGAAGCAAACAGAAAGCAATCTTCAGTAAGAAAACAATGTAACCCTTGCATTTCCCTTAGGTCTAAGAGGAACCAACCCATGACCTGGGGTTACTGTTTGAACCCAGTCTGAGACCACTATCATATTCCCTGCCCCACTTCTACATGCCTTCTACCTCTTCCCCCGTCCACCCCTGCATCACCCCCATCCTCCCAGCTTTCCTTCTGACATCTGCTAATCCCCGGACCTCTGACCCCAGGAAATTTACTCTCTCAACCTTGACCATTTTCTTTCTTTTTTCCCTCTTTATGCCTGGTGGATCACCATTATCCATTATCATTCCATTGTCTGAGGCCAAGAAAAACAATTTAAATTCCCGTGAACTGACATCCACTTGCAGGCTAAAAGGCGATGGGGGTATATATCGGGATGTGGGGGCTAAAAGGTGTTTGTGTGTCTGTGCTGTGATGGTTTGGCTCTGCAAACACAATAATAAGCTATGTATAGTGCCTTTGGCCTAGCAGAAAATGGCTATTTATTACATATTTTATGGTTGTCAAAGACATCTTCCACACTTCCAGCATACATTTGTGGCAATTACATTTTAGTCAATACCTACAGGCAGCAGGAATTCTTATATGAATAATGCTTACACTGCATGTTAGCTTTGGCCAGGCTGGGTGCAAGTGTAAAATTTGGTGAGACACCTGCTCAGAGCAAAATTCCTGGATATTTCTGTCATTTTCCACTGACTCAAATATCCACACATGGATCCTTTAGCACATAATTATCCACATTCAAGATTAAGACTGAAGACCGTATCTGTTCTTGGGTGTGAAGTTGAACACGAAACAGAAACACCAAACAGAGAGAGAGAAGGAAAGAGCAAGAGAGATTTGTGTAAAGCTTTTTCTAAATGAAAAAATAAGACATCTACCAATGGCCTAAAAATGTCATAGAGAATCGTTAAGGAAATATTTCTCAAGTGAAGCGGCACACCTGCATCCCCAAGGCGAAAGTGTAGTTGAAGCAATGATAACATATTCTACTTTATTTTCCACTTACCATTGAAAACTGATTGCTAGTCACCAATTTCACTAAAAACAACTCATCATAAGCCTGTTATTGCCCACCTAATTCAAAAACGTAAATTAGTCTGATACCTTCCGGTTCATTTTAGATTTCCAAAGGGCATTATGAATGGAAGCAGACCAAAATGTCACTGCCAGTTGGAGAGCTACAACCAATCAGAGCAAAGAAACACATGATATAGCACTTAGCGACAGATGCAAGCAGAGACAGAGCTTGGTGTGTTTTTAAAGCAGGAAAAAATTGCAGTCTAGTCTTAAACTTTCTCAGATTACAGCTAAACGGTACAAAATGTGTTTCTGAAACATTTGAGGTGAGAAATTGGCAATGTAGTGATAGAATCATAATTCATATTTGATCAACACTGGCTAGTTGTGCTGAAATAAGACTTTTCAAATGTGGACCAGTCAGCCATTGTCCCATAATAAATAAATGGCTGGGATTGGCCTGAGGAGCTCCAGAATAGGTGGACATCTGTCTGAACCAGGGGGGTTCAGACATATCTGCCAGACCAAATGAAACGTGAGCTTGCAGTCTGGTTCCCAGGATGACTAATCAAATCAAGGGATGACATTTGCGTTGAAACAACTAGTAATTAGTCAAAAATATTAATTAAGCATCACCAAACCCCCTACCCCCCCAAGCAGAAGACCCAGAACCCCCTAATCTGATCAGATCAGAGGACCAGTACAATGCTCCTGTCATTTATCTGTTGTTGATCTGGGCTACGATGGCACCCATCCAACTGTGCAGACTTTGACCCCAGGGGCAGAGAGTTCCTCATACACCCCACTGCCCCAAATCCTGGCACCACATGACACACTCCCACATTTATTATTCATCTACTTCATCAACCTCCACAGATATTTTACCTTCACACTGAAGATGCTGTGACCCCAGGGTGGGCATTATGTTGCTCTTCAACAGAGAGGCAGAAGCACCACCCCAATGTCATTTCGTTCATCTCCTCTCTCTTGAAGCACGCGGAGCTCAAGTGAACAGGAGGTGTGGACTGAAGTCGAGTGCTGCAGAGAAGTGGATTTGTGTGGAAATTGCCAAGAGGACACTGGCCTCATCTATCTTAGGTCAGCATGCTAAGTGCTTAGAGAAGCTCGACCATTCCTAAGTAAGGATATCCAATCAATTCCAATAGCCCCCGGGGCAGTCACCATCCCAGGACCCTGTGCAAGTCCTGCCTTTCTGCCTCCAGACGCCTGGATGCAGGCAGCTTATGTGTTGGGCTGAGCTCAGTTAATTGCCTGAGATATGCCCCCGTGTGGTTTGTGGGGGAGTTTTTAAGGGTTAGTTGTTGTGGTTGGAGAGATATTCTCTGGCCCATAAACTAGAGATTAGCCTCACAATGGGAAGGTATACAGCACAACTTTCCTGTGGGACTAAGAAGATATGAGCCCTCCATTAGCACAGTAGGGAAAGCTGCAGATTTAGAGTCTGGGTTACTCATGCACTCTGAGCAGCAGTGTGTGAGTGTATGTTTGTCTGTCTGTCACAGTTTTCAGACTGGAGGTCAGAATATTAAGAGGCAGAACTTGACTACATGTTACTGGCCGACTGGAGAATACTAATTTGCCAACATGTGCTTTTGTGTTACAGTACTGGAATTTATAACTTCAATACCTCAATTAAATGCAATTTTCAATACCACATGGAAAAACTGACACAATATTGAGGGCATAAAAATCTAGAGTTTTATTCAAAGATAAATATAACAATGCTATAACATGCCAACAAAAACCTGATCCATTTAGAGACGTTAGTTTTTTTTCTGTTTAGATCAGGCCTTGAAAGAATTTTTCAGGCCCAACTAGGAAATATTGCACAGGGCATGGAGATGTAACATTAGGGTTCTTCTTTTTATTTTCTTCCTCACACATCAAAAAGGGAACAAATACCGAGGGCTTTAAATCATAATGTGACAATGTTTAACAGTGGTCGACGACCAACCAACAGTACCCTCTTTGTTCATTTGCCTCAAATGTGAGGTATTTCCAAACAGTATTCCTGCACTTATCCTTGTCAATGAAAACCACTCGGGGTGGCTCTGTATCTGCTGTTTTGAATGAGCTAACTACAAACAAACCCGCAGTATTCCATGGTCTCTCGTGAGATATTGCTTAAAATTCTTATATTCACCTGGAGAGAAGGAGGCAAGTGACAAGAAGAAGACAGCACTACGAGTGAGTGAGTGAAGGCAGGGCATCGCAGCGGTGTTTGTGTGTCAGTTCACTGTCAGAGAGAAGAGAGAGCAAGGAAACTCAGCCGGTACTGGTGTATGAAAATGAGCACTGAAACCTTTTCAAAAATTCCAAATTATTATACTGACTAATTGCTATTTTTGACTACACTAATGCACATATATTTCTTCACCGATGTCCATGTCAGTCCATTCAGTAAAGTCATTAAATAGATCTACTCCACACTTCCCTTTTCTAAATTCAACACAGCCGTATTTTAGGGACCTGTTGCCAACTCTCTTGGCTGAAAAAGCAGAATTAGAGCAAAATTAGAAAATTACAGACTTCAAAGGAAATAGCATGCCAGTTTTTATAATTGCCTTTATTTTTCTATCTTGATCATTTCCCCCCTGTTCTCATAAAGCATCAAACTGTGGCGTGCATGTTTATTTTGGACACCACGATAATAATTCAATGTGAGCGCTAACCCAGCCCCATAATGACTTCCCTTTTTCTTTGCTGTTATTTCTGTGCCACCAGTCTGTGCCAGGATGCTACAAGGCAGGGGTGACCACAGAGGAGTAACTCTGGCCTGCTTGTGGTTCTTGGACCAAGCCCTTGGTTCCAGGCTGGGAGTCCATTTCCAATCCAGCCTTTTTTCCCCCTCCTTTCCACCCTTCATTTCACTGGGGCAACAAAACGGCCACACTCCTTTGCATTGGGATTGTGGAGACCAGGCCACATTGTACTCCAAACTAACAGTATAATTTTCACAATGAAGAAACAGGCCAGCAAGCACTCAAATGTTTACATACACATGCACTCTGTATGGTTGTCCTACTCTCACTGCCTTCTTTGTATCTGCTGTGTGCATCTGCGTCTGTGGTGATCATTAGCACACTCTTGAAATACTTGTCCAAAAATAAGCAAAGTCCATCTCTAAATGATCAAAGCCTCTCTGCTGTGGTTAAAACAAAGCAAACATCCAAGCAGAGCCCACAGAAAGACACACAAAACGAGATGTTTATCGTGAAAGACAGAGAGAGTAAGGCAGACAGATGGAGAGCAAAGAACTGCTTAGAACGAAGAAAATAACTCTTGATTGCTAATAAAAACCAAAAAAGCTGAAAATACTCCCTGAGAATCCATGCAGAAATCAAAGGTAATAGGTACACTTGAGGGCACTTACTGCTAATTTGTGCCAACAAAACAGTATTTTAGTTAATAAATCAGATTCTGAAAGATTGCATGATAGCGTGTATAATATCAGAGTTTGCATGCTGTTCTCCATCTCTACTTACAATAACAGAATGCATTCATTATAATAACACGTCCTAAATGCCTGCGGCTGTGAAAAGGTCATAGGTGAGGAAATGCATAAGGATGAGTGTAGGCGCCCAATAATTGCAGGAATATACATTACTGCACAGCTAGTCAATATGTACACATTGTTAATAGATCGATGTACTCTGAGACCGCCATTGACCGGTGCAGAGGCAGCCAAATGAAGAGTGGGGGCATAAAAATGACCCACGGCTGAATACATCTCTCCTCAACAATTAAACTGATTACATCTTCTCACCTTCACATCTTTAACTGTCGCATTAAAAGAACAATATATCTTAACTGGCCGTAGAGGGAAGATGTAATTTAACACACATTGCTGCGTATTTTAAGCTACGCTGGCTGTATAGAAAAATGAACTTTTACAATTGTGAACACCAACTGTACAATCATAGTTGAGCAACCATAACTTGGCACAACAGGCCGGTAGCTTTGCATGTCTGTACATTCTGAAGAGGTTTGAATGGGGCTCTAAGAAGAACGACACACGGTGTTTCATGAGTTTTAAGGGTGGCATCTGTCTTTCAAAAACTTTAACACTGCTCTAACATTAGATGCAAATATTAGCATGTCCAGCTAACTGATTTATTACCCGCAGTAATGTTATTTCCAGCCAAACCTGTTTTAAATACCACTACATTTGCCAAACTAATGGATTATTCCAAGAGGTTAAATTGGTATTATTATGTGATATTAATATACACCATTAGATGATGACATATTTCTCTCTGGCTAGCTCTCTGAACCAAGTTAGCTTAGCTTTTATCCCGACTCTCTTCCTGGGACAAAACAGTTCAGCAGGTCTGACTGGGTAACAGTCTCAGGGTTTGCTGCCCTTCATCTATTTGCTGTGCTTCCTTTTCTGACATTGATGAATCTATTTGTATCATCTATTTTATACATATAGGTTACGTGTCATATTTTACCGTGTTTGCTGAGATATAAGCTAGCTTTAGCTGTAGTCTATCAGCATTAATGTTATATCGTGTACGTAAAAGTTGAGTAACTTAACATATCTAAGACCTTTTTACAAGGTTCTCATTTTAAAATGTGTCAGATAGAGACATTAAAAATCAGCTGAAGACAAATTCAAGGAGTATAAGTATTAGTACTAGCTTACATTAGCTGGTTACACTTGCTAGCAAGAGACATTATTTTAACTGACAAAATCTATGGTCATCAGATAGAAAGGAGAAGCTTCTTTTGTTTACTTTTGGTACCGAAGGTCTAGAGTAGCAAAAACTGCTGCCAATTTTTATGTTAATTCTGCAACCGCTGTGAACTACATATGTGCAGTGCGAGAATGCAAAGCTTCTCAGACATAGCAACAGTAACTAAGGGCTGGGTTTAGCAAAGGATCAATTATCCTCCTTTCCTGGAAGTGGTAAGGTTTCGTTACTCAGACGTTCCTCACACTTTATCCCTAAAAGATCTTCTGTATTGCCCTCCTGTGGTGATAAACCTGAACTTGCTGTGTGGTACAATGGCAGTTGTCACTAAAACCCTTCAATTACCTCCCCTGCCCCCGGAAACCCCCAACAGGATGCATGGCTTTCGCAGACCATCAAGTAGAGACGGGCCGATTGAAACCCTCAACATGCAGTCACACTGGGTACAATTATAGTCCACTACCCGCTCGTCTGCCCTCGCAGCCCCACCCACGCATGCACAGGGGGTCATTACCTCTACCCTCACCATCAGGCTGCTGGCATGAGCTGTGGTGCCTCCATGTGGTACGAGCCATGTGCGCTTTGTGAAGCTGATGCGGCATCATGTAACACCACAGCAAAAATGTTCCAGCAGTTCTGCAAGCTGGAGGGCCAATTAGATTATAGAAGGGCAAAACTGTGGTTACAGGATGTCCCAATTCGCTAAACATCTGCTGAAAGAATATAAAGCAGCACATGGCCAACTTCACCAGCAGACAACTGATGCCTAATCCATAACATTGCTACTGAAGTCTACAGAATGTAAATAGTGGATAAACTGAAGGGTAATGAGCACAATCAAAAATGATCCGTCTTGAAACAGTGAGAAAACAGGACACAACGCCCCATCATTCACTGTGTTTGGGTTTTCTACAGCTGAACCCTTTCCTTGGCTCCAGGAAGAACCTCCAGCTGCGTCTTGTGCCACCATATGCATGAAAAGGGGCCATCAAAGAACATATTTCTTTCATTCCAGGCAATTTCCCTAATCCCTGATGAGCTGCAGGGGAGAGGAAAACATTATGGATGTGGGTTAGCAGGTGGTGGAGAAGGGATTTTGCGGGTAGTGCACGAGTGTGCGTGTTTCAATGCGTGCATGTGTGAGAACATGAGTTTATCTGAATACATTTGCATTATTGTGAAGCCTTGTTTAATGACTGAACCTTTTTAGTTTGTATTTCTGTTTGTGTGTGTGAGCATGGATATTTGGATATAAGCCTGACACACACACACAGGCCTCTGTCCCCCAGGAGAAGGGACTGAGGAGCCTTGAAGTAGCTCCCAAGGATTAGTTTATCCAATCTTCTACTAATCGCAGATAAATTCTTTCCACTGGTGAGTTCTGCTCAAGATCCCTCTCTCTTAAGGCTCCTCTCACTTCAGCTAGAAGAGAGGGGGGCAGAGAAAAAAAAAAGCTAAGACCCATGCTTTCTTTCTTAAACAAACTTTGAAATCCAAACACTGACTACTGCTGCCTCTAGTTAGGCTACAATTGCCATTGTCTCTCCCAGTACTACAGCAGGTGATGGTCCAGTGACTAGTAGCCTTTCTCTCATATTTCAGGTCAGGACACAGCAGGGGGGGAATGCCCTGCAGAAAGCAGTCAGTCCAATTTCCCCACGTCACCACCAGCTAGCCCATGACAGCTCTGAGATGTGGGCTGCAATAACGAGGAACAGCAGCAGCCCACAATGTCAGCATTTTCCTCTCGGTGCTCTGACAAACCTCTGGGCTCTGGAAGGAGGCGGGGGCTGCGGGGGCAAAGACGGGGTGCCAAGGGTGGGCTTGTTACAATTTAATAAGTGTCATTGCGGGGCATTATGTCAACTGCACAAGCAGGCTGCAATTTCTGCGCAATGCATCTTCTGTCCTTTCATAGTGTTGGAAGCATGGCGCCCATTTTTTTTTTTTTGCAATCCTTTATTTATGCAGGGAAGGTCAACTGATGTTTTTTCAGCACCTCTTTGCTTCACATTCACACTGTCACATTTACACGTGGAAGCTGCCCAGTACTACTGTTTGGAACCAATAAATTGCACAGCTGGGAGTTGAATTCTTCATCTCAGTGGTGGTTTCTAAATATTGCACTTTTACTTTTGCCACCAATATTTCCAGAAATACATGGGGACACAAATTGGGGACCTTGCTGACTTTCCCCGGGGTACTCTCAATGGCCGTCCACATCAAGAATGATGACTATAAGGACAACTATAACGATAATGATATAAGGGTCCTCACTGATGAATGACAACATAATGTAAACAGTTTCACCAAGCATGTGCTGCATGCTCTAGCTGTGTGTGCAACTTAGGAAAATGGATGGATAACAGGGAAAACAAGAAACAAGAACAAACAAGAAAGATATAGATTTATAAAAGACAAAGACAAGGGGAGTACAATCCAATACTCAAGAGTTGAAGTGAAAATTTATTAATATATTCGTATGGAAAAAACACCCAGTTTTAGCAACAAAAGCTGGGAGACTGTCCTCAGTCTCTATTGAGTGAAGCAGCAGAAACCCCATCAGCACCAAAGTGTTGTTTGGCAGTATGTTTCAGGTAAAATGACATGTTTTTAAATGTAAAATTTGAAATCTAATGTTACTTTATATGTATTTTATAAGTTGTAGGCTATACCCTGTTAATTTGGGTGGATTTTGATTGGCTGTCAGTGTTGCTGTCATTCATTAAACTGCTTTAAAAGTGATCACAACAATATTGTTTGCCACTGTTGTCCACTTGAGTTTGAACAATTTTTAAAACAATATATTTATAATTACTGTTATAGTTGTCTATGAAAAAGTGTCAGTGTAACCAGGAAAATTTAAACAATGAAGTCTTAAGGAATCTGCCCCTAATTCATTCGTTCTAGATTTAAAGGCATTCAATGAGATTAATTCCTTGACTCTCAAGTCATTCCACAACATATTCCATGCCAAGGGTGCAAAATAGCCAAAAAGCCATTTTTCCTATTTTTCTATCTGGGATTTATGACTACGTGTATAGAAAATCAATGCTGGAATTCCACTGGGTTAATTCAGTGAGTGTTGGAACGAGATGGTGTTGGTGAGATGTGCAGTGGACAGGTAATGTCCAGTTGATACATTAAAGACAAGATGGTCTTTTCAAATGGTGTCAGATACAGAGGAGATATGTATTGACTCTGTCTCAGCAAACCATACACACTGTACGTGTAAGACAACAGCAATCAAAACGGCCTTCCAACAAACCTTCTTCTGCTTCACTATTGGAACGCTAGCTACAAGGGAGTTTCCATTACTTTCTGGCAAAAGATCTTGGCACTGACAATAAATGGGGGAGGGGAGAAGGGGGAGTAAAAAAAAAACTGTGAAATCTGACTGGCTGACTTCCAAGTCTCCTATTCTTCTTTTTATCTGAACCCTGCCCTCACACTCTGCCTGGCTGCCTGCCAGAGAGACTGTTTTATTATTCCTGCACTTTTTTTTTCCACTTCTCTGCATACTCTCTTCCTCCTGCATTCTCTTTGATTCTTGTCTAGCGCTCTTTGCTACTGTGTTCTCTGCAGCACTCTTCTATTCCCTTTAACACACCTCCCACAAAAAATGCTCCACCGTTAGTCTGTCTGTGCATATACACAACCTGTATTCATATCTATATCTCTTCAACTAGTTAGAACTGTATATGTGGCATTTCCCTACATGTAATAACAGAGCCATTAAATATATAACAGGGGAAGGTTAAACAAATTGTACCCTGTTTTGATGGATTGGTTCAATTTGCACTGCCTGAGTCTTCACTTGTGTATGAGGACGATCCCAAGTGTAGGACAGCTGAGCAGCTGGGGGTGCTTAAAGAGCGCTTTTTCACTCCCTGCCAGTTTCCTCTCTCCATGTACTACGAAGAAAGCCAATGATTTATGAAGCAAACAAATTTGAAAATGAGCACACACCACTTCAACATGCCACACCACAAACCTGCTGATCAGAGACATAAAAAAAAAAAAAAATGAGCAGAACATGCAGCGTAGAGCCTGCTGGCTCAACTCATAGACACATACACTGCTGTCTCCAGGGGTCCAAAGCTGCTATGTACCATGTAATTCTCCATTAAGAAGACAAAGTTAATTCAAGCTTGAGACAAAGACTTCATCCCACCAGTCTGGCACAGGTGCTGAGACACAATGATCACTGAATGCAGGTGTTAAAATAGGAGATTATATAAAGCGGTTCAGGTAATTATACTTCATATCACAGAAAGAATGAGATGGAGATGATTAACTGAAAGTGTAAAAGTGTGTCTGATCCATATATCATCCCACTTCAGCAGGTTAGATTATCATGTATCTGTATTCAGTAACAATATAAACACAACACTTGTTTTTGCAGAAATGTGCAGTTTTCTTTTGATAAATGGTATGTATTAGGCACTGAAGTGTGGCTATTTCACACATGGCCACAGATATAATTTTACTTTTCAGGAGGGCAAAGTCATGACCCGTCCTACTCTGCCTCTGATCGCTTACCCTGATAATCTTACCCTTACCCTAAACAATCACTCCTCATGCCCAAACGTAAACAACCCAGCCAACGAGGGCAAAAAGTACTAGCTAATGAGGCAGAGTAGGGTGGGTAGTACCATTCCCAAAAAAATAGTAACTATAGTTCTTTGTGACATAACCATAGTTTGGAGCCTGATGAATGTCTTTCTTTCAAGATAAAACTCAAGACAAATTGGAGTGAAAACAAAAGTGTATTTTTGATGAGGATTTTTTTCTTTGTTTTTTGTCAACACATCATATCATGCTGGCGCTCCAGCAGGAGGGAAATGAGTGAGGAGCAGGAGATGGTGGGTGGTGGTGATGGGTGGGAGGGTGAGGGTGGAGTGGGGTGGCAAGAATATCAGTTCCGTTCTTCCCCTGAGGGGGCCTAGATATGTGGAAGCAGCGGGGAGGGGAGAGCAGGTGCATGGGAATTCAGAAATCATTGCATATGCATGCTGCTCAGACTTATACAGCAAGCTATGGCTGGAGGAAAAATAAAGCTCGAGAGGGACGGCAAGCAGTGGATATGAAGGATTGGAGAGGAGGCAAATTGTAGCCTCTCTGACCCCAGCCAGCCTAGGATTTGCAAATCCAGCCTGACTAACTAAGATTTTCCTGAGACCAACATCAAGATACAGGCCACCCTGGTCCTCCCCAGTCCTCCTGAGTCGTCCCTCATCAACACTGGCACTAATGTGCTTGAACAAGACATCTAATGGTTCCTGTGAGTATCAAAGGCCTGCCCCCAGAAAGGCCTGCTCCGACAGGGGCCCCGCCGGCAACAACACGGGGAGACAACAGGACTGGGGGCTCCCTGTGTGTTTAGATCATAGCACAATCACACAGGGAACACAATAGGCTCCTATCATGACAAGAGCCAAAATGAGACTACACAGACCCCACATTGAGATCAATGCAGGATATTGTAGAGTGTAGTTTTCCCCGAGACTTCGAATCGAAAGAGTTGTGTTGGAGCGTAACAGCCAACACATTGATTTTTATGAGATGAGTGTAATATGTTTTGATTTTTGGGTGTTTTTCTCACTGATCATTCTACTCAGAAACTATACTGAGCTGTACACTCGTCAGAATCTAGACAGGATGGCTGAAGCGGAGAGATTTATTATAAAAATCAAACAGCTGAGAAAAAAGAAGGAGAGAATGTCTTCTCTTCCCCACCAGGCAGTGTAATAACCTTCTAAATCATGTTTGACATTTTTAAGTTGGCACTGTGGAGATTCTGGCAATATCCGTGTTCTGATATTAAAAACGGTTACTGGCGGTAATCTCATTGCTTTGTTTGATGATTTGCAATATGACACCCATCCCCCTTGTCCTCAGCCACCATATAGCCTTCTGCCTTCCCCCTGGAGACCATCCATTCCCGCCCAGATTTGCCCTTGCCCTGACACCGGTTGCTAATGGCGCCACTGTCAAGGAAAGCCGAGCCCGACAACAGAACGTGGAGACCCCTCTGTTGAGCGTCTTTTGGAAATTCGCATGTTTTATGGCCTGAACGGATAAGACAAGGCCTCTTTCTCTGTGTACAGTGATTAGAGGGCTGTCCCTTTCTAACAGCTGCCAGACACGACTGTTGCGGTGACCGACTGTCCGTTTGGGTGTCTACTGATCGTCACAGAGCTGTATAATCAGCCACACTATGGGATGAAAGCACACAGATGCAAATCTGATCAAAACAGTGTCAAACATCCACGCAGCCGTGTCTGACACCCTGCCAGTCTGCTCTGATTGAGTGTCACAGCATTTCTGATTTGCTGTTGCTCTCGATGAAGGTGAAGTCAAATTAACTGTCACCACTTGGTTGGTTGGGGGAGCGTAGCCACAGTGTGAAGTCTACAATCTGGTAGCTGCTCGGGCGCAAGGGCAAACGTCAGGCGCGTGGAGCAGGTGGGAGACCACAGCCTAAACTTAAGCAGGGACATGAGAGGGAAGGAGAGAAGAGGTTGAGAGGCAACACAACAGGCTCGTTAATTAGTGTAGCACAAATGTCTTCATAATGAGGCCTAATCACCTGAGCATGGCGGCGACTGTACGGCAGCGGCCGGGCTGTCATACTGCCCGACGGGCCCCGCAGTGGAGCAGGTAGCCACCACACAGGAGGGAAAGAGGAGGAGAGGAGGGGAGGGTTGATCAGAATGTAAAAAGGAGAGGCGGGAGAGTTTCTGTGACTGAAACGTGTGTGACAGCAGCCGCTCTGTGTTGTGTATGCGCCTACTCTCTGGTGGCATAGTTAGGTGTTGTATCTTGGATTAGAGTCTGGTCTAATTGGCCCACTGGGCACCTGGGAAAGGGCTGAGAGCAGGGCTGCTGTGACAGCGATTTCCTCTGCAAATAAATCATCGAGTCCCTTTCTTCAGCATACTGCTACATCTCAACACTTCTGTCATTAACGCCAAGCCCGCTCAGCTCAAGAGACATATTTACTGGCATTGATTTGATTATGGTTATTATAGATGGAACAGCATCACCCTGCATGGTACACAAATCTCCCATGGTAGATGTTGATGCGTTCAGAGCACTCCTGTATGTGGTTTGCTGGTGTTTAATAATGAAAAGAGCAGAGAGTAAATGAGGTTCTATAAAGAATATATTTGCATTTATATTTGAGATATAAACACACAGTATGGAGATAAGTAGCTTGTCTTGCTTTCTGGTAAACACACTAACAGTAGTCACACAGGCAGTATTACTCCCACAGGTGTACGTGTTGCCATAGCGAGTCATTTGTGGTGAACTCGTGTGAAGCAGGGACAGGAGGAGGCTTGTCCCCGTCTGCCAGCATCCATTCTGTCGGTCCCTGAAAAGTGGCTGTGGCAGGAAGAAGACCACAGGGATGTGCTGAGCTCCTCTCACTGCCCCCCCCCCACCCCAGACTGAACCCTCTCATCACTGCTAGGCAGATAGCTAAGCTTTAAAGAGAACATCCCCACTCCCTGCCACTTACTCATTTCCAGATTACGCGACTGTACAACCAGCAAGCCCCGATGCATGCATGGAGCACAAGGAGGAGGGTCAACACATCATGTCATCAGAGAAAAGCTGCCACGCACAGACGGAAACTGCAGTCCGCAACCTACCACTTAGTGAAGAGGCACGCTGAGATTTAGATTGGATGGGTTCAAATTATACCCAAGAGCTGGCAGCTTAGTTAGAGGGAGGATTAACATCTACTTCACGTCAAGAGCTTTCTGGTTGTAACATCCACAAGAACATACAAACACACACGGGCACACAGTCAGACACACA
The DNA here is from genome assembly GCF_056507025.1 of Lutjanus erythropterus. Lineage (NCBI taxonomy): Eukaryota > Metazoa > Chordata > Actinopteri > Lutjaniformes > Lutjanidae > Lutjanus > Lutjanus erythropterus. Next base: position 41,478,561 of record NC_139320.1, read on the forward strand.
CACGTACTTACTTTAGTTATCCTCACAGAATAAGTGCGGGACCCGTGGCAAGCTGCCAACCATATTAAGACTAAAACCCATTTGGTAAAGCCACTAAAAACATTTGGAGTCCAGGCCACATCATCCCAGGACTCCTTAGAAGCCTGGTGGATGAGGTGAGGTGTGTTTAGAGGCACTGTTACCCTATGTTCTGAATCTGGGGGTGGAAAAATCTTGCCTCCTCATGATTTGATTCAACTCTGATTCAGAGATGTTTATCGATGCATCTTGATGCATTAAAATTTTAAGCCTTTAAGCCAAGGGGTGCTGGTCGGATTGTGTCCATCTGCAGTTGCTCACAGTCAGCCATCCACATCAAAACTCAAGAAGTAGCCTAGTTTAGAACATAAACACGATGATGCCCATGTTTATGTTACGTTTCATCGTCCAGTTGGCTCAGCTGTAAGGAACATACAGTCTGAACATACAGTTGGGTGATTACACTGTCCAGGATTAGGTTTTAATGTTATTGACTTTTCTGCATCAATTTATAATTTTTAAACAGAGGATCTCAATGCATCTAGGAATTGATTATCTCGATTTAATTTTTGGCTGGGGTGATTCATCGGCACAATTCAGGTCATCAATTACAAAAATACGTTGATTTGCATGTCGTGCATCAACACGTCGCTATGAACTGCTGCACCCATGCAGAGCATGGATTGACACGGAGAACAAGCTGCAGAGACCCTTGACACGATCATCTGAAGTGTGGGAGTATTTTAGACTGAGACACAACAGTTTGGGCTCTCTTTAGCTTCACAAATTGGACATGACTTTTCACAGCAGGACAGTCGCTCCACACGAGCGCTGTATGTGAAGCACCAAGCGATCTGTCCCCCTGCTGCAACTGCAACAGCAGGATCGCCCTGTTTGCTTTCTGTCAGCACCCAAGCACGATATATGAAGATTATCAACATGTGGAACATGCCTCTGTTAGTAGAACTTACTTTAAAGAGATTTTCAAGAAGTTGCTGTTAACTTTACACCATGCATCATCTGATGGTGTTATTCAGCAGTTTCCTACTCTCTGTTTACTTCATCAGCCATGTATGAGTGAGATATGGCTAAAAAATAGTGTTACAGACTGTCTGTAATTCATTTCAGTCGGCAGAAAAACAACGAAAAGTACTTTCTTTGGCCCACGCCGCCGGTGATCATCTTACCTGCATATGAATCCAATGATGAAGTAAGTCCATGCTATAGCCACTTTAAAGTTTTAAATCAAAATACTTATTTTTCAGTTCAGTGAAGGGTTGACAGTAATTTGTTATTAAATTAATACGCATCATAGCTCTTTTTGATTTGAGGTCCAGTATTTTCTGATCAGGCATCTGACATGGAGTCTATTAAATAGGGTGGAAATTAGACTAATTCTAATGCGCTTTATGGCTTTTTTCAGGATTGTGATTGAAAAAAAAAAAAACTTAATATGAAAATCAATAATGAAAAACTTTGACCTAGCTCTCTTGTGACATTTGAATGTGCACAACACTGGTCTACTGTCTGTACTTTTATATGAAACCTTTTGTTTTTTGCTGCCCATCTTGTATTTTATCTAAATGGGATCCTCCTGGTTAAATAAAGGGGAAAAAAACAACAAATAAATAAATAAATGAATAATTGCAGCAACAACAAACCGACAGCAAAGTCAGATAATTTCATATCAGATGAGGAATCAGTGAAGGTGATGAAAGCTAAGCTAAGATAAGCTGCATACACTCTGCTGGAGTCAAAATGAAAGCCTAATCTCCATGGAGCGCCTGATAGGGGTTAAAACAGTGAGCAGTAAAGCCTGGTAAACATCTTTGGCTTCTTCGCTAATCAGCCCGTGCCCTACCCCACCTCCTCCTCCCCTCCTCTCTCCCTCTCAGAGGAGCTGCCACTGCCTGGGCCACCATATTGTCATTAAAGACCATGGCATAGCGCAGGGAGCACAGGAAACCCCAGAGCCACATCTCAGGAGGCCCGGCTGCTCCGCTGAGGACAGCCCCGAGTTGCAGCCACAGCACTGCTCACACAAAGGCACAAACAAACAAGCAGAAACACCGACTGCCAAGCAGACAGACAGACATATGTGTGCACGCTCATTATATGCATCTTCAAAAGTAAAGGGGGAAAATCCTTTTTTAAGGGGTTTCTTTTTATCTCTTGAGACAGACCATGGAATGGATCAGTATTCTATTTAGCTCTTCATAACACCTAAAACTGAATTCTCAGCTGCGCGTTTTCTTGGAAAAAAATCAAAATGCCGGTTTCAACTAAAATCCCTCCTGCAGGCTTTTTACCAGGCAGGCTTGAGATTAATTGATTCCAAGCTGAATAGTCCGCTAAAGAGAAGGGTTTAAGCAGCAATAGAACAGAGCCTCTGTCTGCCTTGAACTATCAGTAGGATCTGTCTCCAGTGGATACTAAAAAAACTGGAGGCAGGGCCGTAAGACAGGGAGGACTATAATCATCTCCTGCATATGTGTGATGTGCGGGAGCGGGGAGATGGGGTGGCGGCAGTGTCTGGGTGGTCGAAAAAGGGAGGAGAGAGAAAGATACTGGGAGGCTGAATCCAAACGAGGGGGCTTTTCTGCAGCCTGAAAGCGCCTGTGTGTCTCTAGCAGATGGACTATTGTCTGTTGAGTCCCGGGGAGTGGGTGCTGAGAGTCTTCCTTGTGCCCAGGGTGGCCCATTCTTTATCCCATACTTCACCTCTCTGTCTCCCCTCAGCCTTGGGCTTTGTTACACTCTGTTTTGTTTGCTGTTGTTTTGTGCCTCACGATGTATCTCACTTTTGTTAACCTTTTCTCATACAAAACAGATAGATTATTTTCTTTTTTGTAAGAGGGAGGGGGGGGGGGTCATTTTTCTCCGTGCGGGTTGTTTTGTGTTTGTCTGAGGAACAAGTTGGAAGGCTGGTTGTGACAGGAGAAGAATGCTGAGTCGAGCTGTTCCAGCCTGTTTCGGTGGCTGTCTCTCCCTAAGGACTGAATGTAAAGACCACCACATAAATCACCAGCCACCCAAACAGACAGGGAGGAAAACAGCCGTCAGACAATGCAGCTGATTACAGCAGGAACCATCATCCATATGCACCATCATCTCCCCGGCATATCTGACCATCTCAGCCTTGGAAAAAATCTGCTACTGCACAACTGAAACATCTATAAAAAGGCGGGGAAGGACAGTGGGGGATTTTTTTTTAACTACACAGAGACATAAAATATAGCTTCCTCTTAACTGTTAACCTGAAAAGTGTGTGTGAGTGTGTGTTGCCAGTGTGTCCTATATTTTTTCTCAGGGCATTATAAAGAAATCTGTCTTTACTTTGACCATATGGTAACATTTTCCTGGCCTTCTGTGGTTTTCTGTCTTGCTCTGTTAGAGTCATTAATTACATCACTATACTGAAGACAAGTATATCAGGATCATTCAGAGGGATCCCTTACCGCACTTAGAAACATTTCCAGGAACACCAAAGACATATTAAGTCAACGTCCTTCAACAATCCCGCCCCCCCTCCACGCCTGAGTCAAACATCCCAAAACTGGCAGGACTTGACAAGATGTTCTGACGTAATGTTGTTGGGTAACCCCGCAAAATCCCCCATACCAGTCAGAAAAACTCAAAAAGTCTTTGAGGTTGTCTGCATGAGCGGGATGTTATGGGGTTGAATGAGGTGGGTGGCTTGAATAATAATCCCAGGTCTCCCCATTTTACCTCGAAACAAACCCCAAGCAGACGAGGGAAGGAGCAGAGCAGCAGAGAAGTTAGCTTTATAAAAAGGGCCTGGCATTATTTATGACTCCCTATAAAAGCTGTAGTTAATTACAGTGTTTTAGACTTATAAATTACAGATTGTGGAGCTCCTGTTATAATTAGAGCGCTGGAGGCAGGGCCTGGGCTTGGTCTCTGGGTTAGGAGGTGGAGAGGAGCTAGGAGGCAGGGCTGTTGGATGAGGCCTTCTCTACTGATGTGGTGAAGCCAGGCCCAGAACACATCCCCAAACAGGGCCCTGCCTGCTGCATGTGGCAACACTGGGCTGCGTTCTGCAAAAGGCTCTAGACGGCTGAACCTCCCTCTTCAGCCAAACTGGGACCACCACAGGGGACGCTGTATAGCAACTGGATGAATCCAGCCCTTTAACAACCTCAATCCAGCCCTGTAATCATATATGAATAAGAAAAAAAAAGGTATATCACCATGGTCTTAAGTAATCTGTTAACATTCTAAGTTTAAGGGTGTTTATATCATTTCTTAGGAGATCGTCAGGCTAATGAGCCCATTCATAGGTTATGTCTGTTGTTAAACAGAGAGACATAGAGATAGAAACATAGAGACACACTCCAGGGAATTAAGTCAAAACTGAATAAAAAAGATGTTAAATGCAATATTGTTTTAATTAAAACTACAATCTACTTCTGGTCTAGGATTACATAGGTGCTAATTATGTCAATTAACACCCCAATAATACCCTATAAGGCTACGCCTATCTTGAAAACGGTATCCAGGAGTAAAAAGAAAAACTTTACGAGTTCAGAGATCCTACTTTCAGAGATCCATCAAGAAAACGTAGGTTTGGATAACAGCAGACTAATTACACAAGACTCCTACAACAGGTCTGGACTACTCGAGAAAATTCAAAATACGAGAAAATCTGTGAATGTGACAAGCTCTCCTAAATCACTCATACAAACCATTTAAGGATGAATCTATTACATAAATGGTTCTTGCATGAGGCCCTTTGTTTTTTCATCAGTGATTAGGCAGCTAATATTAGCTTACTTAAGATGTAACCCTATATGTCACTTTTACAGGAAAAGGAAAAAGTTGACAAAGTTTGCTCAACTGTTATTGGAGCACAGAGCAAAAAGGGGCGGGGTTTAGGAAGGGTCAATTGTGAAAACTAATACACTAGAGGAAAAAAATGTAAAAAGATTTACATTATTTTGCATATTTAAATTCTTAACTTTATGGGTCAGACGTAGGAAATTTAAACGTCTGGCCCCTTGGTACTTCACTCTCTCCCTTAAAAAGTTGCTCTAGAAGAGGCCTGCTGTAGCATACTGTAAAAACTGTACGACAGTGGTGACGCACAAATGGTTATTTTGTTGTTAGAAAACCACAAACTTTCTTTTGCTCAAAACGCCTCATGTGGTGGATCAAATCAGTAGCTCTGTGTGACATATCTCAGGATATTGATTGTCTTTTTGCAGCAGCTTGGTGAAGCAGAGCCAGACAGGCAGATAGCCGGTGGGATGCTAAAGAGGGTTAATCCTGGTCATCCCCTCTCACTCATTAGCTGTATTATCAATGGCCTTTAGCAAAGCAATACTGCAACATGTGTGGACAGAGAGTGGCCTCAGTGTATCATGGGAGATCCTCCCAACAGCCAGGGCATGCCCTGAGGATGTCTCTGATGTCAGAGGTCAAGTCAATGGCCTGCTGTAATGCACTACCTTTTATGAACTATATCGTTAAAAGTATTAAGAAGATTTTTATGACTCTGCAGTGCTTATCCCTGAATAGAAAAGAAAAATGTTCAGAATATATCTGCCTACTGATCATATGATAATTTGAATCAAATCTGTTTATGCTGAGTTTGTTGTTCGCTGTGTGTGCAGGCAAGTAACATGAACATGTGTGCATTCTGTCTGGGGGGAGTGGAGTCTGACTGAGTCCATCTAGGGCACAGGAGCCGATGGGGAGGTCAGTCTTGCCATTTCTGGTTTGAACACATTTGGCTTGAGTGCCCGAGGTAGAGAAATAGGTGCGATGTAACACCCGCGCCTCACACTAATGCCGAGCTGAGAAGAAAGTCCCTCAGGTGAAGGTGAGTGGAGAGAAACTACTCAGGTCTACAGGGCATCTTTAGAGGCTTAGTATAAGACTCAGCTAATCCCCAGGATTCTGCCTTGTTCGGAGCACATATTAAAAAAAATACCTACACACAAAACTGCATCTGTTTGAAATCAATAAACAACTACTGGTAAGTGCCAATAAATTATAAACATTAGAAGTCACTCCAGATCCTTGATTTCATTCATTTATATTTTCTCAGTCTGAACCCAGTTATCCAGCATGGGGTTGTTACAGCTGAATTCTGAATCAATAAGCAGCATAATTTAGCAGGGCTGAGACAGCGGGATGACATTGTGTGCCTGAGTGAAAAGGCTTCAGTCCTCGAGTCTAACAGCCCTAATCAGTAGCCCTCTTCAGCACAGGAGCGGCACCTCTTTTTTGTATCCACATCATTTCTGTACAGAGGAATTCAGGACGGGTGCTGTGAATTAGCCACGAGGGCAGTGTCACCAAAGACAGATGCCAGCCTCTGTCGCCTTGGACCCCCCCACTGCTCGGTGCGACCCCCCAACCCCCCATCCATATTCCTCTCCAATTCCTTACGCTGGCCCCGGGCTACAGGCCCTCTCTCATTAGGGGCGCTGACAAGCCCTGTCCTCACCCTGATCCCTCATCATTAGAGCATGTAAATCTCCCTGTCACACATACAGGTACACACACACGCACACATACATATGCTGCAAACACACACATCTGACATGGGTGGAGGAGATTGGGTTCTAATCACATTCACCTTAGAAATAGGAGCCACTAACCCCAAGACCCAGTAGAGAGGTACAGTTCATGCATATGATAAACATGAGTGAGGGAAGTATTAATGCAGGAAATTCAATTATATGCAGTCTCAACTTCGGTCCTGTTGATTGCAATGCAAACATAAGGACAGAAGCAATATTCTTCTATTATAAATACTCATTGTGACCATTCTAAAATTATTAGATATGGTAACTAGGGCTGAGTGATATGGTTTATAGGTAATATCTCAACATTTTTGGGCTATTTTGCCATACAGGATATATACCTCCATACACACATTTTCTCAGAAATAACATTCTCAGATATTGCAAACATATGATGATCTTACCAAATATGATGCATTGTTTTAGATTAAACTACCTCACAGTTTAGAAAGTACTCTACAGCAGTAAAATGCAATATATACATAAAAGCAGCAGTAATATTAATCCAAAAGCATAATGTATAATAACAGTGACAGGGGCCATTTCACTGCACAATGGCTACTTTAAGTACATTTGGTTATAATACTTAAGTATTTTTACCTTAGTGGACTTGCTGCATTCTTTCTGGATAAAAAACAACAACATAGCACTTACATTTCTCAACTGATTTCAATTAATCATACATTCAAGGGATCTATATAGAGAAGGAAAAAAAGTTTACTTCCTTACTTCCTTTAGACCACAAACTCTTTAGTATAAAAATGACTATTTGAAATCAGCTGAGGAATGTAAACATATTGTTTTTAAACATAGCGTTATTATACAGCAAAACAGCTCCTCCCCCTTTTACATGTATCTGATACGTACAATCCAGAGGCTATGCAAACACAACATAACGTAGACTTTTTATTTCTTTTCTGTGTCAGCAAACACAGCACACTATTATACTGCAACCTGTGCTAATCTACACACGCTGACTAAAGTAACATAAATACCCATCACTGATAACACTGAAAACTGACGATATACTCATCTGCTATATTGCACATTAAGTCATACTTGAATATATCAAACATGTTGCATTTATTGCCCAACACTGCTCAGCACTAACATCTTTGTTCACTGTAGCCACTGTAAAATTATTAAATAGGGCTGCATGTTAAAACACACAGACAATAGACAAGACACACATACAACAAGTGCATGTTAAGAGAGGCAAAAGAGACAAAAGCAGTGAATCTGGAGGGCAAGCATCTGGTGGGTCCCGACTGGATTGGTGCACTACTGCTGCTGCATGTATAATTCAGACTAGTCCTCTCTTTTCCTTTCCTCCAGCCATGTAAACGAGCCCAGACACAGCATATGGAGACAAGGATAGAGGGGAGAAGGAGAGGAGAAAGATGGAGTAAAGGGATATGCATGAGGCAAAAAAATATGGGAATAAGGATGGGGAGGGGAAATGGGATGCTACAGGCGGGAGGAGAGTTAGAAGAAGAGGAAGAAGAGGAAAAGAGAACAGGTACCCGAGGTAGATGAGCAAAGTTGCTAAAACAAGAGAGTGAAGTGGGTGTGGAGTGTGGGGGGATGCACTCCCCAAAAAGCCAGTCTAAATCCCATTTTGTTCATTTCACAGCACGACAATTTCACAGCACAGAATGCAGGCTCCATGCTGAAAGTGTTCATTACTTTGCGCTCTAAAGGGGCCTTCAAAGGAATATCACAGTTATTTCAGCCAGATCCCTTGGGACAATTCTAGTACCCATCAGCTTATTCAGAAGGCAGTTATGGGTGTAAGTGTGACTGAGGTGTGCATGTCTGCATGTTCACATACTGCATGTGTTTACATGCATGCATGTGTGTGTGTGTGTGTGTGTTTCAGAGTGTGTCACTCTGGTTAGTATCTAACTATAAAGGATAGAATCTCTGTCTGTATGTCTGCCCTTTGCATATCTTGAGAACCTTTCATCCGATCTGCTTCACACTTGAGATGGTGTATCGCTGAGGACCCAGCACAGTGTCTAATTTGGTGTAATATGGCCAGATGGTAGCACTGTAACAACAGAGTTTAAGTTTTGGCCTGTAAGTTTTGGTCTCACAAACAAAATTGTTTCCTAGATTCTGTGGGTCCAGACAAATCTATCCATCTAAGCTACACCCATTTGTGTCTAGATAGGTTTTTTCCACTGTTTTGAATGTTGTCCAAATCTGTTTGGTCCCTACTCTTACTACTCCTACATTTTTTGAGGAGCTGTCACCAGATGTGGTAGAGATTATCTCTGAACCATGACTCACCATACCAAAATTGGCGTCATTTGGCCAAAAGATGCCGCTGTAACAGCATCACCTAACTATAAAGCAAGGTCTGTCTTTCTGTTTGTCTATATGTATGTGTGTATGACTATCCTTCGCATATCTCGAGAACCGTTCATCTGAGCAACCTCACACTTGGTGGGTGAATTGCTGAGGACCCAAGGGAGAAGCCAGTCGAATGAGCAGTCCTCAAGAATACCTCAAGCAGAATCTCTGAGGGCCAAGCAATCAGTCCATTCCAAACAGGCACATGCTCCGATTGGCCACGCCCTGAACAGGCACTGCACTAGTGATTGTGCACTAGTACACTAGTGAAAACTTACTTGGCGGGGTCTCATGATATTACAGACAAATCATATGAGGAGCAAACTTCAAAAACAATTAGTTGTAAGAGTGATGAACCTCGTCCAGGCTAAAGACGAAATTATTAAATAGGACTAAAAATGACTCACCTGAAAGATGAGATTTGGGAAGAGCCGGCGTCATCAGGCAGTGGCAAGGAGGAGAGAGAAGAGACAAGAGGAAAACATTAGACAGAGTTCTGGGGTTCATAAATATGAAACACAGTGTGTGAGTAAGCATTTTATGGTCACACTAAAATGTATGCTTAGCCACCGCAGTGGAACACACTGAATTTACTCATCGTCTAAAATACTAAATATCGTTTACAACTGACCTTTCCTGGCACAACATAAAAATGGGGAAAAAAATGAAGACAATCTCCCCAACAGGAACTTTTATCAGTTCATTTTGTAGCTACATTACATCAGATGCACAGTTAAAAGAGGACATAGATGAGCCAGGATATAAAGTGCATGTGAAAAAAAGAGATACACAGAGAGGAGCACAGGGACAAAGCAATAGAGGCTGAGGAAGGCAGAGAAATCATTAATGCAAATGCACCCCAGAAGCCAGATAGACCGGAGTTATCGGAGGTTGCTGCTGTTTTTGGAGGGTGTTAATTGTTATTCATGATGCTGTTGGCTCGAGCAGGAACTGGGGCTGCTTGTTTTTGAAGTGCTGGATCAGGCAGGGATTTATTGACCATCGCTGCTGGGGGTACAGGCCCACAGAGGGATGTCAGTCAGGATCGAGGAGGACTTGAGGGGGGTTTGAAGGTGAAGCTGGTGGTGGTTAGGTCAAACCTCCAACCTCACACCTTTTGTGTCTTCCTGTATGCCTGTAGCTGTGCAGGAAGACCGCTGGTGTAAACTGCAGACAAAGAGGGGCACCTGTGTCTGCATCTATTTTACCCCCATTTCTGCAGCACTTGTTACCACAAAGGACTGCAGAAGAAAGCACCAGCAAAATAACAAAATCTTCAAAAAATGTTATTCTGTGAAAATAACTCAGACTGCTGAGATTTCATAAGAGTTCATATTTTTTTGTCTGACTAAAGAAGGTTTACCAAAGTAAAATGTAAGCAAGGGAGCTATTTTCAGAAATGTTTCTTACTCTTGATCATAACTTATTGAAATCACAATTCTTTTTGAACTACAAGGGGGCAGCCATCTGCCATCTCGGACTCAAGTTTGAGTATGCGTGTGCCTTTGTGCATCCACACAAACGGTCTGCATGCCTGTAACGATGCGTGTGTGTGTGTGTGTGTGTGTGTGTGTGTGTGTGTGTGTGTGAGAGAGCACACGCAGGGGATGAAAATACTTTTGTGTGCTACTATGCTGCTAATTGCAGGCATGTGGCCATGTGTCCAATCCATAAGGCCGGGTGCTGAGAGAGTGACAAAGCTGAGCTGCTCCCCCCTTTCAAAACATGCACACACATACACACACATGTGGACAGAGTCTGTCAACAGGCCTGTCAGAGCAGAGTGCCCCTGACAGGCTCTCATTCACTACCAGTGCCACTGTGCCACGCTAACAGCATTATCTGCATATCAGCATCACTCTCCAATAATATTTCTTGTCACAGTCTCCCCCTCCTTCACCAACTCCAACCAGTCATTTACTACAGTAAATATATACAGCATACATATATACATGTATATGCATATATTCACACACACACACTCACACATACATATGTATATACATATGTGTATATATGTGTATATATATACACGGATAGATAGATAGATAGATAGATAGATAGATAGATAGATAGCGAAAAAGAGTGTCTACAAGGAAGTCAGAGGGAACAGCCTTCCCCCAGCTATAAAATAACCTACTTCAAAGGAAACAGAGTCAGGGACAGAGGGAAGACATGAGCAGAATCAGAAAGGATAGACAGCGGGTAAATAAATAAAGAGCTGGATGATAACATGACAGTGGCCTCAGTGTCTTTTTAACCACTAAGCAAATATACATAAGGACAGGCAGCGTGGGCTGTCAGGTAAGGCAAAGAAGAGTCCAGATAAGGAAGCTGAAGTAGATGGTATCAGGGAGCATATTGCCTTAGCCTGTTACTAGTATTATGTCTGCTAATCTCTGTGATCCACTAGTCTTAGCAGGGAATTTGGGCTTGTTCACTCTGTTGCAAAGACAGTCTTAGTGTTAAATCTTTCTAAAATGTATTTTGACAGAAGTGACATGTAAAGCACAATGCACTTTTGTAAAAGTGGGTCTATTCCGTTTGGTTTTGAACAAAAGAATGGGGCAAACACGATAACAACCAGCATATAGCTAAATCTTAAAATGACAGGTGAAATTGTCTTTTTTGTTTTTTTTTTTGTTGGCAGCCTATTTCTGTCTCTTCGCTCTCTATCCTTGTCTCTTATCCTCGCTGTGTCCCTCTCTCTACATGACCTTGCTTAACCCACCATTGGGTTTTCCTCTGACGGAGGGGCAGCCAGGCAGAATTTATCCGTCTGAGATCAAAAGGGGGGAAAGAAAAGAAGCCAATGGGGGCTAGCTGAGGAAAGATTGCATATCCAGGCGTGAACCCCAGGACAGGCTCACAGGTCAACAGACTTCCAGCACTGACAGCTTCCATCCACGCACACCAATATCACAGATAGAGACATAGATCGGTTGTATGCTCTTTTTTTTTTTTTATAAAGGAAAAATAAAAATTAAAGCAGCATTATGTATATCTACATATAATCTGCATATTGTGTCTGTATCTCAGTCAACTTTATCTGCATCCCATTCTCACATTTTTGCAAATACATACACACTCACATAGCGCACATATATAGCTCTCACTCCTATCTGTACCACACTGATCTCGAGGGGATTCTACTGAGGTGTGAAGAGTGTGATGGGATCACAGGGAGCCACGGCCTCTCTCTACCAATTACTCAACAATCTGGCCTTGTCCTAATCTTCCTCTGAAAACACCCGGGTTGGAAATGATGCAGAAAACAGCAGGTTGCCCATCAGGCCACACAAGCTAATCCCGGTGCACTGGAGTGTGTTCACTCCCTTGCTTTTATAAATACTAATACACATCTATGTCTAGCGGGTTGATGTACACATTCAACAACGTGTCTAGTCTTCACAAAGGAGGCGTAGATTCTATCAGTAGCTTTGTCCTTAGCCGTGTAGTTGGCCCCAAGCTGGAGTGCGGTGTCCTCAGGCCACCTCTTAATAGGTCAGATGCAACATCTAACCTTTCAAAAGCACCACATACAATACTGAGAACATTATAAAATAAGAAAGCCTTTATATAGTGTTATGTGTGAGAGAGTATGCCAACTACTTGAGATATCTTATGAGTCAGTGAGCAACTACTTTGAAGCCATTTTCACATCAGCACCAGGATTACTAACATACATAAAACTACTCAGGCCAATAGTCCCAAGTACCAATACCTGCGCTCTCAAAGCGATACTGATACCAGCAGAATATTTCTGATACCTTTTTTGTACTTACTTTGATATCCGTGTGTATGTGAATGGATCTCAAAGGTGAATGTCATGACCATACTGACACAAGTATAAAAGATCTAATGGAAAATCTGTATGCTTTTTATAATACTCCATGCCAGAACTTGCACACTGTACTGTTGTAACATCCAAGTCATACCAAACATTTTAGACTGAAGATCTGACAATGTTTGTTTATGACGGGACACTATTTATTTAATTCCATGAAAGGAGAAGTAAACAAAATTTTATCAGAAATGATATTCAGTACTTTTAAGGCCTTATATTAACTTTTAAGATCCTGAGGTTACCCTGTCGGTCAATACCTTAAACATATTGAGTACTATACCTTGCCCTAGCCTACAGTTAAGTTTACCTAGTCATAGAGTGTAGTGTCGTAAAAAACACAGCATACATAGTTGTAGTAGTTATGTAAAAAAAAAATCAATGGCGGATTCCATTGAATTTCAGTCAACATCACCATGCTTATGCATCAGTCATCATCTGCCCATCAGTAATCTAATGAGAATTAACACCTCAAAAATAGCTTGTGATTTCCATAAGTTAATCAGGATTGAAAATGACTGATGGCTTTAAAGGCAGCACTAAAAATACTGAGCAGCCCAGAGGCCTGCCTTTGATCCCAAAGCTCAAATTAAATTGATTCTAACTGTTTCAGACAGCTTCCTCTGTGTCCTTCAGATTCAAACAATGATTTCATCAGGCTCTCATCACACAGCGCTGCCTAAAGCTATCTGGATGGAACCCCTGTTTCTTGATCCTTCCTCTGCCAGGAGGAGAGAAATGTCTCTGTCTCTCTGTATAAATAAGTTAAGAGTGAGGTTAGTCCATCTAAGAGCAGAGCAAATAAATGAATAATAAAAGGAAAAGTGAGTGTCATGTCGAGTGAGTGTGTTGTAACATTTAAGTTGCTGTGTGATGGAGTGTTTCGGATGGCTGCTGTGGACAAATCAAACCCAAATTCTGGTCCCAGCCTGTCCCAGCCCGATCAGCCACTACATGCTATCACCATGGCCACTGAACTTCACAGGCAAAACATGAAGAGTATTTTTACCCAGGCCATACCATTCTAACCCCACAGCAGCTGTTCTCCATCCTGTGGCTGACACTCACATCTGGTGTCAAGGCTATGAACAGGCCAACAACAAAGGCTGTTCTCTTCTGAGCTGACACTACACAGAGAGAGATAGGCAGCTTTCGGCATACAGTCATTTTAACGTAGCCTAGGGGCCGCGGTGACCTCCATCACTCTCTCAGCTGAGCACCTGTCCTCAATGTATTGACGGTGCACCCTCGTGCTAAGGTGAAATTGTATATCTCTTTTTTTTATGATACGGATTAAGAGCTGCGGTTTTCTCCAACCACCACGCCTCCTGCACTAAATTACTCCACACAGCATCACCCTGGCTCCCATTAGCCCTTTCAATCTGCCTGCCTTCAGCATGACGAGCCCTGGAGCTATAGGGGATGGTAATGATCTGTGTACACTCCTCATTGTACACCCCCCCTTCCCCACATACACACACCCCCACCACCCCCACCACCCCGCCGTATCTCCATCACCCCTCTTTCAAACCCGCCCGAGATACGTCCCACCTCGAAACCTCAGCACTGTATTCAAGATTCGTCGTGGTATCTTTGGCAACCCGTTGCGCAGACCAGACGTGCACCAAATTGAAGTGGGCTTTCTTTATCTGCTGCAGTGGTGGTGGAGGGGGGTCTTCAAGAGGCAATCCCTCCAGCCTATCTCAACGCCCCGCTCAGTCTAGGAGCAGACACCCCCATCCATTAGTGACGGAGAGGGGTGGAGACCCTGTAAATTATAGACGAGTTCCACACAGTGAACAATGGCGCATCCACTCTGCATTCAACGCCACATCTGCATTCCTCTACAGACTGAGACACAAACTCAACCTCTCAGACAGATTTTCTTATATATCAGAATTCACCAGAGATATAAATAAAAGATACACAGTTAAGATTTGTACTCTCCTTCCTCACAACATAGATCAATACTCTACATGACTATTGACTGACTACAGGCATAAAAAGCTATCTGTAAGTGTGTTCTGCTCTAAAAATAAGAGTTGGATGTACCAAGCCAATAGTGGGCAACATTAACATGCAACAAGACAGATCAGTGTCAGCACACAAATGCAGGTTATGAGAACAAGAACTCTGAATCATCTTTGTTCTCGTGGAACCATCCTCGGCTTCGCTGCTCGGTGAAAAATGAATGGCAATAATTAACATTCCTCTCTCAGCATCCTTTCCATTAAACTTGCATTAATGAAAGCTCAAGATAAAGACTTGAAATATTCTCTGTCACCCTTATTCTCATTTCCAGAATGAGGCCATTCTAAAGCCACCATTAGCAATTATTCTTTGTGTCGCCAGCATAATATTTTATCTTGTATAATCCTCACAATCATTCGAATCAGCTGAATGAGAGTGTCAGTATTTGGTGCAGACTTTGAATGAGAGTGTGTCCAGTCAGTAGTACCTGTCTGGGATGGAGCTCATCCTCTGCGGCCTAAGCCGTGCTGCTTTACTCCCAGACTGTGACCAATAGATTGTCTCCCGGAGAAAAGTGAATTTAGGATGAGAAAAAGTGAGAAGGATTTGAAAGTAAACACAGCATGAAGCCACTGCTACAGAGGGCTGCAACATCCCTCCGCCAGTTCAGTTTCAGCTCTGTCTGTCTCTGTACGTCCTTATGATTCAACACAGACATGTCATTTTAATCATCCCCCTTCTGTCTGAGCTTGTCACTGGAAAACACACTGTTTTATTTCTATATGCATCACATTAGGCTTGATTATGTATTGTGAACTCTGTGACCACCAGGTGAAGACGTGGCAGTGACTTGATGTTGAAATGTGTCGAAATTAGATGCCTTCACTTTCTACCCCCCCCCCCCCCCCCCCCCCCAGCTTTCCTGGGTTATATTCCCCCAAGATGGGCTTTCGTCTAATCCTCAAACACTGTGTACGTGTGTATCCATTAGTAGTGTGGCCTGAAGGCCTTTCTACCGCCCCTAACCCAGGCAGTAACCCCCATACTCTCTGTGGACGAGATCAGGTTAATATTATATTGGTGAGGGAGACAACATTTCTTATTTATTGAAAGGCAGTCTAGCATGAAAGAGTGTTTGCAGGCAGGCCGGTGGATTACCTGACCCCATCCCCCCTTTCTATCAGATTATAGTGAACCCCAATAACTTCACATGCCATTGCTGGGAGAGGAGGACAAAGGAGAGGATAGACAACAGCTTTCTTAATCTCTCAATCGCCTCATTGACCAATCGAAAACACTGCTGAATTTGTGACCAAGAAAATCAGTGCAGCTAACCTAAATATTCATGTTTAAAACATTTGAAAAGACTATTGGATAAAGACATTTTGAGATGTGATAACCGTGCATACCTCATTACCAATTATTTTATCTATTTACAACAAAATGTTATAGGTCTCCCACATTATCTTTCTTAGGTCAGGTTCACACCTAAGGCTCTGGTTATTGAAGTGAACCAAAGTAAGGACAGTCTTTGGTTCAGGTAGCTACATGTGTTAACATTTTTTCTCATTTTTTCCCATTTTATCAGTGGCCACTTATTTGCCACTATTCCATCTTTGCCACTTTAGTTATTCGCCACACATTTGTCACTAGTTCTCTTTTGACATTGAGAGAGAGAGGGCAGTGCCCTTGTTGTCCATGCTGCAGCTTTTAAGAGCTAAAAAACATTTTATCCATTTTTTTTCGTGGCAGTTTCAAGGGCCATTGTGGATGACGTTCTGGAGACGCACAAAGACAAGAACTACTTAGTCTGACTATCCACTCATGATGGCGAAGAATGAAATGATGAAGCGAATGAAGGAGGACAAAGGGGACATCTAGAGAAATAAAGACAGGGGAACTGGGCAGGAAAGAAAGGAGAAAGAGGAGCAATCAGGAAGTCTGCAACCTCGAAATAAGCAAAACTTCATTGAGCAATACAGACTGAACAGGGTAAAGTTGGCCGTTGTGTGTGAATCAGGGTAATTGTCGAGTTGAATTTATGATAGGGTGTAAAACATGACATAAAGTCCTTGGAAAGTACAACTTGGAAAACCCATAGAAGGCTGTTCCTGGGGAAGAATAAACCACTCTAGAGAGCAGACACTTTATCTTATTAAAAGAGCTAATCAGAGCCAGATTAACTTTAACAAACTCCAGGGACAAACAACTGAACGAGTCGATCTCGATGTACTGCTTCTTCAAATACTGTTGACGATACGGAGGAAAAAAAGGCCTTATCTTCCCCACTATTCAAATGCATCCATCACAGCCCATGTGAATGGGTGCAGTCTAAGTGGTGCCAACACGAGGACTCTTTGAACGAGTGCTGTGGTCCTCCTGGCACTATAGATGACCTGCAGTGGTTAAAACTGCACAAATGAGAGATTGCAATGAGATCTCAACAGTCAGTGGGCATTCAAAAAAGAGGGGAGGAGGGCTCTGCTGGCTCTCATGTTACTATGTATTATGTAAAAGCACTTATTCTGTCCTTTCCACTTATTTTACAAGCACTGCTGGTTCCCCTCCCCTCCCAGAGAGTCCCCAGTTTTACAGCTAGCCAGTGGACCTGACTTCTGTTTCAGCTCGACATGACTCTTTACTCACACCGTAGATCCTCGCGCACAGTCTCTTTGTTCAACAGAGCTGCTCGGTGGATGCTGAACAGAGTGCGTCTTGAAAGAAATGGCTCCAGGAACACTTTTATATTAAACACCCCCTGCCAATTAGATACTGTTAAGAATTTGCATTTTGAATTTCAATGAGCAGCGCAGGACCGTAGGATACCGAGCTATCAAAGCAAAAGCCTGTAATGCTGACTACCGCAGTGCTACATGCCCTGGCTATATTTCAGCTGTTTGCAAGAATTCAATTTTGATGTTGATAGGAGCAAGGGCATTATCCACTTAGAGTTATTAATTTGGCTGTTCTCAGGAGGAGCTGGAGGGATGTTGATGCTTTCGCGCTGCAGATCCATAGATATTCACAGGCTCTAATTGATTTGGCCAGTGTGGCTTCTCAGCTGATAAGATATTGTGTTGCGGGGCGAGGTATGCATGGATAAGCAGCTGTGTGGTGTTTGTTCTAATGGCTGAGAGAGCAAGAGACGGGGGTGGCCAAACACTTCTCACTCCTGACCCATATATTTACACCCCTTTTGACAGAGCCCCGGGCCGAATTCAATAACGGCCACTAGAATATTCAGACAGAAGATGGTGAAACTGGAGCACTGTTCTTAGGGAAAGGATTTGGGAAGTGAAATGTATTGTTAAAAAGAAAAGAAATCGGGATAAGGAAGAAGTTAATGCTGGTTAAATGGCACACTCAAAAATACAATACAAAAACACACAATTCTAAATAAACATCTTTTTCAACACAGAACTACTGTATTGAAGAGTACTTTTTTTTGGAGCTGTAGCAAAACAAAAGCCAAGCCAAGCATCTTAAAAGATAAAACAAAGGCCTAATGAACCGACTACGCCACTTCTGTCGGAGCGTCTCTGTACACAGATAGGGAGGGGGCCCTCTTTCCAATTAGGCTTTTGTGTGCACTGTGGCGGGATGATTATCATGTATTTTTCATGTGCCCCCTCCATCTTTACGCTTGGCCTGCAGGTCTAACATACAACAACACAACATCAGCATCCTCAGAGCCTCACTATGGCACACTCATACAACCACTTGTGCACAGTCTCACTCGTTCACAGACGCCGCGTGCATGAAGGTACACAAAAACCACACATACACACTGAGGGGTAAAACAATCAGGGAGTCATGTCACACAGTATTGCTTGATTTCGATCCAGCTATCTAAGGATTATTAAGGAGTGCATAGTGTACACACACACACGCACCCTAAAACGAAATAAATAAATAAATTAGGTTGAGTGTATTTTGACAGGGTGGTAGTAAGAGCACAGACGCAAGAGGTACTCTTGAATATTTCAACAGAAAACAAAAAGGAGGAGTTGAAAATGTGCTGGCAAAGGCATGCCAGATGTCTGAGGATTTAATGGGGGGTAAATGGAAATCAATCCCTTTCACTGCTCAAGACGCCCAATCATAACACATTGTTTTAATGGTCCCACTGGATGACATCCACATTATATGTGGAAGGAAGACGGCTCCACTGCTGACTATTATTATACCCAGTGGTTGCAAGCAGAGACGGACAGATAAATAAGGAGCGCTATGGAAGACACTTAAGACAGACTATGTGAAGGTTTAATGCAGGTCCCTTATTTGTGCATAGTTCTCCGAGGAGACTGAATTATTTATTTCACAGATTTAGTGTTGTTCCTACTTTATCTTGTCTGTAATCATGAAGTCAGACCAATTTAGTGTGAGAGGAAAATAAGAAAACTGCAATGAATGTTAAACACTTGGTACACAGACGAGAAAACGCCACTGTGCAAATACAGAGAATTTTGTACTTTTATTATCTAATTTCATTTTGCTTTGGGTCAGATGTGAATACAATCTGAGAAAGAGACTGGTACTGAGATGCAGAACTATACAAACTTGCTACACTCCTAGAAATTAAAGTGCTAACTGGAACCATAAAGGATTTTTTGATTAAGGATAGAACCTTTTATAACAGTTCCACATGGAACCCCCTTCAGAGAGCTCTACCTAGAACCCAAGAGAAAGGCTAATACTTAGAACCATCTGTGAAAGGTTTCACCTAGAACAGGGGTCTGCAAACTTTATGATCAAAAGAACCATTTTTGGCCAAAAAAGGGGGGAAAAAATCTGTCTGGAACCACAACTGTTAAATGCTCTCTTTTCCCTGAAGACTTTTTTTTGGCAGCCATAGCTTATGAAGACTCAAGAAGACAAGTTACCATCACAATTTAGAGGAAAAGACACCGAGCCCTAGACACAGTCTTGGATTTATTTTTTAGTTGATGAAATATTAACACTTTTTTGACATTTGGTGTACAACATACTGCAATAGAATTTTGAGTTTTGTGCCCAACTCAAACTTTTACAAATTTTCTACTGACCTTTAGTTGAGATAATTTACTATTCTTCCTTAGATAGATTTATAGTGAAAGTTAAAGTTAGAGATACCAAGAACCTTTTTATATAATAGTTCAAAGAGCCCTTGATGAAAGTAGTTCTTCCAAGTATTTCAACAATCCTTCCTTCCAAACAGGGTTCTTTGGATGAAGATGATTCTTAATGGAAACCATATCCTTGATCCTTTCTTCAAAAAAAGGGTTCTTCAGAAGCAAATGGTTTCTGGTAGAACCTCAGCCCTTCAGGAAGAACCCTTTTAGAACCCTTATTTCTAACAGTGTAATATACCAGCATATGGCATGTTGCATGACATATGTGCCACAAAAGGCAAATATGCTCTGAATTTCATCGTGTCTACCTGCATTCTTCATTCCTTGTGGCTGAATAAAGGAGTCAAAGCAGAGCATTTAATGGGAGTCGACACTATGGGGAACTTCATGTCACCAGAGACAACACAGCAAATTAGCTGATAATTAAATTTTTCTCCATTAGGGAAAGAGCAGAGTAATAACTCACACAGTAGGACTGCCAGCTCCATTAATGTCTCTATTCTCCTCATGTGGGAGGATAAAGGAGCAAGACGGGGACGTCAACAGCTCAAAAACATGCAGGAAGACGAGAGGAGATGGAGGAGGTCACATTCTCATGCAACCTTAATGGCCGTATGAACAGTGTGACAAAGAAGATCTTGTATGTTCATTGTTTTGTTCGTGGAGTGCACAGCATCGTGAAGAATGAGCAAAGTAGCTGGCTGGCTGTGCCATTGATTATCACAGCACTGGCCACTTGTCTCTTTTCAGTACAGGTGAGGATAATTCTTGTGGACTGTGCGCATGCGTTTCTGTGTGTGTGTAATCACCCAGCTGTTGAAGGGGCTTTAGCCTCCAGCTGTTAGCCCGGTGATGACAGCGGTCCACGGCCCCACCTTCATGCTCGCTGATCCGGGTAATTACCTCGTCCATCTGACCCCCTCCCCTCTAGATGTAACTCCACTGCCACCACCACCACACCACTCTGACCGAGCTGGCTGTCACAACACAAATAAGGACTGGTCTGAGGGGAAGCTATATGGCTGATATGGTGATACAGCTCTATTACAGCACTAACCTTAATCACCTCTGTATGTTTATGTTTTAATATAAGGCAAAGGCTAAATGATAAAGGTTGTTAAAGGAGCAATTTGTTACAATTGGGCATTCAAAAATAAGTATAGCAGTCCAAACAGCCAGTTGGACGCATAGATGGTAGATTAAATAAGATGAAGTGTTCCTATTTCATTTACAATCTGTGGCTGAAGCGAGTTGTTTTCCCCTGCCCCCTCCTCCCAGAACTCGAGGAAGCTCAGGCAGGCTGCAGGGATGCTGCAGGAGTGCAAGACAAGTGCAACATTATAACCTGACAATGACAAGCAGCGATGCGTCCTACCCTGTAAGCTGATCAGCTGTTTATACCTGTTGATTCTCTGTCAACACATTAAATGTAGAGTTAAGCCCGTTATGATGAAAATAAAAGCCATACTCCTCCAAAAATACACACTCTGGAGTTTGAGTTCAGTCACTGCCTGACTTCTGCCTGCCATACTCCATTAACATATTACTGAATTTATTCTTGTTTGTTATCATAAAGCCATCATCAAGGAAAGGAAGACAGTTTGAAGGGAAGCGACCCTTTAGCAGACCCCACTGTTAGCCTGGAGGTGAGGCTCACTGCCTCCATGTGGCCCTATGACAATCTCTGTGCCTGCCTTCATCAAAGGAGGTGGACACACAATCAGTCTTGGCAAGATTGCCCTCGACAACTGATGACGGCGAAGAGGAAGATGGGCGACAGGGAACACATGCTGAGCCAAATACTTTCCCATCCTATTCTCTACTCGATTGCTCCTCTCTAACACTCTCTCTCTCTGTGAGCGGAAACAAGAAAGACCCGGATGATCAGTAATTTCACAGCTGACAGACTTTCCTTTCCCTGATTTGATATCATTTGTAAAAAGAAGGTAAATCTCCCTACTCTACGGCTCTCCCCAGTGGGATATAATGCATTCTGTTCCGTCTCGCTTTCTGGGATACTGGGAGTGTGCAACAGCAGGCCAATCTCAATTGGGCCAGCCAGGAGGTGTAAAGGAGAGCAAATCGAGGAAAAGTGGGGAATGAAATTAAGACAATAGCTGTGCACATGCCCCCCTGGGCTCACTGGTGTGTGTATGTACAGTATGTGTGTGTATAAAACGTAATGGGGAGCAACTGTCTCTCAGTATGTGAATGTAATTAAGGCTTTACTATCAGCAAACACCTGGACATCTGGTCCTGATTCTCAACATCCTATTCCTCACAGAATTCAG